>NW_024070202.1:81317617-81917617 GCF_014754425.2 Oryx dammah | reverse complement strand
ATGAGTATTTGACTTGGGTGACCTTAAGGATCCTTCCAACACTGAGATTCTATATTAGGTGAACTCATTAGGACATATGGACTACCCAGGTAGAGGTTAGAACGTAGCATATTAACAGTGTATTAAAGTAGTAACACTCAAATGAAAAATATAAAAATGGATAATAAATGTATGGACCAATTGGGGACCATTTAATACTGCAAATAAGCACATGTGAAAGTACAGCTCTATTGATGCAAGCTTCAGGGAAGGGCAAAATTATAGGAACAGAAAGGAGATTAGTGGTGACTGAAGACAAGGGGGCAGAAGTTGATAGTAAAGGAGTACAGGGAATTTGGGGGACTATGGTGGCTCAGACGGTAAAGTGTCTGTCTACAATATGGGAGACCCGGGTTCGATCCCTGGGTTGGGAAGATCTCCTGGAGAAGGAAATGGCAACCCACTCCAGTACTCTTGCCTGGAAAATCCTATGGGTGGAGGAGCTTGTTAGGCTACCGTCCACAGGGTCACAAAGAGTCGGACACAACTGAGTGACTTCACTTCACTTCACTTCATATGCATTTGTCAAACTTGGACAGCTGCACACTAGAAAGGGTGAATTGTACTTAAGTTAAATAAACCTCAACATTTTTCAAAAAAGAGAAGTAAGTGGGTGCTGGGCTTATGAAATACCAATAAAATACCAATTTATTTTAAAACATTTTAAAATGTGGGTGAGTACAAAAAAATGTGTGTGTTAATGGAATGAAAGCTAGATAAAGCTTCATGGGAACAAAAGAGCCTCATTTTCCCATTAAAGAAAACATTTGTGACTCCATTTCATAGATGCAGAAGCTAATAACACTAAAATAATAAAAAGATTTCACATGTACACAGTTTGATCCAAATCATTTAAAAGCCCAAACATACACACACTCCTCACAGAGAGAAGGGAAGGAAAAAAACTATATACAACAAAGTGCTACCCTAGACAGTGAGATTATGGATGATTGCTTGCTTTCTTAAGGTTTCTGTGTTAAATATTATTGCAAAATCAGAATGCTTTGAATCCATAAAGGTACAAGGTCATACCCAAAAAAGCACTACCAGCATTGACAAGGTTAAATCTCTGGGTCTGTGGTCTTGACTTTCTATCTTTTTTAAAAAGCATCACTCAACTCTAAGTGAATTAATTCCCAAACTAAAAACAATACCACCACAAAGCAACTCTTTGTGGATTTATTATGTATGAGGAACATTATAATGTTGCTTTTAAATGTACTGGATTTTATTGGCCCAAGGAGAATAAACATGTGGGTGGGGCATGGGGAGGAGTATCCTTCCCAAGGACAAAACAATTAGGTGACCATGTGTGCACTGGCTTCCCTGTTATTTTGTGCTAGTCTAGTGATGCCCACAGAAGAAAATCACGTCCCCAGGAGCATGATGTGCATACAACAGAAATCTAATACCCCTCCCGGAAAGAGCAACTCAGTACCTGCCACAGACATGGAAGAGCAGTCTCTAGCTTTTAGTATGCAGTGATTTGCCAGTCTCTGGTAAGTGGCTTGCTGTCTCAAAGTCCAATATTAAAAATACCTAGAGCATAAATTCATATTTGCTGTGTTATTCAGAGGAGCCCTACATGACACATGTTATACAATAATACCAAATCCGCCATAAAGAAGTTATGAAAACTTGTTGCAATGTCTTACTTTGGCAGTTTTTCAAACCTCCATATCTCTGAGGCTTCAGACTTTTTATTTAAAATACCTGAAGAGCTCATTCTACAGTACATTATCCTTGAAGCAGGCTTCACTGAAGCAGTGGGGCATGGATTAAACTGGAAGCACATGAATGAGAAGTATGACTAGTATAGTGTGTATTTAAGAGATACTGTCAATGGAATAAAGCATTGTCAAAGGATAATGGTTTCCACCTGCCACATAAATGTCAGAGCAAAGCCAAAGCATTTATTTTCAAAGCAAAAGGCAGGAAAGTAATGTGATCTCCAGTTTGCACATAATAAGGCTGTAAATCCATCTGGGCTCTTGATGTCATCTATCCATGTGTCCACACTAAGGTGTGCAAACTGGATTAGATTCCAAGCTGGTGATCAGAGCACTTTTCCAAGATGGTGGCCACTAGAATGGAAAAGACTGCTTGAAATGCTTCACAATCTCCCTCCATGATCAAGGATGACAGGGAATTGGGGTTATTTATTCCAATTTCCTCTGGCACTAAAATAGAGATGATTTCTGTATCTGAGGAAAGTGTGTGAGGGCAAGGAATGGGGAGGTATTGAAAATAGGGAAATGGGAGGTGGTCTTCAGTTTCCCTCTGCCTGTTTAGATAATGGAGAGCTGCTGCTGCTGCTACTAAGTCACTTCAGCCGTGTCCAACTCTGTTCGACCCCATAGACGGCAGCCCACCAGGCTCCCCCGTCCCTGGGATTCTCCAGGCAAGAACACTGGAGTGGGTTGCCATTTCCTTCTCCAATGCATGAAAGTGAAAAGCGAAAGTGAGGTCACTCAGTCATGTCTGACTCTTAGTGACTCCATGGACTGCAGCCCACCAGGCTCTTCTGTCCATGGGATTTTCCAGGCAAGAGTACTGGAGTGGGGTGCCATTGCCTTCTCCGAATGGAGAGCTAATGCTCCCCAAAAAAGTCCTGTCTTCTCTTATTTGTGCAATAACTTGCAGGACAGATTCCTAGTGAGAAGGTATAACAATTATTTATCAGCTCCCTGTAGGGAAAAGCCAAACCTCTTTTTCTGCCATGACTGTGCACAAAGATTGATTGATCAATTTCACAAAGATTTACTAATTTACCAGGCACTGTGGCAAGCACTGCAGTGTAGTTAAGGAAGGAGGCTATGGCAGTAATCTGGAAGAAAATGGTCCTGGTAGCAGTGATGAAGAGCAGAGGACTGATTTAGGCGACATTAACAAGATGGGTTTGGTTCGACTTGAAGATGGAATATTTTTTTTAATTGGAGGATAGTTGCTTTACAATGTTGTGTTAATTTCTTCTGTATAGCAAAGTGAATCGGCTATACATGTACATATAGGCCCTCTTTTTGGACTTCCTTCCCATTTAGGTCACCACAGAGAACTGAGTAGAGTTCCCTGTGCTATACAGTAGGTTCTCATTAGTTATCTGTATATGGGCTTCCCTGGCGACTCAGCAGTAAGGAACCAGCCTGCCAGTGTAGGAGATGCAAATTTGATCCTTGGGTCAGGGACATTCCCCTGGGGTAGAAAATGACAGCCCACTCCAGTACTCTTGAAATCTCATGGACAGAGGAGCCTGGCGGGCTGCAGTCCGTGGGCTTGCAGAATCAGACATGACTTTGTGACTAAATAATAACAATACGAAGTGTATATATGTCAATCCCAGTCTTCCAATTCATCCCACCCACCCCCTTCCCCATTGGTATCAATACATTTGTTCTCTATGTCTGCGTCTCTATTTCTGCTTTGCAAATAAGTTCACCAGTTCTATTTTTATAGGGTTCACATATATGCATTAATACACAAGATTTGTTTTTCTCTTTCTGTCTTCACTCTTTATGACATTCTCTAGGTCAGTCCACATCTCTGCAAATGACACGATTTCATTTCTTTTTATGGATGAGTAATATTCCATTGTTTACATGTACTACATCTTCTTTATCCATTCCTCTGTTGATGGATATTTAGATGGCTTCCATGTCCTGGCTATTATAAATAGCGCTGCAGTGAACACTGGAGTGCATGTGTCCCTTGGAATTATGATTTTCTCCAGATACATACCCAGGAGTGAGATTGCTGGAGCATATGGTGGTTTTATTCTTAGCTTTTTAAGGAACCTCAGTACTGTTCTCCATAGTGGCTGTACCAATTTACATTCCCACCAGTAGTATAAGAGGGTTCTGTTGGTAATAGATTAATTGTGGAGGGATCCAAGGAAAGAGGGAGATGGTTGGTTGAGTCTGATGTGACTGGTTCAAGTTTCATGTGGAAAATTTAAATGGAGTTGGAATTTAAAGTAATTAAGTAGCCAGTTGGAAATACATAGATCTAAAACTCAGAATGGGGTTGATGAGGAAATCATCAACATGTGACTAAAGCCAGGAAGGGAAAAAATTTCTGGGGGGAAAGAGATTAGAGAAGGAACACAGTTCAAGTCAGTAGAAGAGGAAGAAGGAAGAGTGCCCAATGTGAATGATTGTTCTGCCTCAGGTCTGACTGGGGCTCCTGTGATACTCTGTGTTCAGATTCTCTTTCACTGGACATAATCTGCATATCCATGTTGGCACTTTTGATTGTTGCCTACCCCTTACACAGCCAGAGTGCCACGAACAGGAGCCAAAAAAAAAAAATGTATCTGTCAGTTTGCTTTTTATCTTCTAAAGACATGCCAAGTTTCCATGTAGAAAGAAGCTATTTTAAAAGCTTGTACATAAAAGCTTCAACAGTGTTTGCTCTTTTGCTGAAAAGTTACTCAGTTGATTTAAATCTATTATTTAAAAATGTAGCTATAACCTTAAAATCTCAAAGTGAAAATGTTGGAGTCCTTTTTTTCCCCTCCTTTCTTCCTGTTAAAGCACTTTGGGTCATGCCTACTGTAACCACCACACTGGACACCAGAAGGAGCAGGTTGTGCTTAGTCCTGGAGGACATCTGAGCTTGGGAAAAACTGTAGTTTAAATAATATAGTGTTAATCTTGGGAAATGATTTATCCTGGAAAATGTGGTCTTATTGTAAGCAAAATTAACCTCCCAAAACATTTTGGTTCACACATTGATCTTTTCCTTTGGTTTAGTCTCATCTTCTCCCAAATAATATTAATCAACTATGCTCACCAAGTTTATAGCCCAAACTCAAAAAGAAAAGAAAAAAAATAGAACTGAGGACAGTTGCCATTTGTCACTAGATGAGGATGAGCATGAATATGCAGGCTCATTAACACGCCCTTATGCATCTCTGTTCCCCTGTGTGCCATTATTTTAGATTTCCTTAACAAAACGTCTATATATTCAACATTTGACATAAGATAATTTGAGTTTGCTGTGTTTGGAAAATAACTCACAGGGGAGAAAGTTGCATTAAATAAATAATAGAGATAAAATTTATACTTCCATACATTTCAAAGCTAATGTCGCTAACTTACAATGGAATGGTAACACGAAGACACAGTGCTATAATTTGATTGATTTGTTTTGACAGCAGCCAAATAATTGAGAGTGAAAGGTGTCAGCACAGATGAAATATTGTATAAGCCATGTTCAGAAGGCAACCCCGGCAGCTGCCACAAGTGGAGCTTTATTTCCTTTGATTCCGAACTGGTACTCACCTCCAGTTTATTATGGAACCATGAAAAGTGCATGACTTCTCCAACTAGAGAGACTTTTATAGAGGAGCTAGAAATAGAAGTTTGTCAAGTAGCTGAACAATGAATGTAGACAAAAGGACAGCACATGGCAGCAGTGTGCTGAGCTGAGTGACAGCAGCTGTTCCCTTTCTTCTCCAAGTTTGCCTTTGTCCTGCATTTTTACCTCATTTGAAAATGATTCTGAGTCACAGCAAATACCAGATCTCACTTTCCAGCCCCTAGACAGGAAATGAGCAAAAGACAAGGGTACACTTAGCACCATCTCTGGGTCCAGATAACAGATCCTTACCCAGCTGAAAATTCAAATGCCTGACAAGCATCAGATTTGAGGTACCGGGTGAATTTAGAAGCTAAATGGTCAGAGGAGGATTCATTAGGAGAAAGGCTCTGTTTGTAGGTGACCCTTGAGCACAGCAATTCACAGAGTGAAACATGAGTCACACTGGCTTGGTTTAATTCCACTTCTATCACTTGTTAGCTGTGACCTGACTTCTGAGCTTTTCTTTTATTTGCTTACCTCTGATACTTTATTGTTGTTGTTTGGTTACTAAGTCATGTCTGACTCTTTGCGAGCCCATGGACTACAGCCCGCCAGGCTTCTCTGTCCATGGGATTTCCCAGGCAAGAATACTGGAGTGGGTTGCCATCTTCTTCTTTAGGGGATCTTCCCAACTCAAGGATGAAACCCACATTTCCTGAATTGGCAGATGGATTCTTTACCAAAGGAATAAATGTGATACTATTTGGAACAAGCCTAGTGTAGTGCCTGACACTTCAGAGCAAAATGAATAAGTGTTAATTGTTCACTCATGTTCAACTCTTTGTGACCCCATGTACTGAAGCCAACCAGGCTCCTCTGTCCATGGTATTTCCCAGGCAAGAATACTGGAGTGGGTTCCCATTCTCTTCTCCAGGGGATCTTCCTGACCCAGGTCTCAAATCCAGGTCTCCTGAATTGCAGGCAGATTCTTTATCGTCTGAGCCACCATTTGGGAAACTCAAATGAATGAGAGCCACTTTTATTACTTAGAGCCACAAAGTCCTATATGGTAGCCATGAGCCACTTGTGAATATGGGGCCTTTCCACTGTGGCTAGTCCAAATTAATATATGCTGTAGGTGCAAAATCAACCCAGTTGACAAATATCTCATTAATATTTTTATCTTCATAACTTGTTGAAACTGATACCTTGGATTTATTATGTCAAAAGAATATATTATTAAAATTAATTTTACCCTTTCCTTTTTACTTTTTCATGTGGATATTAGAACATTTTAAATTGATATGTGTAGCTCATATTTATGGCTCAAATTATATTTCTTTTGGATTGCATTGACTAACTTGGAAGGCTCTAAATTCTTACACAGGTGGCATGTGTTAAAAGAAATGTTCATTCAAAATAGAAATAATAAGCATATATTTAAATTTTGGACCCCAGGCAGAAAATCACATGGGATCCTCTTTTGTATCAAAAATTAGAAAGAATACATTTTGTAGATTCTTGGCTATAGTTTAGGAACTGCTTGGAATTTTATCAATATATAGAGAAAAATGATACAATTTTTATGAGCAACTTTTATTGATCAGAATCTAAAATTCTCTTTCCTTTTAAAAATTATTATACTTTGTACTTTGAAATAAAGAAGAAATATATATCATATATACATGACCTAGGATTAACAGCAGATAACATTTGCCACATTTTCTTAAGAATTTTTATTTTAAGAAATGAAACAAACAAAAAAAATGAAACATTATAAACAGTGCTAAGATCTCTTCTCCTCTCTCCACAGTCATTCCATGGCATGTTCTCCTTCCTAGAAGTAACCACTACCTTTCTGGTGCATTTGTGTATCAATTTACTATATTTATATATAAATTATATATATACATGTGTGTGTGTATAAACACATATATACATATACATGAAATACATAATATTATTCTGAAAGTATTAAAATTCTACATAATGCTAGCACACTCTAGATATATTTTTTATCTTGCCTTTTTCTTTCTTTCTTTTTTTTTTTTGTTTTTCTTCCTTTTTGAAGGCTAATGGATTCCTTTTTTTTAAAATATTTATTTATTTTTTATTTTACTTTACAATTCTGTATTGGTTTTGCCATACATTGACATGAATCCACCACGGGTGTACATGCGTTCCCAAACATGAACCCCCCTCCCACCCTCCTCCCCACATCTCTCTGGTCATCCCCGTGTATCAGCCCCAAGCATGCCGTATCCTGCATCGGACATAGACTGGTGATTCGATTCTTACATGATATTATACATGTTTCAATGCCATTCTCCCAAATCATCTCACCCTCTCCCTCTCCCTCTGAGACCAAAAGTCTGCTATACACATCTGTGTCTTTTTTGCTGTCCTGCATACAGGGTCATCATTGCCATCTTTCTAAATTCCATATATATGTGTTGGTATACTGTATTGGTGTTTTTCTTTCTGGCTTACTTCACTCTGTATAATCGGCTCCAGTTTCATCCATCTCATCAGAACTGATTCAAATGTATTCTTTTTAATGGCTGAGTAATACTGCATTGTGTATATGTACCACAGCTTTCTTATCCATTCATCTGCTGATGGACATCTAGGTTGTTTCCATGTCCTGGCTATTATAAACAGTGCTGCGATGAACATTGGGGTACATGTGTCTCTTTCAATTCTGGTTTCCTCAGTGTGTATGCCCAGCAGTGGCTTTCAGATTTTGCCTTTGAGATTTATCCATGTTTATACCCATAGATAGGGAATAGAATTTGTTTTGATCATCTTATCTTATGGGTGTTTTAAAACCATATTTTCCTGCTTTCTTGCATCTAACAGATTTGTCACATTTTCTATTTTTCTTATTGATGTATAATTGACTTACAATGTTATATTAGTTTCAGGTAAACAACATAGTGATTTCATATTTTTATAGATTATAAAATAATCACAGTGTTCTGTCTAGCTACCATCTGTTATTATACAAAGATGTCATATTATTGGCTGAATTCCATGTGCAATACATTACATTCCCATTGTTATAGGGTTTTTCTTTCATCTACTGGATTAGATGTTAAACGTCTATTTTTATCCTTTTAGTTGTTACCCACATATTTTAAGTGTGTTTACCTTAAAAAAAATTATTATTTTCATCTTTCTTCCTAAATGACAGTTGCAAACTTTTGATCACCTCCTTTCTTCTTCTATTTATTATTACCCAGCAGGATTATTCTTCATATTATTTTGTTTATAATAAGCTCACTTAGCTTTCATTCCATTTGCAAGATTTTTTTCTTTTTTACTCCTCATTATGTCTTGTATTCTGTTCCATACTTCTAGGGCTTTCATATTGTTCTAGTGATTCGTCTTATTATTTAGCTGGACTTAGCAGTGTAAGTTAATGCTTACTCTTTTAGTAAATGAAGAAATTATTGTCTGGGCTCTATTTTTCGCTGATAGAAATATACTGTCAGTTTAACTGTCATTCTTTCATAGAGAAAAAGTCTTTTAAAATAATGCTTGATGTTAAGATTTTTCTTTTTGTCTTTGGGATTCACTAGTTTTATTCTGAAAGACCTTACTATGGATTTATTTTCATTTATCCTCCTTGGCACTTGGGACTCATCACATTTCAGTCCTTATTTATTCTCCCAAATTCTCTCAGTTCTCTCCCCTAGGGACTCCTATTACATAAATGCTGTCTTCCATGTCTCGTAACTTCCTTCACATATTTTCTGTCTCTTTATATTTTCCACTGCACTTGTATGATTTCCTTAGATCTGTCACCCAGTTCACGAATTCTCTCGGCAGTATGTTTAAGCTAAATTTTCATTTTAAAGACTACATTTTTCACCTCTAGAAGTTGTATTTTTTCATTATGTCTTCCTTTTCTTCATTCTTCTTAATCTCCTTTAAATATGCTTATTCTATAATCTTCTTCAGACTGCCTTTTAGCTTGAGTGCCTGAGGAGCTATTAATTATGGTTGTCTCTCTTTTCCTCATAATAGAATGCATCCTTATGTTTTAAGCAATTTTTAAAATTATGAACTCACTTTAAACAGAAGGCTTTTTGCCTATGAAATCCTTTAAACTTTGAGTTGCGTGAGTATTGCTAATAAGAGGCTTTGCACTTGCTTCTGCAAAATGCCCAACTTATTTCACAAATTATCTCCCTGCTAGGAAATATCTGCACCATGTACATGGTAAAATTTAGACTCTAAACTATGAAAGAATGAGACCTGGGTTTCAATTTCTCACAGACATTGCCCTCTACCATGTAAAAAAAAACAAAATGGCTGTCTGAGGAGGCCTTACAAATAGCTGTGAAAAGAAGAGAAGCAAAAAGCAAAGGAGAAAAGGAAAGATATACCCATTTGAATGCAAAGTTCCAAAGAACAGCAAGGAGAGATAAGAAAGCCCTCCTCAGTGATCGGTGCAAAGAAATAGAGGAAAACAATAGAATGGGAAAGATTGGAGATCTTTTCAAGAAAATTAGAGATACCAAGGCAATATTTCATGCAAAGATGGGCTTACTAAAGGACAGAAATAGTATGGACCTAACAGAAGCAGAAGATATTAAGAAGAGGTAGCAAGAATACACAGAACTGTACAAAAAGATCATCATGACCCAGATAATCACCTAGAGCCAGACATCCTGGAATGTGAAGTCAAGTGGGCCTTAGAAAGCATCACTATGAACAAAGCTAGTGGAGGTGATGGAATTCCAGTTCAGCTACTTCAAATCCTAAAAGATGATGCTGTGAAAGTGCTGCACTCAATATGCCAGCAAATTTGGAATACTCAGCAATGGCCACAGGACTGGAAAAGGTCAGTTTTCATTCCAATCCCAAAGAAAGGCAATACCAAAGAATGCTCAAACTACCACACAATTGCACTCATCTCACACACTAGTAAAGTAATGCTCAAAATCGTAAACTGTAAACTTCCAGATGCACAAGCTGGTTTTAGAAAAGGCAAAGGAATCAGAGATCAAATTGCCAACATCCATTGGATCATCAAAAAAGCAAGAGAGTTCCAGAAAAACATCTATTTCTGCTTTATTGACTATGCCAAAGCCTTTATGTGGATCACAACAAACTGTGGAAAACTCTTAAAGAGATGGGAATACCACACCACCTTACCTGCCTCCTGAGAAATCTGTATGCAGGTCAGGAAGCAACAGTTAGAACTGGACGTGGAACAACAGACTGGTTCCAAATAGGAAAAGGAGTACATCAAGGCTGTGTATTGTCACCCTGCTTATTTAACTTATATGCAGAGTACATTATGAGTAATGCTGGACTGGATGAAGCAAAAGCTAGAATCAAGATTGCCGGGAGAAATATCAATAACCTCAGATATGCAGATGACACCACCCTTATGGCAAAAAGTGAAGAACTAAAAAGCCTATTGATGAAAGTAAAGAGGAGAGTGAAAAAGTTGGCTTAAAGGTCAACATACAGAAAACTAAGATCATGGCATCTGGTCCCATCACTTTATGGGAAATAGATGGGGAAACAGTGGAAACAGTGGCACATTTATATTTTGGGGCTCCAAAATCACTGCAGGTGGTGAGTACAGTCATGAAATTAAAAGCTGGAATCAAGATTGCCAGGAGAAATATCAATAACCTCAGAAATGCAGATGACAACACCCTTACGGCAGAAAGTGAAGAAGAACTAAAGAGCCTCTTGATGAAAGTGAAAGAGGAGAGGGGAAAAGTTGGCTTAACGCTCAACATTCAGAAAACTAAGATCATGGCATCTGGTCCCATCACTTCATGGCAAATAGACGGGGAAACAGTGGAAACAGTCACTGACTTTGTTTTTCTGGGCTCTGAAATCACTGCAGATGGTGATTGCAGCAATGAAATTAAAAGACACTTACTCCTTGGAAAGAAAAGTTATGACCAACCTAGACACCATGTTAAAAAGCAAAGACATTACTTTGTCAACAAAGGTCTGTCTAGTCAAGGCTATGGTTTTTCCAGTGGTCATGTACGGATGTGAGAATTGGACTATAAAGTTACCTGAGTGCTGAAGAATTGATGCTTTTGAACTGTGGTATTGGAGAAGACTTTTGAGAGTCCCTTGAACTGCAAGGAGATCCAACTAGTCCATCCTAAAGGAGATCAGTCCTGGGTGTTCATTGGTAGGAATGATTTTGAAGCTGAAACTCCAATAGTTTGGCCACCCAATATGAAAAGGTGACTTATTTGAAAAGATCCTGATGCTGTGAAAGATTGAGGGCAGGAGGAGAAGGGGACAACATAGGATGAGATGGTTGGATGCCATGACTGACTCGATGGACATGGGTTTGGGTGGACTCTGGGAGCTGGTGATGGACAGGGAGGCCTGGCGTGCAGCGATTCATGGGGTCGCAAGGAGTTGGACACGACTGCGTGACTGAACTGAACTAAGACATCATACTAAAAAGCAGAGACATTACTCTGCCAACAAAGGTCCAGCTAGTCAAGGCTATGGTTTTTCCAGTAGTCATATATGGATGTGAGAGTTGGACTGTAAAGAAAGCCGAATGCCGAATAATTGATGCTTTTGAACTGTGGTATTGGAGAAGACTCTTGAGAGTCCCTTGAACGGCAAGGATATCCAACCAGTCCATCCTAAAGGAGATCAGTCCTGGGTGTTCATTGGTAGGACTGATGTTGAAGCTGAAACTCCAATACTTTGGCCACCTGATGTGAAGAACTGACCCATTTGAAAGACCCTGATCTAGGAATGACTGAAGGCAGGAGGAGAAGAGGACGAAAGAGGATGAGATGGTTGGATGGCATCACCGACCCAATGGACATGAGTTTGGGTAAACTCTGGGAATTGGTGATGGACAGGGAGGCCTGGCATGCTGCGGTTCATGGGGTTGCCAAGAGTCAACACAACTGAGTGACTGAACTTAACTGAAGTAACAGAACCTTTAACAGAAATAAACATTTTTGTTAATTTCCTGGGTGAGTGAATAGGGTTTGTCTCATCTCTTCTCAATGCTGGAGTAATCTTTTCAGGGTGCTGGATTTTTATGAGAGACTCAGTCCAAATGGGTGTCTTTGCATGGGCCCAGGGTCTCAGATCCCCTCCCTGTGTTCATGATCAATCATCAGCTTCAGACTGGCCAGGCATGTACTCACTGTTCTTGAATTTCCTTTTCTGCTTGTATATTTAAATATACATTGTATATTTATCCATAATTTCTACATATTGGAAGTAGGAGGCTTGTCTGTGTAGGGTCAGTCTAATATTTTGCCATGAAAAGTCTCTTCTCTTTCCTTTTGTCCATTTCTCTAGGTAGATCAAGTCTGGATAACTAATCCTTAGCAGATAGATAATTCCTAAAAATTTCAAGCATTCAATTGTATTTGGTAGTGACTTAAATCAATTTTTTCTGCAATTTTCAAAAATTTACAAATATCCTTTGTGGAATAACTGAAATTTTTTAGTAAGAAAGTTAGTTAGTTAGTTCAGTTGCTCACTTGTGTCCAACTCTTTGCAACCCCATGGACTGCAGCACACCAGTCCTCCCTGTATATCACCAACTCTTGGAGTTTATTCAAACTCATTCATTGAGTCGGTGATGCCATCCAACCATCTCATCCTCTGTCATCCCTTTCTCCTCCCTTCTTCAATCATTCCCAGCATCAAGGTCTTTTCAAATGAGTCAGTTCTTTGCATCAGGTGGCCAAAGTATTGCAGTTTCACCTTCAGCATCAGTCCTTCCAATGAATATTCAGGACTGATTTCCTTTAGGATGGACTGGTTGTATCTCCTTGCAGTCCAAGGGACTCTCAAGAGTCTGCTCCAACACCACAGTTCAAAAGCATCAGTTCGTCACTGCTCAGCTTTCTTTATAGTCCAACTCTCACGTCCATACATGACTACTGGAAAAACCATAGCTTTGACTAGACAAACTTTGTTGGCAAAGTAATGTCTCTGCTTTATAATATGCTGTCTAGGTTGGTCATAACTTTTCTTCTAAGGAGCAAGCATCTTTTAATTTCATGGCTGCAGTCACCATCTGCAGTGATTTTGGAGCCCCCCAAAATAAAATCTGTCACTGTTTCCATTGTTTCCCCATCTATTTGCATTAAGTGTTGGGACCAGATGCCATGATCTTAGTTTTCTAAATGTTGAGCTTTAAGCCAACTTTTTCACTTTCCTCTTTAACTTTCATCAATAGGCTCTTTAGTTCTTCTTCACTTTCTGCCATAAGGGTGGTGTCATCTGCATATCTGAAGTTATTGATATTTCTCCCAGCAATCTTGATTCCAGCTTGTGCTTCCTCCAGTACAGTATGTCTCATGATATACTCTGCATATAAGTTAAATAAGCAGGGTGACAATATACAGCCTTGACATACTCTTTTCCTGATTTGGAACCAGTCTGTTGTTCCATGTCCAGTTCTAACTGTTGCTTCCTGACCTGCATACAGATTTCTCAGGAGGCAGGTAAGGTGGTGTGGTATTCCCATCTCTTTAAGAGTTTTCCACAGTTTGTTGTGATCCACACAGTCAAAGGCTTTGGCATAGTCAATAAAGCAGAAATAGATGTTTTTCTGGAACTCTCTTGCTTTTTTGATGATCCAATGGATGTTGGCAATTTGATCTCTGATTCCTCTCCCTTTTCTAAATCCAGCTTGTGCATCTGTAAGTTCACCATTCACATACTATTGAAACTTGGCTTGGAGAATTTTGAGCATTACTTTGTTAGCGTGTGAGATGAGTACAATTGTTTGATAGTTTGTGCATTCTTTGGCATTGCCTTTTTTTGGGATTGGAATGAAAACTGACCTTTTCCAGTCCTGTGGCCATTGCTGAGTATTCCAAATTTGCTGGCATATTGAGTTTAGCACTTTCCCAGCACAATAAGAAAGTAATAGACCCATTACAGATATATCCAGTATTGTTTTCTAACATTCCCTCTAGAATATTCTTTTAGGTAATAGGTGTATCCTAGGTTCTTATTAAACAAACCAAATTCTGTGTGGATGCCCAAAGCTACTCAGCTAACCTTTGGTTTTGAAAATAATAACAAACATGGATCAGAAATAGGTTAAGGAATCTGTGAATTCCAAACAGACATGATATTTTTTAATTTAAAATTTTTAATTAAAATCCATTTTAATGTATTAATTTAATAAAATTTTAATTCACTACAGATGTGGGATTTAATTCTGATTTAATCCTCCATTTTAAAAAACTTTTAATATTTTTATTTTGAAATATTTAAACAATTACATAGAAGTGCAGTGAATAACAAAAGAACACCTATGTACCTACCACACAGTTCTAGAAAATTCTAACATTTTTCCTTTCTTGCTGCATAGTGCATGCATGCTCAGTTGTGTCTGACTCTTTGTGATCCCATGGACTATAGCCCACCAGGCTCCTCTGTCTGTGGAATTTTTCAGGCAAGAATACTGGAGTGGGTTGTCATTTCCTACCCCAGGGGATCTTCCTGAGCAGGGATCGTACCTGCATCTCCTGTGTCTCCTGCATTGCAGGCAAATTCTTTACCTGTTGAGCCATTGGGGAAGTCCTCTTGCTGTATACTGTTTATTAGAAAAACATTACAAATACAGTTAAAGTACACTTTGTAACACTCTCAGATCTCATTTGCCTCCCTCTTTTTTTCTAGTCTTAAAATCTTCCCCACCTTTGAGTTCCTGAATCATAAGAATTTCTTCCATGCTAGAGTGTTGCTTTATTTCCTACTTTCTATGCCATGAATGTTTCTACCATACTCATGGTTTGGTCTGATTAGGATGATTTTCTAATCAATCGGAGTGTGGTATTTACTTTTGGAGTAAATACTATGCTCTAGTTCTTGTTTTATTCTAGTCTAAATTTTTATCAGTCAAAACTTCAAGGTATATTTTTAAAAGTAAGTTCATTCTCTCCTTTAGCTTTTCTATCCAATCCTATATGCCTAATAGGTTTTTTTTAGACATTTCTATTGCATTTTCATATGCAATAGATGGTATTAAGTCAAGTGATGACTGCAGGTAGCAGAGCTACACTTTACCAGAAAGGTTTTTTTTTTTTTTTTTTTCATTTTCTTAATATACAATCTGCTCTATACTCTGGCAGAGAACAGCATGCAGCATAAAGTAGGCAGGTTGCCTCAGAGGAAAGAGTCAGTGTACAAAAGCCCCTCAAAACCACAAAGTTATTGGTACTCATAAAACTATATTGCCCACTTTTTTCAGGAGATTAATGAATGGGTCATAAAACAGCATTAATTTTTGGCTGAATTCCAGGCAGAAAGTTGTGTTTCCCAGGTAGTGCTTTTCCAACTGGAAAAGCCTTTCTCTGAGAATATTTGCAGTTTAAAACATGAGTACTATCACTTTTCTTCACTTTAAAAAATGCAGAGAGGAAAAGTAGCTATGGAAATGGCTAATCTATCCAGTCTTCAGCCCAGTTATGTCTTAGGCTAAACCCCCTGCTTCATGGGGATGAAGATGAGGCACTTGGGGCAGGATGCTAAAGAGTACACAGGGTTCCCATGGCCATTCCCCTGTACACATCTTAGAGCCGCTTGATTCCAACTAACAACTTGAAAATATAATCTATCTGTTATAAGATTGATAATCTTATGAAATGCAAACAAAAAAAATCACTACTACTGGAAAAACAAATAACAATTAATCAGGCCCGAGAAACTCTATGATTACACATTCACTCCCATAGGGAGTACAGGAAAAGGACATGCCCAATCACCATCACAGCTTCTCAGAAATTCTGGGAGTCCCTCAGTAAATGTGACTGAGACTATAAGCACAGTTTTCCCTTTGAAACCTGGGAAAGGCTTCCATGCTTGTTTCTTGCTTCCTAAATGTTCCAGAATATTATGTGACCATGTGATATATGGAATTACAATCATCTGTCAGCTGTGTTTTAAAACTAAGAACTCCAAGCACTTCTCACCTAAAATATTTCAATCATGTTCACATAAAAATACCATTTATATGAATTTTTAAAAAAGTTAAACCACTTTGAATTTCACAGGCTCTTGGAATACATTAGGAACATTATCCAATGTAAAAACCTTTTCATTTTAAAATACCATTAAAATAATAAACTTTTAATTAAGGAGCTAAAGTTCAATAAGAGACCTGTTTTATGATGATTTGGGGTTCCATAATCTCCCATCTCTCTCCCATATTATTGTTTTAATCAGGACATTTTACATTCTCAAAACAAAAGCAAAAGATGACCTTTTTGGTCTGATATTTCTAAGAAGCTCTCAGTGTACTGAGGTTGAATTCTGTCTTCTCCATCAAGGAGAAACCTGCATTCCCAAAGTGCGTTCCCATTAGGGCAAAATTTCCACATCTAAAACCTTCACAGAACGGTTGGGTATAAAGAGTCTTGATCTAATACTTGATCCATCATTATATTTTTGAAAACTAGACAGTATACCCACATGTCTGTGTATGGAATAGCTTTATGTGCCTGTCTGTGTTCTTTAGCAAATGTGCTCTGTTTTTTGCTGGTATACAATGTTGCCATATTTGTTAATTTTATTGTGACACATGCTTGACCATGTGTGATTGCATGCTTTAAAACTACATCTACATTTTAGAGGGAAATAGGATGCCTTGGGTCTCCATGCCAGATTTTAATGTAAAATTAATTCCTTAAAAAAAGGTTTTTAAAAACACAACATTTTTCTAATGTACATTAAGGATGTGGGAGAAGTTCACTGAAGCATGTGCCTTGAGCTTTCAGGAGCAATCTGGAGTCAGGCATTTTAAATGAAAATTGATTTGTGATTTACATGGTCAGTGGAAAGAAAATTAACTTATGGAAGGTTGTAATGAAATATTAGACAAGTAAAAAAGTAGATGGTGATCTAGTGGAACTAAAAGTCCCATCTGGAAGAATTCTGTGACATTTTTACATTTATCTGTGTTCTGCATGAGTTGTAATGTTAGTGGTAATTTTATGGGACTGAACTGAAATGAAAAGGGTGTTATCTCAGATTGCCTACAATATAGGATTGTGTTCAGTGGAGAGTCCTGTATCCTTTTCTCCATTTTCCTATAATATGACTCATTGCACTTTTTTCAGCTACTGTTGTTGAATGCATTCAGCCTTTTACTTGAGGTTATTAAAGAAGAACATCAAATGCTCACAAATACAATCTAACCTCACATTTAAAAGCAACACTGCAGCTTCCCCTACTTCTGCATTGTTTAGGTAATGTCCAAGAAAGAACCTTCAAAATGTACACAGAGTGTCAAGTGCGCTGAATGTACAGCTTTTACCTTAACCTGTTCCCTTTTTTGTCTTAAAAATATGATTAACACCTCACCAAAACTAGACTATATTAGCATAATGGAGATTTATATCTTCCTAGAAATGAGTCCTTCAAAATTTGTCCATTTTCTCCCTTTTTATTCCTATTTTATAAAAGTAATCACAATTGTTTGTGTGGTCAGAGAAGTATGTTTGATTTAAGAAAGATGAAGACTCTTCTCTTTGATCAGGAATGTCCATCACAGTTCAGTATTTATTAACTGATGTGAATTTTACCAAGCAGAAAGATAGTAGATTTAAATCCATGTTTTTCTTGTTCCCTTGTGCATTTACTCTGCTTGGCAGATGGTCATGATTTTTCAAAAGTATGCAGTGTCTGAATTACTGTACCTTAAACATTTGGTATCATTTAAATACTTTGACCCTGTGCTAAAGCATAAGCCATGAAATTATAGGCCTTAGAATTTCAAAATCCATTTTCTGAGTCTTTTCTTTTCTCTCCTTTAATCTCTGCTTCTGTGATCCACAGCTGAATATAGGTAGAAATTCTAAAAAATTCTAAAGATTAAGGTCTTTGGCTGACTTGATTCTTCTTGTACTATATTTAAACAAACCCACTAGATGTGAGAAATCTTTTGCAATCGGCAGTTTTGTATATCCTTTTATTTTAAATTATTTTCATCAACTATTAATATTTTTCATTTGTCAAGTTTCTCAACTGTACTTTTCTTATGGTTTTCTCTAATAAGGAAACACCTCATTATTTTTAGGTTAAAATTGTATCATATTTATTTCAGCCAGAATGATAACTTTCTATCCCCTTAACACAGCAGAGTCTTCAAGCAGGGCTGTCCCTTAGAATCACCTGGGAGCTTTGTAGACAATATCAGCTCCCAGGCAGGTCTGAAGTGACTTAGCAGTAGCAGCAGGCTCCATCTCAGAGTTCCGATTCAAAGGATCCAGGGTACCTCCTGACACTGGTACATTTTTAAAACTCCCTGGTTGAGTTAAATGTGCAGCCAGAGCTGAGCCTATGGTTCCATAGGAACATCCATAGGCTACTCCCTGTGGAGTGACTCTGTGCTGGGTGTGGGCGAAGAGCTGGGGAGAACTGGAGGAGGTGGAACTGGATTCACTCCTGCTTTCTCAGGGGACACAACTCCACCTTCTCCTGTGTGCCATTTTTAGCATCCCAGAAATCATTATTTGGCCCATGGTATTTGGATTTGAGCATGGAACCCAAATGTATGCAAACCAGAATATAAGAGAGTTCTGCGTTGCTTATTTAATTTGCATCTTCAACTGTATACTCAAAAGATACTTTGGATCTGTTAGCTTATTGTTGTTTGATGACTTAAATGGAAACTTCTGATTTCCCTAACCCCAAAATGAAATTGTAAAAACCTTGAAACTGACTCCTGAGAGCTAGCTAGAAGGGTCTGTTCTGATAGGCAGATGGAAGCCTACTACTTCATTGCTGAAGCTTGATTTTTCATTGTTTCATTCAAGTGGAAAGCAGAGAGCCCCCTACCACCACAGCTCCTAATGTCAGAAACCAAGACTGTTGCTGTGGGTGCTGACGTAGCATTTAAACCACTATTTGACATCCATCCCTCCTGTCATTTCTGCTGCACATTCGGTTCATAGCATTTCTAGGGGTAAGGTCATGGATCTGTCACCAGCAGTGTTTGTGGCACTCAGAAAATAAAACGAGGTGGTTAATGATAGCTAGGGCAGCCCGAGTAATCACAGGATGCCGCCGAGGTCAATATTCCATATTGGCTTTCCGTCCTGTCCATCCGAAACAATATACTACAGTAAATGTAATCAGTAAGTGGTTACAAATGAATCTTTTAGGGACATCACCATTACAGAAATAAGAGATTCAAGAAGAGATGCTAAGTGGATCTCTGGGTTTGTAATTGCAGCCCTGGGAATCATTACCCTAATTAATAGCTGCTAAACCTGCACCCTTGCTCCCTGGGAATGTGGCTGATTTCAGAATTGCTGTCCTGGGAATATCTTCTGGGCTCTGCAAAAAGTGTCAGTGGGGTAAACAGACTCAGGGGACCAGGCTCAGACTCTCGGAAGCCTCCTGGCCCCTGTCTTTTTCTAACCACAAGAACATCCCTGGCGATCAGACAGCTCTCTCCACAGGCCACAAAGTGCTGAGTGGTGGTGGTAGAGTAGGACAAAGAGATCCATTTCAGCCTTAAGTTCCTGTTTAGCCAAGAGAGCCCTATATGTACGCTACTTCTGCTGGATTGATAGCTCTGGTGGGAAGACAGTAGCCCTCTTGACATTTGCCTGGGACTCTAATAAAGAACCCAAGAGAGAGAATATAATAGTTTTTGTTTGTGTCTCCTCCAGCTGACTGTACTTCAAGTTCACTATCTCTTCAAGATAAACTCTTGTCTGAACGATCAGGCTTAGGCAAAACTGAACAAGGCCAAGTTTGTTTCCCAGCCCTCAAGTTTCCTTTGCCCTCTTCAGTGATGCTCACTCTCTGCTCTCCTCAATTGCCATCAACTGTCTAAGCCACTAAGACCCTCTGCTTCCTCTTCTGGTCCAAACTTTGTCTCAGAAAAGGTCCTCATGTACTTGCATGTTCTGAGGTATAATTCCCAATAATGCTTCCAGAAACATTTATAGGAAAACAAAGGCATAAGTCAGGTCTCAGTTAACTGGATTTGGGAATTATTGGGAAGGGAGGAAAAAACCTTCCACATTATAGCTTCATCCTGGAGCCTGATTGATTTCACTAAGGAGATATTAGCTATGGAGAAGCTGATTCTTAATAGAGTCATTGGTTTACTCATCATATAAGCGGATGTGTGTGTGATGTATGAAGAGCCATGGCTGATCAAAGTTCTTTCAGCAATGATCCAAATATATTCACACAAAAGGTGTATCCACATCCACATTCTCCAAGTGTACATGTTAGGGAAACAGGTGGGCATTTTCTAATAGCAATATGTGTCTCATATGCCTTGTGATCTTTGCCCTAGACAACCCATGTGATGTTGGACATCATGAGAGAAGGGGAGATATTAACTCAAACAATTTGAGGATCTTGATGCTGGTGTTCTGACTTAAATTGAGCTCACATTTACTGAGCGTGTGCTGAGCACTCAAAACTTACCCACACTCTGAACCTGGCATGACCCTCCTCACCGCACACAGTAGTTAAAAGAGACGCAGGTGTGATGCAGAGCTTTGCCCAAGATAGTATCAATACTGCTAGGAAGCAGCAGAGTCTGAGTTTGAACTTGAGCTTTCTGGATGGGACTCCTTTATTCCTTCCACTCTAAGGCTGAAGTGATTTGGAGAGTCTATGTTACCTGCCATTAGTTTAGAAGATTGTAAATGGTTCCCATGGCTCTAGTCCAAGGTACCATGGTTGGATTACGTAATTCTGGTATTATGGTAGAATGTGCTCAATAAAATGATGGATGAAATTAACTGGAACCACCTCATGCCTCTTAATATATAATAGCATTTCTTCTTCCCATAGCAGTGGAAGAATTTGCAAATAATATAGACAGGGAGAGAATCACCTGGGGTCCAACAGTAGTATCAATACTGATTCAAATATTTTCTGTCATTTTAAAAATAAATAGCATTGACATATATATACACTACCATGTGTAAGATAGATAGCAAGTGGGAAGCTGCTAGATAGCGCAGGGAGCTCAGCTCAGTGCTCTGTGGTGACCTAGAGGGGTGGGATGGAGATGAGCGGGTAGGAGGAAGACTCAAGAGGGAGGGGATATATGTATATTTATAGCTGATTCACATTGCTGGACAGAAGAAACTAACAACATTGTAAAGCAATTATACTCCAATTTTTTAAAAATGGAATTTTTTAAAATAGAATTACCACATGAAAAAAATTTAAAAATCAGATATTACAGTGATTACTTATGTGAATCACTTTCCTTCTCTCTGAGCTAAAAAAGAACCGCAAAGTGAACTGAGGTTCAGGAAACACACATTTGAAAGATATTTTATAATGCTAATAAAAGAGCCTTGTAGTATGTCACAGTAGGACAATTATAATGCTTACTGAACAAAAAAAAAAAAAGAAAAATAATATAAATGAGCAATGGAAAAATGTCAATCAGTACCACTTAATATACTTAATGTGACCTTTTTGTGTCCAATGAATATAATTGCTAAAAGTTTTAAGGTTTAAATTTTAAAACTTAAAAAAAATTTTTTAATTTAGTGTATAAACCTCACCCAAATTGGTGTATGTGCTAATGGAGTGAGAAGATGCCAGACCAAGGGACCTTTGGCAATATCTGGAAGCATTTTTAGCTGTGACAGTTGAGGGTGGTGTTGCTACTAGCATCTAGAGGGTAGAGACCAGGGATGCTGCTAAACATCCTATAAGGCACAGCACAGCCTCCACACACACACACAAAAAAAAATTGTTGGGGCCCAAACATCAGTTGTGCTAAGACTGAGAAACACTGAAGGATTAATATTATGGGAAAAAATGACAAAAGGTAAAGAAACCTGGTTGAATTTATAATCTCAAAGGGCAAGTGTGTTTTGGCTAGAGATTGCAATAAGAAATGAGTCTCAGTATTGTGAGTTTGATTGAAAAAGTATTTCAGTATTTCAGTATTACAGTTTTAACAGGATTAGCCTCCTAAGAAATTTCTATCTGAGATGGAGCTGAATTCCTGGAAAGCGAAGTGAATGAAGGTCGCTCAGTCATGTCCGACTCTTTGTGACCCCATGGACTATACAGTCCATGGAATTCTCCAGGCCAGAATACTGGAGTGGGAGGCCTTTCCCTTCTCCAGGGGATCTTCCCAACCCAGGGATCGAACCCAGGTCTCCCACATTGCAGGTGGATTCTTTACCAGCTGAGCCACAAGGGAAGTCCAAGAATTCTTTTTACCAGATGAACCACAAGGGTTCCTGGAAAATAGCAATGAAAATACGGGGCACCTTTTGTCCGCTTACTGTTTGTTAGGCATTTACTTTATGCTTTATAAGCATACAATCATCAGAACATTATGATGTATGTTTAATTATGCCTTTATAGGGGTTCCATGGTGGCTCAGTGGTAAGGAAACTGCCTTCAATTCATGAGACGCAGGTTCGATCTCTGGGCCAGGAAGATACCCTAGTGACAACCCACTGCAGTATTCTTGCCTGGAAAATTTCATGGACAGAGGAGCCTGCATGCTACAGTCCACAGAGTCACGAAAGAGTCAGATATGACTTAGCAACTAAACAACAACAACAATGGTCAATAATTAATTAATAATATTTGTAGAACTCTGTTATTGCAAAGCTTCTTGCACTGCTATTTGTTCTCGTTCTCTGGGATTGTAGGGAGGGTCTGTCCCAAGGATGATCTTCCCCCCATCCCTCACTACCTGGAAGAAGAAGGATGTCCAAGGGGCTGGGCAATGAGTGGGTTCTGGAAAGCCAGGATGAGGACCCGGGTCCCAGCATCCTTTCCCAGGCTCTCCATCATGGCCGCACTGCTCATTCCAACAGCCAGGGTTCGGCAAACACCAGCCAGCGATCCCCAGAAGAAAGAGAGTGAGTGAGAGTCACCGCTCAGTAATATGGTGACATTACTGAACCTCCTGGTGACTCATTTTCTCCTGCATAGCTGTCTTTAAAAAAACATGAAACCCAAGAACTTTAATTATATCAATCCATCTGCTTAGTTGTCCTCCACTTGTGTTTTCCAGGCTCCCGGTTGTGAAATCAGAGCATGCGGATACGTCCTCTGAGATTTGTCATTAAATGGCATTCAGCACAGAGAAAGGCAGTGTTGAATCTTTAATGTTCATCTCCCCATAGATATGTGGGCTTCCTGTCTCACTTGTTTTAGTATAAATTTGATGGAGACTACATCCTTTAGTATATGCCGAGCATACAGCGCCATGAGATTCCCGCCTCCCCTTGTAGAAAGTAATTCAAGGGTATTGTCACATCTCTGTTAGATAAAATGCACGTTTCCCATTTAGTGACAAAGTGGCCTGTTCAAATAATGAACGGGATGACACTCTAAGGATTTCTTGTGATTGAAATTAGATTATTGAGGAGTCTGAATAAAAATACTTGGTGGACCTCTGATTAGTGCATGGGTGCTATCAACATGGCCCCATTGACCTGTATTCTAGTGAATGCCTCCCATCAAAGAAAACACAGCATAAATGGTGCCCATGGTATTATGCAGTATAGCCTGTGGACTCTTGAGCCTTTGTCTTTACGGACTTTGTGCAGAGGCTTATTTTGATCAGTTATTGGATTTACTGATATTTTCTGGTGAACACAAAATGCAACCACGTCACTGTGTGTTCATTTCTGGGAAGGAGGTTGACAGTGGAATGAGATCACGTTGTTATGCTTTTGGAAATACTTTTCTTCATATTTTTTGCTTGTCTATTGGCTGCCTCATGGGCAACCTCTCAGTAGATGCAAAAGCATCTTTTTTGTTCCAATGAAACCACTCACTCCTTTTTCACATGAGCAAAACTACTAGTTAATCGAGACCTAAAAGAAATTCGTTCTCTGCTAATGTCAATTTTCTTGCCAACACATTGAATTTTCCATGCATCATTAGTGCCATTGTTCCCATCTATTTCTATTACACATAACATTTTTCTAGAAGTAAAACTATCCAGATAGGGCAGCAGCCAACAAAATGACTATTATTTTTTGCCAGACTGCTAACTGAATAAAAGCTGTCCTGTGCATAACTCCCTGATCTTGGCTTTCTCACTGTGTTCAGAAGCCAATTCTTCCATGCTAATTCAACACAAAATCTGTCTTCCTACTTTTAATTCATGCATTCCTAATTCTTGTAGAACCCTACTCTGATGCCCTTTTGAAGCTACACTCTGTACCACCAAGATGGCAATTCTGATTCCACCTTGGATATTCTATGATTGCCACTTTTACCTTAATTAATTGTAATTAACACCATCTTTTTTTGTCCCTCACTTTATAAATATCTGTTGCTCTCCTGCTTACTTCTGGCAGCTTCTGACCCATATTGGTAGCCACTCATTTTTATGAAAGAAGCAACCTAAGAAATAGAATATATGTATCTGGGAAGATCATTATAGAAAGAGCTCCCAAGTATCAAGTACTGTACTCAGAACTACCATCTAGTGCCCCATTTATGCGCATAGTCATCTCATGAAGTTGTTAGCATCATCTCCACTGCACTTGCTTAAGGTCACACAGCTAGTGGTCATGATGCTCAGATAAAAAACCTAAGACCCTCTCTGCTGTAACCACTGCACCTCAGTGGCTCTTCTTCCTGTTCCCTGGGCCTTCTCCCCCAGGAGTCCAAGTTCCAAACTGTCTCCTCTCTGAGGTCCTTAGTGTTGACAAAACCTCAGTCAGATTTCAACTTATCCCTTTATTCCCTCTGCATCATCTCCACGGAGTGTTTTAACATACAGGGATCCTTGCCTTAGAACAGCTGTCACCCAGGCCCATTGTAATTTATACCTATTGACACTTCGCTGCAGGTAATTCACCCTTGCAAACTCACTTTCCGCTGTCACCAGAAGTAGCTAGCAAAAGAAATCACATGCACGGTGCCTAGCCACAGAGGCCTTGTTGTTACCTGGTGCAAACATATGTGGGGAGATATGAACCTATACTTCCTGGACAACATAGATGTCCTGTTTCTCAGAAAAAGCATCATTTGATAACATTGACAAAAACGATAAGGGAGGATTAGCCTCTAAGATATGATCATTATTGAACAAAAATATTTGATGAATGCATCTGCATTTCCCTCTAGTAGATTTTTTTTTATATAATTCTGGTGTTTAGTAGCAAAATGCAATTGCAATTTTCTCTGAAAAAAAAAAAAGCTATGAACATAATATGTACCGAAAAAACATAGGACACTGACCATTTCCTTTTGAGTACTCAAAGAATCAGGAAATCACAAAAATTTTCTTTAAATGGAAGAGAATTTAGAAATTATTTGTCCCCCAGCTTCTACTTAGCAACTAAAGAAACTGAGGTATACAAATGTTAAAGGACTTGCTCAAGGTTAAATGTGGTGAAGTCTCCTCAAGTATATAATGAAAGTGTCTCTCTCTCTCTCAAATTAATATCATGGCAGTTCTATACATTCCTGCACCCCTTATTTTTCTCTGCTTCAGTGGTGCCTATGATAAAAACCATTTAGACATTCAGTAATCATGGACACTTATTCCTTCCTTTGGAAGGTGCTTGCATTTTTTTTTCTCATCCTTGTGGTACGAAACAGTTAAAGCATCAGCTCCAACCAATATGCAGTTGAATTTGAAATTTACTGTACGATGCTTCTGCTTTTCATTTTTTACCATTTCACACCTTGTCCGCATCTTGAGCAAGCTTGTAAGTTTCCAGCGCATCCATTTCTTGTGATGATATATTGTCCTGGTGGAAAATTTCATTTACTGGCTGTGCCCTTTGCTGAACCTGTTGCTAGTCAGGGAACATGATAAGCGTATAAGTAGCATGCTACTTCATTTATCATATATCGTTTTAGACACTCAAATATCTCATAAACAATTCTGCATTCTGCACAGAGGAGAACTACCCAACTCACACACACACAAAGATCTTCAAATAAAGTGCCCATTTATGATATATAAATGTATCCTCTTAATAAAAATTAATCATAGTTTATACTAAATCTGGAAATATCTTTTATTTTTTTATAACCCTACTAACCACACACTATCAAACACTAATAGAACGGATCTGGCTTTGGCAATTTGGTGCATAAGAGAATTGGGAGATATAAAAATGCCATCTGTTTTCAATAATTGAATTACATGGGTGAAGTAAATCAGGGTGTCGGGAATTTCAGCAGTGTTTCAGTGGTTGTCTGGTGCCACCCTTCTCCTTGGGGGAAGCCCTTCAACATTTCCTTCTGTTCCCTTAAGCTAAAACTGCCATCCATCAGAACCAACATTTTGAGAAGTTTGAGTGAGGCTGAAGAGAGGAGATGGGCATCCCTGAAATGAAAGCAAGAAAAACAAAGCTCCCAGCATTTACGCTAGACAGTCTTTTTTTCTTTGGAGGGTTATTTTCCAAGGCTGCTTCAGGAGGTCAAACCTACTTAATTTCAGTAACTTTTCATGTATTGATTTCTGCTCTTCCCCTGCCTGTCATTACAGTCCTTTAGTAGCACCCATGTTTTATGTGTAGCATAAAAAAATCTACATGCTGTCAGAATGGGGCCCTTGAAATTTTGAAAGTGAAACTTGATTTACATTAAACGCAGCTTAGACTAATTAGGCCCTTTCTCAAAGGAATTGTGCACATGAAATACAGCTAACAATTATGCAGTTGCTGTCTCCCTAATCTTTACAGTCTCAGTACTTTAGCTGAATAGAACCCATGTGGACAAGCAAGGGTTTTAGGCACATAAAGTTATAAATGTAAGTCAAGGCCTAGGTGTTCTTGTTTATATAGGACTGCTGTCCTTCAGAAACAACAGTGGTGGGAAGGGATAAATCAGGAATTTGGGATTAACATACGCCCACTAGTATGTATAAAATCGGTAACTAACAAGGACCTACTGTAGAGCACAGGAATCTATACTCAGTATCTTGTAATAATGTATAAGGGGGAAAAAAATCTGCAAAAAAAGATGTATGTACATATAACTGAATCTCTTTGCTGTACACCTGAAACTAACTTAACAATGTGCATCAACTGCACTCCAATGAAATTAAAAGTGAGAGAGAGAAAGAAGAAACAGAAATGGTGGCCATGCATATTCCAGCAGCAAGCTCGCTTACCTGCCTGTCCACACGGCCCAGGGGGGCCTGCCTCACGGGAGATGCTCCTACTAAAGGGCAGATGCCGTTCAAAGTGAAACTCACTTATCGTTCGATAAAGACTTTCCCCTTTTGGAACCTAGGATGAGGACACAGAATTTAAACGTCGCATCCCTTCTGCCACCAAACGAGCACCTCAACTAGATAACGGGTCACAAGCCATTTGACTGTCGCCATTCCTTGTGCTGATAAGACTCTAGGCCTTGTTTCTTCCTGCTCCTTGGATCACAAAGCCTATGTGATGCTAATGAAAGTGAGGCTCTTCGCCACAGAAAGAGGCACAGGCCCTGGGACCCACAGAGGTCTGCTTATCGGTCATCGGGTACGAGTGCTCTGAGGCTCATCCGTGGATCCCTGAATGTGGCAGAAAGAGTGCTGGGTTCAAATCACTAGCTGTTAACTGGAGCATATGATTCAGCCTCTCAGAACTCAGTTTGGGCATCTGTAAAATGAGCACAAAAATAGTACAAACAAGCCTGTGTGGGTTACCATGGAGATGAGACAAAACAATAAGTGAATGAGGACAAACTCTGCCAGACACATGTAGCTGCTTAGCCAGTGTTGATTTTCTTTTCTTTCTTTGATGAAGTTACGGGAGCCAGTCATCCACTGGAAAGCAGTGCAGGGCAAATCTGACCAAGCACACTGCTTTTCTAAATAAAGTGCTATTGGGACACGATCCTATTTGTTTGTTTACATTTTCGGTGATGGCTCTTGTACCACAATGGCAGAGTGAAGTAGCTGTCCTAGAGATTATGTGGCTCTCAAAACCAAGATACTTAACTATCAGGTTCTTTACCAAAAAAGTCTTCCAACCTCTGCTATAGAGCTATCAATAAAAGTCAAGGTCAGTTGCAGCTGGTTCCCTTCATTTTGATTGGAGAAATCTGTTTATCCTTATTATGACTTTGCCCTTTGGAGACAGGATGTGGGGTAGATGATGACAGTCAGTGGTAATAAGGTCTGAGAGTGAAGACTCCAATGCCAAACTGGAATCAACTGTAATGTCCATCAAGAGGAAAATGGATGAACCCAGACAAAACTAAAAAAAAAGATATATGCTTGCCATTGTTCATAGCAGCACTAATCACGATAATCAAGACATAGAAACAACCTAAATGTCTGTTAACAGATGAATGGATAAAGAAGATGTGGTACGTATATACAATGGAATACTACTCAGTCATAAAAAGAATGGAATAATGCCATTTGCAGCAACATGGATGGAACTGGAGATTATCATAAGTGAAGTAAGTCAGAAAGAGAAAGACAAATACCATATTATAGCATGTGTGCTTCATGCTAAGTCACTTCTGTCATGCCCGATTCTGTGCAACCCTATGGACTGTAATCTGCCAGGCTTCTCTGGTGATGGGATTCTGCAGGCAAGAATACTGGAGTGGGTTGCCTTGCCCTCCTCCAGGAGATCTTCCTGACCCAAGGATCAAACCCACATCTCTTATGTCTCCTGCAATGGCAGATGGGTTCTTTACCACTAGAATCTGTACCACCTAGGAAGCCCCCATATGATAGCATAATACGTGCAATCTGAAATATGACACAAATGAATTTATCTACAAAACAGAAACAGATTCACAGATATAGAGAACAGAATTATAGTTGCCAAGGGGAAGGGAGGGTAGGGAAGAGTTGGATTGAGAGTTTGGAGTTATCAGATGCAAACCATTATAGACAGAATGGATTAACAAGGGCCTACTGTATAGCACAATATCCTTTAATAAACCACAATGGAAAAGAATTTTTTAAACTATGTATCTATATTTATAACTGAATCACTTTGCTACAACAGTAGAAATTAACACGACATTGTAAACCAACTACACTTCAACTTTTAGGAAGATGGATGAATACATCATGGTACATTCGTACAATGAAACAGGACACATCAGTGAGAAGAAACATGGATTCAACAAAGGAAGCTGGGTATAGATGAACACACATATGTGGCTACATCTAACGAAGTTCTGGAATCTGCAAAACTGATTCATGGCGCTAAACCAGAGTAGTGGAAAACAGGGTGGTCACTGGGAAAGGGTGCAAAGGAAGCCTCCTGAGCTGCTGGGTATTCTGTGCCTTGATCACACCACTCAAGATTATAGTTACATATGTAAAAATTTATTAAGATGTATGTTTAAAAGCAGCACACTTTCCATACTTGGTATGTTATATCCGAAATGAAATGAGAGTAGAGAGAGAGAGGCAGAAGGAGAGAGAGAAAAGGAGACAGAGAAAGAGAATGCTCTGAACTGTTGCTTTCAATTCTGATTCCATCACCCACTACTTTTGGGATTTGAGGCCACTGTCTTTGTGGTACATCAATTTCCTCAGTGACAAAATAGTTGCATAGGTCTAAATTTGCTTATCTACAATTCCAAAATCCAGAATCTCTGAAAAGCAAAAGTGTGTCCATAATTTATTTAGCAACAAAACTGAGCTTAACCAGTACTGGGATATTTCATGTTTTTATCAATACCACTATATATTTTGCTATAGAAATAGTAATGTGTTTGATTATGGAAAGCTCTCTAGATCGTACTGTGATGTATGGTGTATATTTTCCATATTAACTTTCTAAAATATAAAAAATTCTAAGTTCTAATATATTTGCCTCCCAAATTTTCATGTTTTATAAAAGATTGTAGATTTGTAACTGCCTTATGGAGTTGATTAAATAAAGTAACACCTAAAGAACCCTTAAATCAATGCCTAGCTCATGCAAACACTCAACAAATATTAATATTATTATTTACTGTGATCTCTGTTCACATTCTAAGAAAGCCTGTGACTGTTGTTTTCCTTGGGGCCAGTTGACACCAATTGTGAAAAAACAATCATGAGCCTGGTTTCTGAGGACCAGAGTCTATAAACTTTCCCTTAAGCAAACTTTATGGCAAAGAGGTGAAAAACTCACGGAGGGGAAAAGCCCTGAATTATCACCAGGGGAACTTCACAAATGAGACTCTCTTAAAAGAGGCTGTTTTCTACCACATCTTCAAGTGGCTACTTCTTCCACTAAAACAGAAATTGCTAAGTGTCCTTCAAGAGGGTATGAGGGTTTCTCTGGAGGACTAGGAGAGGAATTTTATCTAGTGCTGATTCTACCTGAGTTTAAAAACTACAACATTTATAGCATTCCAGCAGGGTCGTGCAGATTTGAAGCACTCCCCTGAAAGGACTCCACTGTCCCTGACCTCTCTGATTCTGCTGGGATTAAGGTGGCAGTGAGCTGGGAAATTCTCTCAAGTTAGAACAAGGGAAGGAAAAATTAACTGAAGAAGCAAATTGTGTAATGGATTCTTCAGAAGGATTTTCAGCACTTGGAACTCATCGAGAGAAAATGCTCCTGCTTTTGTGGAAAGACATACCAGACTCCAGCCCTGGCTTCTGCCACTACTAGCTTAACAATCTTGGATGTGCCTCAGTTTCCTCATTTATAAACTGAAGGGATATTGTAGATTTAAAGTTAATTTCGAACCTTCCTCCCAATTCTATGAATTGATTGTCAATTTTGGAAGGCTAGAAACCAATTCTTACCAATCATTTCAAAATCTTACACAGGACATGACCTGAGGCTCTAGACACGACAAAATTCATAAAAGAACTGGCTTTAAAAATGCCTTTTGGGAATTCCCTGGCAGTCCAGTGGTTAGGACTGTATGCTTTCACTGCTGAGGGCCCAAATTCAATCCCAAGTCAGGGAACTATGATCCCACAAGCCATGCAGCATGGCCAAAAATAAATAAATAAATGAATGGCTTTTTTTGTTTACTGTTGCTCCCCAGTATCTGAAATACTGCCTGGCACAAAGTAGGCACCCAAAATGTATTGCTGAAATAAATGAGTGAATGATTATTTTAGTGATAAGTCTGATATTAAGGCAACAATAGTTTCTTTGATAAATAAGTACTAGTAAAGGTTATATTATTTTCATGATTCTTGCAAATCATGGTAGGATATTTTCAGGCACACAGAAAACTACAACTCAAAATGACTTGCAAGGAAAAAGTTTTATCTCATTTAGTTAAAATTCAAGAGGTAAACAGGGTTTTTACTGGCATATTCGGGGCTTAAGAAAGTCATGAAAGACCCAGGATTCTTACATGTTAGGCTCTGCTGTCTTTCGCATGCTAGTTTTCTTGAAACTGCCTTGCCTCTGGTTGCAAAACAGCTGTTTCATTTCCAGGTGTCACCTTTTCCAGAATATCCCAGCAGACTTCATCTCATTTGTCATTGGCCAAAATCAGGTCAGATATCCACCCTTAATCTATCACTGGCAAAAGTGCCAATATTTATGCTGTCTGAGATAATTTAGGGGACATGGTTGAACCCTGTGCAAAATTAAGCTTCTCTGAGACAGAAGGAACTATGGGAATAGATTAATGTGGTCAACCAGTAGTGATCATGCCAGTATTAAATATTTGTGTAGTAAATATCTGATCAACAATAAGAGTAAGTGAATGAATGGAGAAGTGAATGATGTGAAGATAAAAAGCCAAATGTTTAAATTCCAAATGAGTGATCTAAAGTTTAAATGCTAGGAGACATGACCTAAACTGGTGTGAACAAGAAGGGGCCTCTTTATGAAGGCTCATGGCCTGAACTTGGATGGTTTGGTGTGGCTCAGGGCGAAGTCATTTCATTTGTGGGGACAGAAATACGTCTAGCATGTATTAATAGCCAAGGGGACATTGAATGAAGAGAGAAAGGGTCAATAGGGGACAGTAATTAAGGATCAATTTAGAAGGATAGATGTTATCGCTCAGCTAATTGGCTCTAGATTTTATTCAGTTGATAATGGGAAGGATTTCTCTCTCAGACAGGTTTATTGAGCTGTACTTTACATAAGTAAAATTCACTCTTTTTAGTGTATAGTTCTGGGAGTTTTGACAGACACATGCAGCTAGTAATAACTACCTCCCCAATCAAGACAGAGAATAGTTTCAAAAACTTTCCCTCATGTCTCTTTGTAATTAACCTCTCCTTGACCTCCAGCCCCTGGAAGCCTCCAGCCTCTGTGGCCTGTTCAATAGTTCTGCCTTTTCCTGAAAGTTGTGGCATTTTGAATCTGGACTCTTTCATTTAGTATTCAGACATCAGAGATTCCTGCATGCTGTGTGTAGCGATAATTGTTTCCTTTTTCATTTGATTAGGGTTTAATTGTATGGATATACTACAGTTTATTCATCAATTGAAAGATATTTGAATGGTTTCTAATTTGGGGGCAGTTATAAATAAAGCCACTATAAATATTTGCCTATGGGTATTTCTGTGAATATAAATTTACATTTCTCTTTGGTAATATATTTAAGAGTAGAGTTGGTGGATTGTGTGGTAAGTGTACATTCAACTTTATAAGAAACTGCCAAATTGTTTCTTAAAGTTGTTTTGCAACTTTACAATCCCACCATCAATTTATGAATATTCTATTTATTCCACATCCTTGTGAGCACCTGAATTAACAGTTTTTTTCCTTTCTTCTCTTTCTGTTTTTTTAATTTATTCTACTGACAGGTGTGTGGTGGTATCTTATTGTGGCTTTAATTTTCATTTCTCTAATAACATCTGTAACAATAATGATGTTGAACATCTTTTCATCTGCTTATTTTCCTTCCATATAACTTCTTCCTTCCATATAACTTCAGTTAAGTGTCTAATGAGAAAGGTTTTATTATTATTTATTTTTGGATCATGACATGATGAAAGTGAACCTTTAGAAAGATGAATCTGAGTTTGGAAGGAGGCTATTGGTAATATAGAAATGGGATGGGTTCTGTTGACTAAGTCAAATCAGAGGTGATGAATGGGGTAGTGTATCTCTAACTAGTCTATTAGTTAGTGGTATCTATTAGTGGGCAACCCTCCCCAATAGAGATTGAAAACAAACATCTAAAACACTTTGCACTGCCATTTACAATGCCGAGACACATGCAGGCATACTCATACACCTTACAGCTGTGAACCCTTTCATCTTCCTACCACCATGGAATTCTGGTTCTCTCCCTTGTTTTACATCTGAGGAAACTGAGAAACAAAGAGCAAAATTGCTCAGTTAAGATCATCATACAACCACTAAGTGACTGCAAGGAAATTTGAACCCAGGTTGTCTGCCTCCGTGCCCATCACATGATACTGCCCTCTGAGAAGCACTTCCATTAATGTTTGGTGAATGAACCGAATAAATAAACTAAGGGCTTCCCAGGTGGTGCTAGTGATAAAGAACCTGCCTGCCAATGCAGGAGACTTAAGAGACAATTGTTCGATCCCTGGGTCAAGAAGATCTTCTGGAGGAGGGCATGGCAATCCACTCCAGTATTCTGGAGCATGCAATGGACAGAGCAACGTGGCAGGCAAACCTGGCAGGCTACAGTCCATAGGGTTGCAGAGAGTCAGACAGGACTGAAGTGACTTAGCGTGCATAATAAACTGTAAATAGTCACCAGTCATGCCTATTTAGAATCAAAACTGATTGACAAAGGCATGAGATGTAACTTGTCTCAATGATATACAGCACATGTACTATATTGTTTGGACAATGATAATAACAGTATTCTTCTTTACTTATCCAACTGGATCAAGAGTCTGTGTGCATTAAGTAGCTTCAGTTGTGTCTGACTCTTTGCGACCCCGTGGACTATAGCCCACCAGGCTCCTCTGTCCATGGGGTTTTCCAGGCAAGAGTATTGGAGTGGGTTGCCATGCCCTCCTCCAGGGGATCCTCCTGACCCAGGGACTGAACCCTTCTCTTATGTCTTCTGCACTGGCAGACAAGTTCTTTACCACTAGTGCCACCTGGATCAAGAGTGGTAGTCCCAAAACAGCAGACACTATAAGGTTCTTTATCCATTTTCTGTGATTCTGTCTCAAATCTGTCCTCCTGCTGATGGAAAGGAGAGACACCCCACTTTATCCCCGAAGCCCACCCTACCTCACTTAGCCAGTGCATATCCAAGTCATTTCTTCACTTGGCCAGATGCATGCCCTCCCCTCATCACGCTCTAGTGGGAGACCAGCATCACTTTGGGGGAGCACTTATGCCCTTCAAGGGCATGGCAGCACCCACCTTTGAAACCACTTCTACAGAGCCTGAAGAATGAGGGAAAACAAGCAGAAAACCTTTTTAATCTTTCCTCATTTCATGGTTCAGCTCTGGGACAGTTATTTCACTGAGTGCCCCAAGAAGAGATAAGAGGTGCTAATTGTACTATCAATAATTTAGTCTAGGGGCCATGGCAAATTGTGCTACTAGATCAAAACAGATACATTTTTAGAGATTTTATATTGCAAGAGTGCAAAAAGCCCAGATTTGTCAAGATAGAACATGAAGCCCCAGATATGAAGTCCCCAGGATCCATCTAGTTCGTCTCTCAGTCAATCAGAAAATTGAGAATTTGCTTTTTTTTTTTTTTTTAAACTGCGAATCTTCTTTGAAACAGATATTTGACCTTAGGCTCTAGTAAAGTTCATCTATGGACAATGATGAGATGGGAGGTTATAGCGAAGTGTCAGGCCTATTTTTGGTGCTAGAAAGTTTTCAGTCCATTGAGAAAACGTCAGTCTTCAACATCTTAACATGAAATGCTTGTTGAGAAAGGAGATTAAAGGAAATTTTTAATAAAAAAGGCAACAGTATTTGATAAATTCTTACCAATTGACTTAGTCTTTCCACAGTAATGTCTACTATGAGTTCAGAAGTAGGTTATCTCGGTAAGGAAAGTTACTGTATTTCCAGAAACAATAGGACTACAGATTGAAAAATTGCAATCCCTTAAAACATTAGATTTTAAAAAAAAAATTTTGTTATGAGATATTATTGTAAGTCTCAACTATTATCGTTAACTTCAGATCGTACAGTGTCTTTCTGAGGCATAGTCATATTTTAGACTGCTTCTAAAAAGGCAGAAAACAGCATCATTATCCCCCAGTATGTGTTAATACTGCAGAAAATCCCATACTTCCACCTTTTGGTTAACTATGGGAAGTGGCAAGTACTAGGCCACTCACTGCTTATGTGGCCATGACAAATTTCCTTCTCTGAGACTAAATTTCCTCATCCATAAAGTGGGCATAAAAATATTTATTATTTTTTATCAAGTTTTATTTTATCTTTACCTTCATTTTTTATTTTTAATTGGAGGATAATTGTTTTACAGTGTTGTATCAGTTTCTACTGTATAACACAAATCAGCCATAAAAAGAATATATATATATATTTAAATGTACGCACCCCTTCCCTCTGGAGCTTCCCTCCCACTCAGCCCCCATCCCACCCCTCCAGGCTGTCACAGAGCGCGGGGCTCAGCTCCCTGTGTTACGCAGCAGCTTCCCACTAGCTGTCTGTTTCACACATGGTAGTGTATATATGTCAATGCTCCTCTCTCAGTTCATCACACCCTTTCCTTCCCCCACTGAGGCCACAAGTCCATTCTCTTTGTCTGTATCTCTATTCCTACCCTAAAATATATGTTGGTCAGTACCACTTTTCTAGCATCCATATACAGGGTCTACAAATATTCAATATCTAGGGTTATCATGAGGATTAAGTACATGAATGTCTGTGAAATACCTATAACAGAATAGTCACTAAATCATTGATAGCTTCTTTTTTTAATAAAATTATATCATAATATCAGAAGGAATTTCATGTACTCTTTCATTCGTACACACACACACACACACTTTTCAAACAAGCCATATCATCTTAATATTGGAGAGATCCTAGTCTAAGAAAATCTACCATGTAAAGGTCCAATCCAAGCCAAGTGTTTACAGTCATGGTTCCCATTTATACTTACCTTTAACAGAATCACCATCTCCACCTCAGGGCCCTAAAGCTGTTCTTCCTCAGCATTGCCTTATAGCTGCCCCTAGCCCAGAAATGATTCTTCCATTGAAAATGGTTTGATTTATAAAAATTTTTATCTTTTAATGAGCCAGAAGTCAGTAGCAGCCACAAATGCTCCAAATAACCTTTAATATTGCCAAAGAAATATTAAGAATCTCTGAACTTCACAGAAGCTCTGAACTTCACAGGGGGAAAGATGTGTCCTGAAGATGTCCAAATTCTATAACCTTGTAGGTATTTCATGGAAATAATGTGGGGCTTTGGTAATGAATCACCAAAGTTAAGAATTTTGTTGAGTGAATTACTATTGAGCAAAGATAAGTCTGCTTTGGTTCTATAAATCATGGAAATAAATATCTTTAAAGGTTAGACTTGCTTGGAGAAAGTATGTAACCCTCTTTTAGGATCTTAAGTTGAAGATAATGTCAAAATTAATTTATTAAAAGCTAGCAGACAGCTTCATAAAACTTGACTCACATTTTCTTGAGAACTGCCCAGCTCTCCTTTTGTCCTGAATTCTGTAAAGTGTAAATTATATACGATTATTTGTGTTGTTGTTATTTAGTCACCAAGTTGTGTCTGACTCTTTTGCAACCACATGGACTGTAGATCACCAGGATCCACGTGGGATTTTCCAGGAAAGGACACTTGAGTGGGTTACTATTTGCTTTCCCAGGGCATCTTCCCAACCCAGGGATTGAACCCGTGTCTCCTGCATTGGCAGGCAGATTCTTTACCACTGAACCACCAGGGAAGCCCAAAATGATTTACCCATCCACTTCTATACCAAGTCAATGGGCCTGTCTATTCTGTTTGTCATTTAGACCCATTAGGAGAATATCAGTCAAGGCATTAGGCCAAAATATTGTCTCAATAGCAATACCCACTCCTTTGAAAGAAAATTGTTCGCTAAAATTTGCTTTCTGGTGAATCTTTCACCTTCCCCTTAAACCTATTAGCAAAATACAGCTGTCCCTGATTTATCCTTCTGTATTTGGCAGTCTGTTAATTCTACAAATTGGATTAGGATTGAACACAAATGCTAGTCTCTTTCCATCATAGTTTTTGCAGGAAATTATGTTACCATCCCCAGTAAAAACCTTTGTTGTCCCCAGTATAGCATAAGGAATTGCATATAGTTCCACCTAGATTTTCAGTGAAGGACACTGATGGGAGAAGAAATTATCCTTTAAAAGCAAACAGATGACCCAACAATCCCACTGCTGAGCATATACTCAGAGAAAACCATAATTCACCCGTGGTGGATTCATGTCAATGTATGGCAAAACCAATACAGAATTGTAAAGTAAAATAAAAAATAAATTAAAAAAAAAAAGCCACATGCACCACAATATTCTCCTTTTCATCACTATTTACAATAACCAGGACACAGAAGCAACCTAAATGTCCATCAACAGAGGAATGGATAAAAAAGATGTTATATCTATATATGCAGTGGAATATTACTCTGCCATAAAAAGGAACAAATTGAGTCATTTATAGAGAGATGGATGAACCTAGAGACTGTCATACAGAATGAAGTAAGGCAGAAAGACAAAAATAAATATTGTATATTAATGCATATATGTGGAATCTAGAAAAATGGTATAGATTATCTTATTTGCAAAAGAGAAATAGATACAGATACAGAGAACAAACATAAGGACACCGGGAGGCAGCGGGGGAAGGGAAGGGTGAGATGAATGGGAGATTTAAACTGACATATGTACACTATTGATGCTATGTGTAACACAATAAGAGCTTACTGTATATAGCTCAGAGAACCGTACTCAGTGTTCTGTGGTGACCTGAGTGGGAAGAAAAAGAGAGGATATGTGTATATGTGTATACTCTAGCTGATTCACTTTGCTGTACAGTAGAAACTAACACAACATTGTAAAGCAACTGTATTCCAATAAAATTAATTAAAAACAAAAGCAAACAAATGGAAAGCAGAAGTTCAAACCATTTGACCAAGTGTATCTTGGTCCTGATGGCCTTTACTACTGCCTTAACCACTTCCAGCCCTTTTCCTACAAACATGTGAAGGGCACAAAGATGGCATTTGAAGATAAGCAATAGGATTATAGAGGAAGAACTTAAATATTATCTATAAGTCACCTTCTTCCCTCTTCCTTCACTGATAATTCCCGGAACCTGCCTATCCCTAAGTCTTCGGAGAACTGCTAAGAGAAAGAAAGAAAGAAAACTTTAAGATGATAAAAACTGAACCCAAGGTTTTTTTTTTTTTACCACCTGCTACCACCCTTTAAATTTGTCTAATTGGATTATTGTTGGTCAACATTTAGGAACACTATCAATGAATTCATGTTTTAGTTTGATCAGCAAGTATAATATATACTAAGTCCTCCTTACATCCCAGGCATTGAGGTAGGCACTAAGACTATAATAGGAGATCCAAAAAGCTTGATTTCCCAAGGGACATTCTACGGGGAAGGCAGTCATTTAGCCATGTAAGACCATAGACAGTATGTGAAAGTGAAGTCGCTCAGTCGTGTCCGACTCTTTGCAACCCCATGGACTGTAGCCTACCAGGCTCCTCCGTCCATGGAATTTTCCAGGCAAGAGTACTGGACAGCATAGTACTTACCAATACTGTGAAGAAGGAAAACACTGTCCAGATAGAGAAAATAAGGGAGATGTAATTATATTCAAACAGCTCAGGTTGACCCCCTCCTGAAAGTGTCATTTAAAGAACAGTCATGGAAGGCAGTGTGATAGAGTGACTAAGCCAGGCTGCCTGTATTGGGTCTCAATTCCAGCTCTAGTTATTTGACCTTGGAAAATTTACTTATCCAATCTGAACTGTGGTTATGTCATGTAAAACTGGGATGCAAAATAACTGTATCATGAAAATGATGGGATGGTTCTCTGAGAATGAGCTAATTCCTATAAATAGTTTGTGCTGTGCTTAGTCTCTCAGTCATGTCTGAGTCTTTGCAACCCCATGGACCCTAGCCCACCAAGCTCCTCTGTCTGTGGGGATTCTACAGGCAAGAATACCCTCCTCCAGGGGATCTTCCCAATCCAGGGATCAAACCCAGGTCTCCCACGCTGTAGGCGCATTCTACCGTCTGAGCCACAGGGAAGCCCAAGAATACTGGAGTGTGTGGCCTAACCCTCCAAGAGATCTTCCCAACCCAGGAACTGGGGCCTCCTGCATTGCAGGCAGATTCTTTACCAGCTGAGCTAGCAGGGAAGTCCATAAACGGCTTAATGAGTAGCAGTTATCATCGCCATTGCTACCACCATCATCAATGGTGTGGTTGCTGCCAGCAGTGATAATAGTAGTAAACTGAGACCCATGAAATCAAGACACTCTTGCACTCAGTTTCTCCTTAACAGTTTGTTCTGTGGATATTTCTAGCCAAAAAGAGAGATAAAAACTCAGTTTTGAGATACTTTCTGCTGCTGCTGCTGCTGCTAAGTTGCTTCAGTCGTGTCCGACTCTGCGACCCCATAGACAACAGCCCACCAGGCTCCCCCGTCCCTGGGATTCTCCAGGCAAGAACACTGGAGTGGGTTGCCATTTCCTTCTCCAATGCATGAAAGTGAAAGTGAATACATTTTAGCTCACCTCAAACCCAGGATGGCTTTTTTCAGCCAGTCATCACTCTAATTGGGGAACAAGCCAAAGAACCAACATTCCCTCACTGTTTCCTAGCAGCCCAAGCTCTGTGTTAGGTATTTTCTTTTAGAGTTGCTATGATTTATTCACAACCACTGTTGGTCTAGAATTATTATTTCTGCTGTGCATATGAGGAAATGAAGGCTCAAACAGACTCAAGAAGGTTGGTCAGTGTTATACAGCTAATAAATAGCAGAGCAGGACTGAGATCAAAGCTATCCAAACTGAAGTCCAACGCCCTTTCTATTCTAAGATAGTCACTGAGACATCGGTCTAATCATTGATGTACCAGGTACCTATCAACACCTATTTAATGACCAATCTAATTCCCGTAAGAATCCAAGAAGGAATGTCAGAAATCACCCACTTCTCCTAAACTAGCTTGTGCTTCAGCCAAAACCAAGAGATTACAGACTTGCAAGTTCATGGTCATTTTTGATACAGCAATCCAAAGCATCTAGGAGGAGTTAATTCTGTGAGATTCTGAAAGTCCTCTGCTGTTTTCTAAGCACTCTAGAATATTTTTATTTTCCACTACTATTTCTGGAATAGAAGTTAGGTCTTTCCCGGTGGTCTGGGATGAATCCTTTCCCAAGAGATCATAAGGTACATACACCCGTTATTAAAGGTGAATTTCATGTGTTGATTCTAATAGACTTCACAGTCCATGTTCTCTTTTCAGAGACAAGAAGCTCTGTCTTGTCTACCACTCTGGGAAAAGTGGCTGTATTGACTTATTAAGAGGTATTTTTGACACTTCAGGTGCCAGAAAGATGCTTAACAGGATACAGGATTAAAATAGTATTCCTGGCCAATGAGCCCACTTTCAAACTAAGCATGAACAAAGGGAAAAAGTATCTTCCCAGTTAAAAACAAAACTTAGGGAAGAATCCTTTCCAGGGAGCTAACAGAAAAGTATTTCAAAATGATGAAGCTTGTTCAAGAAGGCATGCATGCATGCTCAGTCGCTTCAGTTGTGTCTGACTCTTTGCGACCCTATGGACTGTAGCTCTCCAGGCTCCTCTGTCCATGGGATTTTCCAGGCAAGGATACTGGAGTGGTTTGCCACTTCCTCCTCCAGGGGATCTTCCCAACCCAGGGATCAAACCTGTGTCTCTTATGCCTGCTGCATTATTAGCAGGCAGGTTCCTTACTACTAGCGCCCCCTGGGAAGGCACAGAGGATGAAAGAACATTCTCAGAACTCTGGCATGAGGATGCTTCTAGGATTGCCAGATGTCTCTACCTCTCTGCTTCGTTATGCTGGCCCCATGATCATGGAAATCCTTTTTGCACCGAGTTTTAAGCTGCAAAGGTCCTTCTAAATGTATGCATGGATAAAATTCTTTGGGGGTCATTTTCGTGAAATACATCCAGAGTTCATGCCATATCTACATTTTAAATCCTTATCATCAGAATAACCATGGTGCTCCTGGCAGTGTTCAGTACTCTGTTGTTTTGGTTTTGGTATGCAGACATAAAGCCACCTTTACACCATTAATTTAGAGGCTTAACTCACTTGCCCTGGCTGCCTCAGTGTGGTGCGTATCACATGGTGAAAGGGACAGGCTAGCTTTGTCACTTACCACACAGGAGCTCTTCTATCCCGACTGGGGGTTCTGCCCACCTCGCTGGAGGCTTTTCAGAGTTACAAACAATAGCATTTCCCACTCTCCCTCAGGACAAAACCACATAAGCACAGTTTTTCATGGCTCACCAACAAGGCGTGCTCTCCTGCCACGGTTTAACCTCCAGATTCTTGTTAGGATGACTCATTTTGGTCCATGACTTCGCTTTTCTATCTGGTCCCCTATGCCAATCTCTGCATTCCACCCACCCACCCACCCTTCTGACATTGGACCCCCATGGAGCTGTAAAATCTTTGTTGCAACAGGGTTGAAAGTAAGAGAAAAATCTTCTCCATGTTGTTGCTGACTGCTAATTGCTGCACAACATGTCTTTGCTTTCCTTTCTGACTGAATTAATTTCAAGGATTGTTTTTCCTTCATCATTCAGTTCCAACTTGTAAGCCTTCCTGAGCTTCCACTTGATAGATGCCAGTAGCGTTTTAAACCAGGGCTGGGACCCGGTCTCCCTCTCCATCCTCCACATCACCCCCGGGCGTGTACGGTCTGCCTGTGGAACCACAGATGCTGTGCTCTGCCTTTTTCAAAACATCTGGCACCCACTCCATTTCTGAGCTTTCTAAAATCATGTCTGGGGAAACTGAGAAGCTCCTTTTGAAGGATTACATTACGGCTTTGATTTTTATTTATAAAACGTAAAGGACTAATATATATCAGTTAGGACATTTTGCTTCCAAAGTGCATTGTAGCAAAATAATTGGAAGGCAGTTGCGGTGTGAAATATATGACAGCTTTACAGGACATAAAAAGCAGCTTTTTCTTTGTAATAGTGTAATTGCCTTAAACCCCACAATCATAATTGTTATCAAAAAATAATCCCAAGGAAAGGCTAATATAAGGTGAGCAGACTATTATAAGAGCTCTAATACACTCGATTCCTTGAACAGCAAAAGCGGCTCTCAATCTCACCGTGCTTTTAGTGTCAGTCAGAGAGCACTCAGTCATTTCCGTGCATCAAGCCTGCAGTATTGATTTTTCCACTGACTGAAACAGCCATATAAGCATAAATTTTGCATGAGCCTTTCACTTTGTAGACTCTCCTTTGGTCAGATGACACATGATGTGAACATGAAGCCTGTATAATAACAATGCATGGTCAACCTGCAGGCATTAAAGCGTGGGCTCTTGCAGTTCTGAAGGACAAAAGCTGGGTTGGGAAGTGTGCCGCCTCGGCGCGCAGGGCCAGAGAAAACAAATATCATCTCCATCTTGGCAGCCTGAGTGCAATTGTATTTTCTACTTCCCTCCTGTATTTTCACATCTTCTTTTCTAAAAATCCCTGCCACACACACACACACACACACACACACACTCATTCACAAGCATCTGACCCATCTCCACTCACTCCAGGTAAGACTGGACTTTATGAAGGGAGTCACCGGGATGCTGACTAACCCCGCTTCCTGTACCTCCCTCTGGTTTTCTCCATGTTGTTGGGTTGTATTCCATCCTTAATGGCATTTCTTTTGTGTCGGCCCTGGAAAATAAACATTGTGTAATGACATTTGATAAGATCTGGGATCAGCCTGAAAAAAAAAAAAAAAAGCCTTATCTAAAGATGTGGTTCGTTGATACCCAGGGACAAGAAACACCAGCTTTACCTAATAGTCATGTTCTATTTACCCTGCCTTGGCCCTGTTGGAGATCTCTTTACTTGTTAATAGTTCTTTATCTTACATCTTTACGATTTAAAATGTTCAGTGTGGAGCACAATCATTCTGTTAGGAGATTTTTTTTCAGTGGAAACAAGGGGCAAATATAATCCTACCCTCATGTGCCTTATCCTAAGTGGCATATTTGCTCACATAACTCAGATCCAGCTACCCTGCCCTGTCACACACCCTTGGACCATTTGATGTAATTAATTAATATTCCAACATGAAGAATTCTCATCACTAAGTTGAATTAGCCTGGATGGAAAATTATCTACTAAAACCAAAAATTCCCATTAGCCACACAGGGTCAACCCGAAGGAAGTACCATTTTCTTTTAAGTAAAAATCATGGTGCAGACAAAAACTTTCACTAATGGATAACTGCAGATGCATTCAGCTTTTCTCTTTAGGTAACCAGTAGGAATAACAGTGACAGCATTCACCGAGAAGCTTGGTAACCTGGAGGAAGAGTGGTGCTGAACCAGGTAGAAACCACTCCAAACTTCAGTGTCTTAGGAAGGATATAAACCTCACACATTGGCAGCATTAGCTTTTGATGAGTGTAAACAGGATCTGATTTATTTTTAAACAGAAGAGGTTTGCATTCACCTGGAATCTTTCTATGGCTCATAAGGAGATATGGACTCTACCATTTTTAATTCTTTTAATATTTCCCCTTTCTGGAGGTGGCTGACTGCTTTCTTCCTCTGATCGGCTTCATCAGTGCTGCTCGTTGTTTGAAAAGAGTTTTGAAAATTATTCTTTTTATTTCCAGTTGATGGCATCACAGGAGATATATCTACTTAAAACCAAAGTTATTATAGCAAGCAGTGTTCTCTGAAATGAGTTCTGGCCAAGGCGAATGAGCAAAATGACACTTGTGAGTCTAAGCTTGTTCTCCAAGCTGGAGTGTGAGGGGGAGGCCGGGTCTGTTTGTTCTTACAGGAAACAGAAATTTCGTGGAGAAAATAGAGCAAACTCCACCTGGTAATGCTTTATTGAATGGCCTCTTCCCCTTCAAATTGGCTCAAATTCCAACGGGTTAAAGTAAGAATGTATGTATACATATAGGTGATTCATTTTGTTGTATAGTAGAAACCAACACAACATTGTAAAGCAATTATATGTCAATAATTTTTAAAAAGGGGGGGGGGATGTTTTCATGTTAAATTAAAAGCCATAAAAATGAGAAGATGGCTCCTCATCTCAGCTGAGCATCCACTGCTGAAGCTCCTCCCTTAATTTAGGAAATGCATTCTCAGCTCTGGGATCCTGGGAGATGTTACACAGAGACACGGGGCCTGGGAGATGAACCAGGATGGTGCACCCAGAAACTAGAATCTGCTTACCCGACCATTAGCAGAGGATGCGAGCTCCTTCTCTTTGTTCTTTTCTTTGTTTTATCTGTCTTTAAATGCCCACCCCCACCATTGTCCCCTCATATTTTGATTATACAACAAGTGAAAAAAATAGATTCAGAGACATGGAAGAGCTGCTAGAGAGTTTGCAGTGGTCGTTTCCATGCCCATTGCCTCAAACCCACCCCCTGTCTAAAAATGATTCCTGTCCATTCAGTGGCCTGTCTGAAATGTAGTGGCCAGCTCTACATTATTCCAGACCTGTGCTGTCCATACACGTCCTCTCGTTCTCCTTAAGTCTCTGTGGAGAGACCATCTCATGATGAGAAAGGAGGCCAGAAGACTTGATGGCAAGAGTCTTCCCATGAGCTCTGGGGGATTTTTCATCATGTGGCAAATACCCTATCTTGCTTCCCTTTCTCTGTCCAAATGTGAACCTGGTTCCACTGAGAGGACCCTGGGGAGCTTAGGATTATCCATAGATCAGTTGTGAAGTTTAGATCCATAGGTCTTATAGACTGTCCACAGTTGCCAGAAACAGACAGACACATACAGAGATACACACATACTCCTGAGCATTCCTAGCACTTTCCTCGGAGAAGGCAAAGGCACCCCACTCCAGTACTCTTGCCTGGAAATCCCATGGACAGAGGAGCCTGGAAGGCTGCAATCCATGGGGTTGCTGAGGGTCAGACACGACTGGGCGACTTCACTTTCAGTTTTCACTTTTCACTTTCATGCATTGGAGAAGGAAATGGCAACCCACTCCAGTGTTCTTGCCTGGAGAATCCCAGGGACGGGGGAGCCTGGTGGGCTGCAGTCTATGGGGTCGCACAGAGTCGGAAACAACTGAAGTGACTTAGCAGCAGCAGCAGCAGCACTTTCCTGGCTCCAATGGGTATTTAGGAATGAGCATTATGTGATGCTGATGAAACAGCCTCTTCTGATCCCAGATCTGGCTGGATGTAATGGTGATGTGTATGTGTGTGTGTGTGTGTGTGTGTGTGTGTATGTGTGTGTGTTAAGAAAAAGCGATAAAGAGAAAGAAAGGGTGAGGGAGAACAGGAGGAGGAGACTCTTGTTTACTAAGTGCCAGACAGGGAGCTAGGTATTTATAATGGCTGCATGATTTAATCTTTATAGTCATCTTTCTGAGTCAGTAGCATTCTCTTTATTTAAAAATTAAGTTTTATGAAAAACAGATTTGGAGGAAGGAAGGAATTGACTTGGCAAGATCTCTCAGCTGTTAAATGACTAGTGACGTACTCAGGGTTTGCATATTGGTTTCTTTAACTTCAAAACTCATGCTCTTTTCACTGTATCACAGAGAAGCCCCCTTTACACTAGCAGATGCCTTGTGATATAAACATTGGTATTAACTTAGCAGAGAAAATGAGGAGAAAGAGGCTTGTCTGCGCAGGCTTAGCTGGGGGCACGGTTGGTTAAGTTGCCCCTGGTTGGAGGATGAGTATTTCAGACTGTGGGAAAATAAATCTACTGACTAACAGCTTGAAGTAGAGGCAATATTGCCAGTATGAAATCAAAGCATTAACCCAAAACATGTCACACAGCTTTCTCTGCCATGGAAATGGTTCTTCCATTAGGTTATTCCTGTGTGCAGAGGTGGGACACTTGTGTTTGGAGAAACAGACACATGTGCTCAGAGTCTTTATGATGTCTGTTCCCTTCCCTTGGAATGCTTTTCCCTCCAGTGTCCATATGGCTCACTTACTGCCTCCAAGTCTCTGCTTTTGGCATCTTATTAGCCAGATCTTCTTGAACCACCCTACAAAAAATAGCGCCCTCCAACTCCTACACCTTTGGCACACCTTAAGCCCACTTGCTCCCTTATTTTAGCCACAGCTCTTAATACCAAGTGATAGACCATGCATTCTCCTGGGTATTTGTCCATTTCCTGCCTCCCTTTTGGAATGTAAGCCCCAGCAGGTAATAGATGTGTGTACTCTCTGCCGGTCTCCAAGCCCCTGAGGCACTGCCCCCATGGGCACATCAACATCCCTACTCTGAAGGGAGCATAAATGACTCCATCTCCCTATCCAACAGAGGAGAGACCTCATCTAGAAACAGAGATGTCCCTTTGATCCCAGGATGCTTCTCAGGACAAAGTCCCCAGTGTTTGAGCAAAACAGGAAGACTCCGTGAAGGGACCCTTGTATCCACTTGGTTTGGAGCCTTCCCTAAAAGATGCAGGATTCTAAATGTGTCTGTCCCCTTCTTCACCTCAGATAGAGGGGACCTGTGCTCTGACAGAGGCAGGAAGCAGGGCAGGTTGCTGACCAAGGTACCGGCGAGCACCTGGTTAACAGAGCTTGGATTCTATAAAGGTACACAGTGGCTTATGATAGACAAGCTTTATAGAATAACAGCAATAATAGCCTTTATTTAATTTTGGTATTTCTATAGTTTTGTACATTGCCTTTGGGCACAGTGCAACTTTAATAAATAAACACACACCTTCTAATGAGGGAATGAAATTACAGAATTTCTACCAACCACAGAACAACAGCCGATCACTACTGCCCGCTGCCTAAATGAGAAGCAGGTAATTTAGGTCACAGTATTGAGAAGTATTGACACTTGGGGACCCCGGTGTCATGCAAAGTGGAGGAGGAGGTAGAGAAGGGCATGGGGAAGGGGGCACAGAGACGCCTAAAGCAACCACTGAAAATGGGGCACTGCCAAGAAACCTCTATTTCCTTTCTCTTGTAAGTTTACAATGAAGTTATTCAACTATTTGGTACCTATTATGATTTGCATGAAGGTAACCAAACTGTTACTTTTTCCCCTTAGAATGTACTCATTATCAGAATTCTTCCTCTTTATGGATCCATTCATCTCCATTGATTTTTCTAAAATTTATCTTGCCTGGAATGTTACATACCTGACCAGGAACTACATTGATCTGCCATACCATTTGTTGTTACCCACATCTCAGACAGAAGGAGCCTGAGGTTCTGAATGGTGAAGTAACTTCCCCAAACACATTTTGGTAAAAGCATCAGTGATAGGATTTGTTTCTAATTTTCTTCTGAGTTTGGTTAATAATATAATTTTTTGTAAGTAACTGATAACACAACATATTTCAAGCTTTGAAATAAAACTATTTAGCACAAAAGAAAAAAGCCAGGGCATACTCTAGGGTCGTCAGAAAGTTAGTGAAAGGAGATGGTCATCAGCCTATGCCTTCTTCGGTCATGGCATATGCTCCTTGGTGTCATAGTTTTCTCACTGTGTAGTTCCCTTCGCTGAATCTCCAGGGCAGGCACTGGCTACTTTGTCTCTGATTTGTGGCCCCTGCCCATTTGTAGGAAAGATGGATAAGCAAGGTGAAAAGACAGCCTTCAGAATGGGAGAAAATAATAGCAAATGAAGCAACTGACAAACAACTAATCTCAAAAATACACAAGCAACTTATGCAGCTCAATTCCAGAAAAATAAACGACCCAAATCAAAAAATGGGCCAAAGAACTAAAAAGACATTTCTCTAAAGAAGACATATGGATGGCTAACAAACACATGAAAAGATGCTCAACATCACTCATTATCAGAGAAATGCAAATCAAGACCACAATGAGGTACCATTTCACGCCAGTCAGAATGGCTGCAATCCAAAAGTCTACAAGCAATAAATGCTGGAGAGGGTGTGGAGAAAAGGGAACCCTCTTACGCTGTTGGTGGGAATGCAAACTAGTACAGCCACTATGGAGAACAGTGTGGAGATTCCTTAAAAAACTGCAAATAGAACTGCCTTATGACCCAGCAATCCCACTGCTGGGCATACACACTGAGGAAACCAGAATTGAAAGAGACACATGTACCCCAATGTTCATCGCAGCACTGTTTATAATAGCCAGGACATGGAAGCAACCTAGATGTCCATCAGCAGGTGAATGGATGAGAAAGCTGTGGTACATATACACAATGGAGTATTACTCAGCCATTAAAAAGAATACATTTGAATCAGTTCTAATGAGGTGGATGAAACTGGAGCCTATTATACAGAGTGAAGTAAGCCAGAAAGAAAAACACCAATGCAGTATACTAACACATATATATGGAATTTAGAAAGATGGTAATGATAACCCTGTATGCAAGACAGCAAAAGAGACACAGATGTAAAGAACAGACTTTTGGACTCTGTCGGAGAGGGAGAGGGTGGGATGATTTGGGAGAATGGCATTGAAACATGTATACTATCATGTAAGAAATGAATTGCTAGTCTAGGTTCGATACAGGATACAGGATGCTTGGGGCTGGTGCACTGGGATGACCCAGAGAGATGATATGGGGAGGGAGGTGGGAGGGGGGTTCAGGGTTGGGAACTCATGTACACCTGTGGTGGATTCATGTCAATGTATGGCAAAACCAATACAGTATTATAAAGTAAAAAAAGAAAAAAAAAGAAAAGATGGAAGACTAAATAATTTGAAAGTCAATAACAATGAGATTTGCTTCATACTTTTTTGCTAAAATATTCCAACAGCCCAATACCCATCAAACGATAATCTTCTATGCACCCTTCCTTCAAAAAAGAGTACAGCTCTTGCATGACTAGAAGTTTTCAAATGGGAGAATCACAGTTTATAAAATAAGTTTCCATGCTAGTTTGGCTCCTTTAGTGTGAGAAGCAGAGGCACAAGGAGTTGCTTCAAGTCAGAGGGAGTCTATTATGAATATAATATTATAAGTATTCATGAGGATCTCTTGAGAATCTGCCAAACAATTGGAGCTCTGGGAATCAGCTTTGAGAAGCCATCGGGATCCCATGCCATGCTCCCAGGGGCTTTTTTTCATAGCATCTCAGCTTCTCTCCATGGATCTGCCTCTTCCCCTCCCTCTACAAACTGGAGGACTCTAATTACTCACAGTTCTCTATACTTTTGGCTTTTTACAGTCATCTTGACCATCCTCTTTTTATTTTTCAATCAACATTTTAGGAGCTTCCCAGGTGACGCTAGTGATAAAGAACCCGTCTGCCAATTCAGGAGACACAAGAGACAAGGGTTCGATCCCTGAATCAGGAAGATACCCTGGAGGAGGAAATGCCAACCCCCTCAAGTGTATTCTTGCCTGGAGAATCCCATGGACAGAAGAGCCTGGCATGCTACGGTCCATAGGGTCGCAAAGAGCCAGACATGACTGAAGTGACTAAGCACGCATGCTAACATTTTATGGGGGTTGGGTTGGGTTTTTAATTTTTATTTTATATTGGAGTATATTGATTTACAATGTTTTGTTAGTTCCAGGTGAACAGCAAAGTGATTCAGTTATACATATGCATATATCTATTCTTTTACAGATTCTTTTTTTAAGTGCAGCCTCAGTGCTCATGACTACAGCTCTCTCAGTCCCTAATTTCACATTTCAAAGAGAAGTATAATTGGTTCTGATCATTTATTTGGGTCACAACACATGCATCTTCTAAGAAAGATAGAATTAACTGTGGGCTAGATTACTGTGGAGGCTTCCTCCAGAAAGTGGGCCCAGCTCAAGGTCTCAGAAGGAGCATAAAGTTTAGACACAGAATGTTGCAAAATTTTATAATTCTGCTCAACCCATTCAGGTCATTCAGCAGCCCAAGAATAGCTACATAGTTTAACCTGCAGAAGATATAAATAATATGGAAAATTTATAAAATCTGTAGACAGCTTTGAGAGTCTGACTATATCAGTTGACTAATAGTTGAGTATATAAATATAAAAGATAGTTTGAAATACTCGTAAAAATGAAACTTCAGTTTTCAAAAAATCATGAAAAGTTTTGAAAATCAACTTGGATTCTTTAAACTGAAGTACAAGTGGCATTCTCACTTAATGATAAATGTTCACTATTGTTAAAATTATTTTCACTGAGAATAAGATTTTGGGAATCAGTAAGTCACAGCTGATAGATTAGAAGAAAATCTTTAAAAGATTTAAATAAAAAAACTAAATTATAACAGTATATCTTCACAGAGTAGATGAGAATACACTTCACTAAATTATGAGGTATGCCTAACAGAAAGAAAACACGTTATTCCCGTGTTATAATTCAGGACAAAGAAGAATGTCTTTTTTTCATCTTTGTGTGTCTGCTGTCAAGCTCAGAACCTGATAATGTTCTAATTATTTGTGCTAATAATGTTTGGGGAATTAAAAATAAAATGGCCTTAATATTTTGGGAAATAGAGCAGAATGTAAACGAGTTTGGGAAGTAAAAAGATTCTAGTTCCAATTACTTAAAAATTAAACCACCTAAACTCCTGGCTTGAGTGAAGCAATCGCCAGATAAATCATAGTTAGCCTGTAACCTGTCTAACTTCAGAAGTGACAGTCACGGTTTGGGGCAGGGAAAGATATTTCAGGCAGGCTGTCCATCCATAGCTGAGGGCACTCTGGGAGATTCTAGAAGATTTCATTTGAGGAAGTTGATGTGTATATGTATCCCCTACTTCCCCCTTAAAAACAGCTTCCCTACTCACTCCTCCCAGTTTGGGGACCATGCGTTCCTTCAGGGGAACAACTGTATCTCTCTGCTTTTCCATCTTCTAGACAGTGCCTAGTACTTGTTTGCTGAATGAATAGATTTTTCCATACATGGCAAAATTAAAAATCACCTAGGAGAATGGAAATAAGGTCCCAGGTGTGTTGATGTACTTGTGAGAGCTACATTTGTAGGAACGGTTGCTAATCTTTCCAGGGTTGTTCCACATAAAGGTCATCTGACGTGCTCTGCTTTCCCGGTCACAGTCATTTTCTTTTTCATTGCTTTCATCACCCTGAGCATATGATTTGCATTTATATACTCCTACTTTGGAGAAGGCAATGGCAACCCACTCCAGTATTCTTGCCTGGAGAATCCCATGGACAGAGGAGCCTGGTGGGCTGCTGTCCACGGGGTCACACAGAGTCAGACACGACTGAAGTGACTTAGCATGCCTGTATGCACTGGAGAAGGAAATGGCAGCCCACTCCAGTATTCTTGCTTGAAGAATCCCAGGGATGGAGGAGCCTGGTGGGCTGCCGTCTATGGGGCTGCACAGAATTGGACACGACTGAAGCGACTTAGTAGCAGCAGCAGCAGCAGCACTCCTATTTCATAAAGCACATTAATTTGCACATAGTAGGTCCTCAACAATTATTTGGTACAAGAAGGATGGAATCTGATGGAGCAAAAGAACAATGTGCTCAAAGGAAAACCTGGATATTGAAATCCCAGAAAGAGAATGCCATAGGACAAAGAAAAAACAGATAGGGGTTATTCTTTTTGTTTTTTCATTCTCAGGGCACCCTATCCACTCTTTTATTTATTTATTTTTTGTTGGACTATATTTGCTTTACAATGTTGTAAAGCAGCAATGACAAAATTGGGACATTTGTAGAGATGTAGATGGACCTACATTCTGTCGTACAGAGTGAAGTAAGTCAGAAGGTAAAAAACAAATATTATATATTAATGCATATATGTAGAATCTAGAAAAATGGTGCAGATGAAACTATTTCCAGGGAAGGAATAATAGATACAGTGATAGAGGTTACTTATTCTTTAGGGGGAAGGAGATGAGTCAGGAAGACCAGAATAGAACGTACTCCATATTAAACTCTCCATGTGGTAGGCAGAACGATGCCTGCCCAAAGATGTCTGTGTCCTGATCTCTGGCACCTGTGAATATGCTGTGTTATATGGAAAAGAGCAAGTAAGGTTGCAGATGGAATTAAGGTATTGTTAATCTGCTGACTATAACAGAGGGATATTATCCTGGATTGTTGGATGGAGCCAATCAATAGGGTCCTTTAAGCAGAAGAGGGAGGTGAAAGAGTCAGAGTTAAAGAAGGAGATGTGATAACAGAAACAGGTCAAAGTGATAGGATGTAAGAAACACAGACTGGTTTTGAGGATGGAAGAAAGGGCCATGAGCCAAGGAATGTGGGAGTCCTAGAAAGTGGAAAAGACTAGAAAACAGACTCTCCCCAAGGAGAGAAGGCAGAATAAAGAATGCAACTGTGCCAGCACCTTGATTTTAATCCAATAATTCAAGATAAATTCATATTGTATCTACTGCTAAGTTTGCAGTAATTTGTTACAGCAGCAAACAGAAAACTAATACATACCGTGGGAGTCTACCAGGAAATGGCACGTGTGTACCTACAAGCTTACCAGCTCTCCTAGGTGGAGCTCCCATCAGACCCTGTCAGGTGAAGGTTTTCCCATCTGTTTGTTTCCACAAGCAAAGCTAAGCTCATCAACCACATACATTTACAAGTTGGGGAGCTTAGCCTGGATAACAAAGGAGAACACTAGGGAAGAAACAGATGGAGATTCTCTACTTTCTCATATCATGATGATGAGAGATGATTCAAGGATGACTGACTTACTTCCTATCACTTTAGGGGAAATATTCAATATATGTGCCTGGAGATAGAAGTAAGTTTAAGTTCTGTAAGACCCAGATAATCGTAACATCATAAAGCCTACTTAAAATTTCAAATCATTTAAAGTGCTTGGATATAATTTTCAGCTTCTGAAAATCTTACTAAAACAGTAACATTTTATACTCCTATTTGTATTGGGTGTTTTTTCTTCTGCTGCCCCTCTGAAAACCATTATGTGCTATCCAGTAATGAAAATGATAATCAGCCTTCTTTAAAACATCTACTCAAAAACAAACTTATGGTTCCCAAGGGGGAAAGGAGGGATGGAGGAGGGATAAATTGAGAGATTGGGATTGACATAAACACGCTGCTATGTATAAAACGGATAACTAATAAGGACCTATATAGCAGAGGAAACTCTACTCAACACTCTGTAATGGCCTATATGGGAAAAGAATCTTGAAAAAGAGTGAATATATGTATAACTGATTCACTTTGCTATACAGCAGAAACTAACACAGCGTTGTAAATCAACTCTACTCCGGTGTAAATGAATTTAAAAAATAAACCATATATACAGTGTCTCCACATGACTATACCCCTACAAACCAGCTGTGGGAGGTATGAAATGAGCAACCTTGGGCTCTGTACATAGGAATCAAGCTTTGAGAAGAAGCTTACTAGGGAATAAAGATCAAAACTAAGGTGACAAGGGAAATGGGCCTAAAATAGAGACTAAAGCTGAAACTCCAAGCCTCAAATACCTAAAATAAAAAGATAATATTTACACATCTGAATAAAAATCACACATAGCATGAAAAATTCCACTCAGAAAAGACACATCATTGAACCTTTGTGTGCCTGGAAGCAGAGCCAGCACAAAGAGGATTTATACATGCTCTGTACCCCCTTGCTTATTCTATTTTTATTCTTTTCTGTAGAGATGCTTTCACGCACATAAAAGCTTTCAGACACCTATAACTTTTATGGAAAGGCAACAAAATTCTAGAAGGAAACTACTGATACTTAATACTATTTACATCCACAATTTTGAAACTAAATTATTAGGTTTGTCAGTGCATCCCCTTGTTTCATACCAATGCCAGATTTGCTGGGGAGAAGAAATTTAATGTAAATTGAGACTAAACACAGGTAAGGACATCAAATATTTTTAGCTCTCATATCGTTGGGTCAGGGAATTAACTCTCAGATAATACTGCATAGATGGCTTGGTTATGATTGTAATGTACAAGAGTTCCATAGTTTTATTTTTCATTGATTTGTCTCATAAAATAGAAAAAAAAAAAAAAACTTAGAGGCAACAGCACTAGACTGTACTCTGAGAGATTTGAAGGAAGAAGATCTACCTTTTACTTTTTGAAAACTCTGAGTGTCAGTGAGAAAAATAGGAAGGAATATGAACCATATCTTTATTCTATAGCTTTAGGTTTCATCCAGCGGATTTACATATCGGTTTTACCTGGTGCTTCATGTTCTGTCCTCATTAGTAGCTGGCATGAGCCCCAGGCTTTACATTTGAACAATCTTTTGCTTAAACCTCATATGTAATAAATTCATCAACTCATCTTTTTCCTGATCATTTCATTTTGCAGCAACTGGAATACGGTAATACAATTGTCACTTGCTAATTTCTTACTGGGCTCAAACCATGTTTAACAGCATTTTGACATCTGGAAGTGTAAAAATCAAGTCACAGTTTTGTGTTGTTTTTTTTTTTTTTCCTTGCTGCTTTGTGTATTTTTACTCTACATGGTTAAAATAAAAGTGGGGGAAGGGCCAGGATTTGTCCTCTCAAGTGATCCAGGTGGACAGAAAAACACAGCAGCGGCTGTAAAACACCTTGTTCCTTCCCCATGACAAAGAATGTAAAACAGAGATGGAAAGGAAGGAGGCTGAAAAGAAAGCGAGTGAACTGTAGGGCATTCAGAACTGCTAAGAATGGGTAAACATATTACCCTTCTCCTTGGTATAACATACTGTTCTGGGTGAATTGCACCTAATTTTTTTCTTATTATGCCATTTGAAGGACGAACTCATTCTTCATAGAAATTGCTTCAGGACCTGAGGGCTCATGTAACTTGTTTAATCGTGATTGTTATTTGATAACATTACCTGGTAATCACTCTATCCAAAGTTGGGTGATGAGCTAGCAGCCATGTTAAGCAGAGATGTGTAAAGACACAACTTGATAAAAACCAACAAGCCAACTGCTCTGCCTTCCTAACAATACAGTCCCTGATCTTCGGAGTGGCTGGTTTTGTTTCCACTCTCACTGCCTTACAGTCACAAGGAAAGATGAAAACAGTGGACAGCTTTTGAAGCCAACTCACAATTTATCAGAAGTAACCCTTGATGAGGGTTTTAGCTTGATTTGGGGTTGAAGGCTTCCCAGCCCTTGAAAATAGACCATCTATCTAAAGTGTGCACAAACCACTACTTACCCTTGAGGAGAGAGAAAACAGAATGGCCTTTGGGGCCCCCGGGGAGGTGACAGGGTCATTCCGATGGTGTGGTGAGGTCAGAGGCTAGAGGGCAGCCCGGACTGCAGACAGGGAGGGCAGCCCAGGGGTGTGCAGCCAGCTCCAAGCCCTTAGGACCAGACTCTTCCTTGAGGACTTCCCAAGTTCAGTGTAGCTCTTCTGATGCCAGTAATGACCACAGAGGTAGTCCGACTGTGTGGTCCCAAGTTTTCCAGGCCTCGAGAGCGGAAGTGGGGTCTATAGAAGCCCATTCAAGTGCTAATTCAGCTCCTACCCATGCCTCTGTTTCTCTGAATGACACCTTTCTCTTCAACCACTGCCTCCCATCCCTCCACCTCAATGCCAACTCCTTCTGCCCTTTTCCTGCCACGGATATACTTGTATATGCACTGGAAATTTCTGTCTCAAAGCCCCTCCTCAGGCTGCTCCAGATTATAGCTCTGTGTATCTACTTTAATCCTTCAACAGCTTCCCCTAATCCTCAGGGAAATTTGGGGAGTGTTCCTTTCAGCCATTTACTCACCCTCAACTGGGCTTCCCCAACTTATGAACACAACTGCAGCCTCAGGACCTGTGGGTGCCAGTGGGGCTGGGAGCTCAGGTGCAAGAGTACACACACAGTCTGTCTCCTGCCTCTTCAGCCAACAATAAAAGCTGCCACTGAGACAATCGCGGACAAAGCTTGAGCCACTAGTCCCACAACCAATTAAGACCCCACCAGGTTGTCTGTCCTACAGGCATCCTGTCAAGATGGGACACTTCCTGCCCCGCCAGCTCTTCTCCCATCAGACAGGTGTCTCCAAAATGTCAAATTCCTCCCTAAGGCCTTAGTCACCTTTTATTTTTTTGGCCATGCCAGCATGGCTTGTGGGATCTTAGTTCCCTGAGCAAGGATCGAACTCAAGCCCTTGGCAATGAGAGCAAGGAGTCCTAACCACTGGACAACCAGGTGATTCCTGTCACTTTATTCATTAAAGTACATACTTCAAATGATTACCTTTTAATGCTCGTCCAAGCTGTGATATGTATTTCTCAACTTGCCTGGGATGAACTTCAAATTTCTGGCTGTCTTGAAGAATTAGCTTTTCTGTTTTTTTAGTTGAAGAATTGTTGATTACAGTATTATATTGGTTGGTTTCAACTGTACAACATAATGATTCAGTATTTTTATAGATTATACTCCATTTTTGGTTACTGCAAAATGTTGGCTATATTTCCCTGTGCTATACAATATATGCTTGTAGCTTATTTATTTTGTACATAGCAGTCTGTACCTCTTAATCCTCTATCCTTATCTTGTACTTACCCCCACTTCCCTCTCACACTGGTAACCACTAGTTTGTTCTCTATATCTGTGAGTCTGTTTCTGTTCTCTTAAATTCATTAATTTCTTTTTTTTTTTTTAGATTCCACATCTAAGTGATAACATACAGGATTTGCCTTTCTCTGTCTGACATTTCACTAAACATAATACCCTCAAGATCAATCCGTGTTATAAATGGCAGGCTTTTATTCTTTTTTATGACTGAATAGTACTTTAGTGTGTGTGTGTGTGTGCATGCGTGCATGTGTGTGTGTCTGTGTCTGTGTCTGTGACATCTTCTTTATCCATTTATTTGTTGATGGACACTTAGGTTGCTTTCACGTCTTGGAAACTGTGAATAGTACAGTTATGAACATAGAGACACATGTACCTTTTCAGATTGTTTTTTGTTTTCTTCAGGTACATACCCAGGAGTGGAATTGCTGAAGCATATGGTAGCTGTATTTTTAGTTTCTTGTGGAATCTGCATGCTGTTTTCCATAGTGGTTGCACCAATTTACATTCCCTCCAACAGTGTACTAGAGTTCCCTTTCCTCCACATCCTCACCAACCTTTGTTATTTGTAGACTTTCTGATGATAGCCATTTTGACAGGTGTGAAGTGATACCTCATCATGGTTTTGATTTGTGTTTCACTGATGATGAATGATATTGAGATTTATTCATGTATCTGTTGGCCATCTGTATATCTTATTTGGGTCTTCTGCCCATTTTTAAATCTGTCTGGGTTCTTTCTGATATTATGTTGTATGAAGTATGTATCAGTTCAGTTCAGTTGCTCAGTCGTGTCCGACTCTTTGTCACCCCATGAACCACAGCATGCCAGGCCTCCCTGTCCATCACCAGCTCCCAGAGTTTACCCAAACCTATGTCCATTAAGTCAGTGATGCCATCCAACCATCTCAGCCTCTGGCATCCCCTTCTCCTCCTGCCCTCAATCTTTCCCAGCATCAGAGTCTTTTCCAATGAGTCAGCTCTTCGCATCAGGTGGCCAAAGTATTGGAGTTTCAGCTTCAACATCAGTCCTTCCAAAGAACACTCAGGACTGATTTCCTTTAGGATGGACTGTTGGATCTCCTTGCAGTCCAAGGGACTCTCAAGAGTCTTCTCCAACACCACAGTTCAAAAGCATCAATTATTCAGCACTCAACTTCCTTTATAGTTCAACTCTCACATCCACACATGACTACTGGAAAACCATAGCCTTGACTAGACAGATCTTTGTTAACGAAGTAATGTCTCTGCTTTTTAATATGCAGTCTAGGTTGATCATAACTTTCCTTCCAAAGAGTAAGTGTCTTTTAATTTCATGGCTGCAATCACCATCTGCAGTAATTTTGGAGCCCAAAAAAATAAAGTCTGACACTGTTTCCACTGTTTCCCCATCTACCCACCATGAAGTGATGGGACCAGATGCCATGATCTTAGTTTTCTGAGTGTTGGGCTTTAAGCCAACTTTTTCACTCTGATCTTTCACTTTCATCAAGAAGTGTGTATAGATTTTGGATGTTAACCCCCTACTAGCCATATCATTTAAGATTTAGCTTTTTTGGATCTGAATTTTATAAGGTGTTGTACTCATCAATTTGCTTGAAGTGTCTCACTGAATCTTCCCTACAGTCCTGAGGTTGGTATTGTCATTAACCCTGTTTCACAGATGAGAAAACTGTGGCACAGCGTGTTTAACTTGTTCAAGACCACTCAGCAAGTAAGTGGCAGAGACAGGATTTAAAATTGGCCCAGACCACATTACACTATGCTGTCACTTCTCATCTAAGCAACTGCAAAATGTAACTAGTTATCCCAAAGGTCCTATTCATTTCTATAGCTTGTGATCTGTCTCAGACTATGCTGTTCAGGTAAATGAGTTTTTATTTTGTCATATTTATGCAAATTGGCTTAACCAGAAAATTCACTAGTATTTATGTCTTTAAGAAGTCAGAGTAGATGGAAAAGAAATGAGCCAGTAAATCTAAAACACATTCAGTATTTTCTCTCATCTTGATATTAGGCTTTCCGGGAATCAGTAGGGAAGAAAGAGCTTAAAGTGAGTTTTCTGAGTTGGCTGCCGCTGGAAGTAGTTTACAAGGATGGAGTAACACTGGAAAAAGGGTCTGGGACACAAGAAAATCACTCAGTGGTATCAGTTTGGGACCTCTAAAGGTTCAAAATCTTTCACCTTCAATAAGTTTATAGCTAAATATGAACTTCATACATTACATAACTAAGTTTAAGACAGTGGCCTAGAAGATTCCCACTCATGATTGGAAAATAGGGTTGTATTTAGGCCTCAGAGAGCCATCAGAGGAAGAGACCCAACTGCCAACAGTCAGTTTTGGGAGAAGGACTGCCTAACAGGACAGGAATGAGTGACCCATGAACTGTCCCAATGACTTGCACGCATAGTCACAGTGGTCAGAGACTCCAATATGCTCAAGTCTCAACAGATGCTTTTTGGCCATGATTTCAGACCCATCTTCTTTCCCCCGTGCCTCTATATTAGTAAAACTTCTCTGATGTAATTCACATTGGATCCTGTTCGTTTCATCCTATACATGCCAAACCCAGCTGCTGTACAACTGCATAGAGAAATTTTGTGCTTTTTAAAAAAATAAATAACTAGGTTTTAATACTTAAGAAAAGCATAATAATATACTGATCAACACCATACTGGGAAAACTTTCAAGTTATCAGCCCAGAAACATGTAGAATTCTATCAGAACATAAGCATCCTTAATTTCACAAGTCTTATAGTATGCATTTTATTTATAGCATAGTTGTAGTTTTTTTCCAACTTACATGAATCATAGAGTTGGACTTTTTTTAAAATATAAAATGCATTGGAACCTATAACATATACTTAACAAAATTACCTAGTGCATTTTCTGTGAATAGTATCCCGCTCTCTTCCCCTTCTTTTCTGACAACAAGAGTGCTATTGCTCAGAAAATCACCCTTCCCTCTCACTTTTATTTGACTGAAAACAGCCAAGTTTCTATGGGCTTCCTAAGGTAGGGTGCTCAGCTCATCTGATATGAGATCACATTAAAGATGATTGTGGCAATTTGTTTCCTCTTGTTGGGAAACCACATGCTGTCCCCAGAAATTCAGTCACATTTTTAGAGACTTCTTTTGTGTGCTTTTCATTATTATAAAGACATACCATGCACAACTTGAAAATTCAAAGAATTGCAGAAGAGTATTAAAAAGAAAATTACAATACTCCTCTAATTTGTCATGAGATTAGGGGAAAAAAGTGTTTTACTCTTTCTGTTTTCAGTATTATTAAAACTAAAAATTCATCTTCAATCACTCAGTATCTTAGAATTCCAGTTCATGACTGGTAATGTTTTGGTGTTTCTTCCTACCTATGTTTTAGTTACTCATAGAGATTGTGTCTGTATGTTTAAACATTTAAAGCACAGTCTCTATAGTAGTCAGGGTTTTTAATTTAGCATCCTGTTTTGAATGTATTCATCAAGCTGTGCCTTCAGCTTTGAATTTAAGTTAATCTGTGTAGATTGAGGATTAATATGTTTCCTTAAGGTACACATAATTATAGAATTTGGCTATCTCTTGGATACAATACATGAATTAAGAAAAATAGAGTCAAAAGTGGAGATTCTGATATAATTGATATTGGCCTTTGATTTGTGAAACCCACTAAATATGCTTTGAATTACACACATGCACTTGCACACACACACACACACACACACAGACACGCGCGCACACACACATACATGAATGCTGATGTGTTAGCACTTCCTATCCCCTCTGCCTGTAAGTTTCTTCCTATGCATATTCCCGCGGCTCACTCCTCACTTTTCTCAGGTTAAGCTTCACTCCTCGGAAAGAGGTGAAACTAAAAATTTACAGTCTGCTTGGCAAAATATAATAAAATGGTAGCCCCTCGACCCCTACACACACACACACACACACACACACACACACACACACACTGTCCCCTGCCCACTGCACATTCCTGATTGCCCTCATTACAACCAGACAGGACGTTGCATCCCATTGGTTAGTACCTCCCACCACTGTCACCACCTGCCACACCCACATGTAACCTCTACAAAGGCAGGAACTTTGTTTACTTCACCATGGTATCTCCAGTACCTAGAACAGTGTCTGGCACATAGTAGGTCTTCAACAAGTGCTCACAGTGTAGAGGTATGCACAGGACCATTTCTTGTCCTTCATGCCACCCCTGGGTCTGGCCTCTGGGGCCAGCTTGCTGATTTTCTGCTCACTGGCAGAAAGGACTGACTTTGGGAGGTACTTCTGGAGTCCCACGGTCTCTATGCAATAAGTTCAGGTCACTCAAAGTGCTATGCAGAACATGGGCTCTGGAGCTGACTTCTGAGTCTGACTCCAGTCTGCTCACTTCCTACCTGTATGGATGTGAGCGGTTTCTCAGTCTCTCAATTGCTGTGAGCAGTCAAAGATTTAATATCCGTGAGACTCTTAGAATAAGGCCTGACACATAGGAAATGCTCTACTACAGTCAGTTGCTATTAAAGGAAATCAGAGAGCTGGGAAGTAGGAAGGCAGGTACATTTTCCCAATGGACTTAAACACCCAGCCTTTGTCATAGCTTCCACTCACTTTAGCCTGTCTCTTCCAGAAGAATGTCACTGAACAAGGAGGGATGCTGCAGTGTGTGTCCCCTAGAGGGTAGGTAACAAGTAGAGAATTGAGGTCTGGACATGGGGAAATGGTCATTTTTCAAAGAGAGTGAATTGCCTGGTTAGAAAATTAAGTCTCATTGTTATAATGAAAAATCTGAGAATAATACCATTCTGATCCCAAGACTGGGCTTGTGGAACACAAGATTATCCCCTGAGTGTGTTGTTTTGGATGCGGTGAGGGCCCCACCTTGTGCCTAAACTGTGCTAAACTCTGTGACTCTGCCAAGTATGGTCATGTCTGGGAGATCGAAGGATAAGGTCATCAGTTATCTTTACCCATCTGACTCCACTATAAACCTGTATCCTTGGTACTTATCTTGGGGCCTGTTGGATGCTTGCAGTTCAATAAATAAATATTCAATGGATGAATAGATCAATAAATAATACATTCAATAAATAATCTAGATGTTCAGAGTGCTTATATATATGTGTACTTGTGTGTATGTAAACATGTACATGTGTGTACATAAACACATACACGTGTGTATATGTGTATATATACAGACATAAACACATATACGTGTGTATATGTGTATATATACCCACACACATATACCATGTATACCACAAAGAATTGTTCTAAAGAATAAAAGAAGGAATCTAAATCTGATTGAATAAGCTGCAAATGTCTTTCCAAAAAAAAGCATTTGCTCTTATTATCAGGTGTGGCCAGAGAACGATTATTAGAGAAGTTCCTAGGGCTCAAGGTGAGCTTTCAAGGAAAGGTGAAGCTTGGCCAGGTACAGAAAGGCTGGCCTGGTGAAATAAATGGAAAATGTCAGAATGGGGACCTCAGGTAGTTCCTGATTTGCTGTTTTATAGAAAAAATAAAAATAAAAAAAGAAAGAAGAAATAAAGCCCCTCACCCACCCTGCCCAGTGAAAACCCTTCTCAGGTTCTGAGAATTTGCACTGAAGTCCAGGTCTGCCCAGAGCCAGCCCGGCCTGTAGTGTGCTTGAGAGCCGGGTGACTTTGGGGACGGCTTTGCGGGGTGTCACTGCCCTTCTACACTGACTTCCTTCAGGGAGAAAATCAGGACTCCACAAAAATCTCAGACTCGAGGCTTTTCTTAGTAACATCTAAACCCATGTTATTAATGCTTATGTTTAGTAGTTTAGTTTGTTTGAAAGGGAAGTCTATGCATTTACACGTTTACATGTGTGTTCTAAGAGGAACATGCTATTTTAATTAAGTTATCCATATTGCAATTGAAATACTCCCCAGTTTAGAACCTATTATTGGGTTTAAAATATTAATAATAACTTTTTTCATCAGCAGTGTTTTTATTCAAGTTGGTCCTCCCAGAGCTGGGTTTCATGTGGTAAGACTGGCAGGCGAGATTTCCATCTGACTTTGACTCCATTAAAGTAAGCTTCTATAAACAGACATCAATTACAACCAGTTTTAAGGGTTTTAAAAAGTAATCCAACAGTGCTGCTTAACTAAATGAATCCCAGGAAGTGATCTCCAGTGAATTAATAAAGCCGTGTGTGGACGACTCGCTATGCGCCTGAGTTAATGACTGAAGAAGATCAAATTAATTACAAGTGTCTCCAAGGAGTTTCCAGGAAGAATGCTCCCTTATCAGTTAAAGTCTGTTTAAAGCTTCATGTTCAAAGCCTGTACATCTTCTAATTGTTAAAATATCAAGTAATAATGGGGAGAGAAAGGCTGCTCTGCCCTCTCCTTCCAAGTGTGGGTTTTCAGATGCATCAAAGCGTCTCTCCCCACTGGGAAAGAAGAATCCCCGTGAAGACACTCTGATTCCCCAGGCCTTTTCATGGACGGGTATCCAGCTGGGTTTGTATCTGACCCATCAGCTGAGTTCCCTTGGCAAAGAGCCACAGGAGACTTTAATGAAGTTTTTACAGTTAAAAAGTGTCCAAAAGATAACTTTAATTGGAGGTGGGGGATAGCCTTGTGAGCAGGGTCAGAGAGAAGCTTGCACTGACCAGGAAGAAGAGTTCAAGGTCATCAAACATAATTTTGCACAGACGGCAAGGATATATGGACAGTAGGTTGTCAGCCAAGAACTCCTGGGCGAGCTGATTTCCCCAGGATATAACAGAGGGGCATCCTTCAGGCCCTGTTCATCCACACTATTTCAGGCCTTCATGAATCACCCTCAACCAAGATCTGGGCTTTGGCCTTTACATTTCCCTGTGAATTGATTTTGAGATGAAGATTCCATATTCTGAACACAAGCTGCCCTGTATTTCATTATTATCGTGACCAAGGATTATATTGGTGGGTGCCAGGGCTGGAGGGCTTGTTTGAACAGCATAACCAGAGAGTGAAATGGCAGCAATATAGAAAAGGAAAAAAGAGGCAGATTGAAAGTAAAAGGTGAATAACAGTGCTTGAGGAGGATGTGGAATAAGAAAGAGAACACACACATGAAAATTATCTTGTGCTTGGAAGCAAACAAGATGTCCTTCAGTAGGTTGATGGGTAAATAAAGTGTGGTACATTGTACAATGGAATATTATTCAGCATTATAAAGAAATGAGCTATAAAGCCAGGAAAAGACATGGTGGCAACATGAATGCATGTTACTAAGTGAAAGAAGAAGCCAAAACACACAACAAGGCAAAACTATGAAAACAGTAAAAAGATGGGTAGTCATCAGGGGTTAGGGGAAGGGAGGGATGAATAGGCAGGGCACAGAGGATTTTTAAAGCAATGGAAATACTCTACAATACTATAATGGTGGATATATATTATTATAAATTTGTCCAAACCTGTAGAATGTACATCAAGAGTGAACCCTAACATAAACCATGGGGTTTGGGTGATGATAAAGCATCTACGTAGATTTATCAGTTGTAACAAGTGTACCTCTCTGATGGGGGATGTTGATAATTGGAGTGGTTATACATACATGGAAGCAGGGGAATATGGGACACTCCCATACCTTCTGCTGTGAAGCTAAAACTATTCTGAAAAATAAAATCTATTTTAAAAATCATATTATACAAATAAAAGGAGATGGGCCTCTGGGTTCTCTGTTTTTCAGGTGTACAGTGGGATTTTCTGTAGTCTTAACATCTTTGAGCCACCCCTTACTTTGATCTGTTCATGAATTAATTCATTTCTATCATCAACACATGTTTACTGAGAGGCTTCTTCCAAACAAGCCATGAGCCAGGCCCTGGGAAGGCAGCAAGGACTCCACATCTGTTGCCTGTGACCACATATCCTGAAGACATAGTTTGTTTCAGCCTGATGCGATGCGGGGAGAATCCCAGTGACTTTCTGTATTTTGCATGATTTGGAAAAGAGATGCTTCTATAATATCCCTAACTAGTACTGGCTTTGACTTTTCATAAAATTATTAAAGTTTCATTGAGCATATATGATGAACCATAAAGAGCTAGTCAACTGACACTCTAGTTCTTGTCAGACTTTTTTCAATACTTAATTTATTCATATGATGAGGTTTACTCTGCCCGAGCCATTTGTCCATCCATCAGGTCTTTAAATAAGGTAACTAATACACAGTTTGCTTGTGAATAGAGTTTGAATAGGTGGGTTTACTGAGGTTGAACCTTCAGGTACATCCTACAGCAATGCTGGACTTCTCTTTAAAATATATGAATTCCAGAGAAGCATCAGCTCTTGTTGACTTTCTTCATTTCAGCCTCTGAGCTAATATGCCACATTTTTATGTATTGTCTGCACAGTGAGATGTGGCAACAGACTGTGAAAGTCACAGAGTCACGTGGCAGACAGACTATGGTATTTGGACTGCTGTAAAGTCCATCAAAGATAATGGAAAGTAGATAAAATAAAATCACAGGCTCGTACCGCACCCACCCGAGCTGGAATTTCAGTGTCGAGGCACTAATTGGTACCAGTTTAGATCTGCCTGATGGTATCTTTATGAGTATACTTGCGGGATGATCGCAGAAGGGAAGTCCATAAAACGCTGAGGCAAAAGGTATGTGATGACTTTTAGTGGATGTTTTTAAGCAAAGGGATAGAACTGTTGTTAAGTTGCTGGAGCAGAAGTGTCTACAGGGCACTCCAAATGACTGTGTTTAAAAAGAGCTTCTCTGTCGCTTCATATTCCATAGAGTAATGGATGAGGGACAGCAAAGCTGATGTCTTACAACACAGGGGCCAGCCTTGCACAGTGAAGTGTCCCCTGACCCAGCATGGCTCTCACCTGTCCTGCCAGACATTCACATTAATGAGAAATGTCATGTTTATCGTGATCTGAGCTGATAAACTTAAATCCATTTGACATCTAAATCCAGATACATCTTGGTACAGAGTAAATACCCATTGAATTTTCCAGGAATGCATCTGCTTGGTGTTGACGTCAAATGAGGACTGAACTTTGTTTTGTTCAGTTTTGCCACCAAACTCACCAAGAGTTTCAAATGTTGCTGGTGGTATTTATGATGCTTATCTCATGTTTCTGGACCACTCTCTTTACAATGTAATCTTCATGCTGCTGCTGCTAAGTCGCTTCAGTCGTGTCCGACTCTGTGCGACCCCTTAGACCACAACCCACCAGGCTCCCCCGTCCCTGGGATTCTCCAGGCAAGAACACTGGAGTGGGTTGCCATTTCCTTCTCCAATGCAGGAAAGTGAAAAGGGAAAGTGAAGTCGCTCAGTTGTGTCCGACTCTTAGCGACCCCATGGACTGCAGTTTACCAGACTCCTCCATCCATGGGATTTTCCAGGCAAGAGTACTGGAGGGATTCTCCCTATTGGTATGAAAATCAGACTGCTTCCCTTTGTCTTTTAATATATGGGTTTTTTCTTATAAATCAGATTCTTTTCTTTCTCCTTTATGGTATAGTTGAAAGTTTATACTGATCTTTTTTAAGAAATGTAGTGTATAGATAGGTTATAGCACTTCATTTCAGACTACTAAAGGGATGCTATAAAAATAATTTTTATGAATAAGTAGGTGTGGGTTTGATGCAATGGCCCAGTGTAAGGGAAGGAAGGCATAAAGCTCATGGTGTGCAGCTTTCACAGTGAGCCATGCATGGTCCTGGCCACTGCAGGGCACCTCGGTTATGTCATTTCCATATGGTGTTGATTATCCCTGGAATACCCCTCCCACTGTGGGAATGCAGGTGCTTCAGGGATCAGGAGGGAGGCCTTGACATTCCCTAGGTTCTTCCCAGGACAGTCCAGAACCCATGACACAGCCCTCTGTGGCCCAGCCTGGGCAACACAAATCAGTCACCCAGGGTCAAGCTGTCCCCTCTAATTCATCATGCATCCTCTCCCTATTGACATGGTTCTCTTTTCTTCATCAGCTCCTTTTAACTCCGGCTACAGTCTCTGCCTCTGCAAGATGTCTCATCTTCAGGAGAATGAGGCAGGCCTTTATCACCTGGCACATCTCCTTGGGAAGGCCCCTGAGTCTGTTAGAGCAGTGAGGGCTAAAGCTTTGTGTTCAGTTCTTGGTGCAAACTCACTGCTAGGGATGCTCTCTGTTCTGTATTATTTACATGGGAAAATGAGGCAAGAAAGGGTGAGAGACGTATAGTCATGGGCCATATTGATGATGTTTTTGTTGCCATTGTAACGTCCATCAAAGATAAAGGAAAGCAGATAAAAGGACATCATACCACCCCATTCCAGGATCAGCTGGACTCTCAATGTCAAGACAAAGTCCAGGTGAGCCCTCGAAGTATTTTTAAAAACAGGAAATAGGCTTATCACTATTGTTGAAACAGTAATCATTAAGAGAGGAACCAAGACAGAGTACTTGGAATATTCCTTGGCAACCCCTGTTCATTTATCCCAGTTTTTCCCTTCAGGGGAGAGGAATGCAGCATCACAGTGAAGAAAATGAGTAAACCTCGCCTCAAATTGCAATGGAGGTGACCTTGGGAATGTCATTCGCCCAAGTCTTGGTGTCCTTATATGTGACACATGATTAGTACCCACCTTTAAGTGTCATTCGGAGAATGATGAGAGAATGTAAACATCTACAATGCACCAAGCACTATCTTAAGCACCTTATAGGTACATCAGGCACACAATTAGAATAAAGACCTTGTCAAGGTCCAGTAGGGATTTGTGATAGAGATGGGACTTGAACCCAGGCAATTTGGCTTTGGAGATTCTGCTTTCAACATCTATGCTCTGTTGCCTCTAGGAAAGGTGTCAACTCTATGGACTGTAACTCACCAGGCTCTTCTGTCCATGGAATTCTCCAGGCAAGAATACTGAGTGGGTAGCCATTCTCTTCTCCAGGGGATCTTCCCAACCCAGGGATTGAACCCAGGTCTCCTGCATTGCAGATGGATTCTTTATCATCTGAGCCACCAGGGAAGCCCATAGTGAGTGGTAGCTATATTACTGTGTGCCCTTTTCTTTCACTTTCCTTCTCCTGTGTGGTGGAGGGAAGCAGGGAGGCATAGCCTTTGCAGGTAATGAATGAAATGTCAGTGGGGCTTTTGCTTCCCCAGCCCACACTGCCCAGACCTGAATCTTGTCATGATAACAAGCTAAGCTATGATGCAATATTCATCCATGCAGGCCACTAAGAGGCTTGGTCACTGTGCCACTCAAACTTCATTTTCCTATCAGTTTTCTTATGTCCACTAAAATGTGGGGAAATAAAAATATTTCTAGATCAGAAAGTCAACACACCAGTATTCTGTTCCCGATTAGTCACCCAGCTTCATTCAGGTCAGCTAGTTACCTTCACTGAGACTTGCTTTCTTTACCTGTAAAATGAGCTTGTTTTATTTCAGTGATCTCTGAGACCCTTTCCCCCTTGAGGGTTCAAGGATGCTCTTTTAGAGTCCTGCACCAAGACCAGTCCAACTCTGCTTTTTACACCCCTGAGCTAAGAATGTTTTTAATGTTTCTTAACATTTAACATTTCTTAATGGTTGAAAAGGGCTTCCCTAGTGGCTGAGATGGTAAAGAATCTGCCTGCAATTCAGGAGACCTGGGTTCGATCCCTGGGTAAGGAAGAACCCCTGGAGAAGGAAATGGCTACCCGCTCCAGTATTCTTGCCTGAAGAATTCCATGGACAGAGGAGCCTGGCAGGTTGCAAAGAGGTGACATGACTGAACAACTAACACACACACACACACACACACACACAATTATTGAAAAGAAATCAAAAAGTGAATCACCTTTTCATAGCACATGAATGACATGAAATTCAGATTTGCATCCTTAAATGGTTTTATCAGAAGCCAGCCTTGCTCATTTGTTTGCATATTAGGTCTGGCTGCTTTTGTACCTGACAACAGAGGGGAGGGGTCACAACAGAGAGAGCCACAAAGTCTAAAATCTTTACCATCAGGCACTTAACCAAAAAAGTTTGCTAACCTTGGATCTCAATGAGCAACAAGAGAAAATGTTTCCAGGTTTAGGTTTGTCCTGCTTTTGTTTCACAAAGGAAATCCAGATTGTGTCCTGTGTTCAGTCAGTGAAACAAATAACCCTGATGACCGGGGAGCAGTCCCCAGAGTCAAGAAATTACAGAAAGCTCCGTGCTGGCAGCCTGCCCACAGAAGTGGCCATGGTGGCTGTGTGAGCGGCAGGGATTTACAGATTATCTCAGCAGTGGGAGCCTGTCGAAGTGCCCCTCTGGTGGTCGAGGAAGCCTGCTTGATGTGCCATAGCTTTCCATCAGTAACATGCCTAAACACTCATTTCCAAACATTATCTCTGCCTGGAGGGATAATTTGCTGTAATGTGGGAGTAAGAAATCCAGGAATAGTTCAGCCAGTCATTCACTCTATTTTATTTAAAAAAAAAAAAAAACAACAGAAAACTAAGAATCCTGGAAATGGAAATGTTTTCAGGAAAGCCAGTTTGCTGTGGAAGAAAAAAATCTGATTTTTTTCTGATCAGGTAGGAGGCTGGCATGATTTAGTTCATAAGCATATGAAGAGGATGAAGAACTGGTAATTGTGAGTGTGTGTGTGTGTGTGTGTGTGTGGTTGTGGTGGTGGTGGTGGTGGTTATTAGACTTCCAAAAAGCTAGACAGTTTAGGTGGTAGAGATGGAGATAAATTTAGATATGATGATGACTATGCAGACAATTTGGGGAAGGTCCAGAGATAACCCAGGGTAACAGGGAAGAAACTATTCCATGCTTTTTAACATTGAAATATAGTTGATTTACAATATTGTGTTATTTTCAGGTATATACAGCAAAATGATTCAGTTTTACGCATATGTAAAAAAATCTACTCTTTTTCAGATACTTTTCCATTATAGGTTATTACAAGATATTTGATATACCCTGTGCTATACAGTAGGCCCTTGTTGGTTATCTATTTTGTATTAAGTAGTTGCATTGATAAAGATGAACCATAAACTCCAAATAGAAATTTATTAAGAACTTGTCAATTCATAATCCTCTCAGTTACCACAAAGAGGTTCAGGGTCCAGGCTGGCTCCTGCTTTACTTTCAGCACAGTCAGCTGCTAGTGTCTTCTCAGCCAGCCTCGTTCAGGGCCGGGGGACCTTCTCTTGTGCTCCCACGGCACAAGGAACACACTCTGTCCAGCACTTGTCAGATTGCATTGAATATTTCTGTTGATTTGTCTTGCTTCTCTACCAACCTAGAAACCCCTGGAAACCAGGTTTTATTCTTCTGTGAATCCAAGGGCTGCTGTGTAGGCCAGAGTCTTAGTAGAACCCAACAAATAAAATGTTTACTGAACACAGCCAAATACCAAGAGGGTGGGGAGAGCAGGAACTTCTTGTTGAGTTTTGGACCTCTCTGAAGACAAAGAAACTAGGTATTACAGCACAAAACATTTTTTTAAACTTAAATTTCAGAACTGAGTTTCTTAAACTCAGTTTGAGGTTCAATGCACCTCAGTAAAAAAAAAAAAAAGACTCAATTTGTTGTGCTTTACTTCTGAATTTATAATTATTTGCTTTTAGAAAGGTCTATTTTTAAGAAGAAAGGACAGTGTTACCTAAAGTGATTTACTTAGTGGCAAAATATTTCTCCTTCCCAAAATTATTCCTTTCTAAAATAAGTAGCAGAGGAGTTAGTGAGCACTTTACTAAACAAGCAGTTAACACTAGTTAAAGAGCAAGCAGTGAGAAAATTAGAGCCACTAACTTCCTTCTGGAATTCCTTGATAATGAAGATGAAAGATGACTTAAAGCAAATTGTAAACATTTTAGGGATTGAAAGAATGGGAGATGATGGGGGAAAGTGAGAGAATATGATACTTTGCAGGATATTAACCAAGAATCCTTAAATACTAACCCAGGCAAGTCACAGGTAAGAATAGGACAAGAAGTTTTAAATTCTCCTTAAAGAAGAATTAAAAATAACTTATACATATTCCCCCACCTTCTTGGAGGTGGAGCTTAATTCTGCCCTTTTCCCCACCCTGCCCTCCAGGATGAGCTGGATTTTATGACTTGCTTCCATAGAACAGAGTATGAAAAGGGAAAAGTAGAACTTTACAGTGAACAACTTTGGCAGGCCCTATCTTTAACCAACTGATGAAGGCAAGCATCCCCAGTAATGCCTTGTAGATATCATGAATCTCCTGATAGGATATGGTGAGAGGTGCTTCACCCCTGCAGCACTCCCTCCAAACCCATAACTGTTGAATTAAGATAAAAACAGTAGGCAGATCTAGATTGGGGGACAGTCTACAGGATTCCTAGTCAGAACCCCTGTCATAGACTAGAGGAGACTGGGGAGACATGACAACTAAATGTAATATGGTGCCCTGGATTGGATCCTGAAAAAGAAAGACACCATCAATGGAAAATCTAGTGAAAGCCAAACAAAGCCTGCTGCTGCTGCTGCTAAATCGCTTCAGTCATGTCCGACTCTGTGCGACCCTGTAGACGGCAGCCCACCAGGCTCCTCTGTCCCTGGGATTCTCCAAGCAAGAACACTAGAGTTTACTTAAAAAGGCGGGAAAAGAAGTGTCAGAATAGATACAAACTGTTACAACTTATCAACCAATTTCTCAATATAATTCTTCTGTTGTTTCAGAAAAGTTAAAGAAAATTCCAATTTTTAAATGTTTAAGGATCTAATGTGAAACATGGTGACTATAGTTGCTGACACTATATTATATTTGAAATTTGCTAAGACAGTAGAACTTAAATGATCTCACCAAGAAAAAGAAAAGATGATGAATGTGTTAATTAACAGGATGGGAAGAATTCTCTTAACAATGTTTACCAAAAAAAAAAAAAAGTATGTTGGCAACAATTGTAGTGATAAACAATGAAAAAAATGTAAATGACTAAAATATGATATAGTTAAATCACTTTTTGGAAATTCATTTATAAGATGTAAAGCGTAAAAAGAAAAATAATGAACAATAGGCATGTGGATATAACAGTTTTGCATGTTTACTCCCAACAAATTTAATTTGCTTAACATAAATAGCAGCTGTAGAAGAATCAGGTGAACCATTTATCCCCCTTCAAACTACCTACCAATATATTTATTGTTGCCCACTGGCATTGAATTTTTATAAAATTGTCTTTCAAAACATAGCTAGCAGCCTTGAACTTCTGGAGAAACTGTATTTCAATTGGAAAAACAATAACTAAGATTTAACAAACAGTACAATTTCAAGTAAACAAAGGTAGATAGGAAAGTCTCTGTTTTTCACACCGCTTAATTAACAGATCAACACAATCAGAAAAACATATAGGATTGAGTCTCCAGGCACTGGTGCTCTGCTTTAGTCCTGGAAAAGTATGGAGTGTCTAAGACCTCAGAATTTTTGTCATCATCAGTTGAGAAGGACAGACTCAACAAAAAGGAAAATATTTATATTTATGCCCTGGTTGGATTTCCTTTCATAAGATTTCAAGGGTGAAGAGGAAGGAAGGGGACCAATACGGTCGGGGTGAAATCTCTGTAGGGAAGCTGTTGACATCAAGCTGCCTTATGGTGTAGGACAGGGGAACCATGGGTAAGGAACAGTTCCTCTAGGTCATATGCAAGAGGGACTCTTGCCTATGGCAAAGAAGGATGTTTCAGAAAAGCACCTGAGGTAGGAACCTCTGACATTTCAGCATTAGAGTGCAGTCAGACAGTGCAAATCAGCTCCATATATATAAGTTCAGAAAGCACAACATTCATTGGAAGGACTGATGTTGAAGCAGAAGCTCCAAAACTTTGGCTGCCTGATGCAAAGAGCTGACTCAATGGAAAAGACCCTGATGCTGGGAAAGATTGAGCGCAAGAGGAGAAGAAGGCAACAGAGGATGAGATGGTTGGCTGGATCACCAAATCAATGAACAAGAGTTTGAGCACGCTGCGCGAGACCGTGAAGGACAGGGAAGCCTGGAGTGCTGCAGTCCATGGGGTCACAAAGAGTTGGACACAGTGACTGAACAGCAACAAAGAAGCACAAGCCAATGACATTGAACTTGCTTACATCCACCTTCTGTATGGTATTAGAGGGTGAGGGAAGCTTGTTCATCCTGTTTTACTCATTCTCCATGGACACCAGACAGGGTCTGCATGGCTCAGGTTCCAGTGTTTTTCAGCTCTGTCCTTCATGAAAAGAAGTTAGTGGAGAATGTCTGAGCCCACATTCTCTGATGAGATTGTTTGCAACTTTCTGTATATAGGGAGGTGCAGTGAACCAAGGCTGTTCAGTGGATTCTGATACTGGTTCCCACATCTTCGTAAGGATGACTAGGTTGCAGGTGGCTCCATCTGAGCTCCCACCTTGCACTTGGTCCTCTCTGTTCCAAGTGGCAGAATCCCCATCACTGCTTTAAGGCCCTTCTTTCCCATCACTGATCAGGGAAAGTTTCACTGACATAGGAAAGCTTCTTCACAGAAGGACACCATGTCTGTACCCCTTCTTCACACCAGTATCCAGGGGCGGCTCTGCAGGCATGAACAATGTGCTAAGTGCCTGTCACCAAGTCAAGCATGGGACTCAGCTGAGAAGCATTTTTTGTGCATTGCTTCCTGGGTGTCCCCTTTCTCAGTCAAGGCATCACCATCCAGGGTCCTTCAGGCTGGAAAGCTGGATCTTGAACCTCCTTCTTCCTGATCATTAATCCCTTCCAACCCAAGAACGCCCATATCCTGGATTCCATCTCTAAATTCACTTCCTACTCCCTAATTCCATTCTCATATCCTAAATCCAAACCCTCATTGCTTCTAACTGGTATTAGGAACCACCAAACCTCCCAGCTCCTCCCTTCTGACTCTAGTCTCTCTAAACCACCTGGCATGACATACAGAGCCATTCAGAGTTGGGCTCCAACCACCACTTCTAGTCTCATCTTTGGGCCACTCATCCTGTATTCTAGTCATCAAGCACTTCTCTTCATCCCCAGCATGCTCTTTCTTCATATCCCCAAAATACACTCCCAGGCAAAGTCTGCTCTGTTATAAACCCAACTCGGATGCCGGAAGCCAAACCTCCCAGACGCCCCAAGCAGCTCTCCCAACCCACCGCCACCTGAAGTTCCCTTGACATTCATATGACTTGTGTTCAAGTCCTATGTTTCTGAGCTTCAGTTTCCACATCTGTAAAGTAGGAGAAAAAAATATAACATCTGTTCCATAGTTGTATGTCTCGAAATGAAATAATGTGCTGGTTTCCTAGGGCTGCCGTAACAAAGTACCACAAACCAGATAGCTTGATATAGCAGTCTCTATATATATATGATTGCTTTATGTTGCTGGTCTCATGTCAAATGCATTTCAAATATTCTGCATTTATACTCTTGTCCTCTCACGATGACTGGCTTTAATATCTTATTTGTGTGTGGATGATTTCCTGCCTTCACTGTATGTTTGCCTTTACCAGGGAACTTTCCTATTTCATAATTTTCTGGTTTCTAGTTGCGGCCCTTTCTTTCCCATCTAGAGACGTTCCTTCAGCATTTGTTGTAATGCTGGTTTGATGATGCCAAAGTCTTTCACCTTTTGCTTTTCTGTAAAGCTTTTGATTTGTCAACTCCGAATAAGAGCCTTGCTGGGGAGAGTACTCTTGGTTGTACGTTTTTCCCTTTCACTACTTAAAATACATTGTGCTACTCCTTTCTGGCCTGCAGAACAAACCGGGTAGCTTGAAACAGCAGAAGTTCATTGTCTTGCAGTTCTAGAGTCTAGAAGCCCAAAAGCAAGGTGCTAGCAGGGGTTATTTCCCTTGCCTTTTCCTTCTTTGCCTCCTCCTGACTTTCAGCAGTCTTTGGCATCCTTTCCTTATAGATGCACCGCTGCAGTTTTCCATCTTCACCCAGCCATCTTCCCTCTGTGACTGTCCTTGTCTGGGTCCAGATGTCCCCTTAAGGACTGCATCCATTAGGACACCAGTCATATTGAATTGGTGTCCCTTCATGACTTCATTTTGACTTTACTTCTGTAAAGACATTATTTCCAAGTTCACATTCTTAGATACTGATGGTTAGGATTTCAACGTGTCTTTTTCAGGGGAAATTAATTCAGCCCATGAGAAATAATACGTACTAGGTTTTGAGTATGTGCTAAGCCTGTGTTTTCCTACAGTGTGTTCAGAAGTCACGCTCCCTCCACTGTCAGGGAAAATCCCTGGATCCAGAACAGGCAACTGAATGGGCACCTTCAACAGAGAAAAGACAATTGGTGCTGCTGACACAATTTCAATGTGAGACAGTTTCTCTCCCACACTCCCAAGTGTGCATTTACAGTGGACCTTTAGGGACCCCAGAATCTGAAACTCTGCCACTGGGAATTCCCTGGTGGCTCAGTGTTTAAGAATCAGCCTTGCAGTGCTGGGGACAGGGGTTCGATCCCTGGTTGGGAAACTAAGATCCTACATGCCACGGAGCAGCTAAGCCGGACAGCCCCAGCTAGTGAGCCCTTGCCCTGCAACGAAGATCCCACGTGCTGCAACTAGGACCTGAGGCAGCCAAATAAATACATAAATATTTTAAAGAAAGAAACTCTGCCACTTAGATATGATACCAGCCCAAAGATAAAGATTCACATGGACCATATCTCTGGAACTTTACTTTCAATTGCTCCTGAAAATTGCTGAAAAGGCAATTACTGCCACGTGTTGGTAATGGAAATAATTATGACTACTTACTGAAATTATGTATTTGTTATATTTCTCACAGGTAATTTCAGGGGCCAGTGAAGTGGGCTAGGTGAGTTCTTTCACTGAAAGCAGACACTAGATAATTGGACAACGTAATGGAGGAAGAAAATGACATAAGTGAGCATAAGATAATACATCCAAGAGAAAATATAAGTTAACATGCTGATTGCTTTGAGATTTTGCTAGAATCTCACTAGGTGAAGCACTGGGAAAGATCTGAGTGTTAAGACATTGTCTGCCTACTTAATGATCATCAAATACTATCTTAGGGCCCTGCAATGCAGTGATCCTCACAAGCTGGCGGACACCAGTGATGTTCCATAGAGCCACGATCCTTCTAGAATCCAGAGCAGCCTGATACAAAATCTCAGGGCTGCACTAAAGGATGTTTTGCAAGATAAATGCATCTTCTAAAAGTTTTAGTGTTACATTTACTAATGGAAAAAAAAACCATGGGAATAGAGAAGGCAAGACATATGAAAACAGATTCACTTACAAATCATGGATTATTTTTTTAGTTTTTCCTTTTAAGCGTGGTAACATGTACATAAGATAAACTTTACCATTTAACCATTTTTAAGTATATAATTCACTGGCAGTAAGTGCATTCACACTGGCATGCAACCAACACCACCTTCCATCGCCAGAACTTTTTCACATTCCTAATCTGGATCTCTGTCCCCATTAAACACCAACTTCCCATCTCGCCCTCCCCCTAGCACCTAGTAACCACCATTCTACTTTCTGTCTCTGTGAGTTTGTCCTGTATGAATTTGATTACTCTGGTTACCTCATATAAATACAGAGTTTGTCCTTTTATATCTGGCTTATTTCACTGAGCACAATGTCTCCAAGTTCTATCTATATTATGATGTGTCAGAATTCCCTTCCTTTTAAAAGGTTGAATAATATCCCATTAATGTTTTTATTACATTTTGTCTATCCACTTATTCATCAGTGAACACTTGTTTCTACCTTTTGGCTCATGTGCTAGTCATGACTTTTTAAATGAAGTACAGTTGATTTGTAATATTGGGTTCATTTCTGGTATATGGCAATGATTTGGTTATATATATATTATAATATACTATATATTCATATGTATTATATATACAAATATCCTTTTACATTGTGATTTATTATAGGATATTGATTGTCGTCTCCTGTGCTATACGGAAGGACCTTGTTGTTTCTATATTTCATATCTAGTAGTTTGTATCTGCTAATTCCAAACTCCTAATTTATCCCTCCCTGATAAATTTGTTAACCATAAGTTTGTTTTATGTCTGTGAGTCTGTTTCTGTTTCATAAGTTCATTTGTATCATATTTTAGATTCCACACATTAGTGATATATGATATTTGTCTTTCCCTTTCTGACTTACTTCACTTAGGATGATAATCTCCAGGTCCATCCATGTTGCTGTAAGTGGCGTTATTTCATTCTTTTTATGGCTCGTAATATTTCATTGTGTGTACCGTTCACCTGTCCATGAACATTTAGGTTGCTTCAGTGACTTGGCTTTTGTTAACAGTGCTGCTATGCACATACAGGTGCATGCATGTTTTTGAAATATAGCTTTACCTGGACATATGCCCCAAAGTGGGACTGCTGGGTCATATGGTATTCTATTTTAGTTTTTAAGGAACTTTCATACTGTTCTCCATAGTGAGTGCACCAACTTACATTCCCATCAGCAGTGTGAGAGAATTCCCTTGTCTCCATACTCTTTCCAGCATTTGTTATTTGTAGACTTTTTAATGATGCCATTCTGACCCATGTGAGGTGATATCTCATTGCAATTTTGCCAGTCATGACTTTTTAAGCTTACTTTAACTCACTCCCGGAATCCACTGATTTTATCCACTAATCATGGCAAGGGAACACAGTTTCTGAATAGCTCAGCTAAAAACCAGTTTCAGTTAACAGTTAATAATATGAACAGTGAACAGTTAATAATATTCTTACCTGACTTCTGAAAAGTTTAGTACCTAACCCTCTCAAAAGGTGAGACATACATTATTATTGCAATTATTGCAAATGAGGATACAAAAGTTTAGACTTAAGTGACTTGCCCACATACATCTGCTAATAACTGACGGAACCAGGATGCAAATCTGTCTATGTAACTTCTAGTCTGAGCCTTTTCCCTACACCACCATCCAAGCCCTACCCATTTCATCAAGATCATAGAGCTTTGGGGACTTTCCTGGGAGTCCAGTGGTGAAGACTCCATGTTCCCTCTTCAATCTCTGATCAAGTAACTAGATCCCACATACCACAACAAAGTTGTATGTTACAACTAAAGATTCCACGTGCAGCAACAAAGACTGAAGATCCCACATGCTGCAACTAAGACCCAACACAGCCAAATAATTAAATAAGTGTAATTTTTAAAAAAAGATCTTACAGTCTCATGAAGCCAGACAATTTCTTTGTAAAAGAGACTTGGTAACTGAGATCAATTTTCCCTTCAAGCACATGATTAAAATAAATCCTTAGTGTGGATGTTGGAGATCTCTTTGATTCCATGCAGGACTGGTACAGCTCTGTATATATAAATGCATATTTAGCCCAAAGCTTTCACAGTGGGAAGCAAACTTACAAGGCAGGGACACAATCAAGCCTTGTGAGCTCTGGGCTTTCCGTAGGTTTTGCAGCTGTGGAGGTAGCTATTCACAAGATAAAGGGATCTGGTAAAGCTTTAAAGGGCTGCCACGCTTTCCTGTATTTTCTCCTATGAATGTGCTGTAGGAAATTTCTCCTGACAGGTTATTATGACTACTTTAACGTACATATGACCAGCTGTCTGGAAAACAGTTCAAATTATAAATTGTTCATAAATATACTGACATACTTGGCGACAGCCCGTGGTGGCGTTGAACATTTAATTTGATCTTTGTTCTTTAAAATAGTAATACTGCCTTCAGAGTGGGAGTAAGAGATACTATATCCTTTGCAGAAACACACATCTCTTTTTTTGTGAGCTAGCTTTCAAATGCTTGCTTGTTTGTGAATTGCTCAACATTAAAATCATAGCTAGTTTGACTTTCTCCATGCCGCTCAAGGAATAACAAATGGATTTTCCTCCCTAACTTAAATGCAGTCAAGGTTGGTAAGAATATGATATTAAGTCATTTTAGGGGCTGTCTCCTCCTCTTCTGACCATATAAGATCCTTGGGTGTAGCTCTCAACACTGACCCGGGTCCTCAATTAGGGGACTTCTCAGAAGGTGTTGCTTCTTTTTTTTAGAGTTTAGTTGTTTTACAGTGCTGCGTTAATGGGCTTCCCAGGTGGTGCTAGCGGTAAAGAACCCACCTGCCAATGCAGGAGACTAAGAGATAGGGATTCAATCCCTGGGTTGGGAAGAGCCCCTGGAGAAGGGCATGGCAACCCACTCCAGTATTCTTGCCTGGAGAATCCCATGGACAGAGGAGCCTAGCGGACTACGGTCCACAGGGCTGCAAAGAGTTGGACACGACTGAAGCAACTTAGCACGGACGCACACTGTGTCAGTTTCTGCTGTATAGAAAAGTGAGTCAACTATGTGTATACACATATCCACATATATTCCCTCTTTGTCACCACGGAGCATTGAGCAGAGTTCCCTGTGCTATACAGTAGGTTCTCATTAGTTATCTGTTTTACACATAGAAGCGTATATATGTCAATCCCGTTTTCCTAATTCATCCCACTCCCCCTCCCTTTCCCTCCGTGGTGTCCATTCATTCATTCTCTACATTTGTGTCTCTTTTTGCTTTGAAAATAGGTCATCTGCACCATTTTTCTAGATTCCACATATATGCCTGAATATACAATATTTGTTTTTCTTTTTCTGACTTACTTCACACTGTACGACAGTCTCAAAAGATACGTGCACCCCAATGTTCACTGCAGTACTATTTAAAATAGTCAGGACATGGAAGCAACCTGAATGTCCATCAACAGAGGAATGGATGAAGATGTGGCAAATATATGCAATGGAATATTACCCAGGCATAAAAAGGAACAAAACTGTACCATTCACAGAAACATGGATGGACCTAGAAGCTGTTGCTTCTTGGCCAGGCTTGTGGGACTTCTTTCAAATGAAGGCTGAAGGCTTCACTTCCTCTCTATCAAGTATCTCCACAGAGCATGGGTACCTCCACATAGCATTTGAGCCCAAGGTGTTTGGTGGGGGTCCCTCACAGGAGATAACCTCCCATCTTACAGACAAGGAAACCCCACTGTTTTAGTGGTTTGCCATGGTCATATAGAACATGTCAAAGTCTGGCTTTTACTCCCAGATCCTGAATCAACAATTCTTCCTATTTTGTCACAGCTATATTCGTTGGATTTTTCCTCCTGCAGGCTTTATAACTCATCTGTGATACACCCCCTCACTTCAGATAGCCTATATCCCTCTGAAATCCCTGATGCTATGACTGGTTATGTTATGATGCATTGACTGACAATGAGACGGCGTTTTTTCAAGACTGCCCCAGAAACTTAGGGTGTACAGCTACTATGTCCATTGTACTTGTGTATTAGCCACCCATGGTTCTTTGGGTGATAGATTTCTTACCTGCAAACTATCAAAAAGGCCTTTAAAATATGAGATTTGTTTCTACTGCCAGTAGCAAAGATTCAGGAATTCCAACTTAGGAATATAGAGAGAGTTACCAACTTGTTTTTAAAAATGCTATTTGGGCAGGACTTGAATTGCTATGCAGTGTTTCTAAAAATTTGGATGTCAAGTGTATCGACCTTAACATTTTGTAAAACTAAACCACTCCCCTGTTAAAGAACTAAAACTGTTCTTTTAATCATGTGAATTAGATTTTGAAAAAATATATCTATCTTAATCAGCCATAGAGGAAAGAAATGTGAAATTACATGCATTTGTTTGCTCTAATATTGGCTTCCCTGCGACTTTCATTCATTGGCCCTAACTCAGCTATTGACATCAGCATTTTCCAGAGAGTGTCCTGAGGATATGACTTGCATGGTATGTGAAGAAGTATTATTTTTTTAAAGGGAGAAAAGAGTGTTGTGGTCAAAAAAGAATGAAAATCCTAACTTCAAGATATCAAAAGATCCCGCTTGCTCGGGGACTTCTCAGAGCCTTGGCTAGACTAATGGATGCTGTGAATCTCTCTGAGCAGTGAGCACAAGGCAAGTCTGTGATCCCAGCATCACTTGTCTCCACAGAGCCTTTCTCACGATTAATAGCCGAGCAAGCAGTGTTTGCAAATATTTATCCAAATAAACATAAAATAAATCTACCTTTCTGTCCACCTACAGCTCTCCAAATGTCTGAAGAAAATCATAAGGAAGACAAGCCATAAATCCAGGCTAAATATCTTAGCTTGCATGTCCCAAGGTTTTATTTTGATCCCAAATTTCACTTTCCTCCAGCTTCCTGACTGTGACTCTGATCTTGCCCTAAACTAGAGCTATACTGCTGCTGCTACTGCTGCTAAGTTGCTTCAGTCATGTCCGACTCTTTGCGACCCCATAGACGGGAGCCCACCAGGCTCCGCCATCCCTGGGATTCTCCAGGCAAGAACACTGGAGTGGGTGGCCATTTCCTTCTCCAATGCATGAAAGTGAAAAGTGAAAATGAAGTTGCTCAGTTGCATCCGACTCTTTGCGACCTCATAGACTGCAGACTACGAGGCTCCTCCGTCCATGGGATTTTCCAGGCAAGAATACAATTCAGTTCAGTTCATTTCAGTCACTCAGTTGTGTCCGACTCTTTGTGAACCCATGAATTGCAGCACGCCAGGCCTCCCTGTCCATCACCAACTCACGAAGTTCACTCAAACTCATGTCCATTGAGTCAGTGATGCCATCCAGCCATCTCATCCTCTGTCATCCCCTTCTCCTCCTGCCCCCAATCCCTCCCAGCATCAGAGTCTTTTCCAATAAGTCAACTCTTCACATGAGGTGGACAAAGTATTGGAGTTTCAGTTTCAGCATCATTCCTTTGAATGAACACCCAGGACTGATCTCCTTTAGAATGGACTGGTTGGATGTCCTTGCAATCCAAGGGACTCTCAAAAGTCTTCTCCAACACCATAGTTCAAAAGCATCAATTCTTTGGCCTCAGCTTTCTTCACAATCCAACTCTCACAGCCATGCAAGACCACTGGAAAAACCATAGCCTTGACTAGACGGACCTTTGTTGGTGAAATAATGTCTCTGCTTTTGAATATGCTATCTAGGTTGGTCATAACTTTCCTTCCAAGAAGTAAGTGTCTTTTAATTTCATGGCTGCAATAACCATCTGCAGTGATTCTGGAGCCCCAAAAAAATAAAGTCTGACACTGTTTCCACTGTTTCCCCATCTATTTGCCATGAAGTGATGGGACCTGATGCCATGATCTTAGTTTTCTGAATGTTGAGCTTCAAGCCAATTTTTTCACTCTCCTCTTTCAATTTCATCAAGAGGCTTTTTAGTTTATCTGAGGTTATTGATATCTCTCCCAGCAATCTTGATTTCAGCTTGTGCTTCTTCCAGCCCAGCGTTTCTCATGATGTACTCTGCATAGAAATTAAATAAGCAAGGTGACAATATACAGCCTTGACGGACTCCTTTTCCTATTTGGAACCAGTCTGTTGTTCCATGTCCAGTTCTAACTGTTGCTTCCTGACCTGCATACAGATTTCTCAAGAGGCAGATAAGGTGGTCTGGTATTCCCATCTCTTGAAGAATTTTCCACAGTTTGTTGTAATCCATACAGTCAAAGGCTTTGGCATAGTCAATAAAATAAAAATCCATCCATGGGATTTTCCAGGCAAGAGTATTGTACCCAAATATAATTTCTTTACTCAGGGGGACATCTTAACTTACATTAGGACAGCACTCACGTCTCTCTTTTCTGCTCATCATTTCTCCCCTAAATCCCTTCCACCTTGGTGCCTCACTCTGGCTGCTCTGGTTGACAGGCTCCCTCATTCTAGCCTCATCTGACACAGTCTATGCTTCTCCAGGCCATCGAACCCAGCCCTGGAAACTAGACATCCAAGCCCAGAAGGGCTGGTGTACCCTTGATTTAGACACCACTCCAACTGTTAAACCACCCACCACATGATCATTTTCTAGCCATGTCAAATAGTTGGGTTATAATCAACTAAAACCCTTTGGTTGGTTCCTATGTACTACTATAAAGCTAAGTTCTTCTGGTCTTACATTTGTAGATCTTTTTTTTAAAAGCAAAAAAGCAGGACTTCATATTTTTTCTATTGAGGCCCACTTTAATGTTGATCAAGGTCTTCCAGCATTTTGATCCGACTATGGAAAATACTAGCTATCATTTTTTCATTGGTAATGTCTATCAGTGATCTGGTTTCTGGCTGTGTGCAATTCTAGTATGACTGTTGATCATTCAATATCATTAAAATGATCCTTCAAAGGAAAATGGAAATAGTCAATTTTTAACAGTTTTCTCCATAATCTGAATTTACGGTTGAAAAGAGTTGTTACTGCTTTTAATGGCTGATTACACAAATACCCTAGACTCACAAGCAAGAAGCTAGGTCATTTACAATTAGAGACATTGCATTTCCACTATTGTTTGTAGTTTGGAACAATCTTCAGGGAGCTTGTTATGTCACCTTTGGACATGTCATCCTCAGATTCTCCATCAGCAGTAAGACTTTGTTCCTTATAAGGCATCTTAGCTCAATGACATGGGCTTTGGCCTTCGTAATGACCACCACAAAGTCCCAATAATACTTACAAAGAATAGCATTCATAATTACAAATGTAAAGCCATTTCTTTTTTATTAGAAATTATCAAGTAAAATAGCATCCAAAGTTGGAAAAAATATAACATAAGGAAATGTATATATTTTTTACATAACATGTTAAGTTTATTTTGGATCTCTTCTTATATGTATGAATTTTCAGGGGTTTTTTGGATCCATTTCACAGTTTGGGTTATCAGCTTCCTCTTTCATGTTGGTCTGTTTCCTCATGGGAGGACTGCCTAAATTGTTCTTCAAGACTAGTACCCCCCAGGGTTGCCCATCCCCCTCCAATTCCTTTCAGAATCCAGATTTCACTCCCAGGATTCCTGTGCTGCAGCCCACTCAGCTTCTACGTGGAGCATCTGCAGCCCACTCAGCTTCTACGTGGAGCATCTGCCTGGAGCCAGGTTCACAGCTTTAGGCTGCCTGGATAAGTCTCTATACCAGGCCACTCCACCTATATTTTTTTTCTCTGAGCTATTTGCTCCTATATTCCAGGTTCTAAACACAGCAGTGCTATATTCCATTGAATCCACATCCTCAAGCTGAACCTGGCAAATGGCTTTGCAGGTGCCATTTTTTTCAAGGACCAAACATACCATGCTACAAAATCAATATATGCTATATTAGAAGTTAACCATAATTTCTGCCAAATTGAAATTAGCCTAGAATTTCACTAAACGATTTTATTTACTGTTATTATTTTCCTCTCTAAGAAGGAGATTGTGTGTTGAACTTACACAGATCCATCCCTGTTCTCTCTTCCAACCTCCTGAGATCCTTGGAAGGACTTTCTATAGAGACTGCAGATCTGTGAGCATGAGATAGAAACAAAGTGAAATTTACCAGACCACATTAAGACTTTAGTCACACAACCCAGTTGCCAACCAATAGGAATGGGCTGGGCTAATGAAATTACAAATCTTGTAGAGACCATTAGATGATTGGTCCAAACAATGTCACTACTGTAAAGCAAATTCTAACCTAGATTTTATCAATTCACTTTGGTCTGGGTCTTTGTAACAATATTTAGAGGCAAAGAGGATGGAAACCAAAACACCAAAGGGTTACAAATTGAGAAACTCATCATCACTGCTCAACTTTAAATTGTTATCTAGTGATGGATATAAATTTGTGGTTCATGAATTACCTCTCTTTGCCGATGACACATAGCATTTGGCAGATTGATGCTTTAAAAATTCACAAATGAATCCCCATCTAACTAGTCATCATTTTCTTTCACTTTAGGAAAATTAAACATGAGCTAATTAAGTAAGTCTTTGGGAGGTGGAATCATTTGATAGGGTTAACCTACATTTGACCCACTGTGGATGGCGTATGAGATTCCCAGCAAAATTGGTGTATTATATTAGCTTTCTCATTATGTTGTTGTGACCAGCTGTAATTATAAGGAGAAAAAAAATTTTCCCTTATAGACGACACATCATTTTAGATGGCTTCCAGATATTACATTCCATTTTGTTTTTCTCTTTATGAGATGCAAAGATCTTGCCATCCTCCAGTTACATTGGCTCACAAGCTTTCCACCTGCTAAGATTTAATTACAAACATTGATACCATGTGTGTGTTTTCAAGTTATTCTCACTCTAGGAGCAATTTCCTCAGGTGGCTATGGGAGAAAATGGCCTTTAAAACAGTGCTTTCTCTGGAGCGCTTGAGAAAGGACAGGAAGCAGGAGAACCTCAGAAGATGAGGGCCATGCTTGAAGCACAGTTTCATTAATACTGGATGGCAGAAAAGGAGCCAAGTCCCAGATAATGAGGAAGGAGTTGCAATTTTTTTAAAGCTATCTGGTGACAGGGAAAACAAAAATGACATTCAGCTGACGAATGAGCGGAGTTTGACCTAGCCTTTTGACCCTTGACAATCAATCTTACCTGCTACTTCATAAAGAATTATAGCTCTGCCACTCACATTTGACTCTGGATTTTTACTATTCCCTTTACCTTTTTTTTTTTTTTTGAATACATGGTCCAAGAAGATAAATGTTTATGTTGTCTATAGCAGAGAGGAGGAAATATGGGATACTTAGAAGGGGGAAAAATAACTGAGAAAGAGAGAAGAGAGCGACAACCAGACCAACAGTCATAAAATGGTTTATACATGCAATTCAGAATTGTCAGGGATGTTTTTTATGTGACTGACCAAAATAGCAACTGGAAATAAAGGATGACCCCATCCACCCAGTCTAGATGTGAAACCCTGAAGACTGGGGGTGAGATCCAAGCCTGCCTCCCCTCTACTTCCCACCTACCCCCACCCCCAAAGGCATCAAATGAATTTTGATGAATCCATTCCCTGTCCACAGGCTCTGATTGCAGTGTGTGCTGGGCAGGGTTTCAGTGCCATTATTATAGGGAAGAAAGGGCGGTGGGTCCAGGCTGCAAGCTGTGTTCAGGATGTGTTAACAGCACCAATGCAAGCACCAGACAGTGTGCTCTGCCCACCTAGCGTAAATCAGCAGGGGTGAGGAACATCTCACTGGGGAGGAAGAGGCGACACCTTAAGAATAAGAGATAAGGTCTTCTTTGGCATTGGAAGTACTTTGTTTCTCTATGTAATTTGATGCAGTTTGTCCCGAGACTCTCAAACCCAGGCTCGTCAGCAAAAGCCAACTTTATGGAGCTTGCCCGGTACATAAGTTGGCCGCAGGGACTTCTTGCCTTTATAGAGTCGAGATGCTTTTTCATAGCTGTGCTGGAGACTATCAGCACAAGCACAGTGTCCTGGAAGCAGAATGCAATTTCTGACCATTTAATCCATCCTGGATCACTGGGAGCACAGAGCTGTTTTCTGCATCTGGCTTGAAATAAGAGAGCCAGGTTGGAGGGTGTGAGAAGATGGATGGAGACTTGCAGTAGTTGTCAAAAACAGAAACGAAACATTGGAGTGGGTGGTGTACAAACTGGCCCTTTTGATAGCACATTTTCAAACCTGAGTCATAGGTTCCAACTGCCTTGCATCTTACTGAAGAGAGAAAGGATCCTGGGAAATAAAAAGAAGCCCAATTATGATGTTAAAAGCCACCAATCTGTCGCTGACATCTTTCTCAGTAAATAGGCATCACTCTTAGCCCTAAACCTCTTCCCAAACCTGGGCCTACGCCCACCTTTCTCTTGCCATGACCATGCCAGGTACATCCTGCAGCCCCATCTAGCTGGTCAACTGGTCTCTGAGGTGTGACCATCCCTCTCCTTGGCCTGGACTTCATTCCTTCCAGTATCACAAGGCTGACAAGCTCTTTATGAGAGGTTTCTGGGCTATATGTTCATAAAGAATCCCCCCTCAAAACAGGGTGAGCTCGTTAATGGAGGAAGTGAGGTCAGTGCTCTGACAGTCCTAACAAGATGACAGAATTTATGAAGCGCTGCGGTAGAGAGATGGAGTCATCTGCAGTCTATTCATATAACAAGGCCACTGGGGGCCCGTCGTTGCTCCCCTTGAATTTGCTGTCCTTTCTTCCTTCCTGTTCTGTGGGCTGGCTCTTCCTTGGCCTCCCTTTCTGATCCACAGAAAATCATGATTACTTTGGATGACGTCATAGCTGGGGTAAATGGTCTCCCTTCCTCATAGGGATGGATGGGCTGCTCCTTGCGCTGTGTGTGAACCAGGGTGACAAGGGAGAATTATATAGGCCAAGTCCTTGGGTCAAATTTGGTGTAAAATCTAAATGTGGAATCCAATCGACAGCATCTTAAGCCTAAGTTAAAATTTTTATCTGAAAAAACTTGTTGCAATTTCTTTTTTTAAAAATTTTATTGCCATATAGTTGATTCACAATGTTGTATTAGTTTCAGATGTACAACAAAGTGAATCAGTTAGACATATATCCACTCTTTTACAGATTATTTTCCCATGTAGGCCATTACAGAGTACTGAGTAGAGTTTCCTGTGCTAAACAGTAGGTCCTTATTAGTTATCTATTTTATATATAATAATCTATATATGTCAATCCCAGTATTCCAATCTGTCCCTTCTCCTCTTACCCCCTGATAACCATAAATTTGTTTTCTACATCTGTAACTCCGTTTGTTTTGTAGGTAAGTTCTGCAATTTCTTTTTAAAGTCCAGTATCCTTTTAAATCCAATGTATGGTAATATTCCTCTTGTCATAACTCTATGAGGTGTAGGTGAATTGTATTGTCCCTGGTATAGAATCATCATTGCCCAAATTATCAGGGAAGACTCGATGGAGATGTACAGCTTGGGATAAACAAGAATGGAGCAAAATATTTGAAAGGTAAAAGGGAAGAAGGAAAAAAGATAAGCCAACAATTTTTGGTATTCAAATGAGGAGAAAATTTGCTAATAGAATCCATTAGTTGTAAAAACTAGTAACAGGCTAAGTCAATTATTAACCAGGAATTTTTGTGGGAACTTTTGTGAGAATATAAGAAAGTAGAAGAGTTAGTTGAGGCTTGTTAATTATAAGAACTCTAAAATTAACCACTTTCCTCTTTATTTTCCATAACTAAGCTTCTGTCTTAATTTTTACCTACCCTACGAAGCTCCCTGGTGAGCGAGATGCCATGTCTCAGTCACTTAAATAAGTGACCATCCTCTCTCCTTCCCAAAACCAGACTATACCTAGAGTAAAAAAAGTAGTGAAAGTGTTAGTCACTCAGACATGTCTGACTCTTTGTGACCCAATGGACTGTAGTCCGCCAGGCTCCTCTGTCCATGGAATCTTCCAGGCAAAAATACTAGAGTGGGTTGCCATTCCCTTCTCTAGGGTATCTTTCCAACCCAGGGACCACACCCAGTTTTCCTGCAGTGCAGGCAGATTCTTTACTATCTGAGCCACCAGCGAAGCCTACCCAAAACAATCTTTTTGAGATGCAGTTCTGAGCACATTGCACCCTTTTGGGTCTGGTACAATGACCATCCCATCCCATCCCTAAACACAGCCCCAAGGCCTCCTTCTCCAGTTTCACCTTCAGCTATGCCCATTCCCTCCTGCTCAGAGTCTTTGCAGGTGCTGTCCCTCTACCTGGAAGTTCCTTCCTCCTCGTCTCATTGACCCAGACTCAACCTCAGGGCAGCTTGCCTTCCTGCCTGCACCACTCCCAGAAGAAAATAAGGTGTCATTTTGCATTTGTATATGTGGTTACAGAGCTCATATGTGTTTTGTCCTCTTGAAAGTCTGTAACATAGGTCTGTGACAACAGGCTCTGTGCCTGGTTTGGTCCACTCTCATTTCCCCATACCTGGCCAGTGTCTGGCAATGAATAGGCAAATTAATGAATGAGTAAGTTTTACTGCTCCATAGTTTCATTGAACCAATATCACTGAAAAACACCAGAGTATTTTTATTTTCCATATGGTTTATTACAGAATATTTACTATACTTCCTTGTGCTAAATAGTAGGGCCTTATTGCTTATCTATTTTACATATAATGGTTTTTATCTGCTAATCCCAAACTCTCTATCCATCCCTCTCTCACTCTCCTTCCCTTTGGCAGCCACAAGTATGTTCTCTATGTCTGTGAGTCTGTTTTTATTTCATAGGGTAGTTTCATTGTGTCATATTCTAGATTCCACATATGAGTGATATCATACAGTATTTGTCTTTATCTGTCTGACTTACTGCATTTAGTGTGACCATCTCTAGATCCAGCCATGTTGCTACAAATGGCATTATTTCATTCCCTTTCATTGCTGAGTAACATTCCATTGTCTACATGTACCACATCTTTATTCATTGGTCAATGGACATTTAGCTTGCTTGTGTTTGGCTAGTGTAAATAGTGCTGCTATGAACATTGGAATGCATATATCTTTTTGAATTATACTTTTCCCCAGATATATGCCCAGGAGTGGGATACTGGATCATAAGACAACTCAGTTTTTAGTTTTTTGAGAAACCTCCATACTACTTTCCATAGTGGCTGCACCAATTTACATTACTACCAACATTGTAGGAGGGTTCCCTTTTTTCTACACCCTCTCCAGCATTTACTATTTGTAGACATTTTAATGATAACCATTCTGACCAGTGTGAGGTGGTACCAAATGTATTAAATGCATTTTAATAATGCATTTCTCTAATAATTGCTGCTGCTGCTGCTAAGTCACTTCAGTCGTGTCCGACTCTGTGCAACCCCATAAACGGCAGCCCACCAGGCTCCCCCATCCCTGGGATTCTCCAGGCAAGAACGCTGGAGTGGGTGGCCATTTCCTTCTCCAATGCATGAAAGTAAAAAGTGAAAGTGAAGTCACTCAGGCGTGTCCAACTCTTAGCGACCCCATGGACTGCAGCCCACCAGGCTCCTCTGTCCATGGGATTTTCCAGGCAAGAGTACTGGAGTGGGGTGCCATTGCCTTCTCTGCTCTAATAATTAGAGATGAGTATAATTTTAGGAAAAGATACAAGAGTTGTTAACAGTGACATGCTCTGAAACTCTAAGGTATCACAATATGTAAAGCCTAGAGTTTTTAACTCAAATAATTTTCAGAGCCTAGATCTGTTTCTACTTGGGAGAGAAATAAGCTACATTAAAGAGAAATTAAGCAGAATTAATGATTCAGGTAAAATCTCTAATGAAAATTCTCTTTAAATTATATTCTTTAATATTTGTGCTTAATTATTTTAAAAATAAATTTCAAGTTAACCATATTGTTATAATTAAAATTATTATTTGGCCACACCACATGATATGTGGGATCTTAGTTGGTTCCTTGACTAGGAATCAAACCCACACGCCTGGCACTGAAAGCATAGGGTCTTAACCACTAGATTGCCAGAGAAGTCCCTGTGCTTAATTATTTTAATAAGGGTTTTCACACACACAGACACACATACACACACACACACACATAATTTTACACTTTCCCGCACATACACACACATATGCACACACATTCTTTCCTTGGAATGAATGAAACATGCCTGTAGAAGTCTGGAAATTTGTACCATGACACCATATCCATCACCAGTTTCCTGTTCTTTTTATCTTCACTGTAAGACAGAAGTCACTTGCAACTCACATTTAACAAGTGATGACATGGGCCACATTATTATACCAAAAGGAAAAGTTTATAAAGTATATAGTTCTGCCTCAGATCAATCTTTTATCTATTCTTAGAACCAGAAAGTTAGGGGTCCAAAAGCCCATTGTTTTATGTGATCACAGCCTGAATTTGTTTGTGAAACCATTTTGATTATACTTTACCCGCCTCTAAATTCTACTCTTAAAGAAAAGTAGGTGTCCTGGCAGATATTGCTACAAAATAGCTGCAAGGCTGGAGCAGTCCTGTTTGTGATATGTCAGTGGCAGTATGGGCTGGCATCAGAACAGTCAAATTAAACTACCCCTTACCTACTTTCTGTGCCTGGCCTGTCAGATACTTGCAGTTTTATTTTTCATCACTTATTTCACATATTTCTTTTCATCTTTTTTGAATAAACAGACAATCTTATCTGTTGACCCTTTTGGCTCCTGCTGTGTATTTCATCTGTCTCATAAAGATCTGTTTGGGTTCACTTAGAGAGGGAGCCCAAATAATTAATAAACCCATTCCCTGAATGGTGCCCATAGCACTGGTACTTCTGAAAGATGCTGAAAGTAAACAAAACCAAACCAGCCTGAAGTGTGTCGATTTCACAGCAGGCCATGAAGAGCACCCTCCCAGCAGAAAACTCCTAGTAAATAGGTAATGAGGAGTTGGAATTGTTTTCAGACTGGGTCCAGGCTTCATTCATCACTGAATGTTGAAATCTAGAAATTGTGAGAATTACATACAGTGGATTTAAGGGGCATTTGCTTAAAACCTAAACCACGCTCAGAGGCTCCCCATCTCACTGACATTGTGCTGTTTCTGCATGTAGGTTCTCATTCAATGCCAAAGGGCCTTTGCAGATGTCAAAGTCCCCCAGGCAGGACTCTGGAGAATTCATGGCTGGGAAAAGGTGGGGAGCAGGACTTGACTACCTTAGCATGCAGATATCTGCCCTAGGCAACTTCCTTCAGGCCATGGTCTTTGCTTCTAGCTACTGCACTTTCCTTCCCCAGCCAGCAGGCAAGAGTTCCATCCTGGCACCCTCCCTGCCTCTCCTGGCAGTCCCAGAGCGGCCTCCCTGATTCAGACTGGAGAGCCAAAGCCCTCGGACCCCTCCAAAAGCCAGTCAAACAGGGAAGACCTGGAACATTCCCCCAAAACTGATGCTCTTCAGTCACTAACAAGACTCTCAAACCAACTGTCAAGAAGAACATCATTCACTAAAAGGTTGTTAGGAAAAAGATGAATAAATTTGATTTTGTAAAGTTTGACTTCTACTGGTCTCAACTAAACATTGTAACCATGTAGCCTACATTTTTCCAATTTATTCACACAGAGATATGAGTGACTTTGTTGACTAATTCTGCCTAAATCCAAATAATAATAGTACTTTGTATACAGCTTCCTCCAAATCAACAAAGCTGTTTTTTTTTGGGGGGGGGGGGTGAGAAGCAAAGAATTCTTTCATTTAATTTGCTCGTGGTTAATATGTGCTAGCTTTCAGTTGTCAACACAGCTCCTTTTAAGCGGTTACAAATCACCTATTTAATACGTTAGCTGTGAGTTTTGCATGAGAATAACATCAATTATTCCCATCGATAGTTTCCAAAATCACCCTCTTTCCCCTTTTGAAAATTACCACATTTTCTCAATTTCACACTCCATTCTCCTATGCAAATTCAAAAGTTATGAGGCAAGTTTTGTCAAATAAGCTTTGAACTATTGAAACCTAAGAACTCACCAAAAGGGGTAGATCTGCCCCCCAGGAAGAAGAATCAGAATAGATGGGCCCACTACCAGAAATAGGGCTTTTAGGGGTGGTATTTACTTCCTCTTGTGGATTTTTTTTCCAAAGCCAAAGTCTTGGATAAGACAGTCATTTGAAGATTAGTACAGGGGAAAGGAGAAACTCAATTGTTCCAAGTTTGAAATGAGTGTTTAATCCACATCTTATCTTAATCATGCCTCTTTCCTTCACGTTCAGTTGGTCCCAATGAAATTCTAAGTTCCTCGAGGGCAGAATTATGTCTGTTCTTTCCTTAGGAGCCTCCACTATGACCAGCTCAGCCCAAGACTCATAGCATTTCAATAGATACTCATTGTCTGAACTCGAAAGAAACAGTTAACTGCCAAGAAACTGGGGTAAAATCCAAACTATGTTTTTCATGATGTGTGTGCCTGCATCTTTCCTTCCTTTGTAACTTGAGCATCCATCATAGAGATGGTTATAGGCAGAGCATAAAAAGCTTGCAGAACTGAACTCATAGCAGGTATTTAATGTTAGGTGAGTGATGCATGATTGTCGGTGATCAAGACCTAAGGGCTAATCTCCTGCAGTGGTCCTCAAACTTGAACGAGTAGGGCTTGTTAAAAAACGATTGCTGGGCTCCCCTAGGAGTTTTCTATCCGGTGATCTAGGATGTGGCCTGAGAATTTGCTTTTCTTATAAGTTCCTAAGTGATGCGGATGCTGCTAGATTGATGAGGGACCACACTGAAGGAACCAATGCTCTTGCCAATGTGCTTGCAAAGGCAACAGTTGTTATAAGAGTTGTTATAACAGTTGTTATAAGAGTTACTGCCCTTTCTACTGACCCTGCTTTATGGTTTCATTCCTCTGCTTGGATATCTTATGTGGATTTGTCCGAACACCTCACATTTTCAGCTTATAATGGTCTTTATCCTGTATCTTTTCACAATATTCTCGTTCCTGTGTCTGTTGAGAGATGCAAAAGGAATTGATCTTGTAGCCTGGATGGGGTGAGTGATACTCTGGAGGTATCAGGGACTGACTTCCCTTCCTTCAGGAAACATGGAAGCAAAACATGGGTACCAACTTTATCCTATACAGCCAAGTCCCAGCAAGCTGTAGCCTTCAGAATAACCACAAGGTCTCCATGTTTACAGAAAAAGAGAGGAGGGGGAGAGAACAAAATGCACATAAGTCCTAAGAAATAATCTCATCAATTCCTCTTAGAGAAAAAAGTAGTTAGGAAATATAATTCATCGAAGACTTACATCAGACTTTATTATTTCTTACTAAGAATGTTACACTCAACACTGCCCCTCTTTTCTCTTCAATCCACTTCAAACTCTCCCAAATACGATATCCAATTCTTTCATTAAACCAGTCCTTTCACTAAACCACTCCAGAATGCTAGAGTGGGTTGCCATGCCCTCCTCCAGGGGATCTTCGTGACCCAGGGATCAAAGCTGTATCTCTTATGCCTCCTGCATTAGCAGGCAGCTTCTTTACCACTAGCGCCACCAGGGAAGCCCACTTAGGTTAGGGAGTGACCCCTAGTGGATCAGACCGTAAAGAACCTGCCTGCAATGCAGGAGACCTGGGTTCCGTCCCTGGGTCGAGAAGATCCCCTGCAGAAGGGCATGGAAACCCATTCCAGTATTCTTGCCTGAAGAATCCCATTGACAGAGAAGCCTGGTGGTCTACAGTCCATGGGGTTGCAAAGAGTAAGACATAACTGAGCGACTAACACACACACACGCACACACACACCAATGTGAGGCTTGGGCTGAAATCCCTCAGCGATTACTATGACTGCCAATACAGTTCAGTCACTCAGTCATGTCTGACTCTTTGCAGCCCCAAGGACTGCAGCACACCAGACATCCCTGTCCATCACCAACTCCCAGAGCTTACTCAAACTCATCATGTCCATCGAGTCGGTGATGCCATCCAACCATCTCATCATCTGTCATCCTTTATTCCTCCTGCCTTCAATCTTTCCCAGCATCAGGGTCTTTTCCAAAAAGTCAGTTCTTCATATCAGGTGGCCAAAGTACTGGAGTTTCAGCTTCAACATCAGTCCTTCCAATGAATATTCAGGACTGATTTCCTTAAGGATTGACTGGTTTTCTCTCCTTGCAGTCCAAGGGACTCTTAAAAGAGTCTTCTCCAACATGACAGTTCAAAAGCATCAATTCTTCGATGCTCAGCTTTCTTTATAGTCCAACCCTCATATCCATACATGACTACTGGATAAACCAAAGCTTTGACTAGACAGACCTTTGTCAGCAAAGTAATGTCTCTGCTTTTTAATATGCTTTCTAAGTTGGTCATAGCTTCTCTTCCAAGGAGCAAGCATCTTTTAATTTCATGGCTGTAGTAAACATCTGCAGTGATTTTGGAGCCCCAGAAAATAAATTCTGTCACTGTTTCCATTGTTTCCCCATCTATTTGCCATGAAGTGATGGGACCAGATGCCATGATCTTCGTTTTTTGAAGACTGAGTTTTAAGCCAACTTTTTCACTCTCCTCTTTCACTTTCATCAAAAGGCTTTTTTGTTCCTCTTCACCTTCTGCCATAAGGGTGGCACCATCTGCATATCTGAGGTTATTGAGATTTCTCCCAGCAAGCTTGATGAAGCTTGTACTTCATCCAGCCTGGCATTTTGTATGATGTACTCTGCATATTAAGTTCAACAAGCAGGGTGACAATATACAGCCTTGACTTACTCCTTTCCCAACTTGGAACCAGTTTGTTGTTCCATGTCCAGTTCTAACTGTTGCTTCTTGACCTGCATACAGATTTCTCAGGAGGCAGGTCAGGTGGTCTGGTATTCCCATCTCTTTCAGAATTTTCCACAGTTTGTTGTGATCTACACGGTCAAAGGCTTCAGCGTAACCAGTAAAGCAGAAGTAGGTGTTTTTATGGAACTCTTTTGCTTTTTCACACTATGAATGCCAGAATGTGATAATAAATTCTAGAAAGTAGAATCATATAGACTGTCATTTAATTGAAAGTCTCTCCCTGGTGGTTCAGCTGGTAAAGAATCCACCTGCAATGCAAGAGACCTGGGTTCAATCCCTGAGCTGGGAAGATCCCTTGGAGAAGGAAATGGCTACCCACTCCAGCATTCTTGTATTCTGGCCTGGAGAATTCCATGGACTGTGTAGTCAGTCGGGTTGCAAAGAGTTGGACAAGCATGTTTGATTCCAAAAGTCAGTATGAGTCTTAAAAGCCAAAATAATAATAATTATTATCATTCTTGAACATTTAGTGCTGAGATATACTCTTTAGATACTTTATTTCATCTTCACAGTAACTTTATTAAGATGTTATTCTTCCCCTTTCCTCTTGAAAAATCTAATGCTTAAGGTAATCAAGTAACTTGCCCAAAGGCATACAGTTACTAATAATAACATCACTAATATTGCACTTCTTACTCTATAATCAATGACAAATGCCTATCCAGTTGTTTTCTAAAATGGATTCAACTAAAAACGGGTTCAACTTAAAATACCTTCCCCATCACTCTTAGAAGTAACAAAAATCAGAACAGCACTCTGATTTTATTATGGGTTTATTAACATGGGACCAGTATAAACAGACTGGTCACAAGTGTTCACACTGTAATCAAGATGTTTATACAGATGTGAGGGAAGAATTTGTGGTTTTTATTAGGAGTTATAGTCCTTGAGATAGAAATTTTGAGAAGGTTTTCAGGCATCATCTTTACATGTGGGGACTCTTGTAGAGGTTTTTCCCTGCTGTGCAATTCCGGTGAGAATATACAAGTGTAACCTGAAGGGGAAAGGCTGGCTTAATCTGGCAATATTACACATCTCAGAAAATGTAAGATGGTAAACACGGGCTTGCTAATGTTCTTCAGCATGCAAAGAATGTCCTGAAGCGTGCTACCTTGAATTGTCAAGTACATGATTCACACTGAATATTTGTAAAAGAAAATAAATGAGCTAAATTTACTCCCAGAAAGCTTCAATAGATAGTTTTCATTGTTAGAATGAAATAGTAAATTCTTTAACCACCCCGAAGGATGGCTCAATTTCCTTTCCTTTAAGAATAAACCTCATTCTTAGGTTTGATCCCTGGGTAAGGAACATCTCCTGGAGGAGGGCATAGCAACCCACTCCAGTATTCTTGCCTGTATGAAATCCCATGGACAGAGAAGTCTCACAAGTCCATGGGGTCATGCGGTTGAAAAAGAGTCAGAAAAGACTTAGTGACTAAAAAACAACAACAATAAAGGAATAAATATTCTTCCCAAAGTTTCTAATTATTATCAAATTGAAAATCCAGCATCAGAGAGAATGTAACCCCATGTTTCAAACTCACGAAGGTTTTTGTTTTTCTACAGGTTATCTTTTTCCTTTTTTGTGGTTCATTTTTAAATGTGACAGATGTGACTTTTTAAATTTTTCTTATTTTTTTAATTTAAAAAAAAGAATAACTCTCATTATCTGTAGTTATTAATACTTAACTGTAGGGAGAAACATTACATTTGCAAATTCAGTCCATGAAATCCTAGATACATGAACAATATTGAAAATTTCTGGGCTTCTAACAGATGGAAACCAAGTTCACAAATCAAGAGAGCTCGATCCATTAAATCAACCAGAACTGCCAGCTTGTCAGCGGTTGAAATTAGCATTGTTGAAAATATAGTCACACTTGTTTATAAGGCAGCTATTATTTGAGACTAAGACTTTGACCTTCAAACAGAAGCAGTGGCCTAAACCCACAAAGGAAATCATACCTATCATCCGTTGAGTATCTACCAGACACTGCAGCTATATGTTTTTGCTTGCACATCCTTGTGGGTGGGTATTATTAAACTAGCATTATAGATGAGGAAACTGAGGTTCAGAGAGGTTAAGTAACATCATCAGGGTCAGTTAGAAAGTATTAGAGACCTAAACTCAGGGCTTCAAAATCCATGTTCCCCTTATATCACTACAGAGGTACCAGTTGAGACTCCTGTCTGATTCCACTTTCTAAAATGTATTATGCTGCTGCTACTAAGTCGCCTCAGTTGTGTCTGACTCTGTGCGGCCCCATAGATGGCAGCCCACCAGGCTCCCCCGTCCCTGGGATTCTCCAGGCAAGAACACTGGAGTGGGTTGCCATTTCCTTCTCTAATGCATGAGAGTGAAAAGTGAAAGTAAAGTCGCTCAGTCGGGTCCGACACTTAGTGACCCCATGGACTGCAGCCTATCAAGCTCCTCCATCCATGGGATTCTCCAGGCAAGAGTACTGGAGTGGGGTGAATATGTATTATAATAACACATTAATTCCAGACATTGTATTGTATTATATATAATACAATAATTCCAGAGTATTATTATACTCTGGAACTCACTGTAATCATTGCTTTGAGGTTTTCAGTTCCAGCATTACCTTTGGGATTACTACCTAAAATGAATATTTAACCAAATTCAGAAAAATAGGTCAGGAATATAAATTTTTCTGCAGAAGCAAAAGCCTATGGGTTTCCTTTCCAAACAGAAAAGCATGCTATTTGAGTATATTCTCGACATGTGTGAAAGATTGTTTTTTATGTTAATTCTTATATCAGGGACTTCTGTCAAAATAGGGGTTGATGGTTTTTATTTTCTGTGCCAGAGGGACCTATTTATTGGGTGTTTCCATCAGAGTTGGGATTTAGATTGTCCCTTGACTTCTTTGCTCCTATTTTTAATCAGCTTTGACATTAGAAACTTTCAGTTCTGATTTGGGTTTAGGATTTTGGAAGATCACTTAGGGGAGGTTTAGAAGGAGTCAGTCATGAAGGAGATGTTTGAGGTCACTGGATTGTTCAGATGTTCAAGAGATCTACTAACTAATGGCTCAAATGGTGGTGATTTTCTACAAAGCTCTCAAAAAACTATTTCTGCAATTAACTGTTACATATTTAAAATAATTGATAGGTAGCCATGTCTTTAAAAAGCAAATATATTTTTATTAGGTCAATATTTAACAAATTAGAATCTCTCTTCAAGGGCAGGTCTCAGGTTATAGAGCCTAAAGCTCTCTTTAAGAAATAGTATATAAAATTAAGAATATAAAGTTATATATTATAGTTAATACTTTTAGAATGGGAAAAGAAGTCACAATGTATTATAAATACAAAACTTGGGGAAAAACCATATGTATCACAAATTTCCAAATATCATACTCTCTAATATCTCTGACATTCTTTGGTTAATATTTTTATTGCTTCTTCTCATGGCACTTTTGTAAGGTCAGTTTCAATAATTATTGAATGATGTTGCAATGTTTCCTCTGTCACGGATAACCTCTGTTTTTTAAGTGATACTTTAGAAAAGTTTCTTAGAGCTTCATTTGTTACTGGTAAAATTTTAGGATTATTGTCAAATTTGAGAAAAGCCTTTACTGAGTTAGTTTTATTAAAGAGATGTAAAAGAATTTTTCACAAACTAGCTTCTAGCATTGTACATTGTAATTGTTGCCTCTGCCATCCACATACCTCCAAGTGCTGAGTGCCACTGAACAACTTCCTATGTCCATGTATATCCATGTTACAAGGTGGTAACGATGTTGCTACAAAGTTCTTCCTATGTCAAGATACCTAGCAACAATGTAACTATTCACAGGAGTAATTTAAGACCACATAAAGACATATGCAAATCAGGAAGCAACAGTTAGAACTGGACATGGAACAACAGACTGGTTCCAAATAGGAAAAGGAGTACGTCAAGGCTGTATATTGTCACCCTGCTTATTTAACTTATATGCAGAGTACATCATGAGAAACACTGGGCTGGAAGAAGCACAAGCTGGAATCAAGATTGACGGGAGAAATATCAATAACCTCAGATATGCAGATGACACCACCCTTATGGCAGAAAGTGAAGAGGAACTAAAAAGCCTCTTGATGAAAGTGAAAGAGGAGAGTGAAAAAGTTGGCTTAATGCTCAACATTCAGAAAACGAAGATCATGGCATCTGGTCCCATCACTTCATGGCAAATAGATGGGGAAACAGTGGAAACAGTGTCAGACTTTATTTTTGGGGGGCTCCAAAATCACTGCAGATAGTGATTGCAGCCAGGAAATTAAAAAACTCTTACTCCTTGGAAGAAAAGTTATGACCAACCTAGATAGCATATTCAAAAGCAGAGACATTGCCAACAAAGGTCTGTCTAGTCAAGGCTATGGTTTTTCCAGTGGTCATGTATGGATGTGAGAGTTGGACTGTGAAGAAAGCTGAGCACCGAAGAATTGATGCTTTTGAACTGTGGTGTTGGAGAAGACTCTTGAGAGTCCCTTGGACTGCAAGGAGATCCAACCAGTCCATTCTAAAGGAGATCAGTCCTGGGTGTTCTTTGGAAGGACTGATGCTGAAGATGAAACTCCAATACTTTGGCCACCTCATGCAAAGAGTTGACTCATTGGAAAAGACTCTGATGCTGGGAGGGATTGGGGGCAGGAGGAGAAGGGGATGACAGAGGCTAAGATGGCTGGATGGCATCACTGACTCGATGGACATGAGTCTGAGTGAATTCTGGGAGTTGGTGATGGACAGGGAGGCCTGGTGTGCTGAGATTCATGGGGTCGCAAAGAGTCGGACACGACTGAGCGACTGAACTGAACTGAACTGAAAGACATTCCACTAAACCAATACTAAATACAGTCCCAACTCAACTTCCCTACAAATGCCCACAACCACTCCAAGTACCACCTGACTGAGGGAAAGTGAAGGGGGAGGGATGGGTATCAAAATGGAAAAATTCAGCGGACAAGCTAGCTGCTGTTAAAGTATCTCAGTAAAGCATGTCATCAGGTGAATGCAATGTCAGGCTCCCTCCAGGGGTTTTGAAGAGGCTGTACCGTTGGGGCACCTGTGTATCTGTTAATCCCGAACTTTAATTTTCCCTTCCCCCACACTTCCTCTTTGGTAACCAAAGTTTGTCTCCCATGTCTGTGAGTCTATTTCTGTTTTATAAATAAGTTCATTTGTATCATTTTTCTGGACTCAGTGTGTAAGTGACCTCACATGGCATTTGTCTTTGCCTGTCTGACTTACTTCACTTAGTATGAGCATCTTCAGGTCCATCCGTGTTGCTGCAGATTTTCAGCCCTAGGTGTTGATAGCTGTTTTGGAAGCTGTCTCACAGCTTCTCCCTTCAGGCTCTGTGGCTAAAACACTCACCTATACACACGCTACCTTTGTGAGGCCTCTCAAAGAGGACCTTGCTGCTTGCAGGCAGCCGTGAAAAGGCCCCTTCCATGTCACCCACATCCTGTTTGTTTTTTTCCCTATGTAGATAAAAATAAAGCTCTCCTGGGTATAGACAGGGCTTCCCATTGGCTCAGTCAGTAAAGAATCTCTGTGCAGTGCAGGAGCCCTGGGCTCGATCTCTGGGTCAGGGAAGACCCTCTGGAGAAGGAAATGGTATAGATAAGAACAAAGAAGGGGAGAGACACAAAATAGAGAGAGAATGGAAACAGACTCAACTACCATTTCTGGAAAATCGGACTTGAAGGGGATTCCCAGAAGTTCTCTCTCAGGAGGGAGGTAGCCAGGACCTTCCGTGAGTGAGAATGTGGTGTCCATGCTATGGAGGAACGGTGGATGGAACAATCTTTGCTGTCTGTCATCTCCATCCCCTACCCCATCCCTCTAGTCTCTGAATAACAGGGGATGCAGGGTGGGGTGAGATGGAAAGTTCTTGGAAGAAATGGAGATGCTGAGGGAAACCCCCAGTAGCAGCCATGGCCACTGGCTAGACACCAATCTCCATGGCTATCCATAAAGAACACAGGTAAGAAGGAGATTACCTCACTATAGATAGTGGGTTTTTTTTTTTTTTTTTTTTAGATAGTGTTTTTTTAAAAAAACTTTTTTCCTCAAGTTCACAAACTGAAGGACATTTAAAGAAAACCGAAGGGCTAGTGTAATGTCAAGGTTAACATTTTAATTGCATAAAACATCGAGAAAGCCTACGCTTGTCATTTTTACAAGGTTACCTTTCCTGTACAATGGAGGCTTTTATCCAACAACTTATATACGAGTTGGTGACATGACACAGAGTGTGACTTACATAAACGGGAGAGCTCACACTCTTTTTTCGCCCATAGCTCCTCCAGAAGGCACCATCAAGTAGCTAAATGATGGCCTTTAAAACCTTTCCTCACAGATAAGAAATGCACACATATGTGTCATTTTGTAGTTTTGAATGCTCAGGGCTTAATTCTCCTGTAGTATGTCTGCCCCCTCCCCATGCCCAGAGCCCCAAGGACTTCAAAGAGGGGTTTGCAGGTGGAATAGCAGATAAGCGCTGGAGAATTTAGCTCTTTTGGTTGGTGTGATCACATAACAAAAGACTGCTGTAACCCCTTGAGAAGGTAACGTTAAGGTTACCATTGGAGCCTTAACTCTGAATTCCCTGAATCTAGGGCAATGCAGAGTATATAGCCCACAGCGTAATACTTCACAGTGTTTTACAATGAGCAGAAAAAGAAAAAGAAAAAAAAAAATCTTGTAAAAAATGGGAAGCCTTTCAGATCTATGCACTGAATCTTTTTTTTTTTTTTTTGAAACGTAAGTTTCAAGATTGAAAAGTAGCTTGAGGTAAGTTTCAATACACTACACATGCTTAGGAAAATAACAGCTTTGTATATTAATACAAGGTATGCAAGGAATGTGTCCTTATTGGTCGATACTCAAATGTCTACGTATATTTTCATCTCATGGGGCTTCCCAGGTAGCACTAGTGGTAAAGAACCCACCTGCCAATGCAGGAGATATAAGAGATGTGGGTTCAATCCCTGGGTCGAGAAGATCCCCCAGAGAAGGAATTGGCACCCCACTCCAGTATGCTTGCCTGGAGAATCCCATGGACAGTGGAGCCTCGCAAGCTACAGTCCATAGGGTCCCAAAGAGCTAGACAGAACTGAAGTAACTTAGCATGCATGAGACTCAGGAACAAAAAGGCAGTTGTCATCCATAAGCACAAACTTATTCATAAAAGACCTCATTCCCACAATCAGTCTTGAGATAGAAATCCAAATCCTCAAGTGCAGATGAAAAATGTCATCAGTGTCTTACCTCTCAAAATGAAAGTGCAGTCCCGTTAAACAGGACTGATTCTTTTCAAAACTAAGAGAACACCACCACCCAGTTTATACATGGTGGTGCTGAATGGTAATACCCAATAACTTATGTATAGCACACTAGTTTTGTTCTCCCAGCCAGGAGGAAGGCAGGTTTGTGATCACCCAGAGCTAGAAACATGGAACTGGCTGAAAGAAAGCCAAAAGAGTATACACCAGAAAGAGGGCCCTGGCAGAAGTCCCCTGCCCCACCGCAGGCAGGGGCCTTTTTGACAGGGTCCTGTTTCATTACATCACCATCTAACATAGTCTATCTACTTTGTTCTTATCTCTTGTTTCTTATCTGTTTCCCCCCCACTAGCAAATAAATTTCCCTAAGGACACAAATTATCTGTTTTGCCTATTTCTGTATCCCCAGAAAGTGCCTGGGACATAGAGGCATTCAGATATTCATTAAATGAATGAATAGATTCCTTGATGTACAAATCCATCTCTTCCCATCCATTCCCTTCAAATGTCGGATTCAGAGTGAACCCAGAAGGTGATGAGCAAGGTTTTTTGTCAGGACAGTCTAATATTTGTGTGTATGTGTGCTAAGTCACTTTAGTTGTGTCCAACTCTTTTCAACCCCATGGACTGTCGCCCACCAGGCTCCTCTGTCCATGGGATTCTCCAGGCAAGAATACTGGAGTTGGCTTCCATGCCCTCCTCCAGGGGATCTCCCTGACCCAGGGATCCAACCCATCTCTCTTATGTATGCATTGGCCGGTGGGTTCTTTACCATTAGTGCCACCTGGGAAACCTTTCTGTTAATTGATCCTAAATGTGTTAATGGACCCTACATATCAAAGAAATCTCTTATTGCTTCTTTGGCATTACTACAGAAATAGAATTTCGACACTTACAGAGAGGTAGTTCTTCTGTTTTCTAAGAAAATTAGAAATGGCCTCATGATGAGTGCTGAGGAGATTCCCTGGCAGTTGAAATTGGAAAACAGGTATTGGGTGTTTTCTGGCCAGAACCGTGCAGATGAAATTCCCACCACATCAGGGAGTTTAATCCGGCTCTTTTGAAAGATGTCCCAATTTCCTCTCCAGCCAACAGGCAGTTTCCATGGCTCCAAGCTGCATGGTTGTGTTTTGAAAACATTTACACTCAAGGGTTTGGAGTTCTGCTCTGACTGCAGGTCTCCTTGGCCATTTCCCCCAGCTCCTCCTGGCTGCGCTGTGAATCACAACACTGCCAACAGGCAGGATCTCAGCAGAGTAGGTTGACTGGCTTTCCTCAAAGAGATTTATTTTTCAGCAGTAATACCAACAGGAGAAATCTGTTTACTGTAATTGAGTAAGGCGGTCACATCATATTTCTTTCGAAAATTATGACTTCATTAATATGATCTCTGGGCAGTTTCTTCTAGACATAGGCCTTGGTTAAAGCAAGATTCTACATTTCTCTGCAGTAAAGACAAAAGACGTTATGAGAAGGAATGAAAGATTCTAGAGAGTTGAGTTAGTTCCAGGCATATCGGGAAGAGGGCACATTCTTGTTGGGGCATTTGAAGGAAGAGCACAAGACAAAAGTTCTGTGAGTTTGCATTCTGATTTTGTTATCATCTTCCTAAGAGTCATATTTTGTGTGGCTACTGCTATTTCTGAATACAGTTGACAAGACGTGGAATTCATATTAATGTAACTGAAAGCAGGGTCTGACTGCTAGCCGCTCAAATCCAATAAAGAGGCCAGACTGGTGGAAAGGAAAGTTGGCTTTATTTTGGATGCTGGCAACTGAGGGTGAGGGCAGACTCCCCCTACACCTCCGACAATCGGGGGCAAGAGCTTTTATAGATGAAGGGAAGGAAGATGTGACATGCAGAAACAGCACAGTCAGCTCTGACAGTCTTTGAGACTGGTCATCCGTGGTCTGACCAGCATCCTCTTGATTGTTTTAGGTATAGTTAATCTGCAGTTCCAAAGTCGGTTTGTTCCCATTTGCTTGAGGCCAGTTCTTGGAATTGTGGCAGCTGATGTCATGGCTATAGTCTGGTCATCGTGTAGTTAACTTCTTCCACCTGGGGGGTGGGGTTCAGTATCTATAAGACAGTTCACAGAGTATGGGTCAGAATATTACCTTACCCCTTGAAAAGGGACTAAAGTTCATTGACTGTGCTTAATGACCACATTAATATTTGGTCTCCTTTGTTTTTCTTTGTTTCTGCATATTCTCACTTCCCTGATTAAACTTAGTTTTTGGCTAAAGTGTTTCCACAGGCAAAAGGCAGGCAGAAGACAAGGGAGACAAGGACTATAGGGTCCTGTTGGTTCATTAACATACATCCCAACAGTCAAAACTTAAAACTCATTCCTATATAAAAAATACTTATTTGAACTGGAAAGTTGGATGCTAAATTAATTGTGACCTTATTTTATAGGATATATGAACCAAATTACAACAAAGGCATTGGAAAGATTTGAGGCTCTGAAAAAAAAAAAAAAAAGATTATTCACAATAGTTCTTTAGAAATACACTGTGAAGTCCCAACAATCAGCCTCCTGAGCTTTAGAGCAGGCAACTTTTTAAAAGACTCTTTGACCATAGAACCATGACAGTGATCACCTTTGAAAAGATGGTCTGGATGAAGCTTTGGGTGATCAAAATTAAAACATAACAAAACCCCAAACCTCTGTGATCTTAAGTACAATACTTCCTTGTGTTTCCCACCACTTTTGTGATTAAGATTTATGGTGCTGTCAGCCTGAGCATCCTGTTTTATAGTCGCCAAAAGAAAACTTCATGTTTCCCATTCATTGCTGAGTCGGGGAGAGCTGTGTACAGGTTAGGACTGTTGAGAGAGGCTGACCGTTCTGTTCTGAGAGGCTGTCTGAAAGAATCTTCTTTCCATTGGTAATGTTTCCATAACGACACACAATGTTAATTTTTCCAGAGGTGCATACAGACTCAGATCACTGTGAGAAGGACTTTCCTGGTATGACTTACAGCTGGCCATTGGCAAAGGTCCTTAAGCCATTCGAGCCTGTTAACCATCAGGGTTTTTACACGGGTTATAGGAGGTTGAGTGTGGCACATAGTAAGCACTCAGTGAATGATCAGTAAACTTTCTGTTTGTGTCAGTTGGTGTTTTCAGACTGATTACTCTGTATTGTTGGGAAAATAAATGCCCACTAGTTCATGGACAGTCTCCGTTCTCCTCCCCGGCTCTGGCCAGCAGCATTCCTGAACCCATGGCCTCGCATCACAGTTCCTGGAGCAGTGCAGCCTTGCTTTCTTAAGGAACACCTTCCTTCTATTTCTCTTTATATTCTATTCCTCTTTCTCCTTCAAACTCCTTTACCCACTCCATGTACCTCTTGCTTCCATCCAGGTTGAAGCCTCAAGAGCAGGAAGAGTAGAGGGTTAGTGAGAAAAGAAGAATGAATGCTTTGGATGGTCCTGCCTCATGGATGGAACCAAGCTAGGAGCTTTATGTGCACTACATCATTTCAGTTTTCTAACACCTTTGTGGAGTCTCTCATTTTTCTTTTTTAAAAATTTTTATTGGAGTAGAGTTGATTTATAATGTTGTGTTAGTTTCATGTATACAGCAAAGTGAATCAGTTCTACATATACATCTATCTTCTCTTTTTAAGATTCTTTTCCCATATAGGCCATTACAGATTATTGAATAGGGTTTCCTTTGCTATACAGCATGTCCTTATTAGTTATCTACTTTATATATAGTACTGTGTATTTGTCAATCCAAATCTCCTGCTCTATTCCTCCTCTGGAGGAGGAAATGGCAACCTGCTGCAGTAATCCTGCCTGGAAAATCCCGTGGACACAGGAGCCTGGCAGGCTACAGTCCATGGGGTCACAAAGAGTTGGACGCAACAACTAAACAACAAGTAACAACAACAAGCCTTCCCTGGTTACCATAGGGTTTTTTTCTACATCCGTGACTCTATATGTTTTGTAAAGAAGTTCATTTATACCATTTTTTAATATTCCATATAGACCTAAGATTTGAGTAAACAATTTAACCCAAATTAGTTATTTCATCCTTTTGCTATACTTGTCCTATGAGGAAATCCTTCCAGTTAAGTAAGAGAGAAGCAGTTCAGTTCATTTGCTCAGTCATGTCCAACTCTTTGCAACCCCATGGACTGCAGCATGCCAGGTCTCCCTGTCCATCAACAACTCCCAGAGTTTACTCAAACTCATGTCCATTGAGTCGGTGATGCCATCCAGCCATCTCATCCTCTGTCGTCCCCTTCTCCTCCTGCCCCCAATCCCTCCCAGCATCAGGGTCTTTTCTAATGAGTCAGCTCTTTGCATCAGGTAGCCAAAATATTGGAGTTTCAGCTTCAGCATCAGTCCTTCCAATGAATATTCAGGACTGATTTCCTTTCCGATGGACTGGTTGAATCTCTTTGCTGTACAAGGGACTCTCAAGAGTCTTCTCCAACACCACAGTCCAAAAGCCTCAATTCTTCAGCACTCAGCTTTCTTTATAGTCCAACTCTCACATCCATACATGACTACTGGAAAAACCATAGCTTTGAATTCCTTGAATTCAAGTGCTATTTAACCCTGTGTTCCAATAATAATGGTAGCAACAATGCAAGTAACAGCAGTGAGAATAGTAATTGTAGTAGTGGAATGATGGTAGTAACAGTAGTAATGATAGTAGAAATACTAGTGATCTGTCTCTTGATCTCCTGACAAGAGTTCAACATTCAACTTTCTGTCTTTTGAGTTTTCATGTTTTAGATGTTCAAACAGTACCAATAAGCTCCCTGAGTTTATGAATTTGAATTTATCTTGTCTCCAGGGACTTTTTGGACACCAGTCGGAACACTAGTTTTATTTTCCATTTTTAACTCTAACATTAACAGAAAGTCTGTTATCTTTTTCGGGGCTGCATTTGACACTTATCCCCATGGATCCAGGGTCTTAAATAAGATTTGACACGAAAAGGTTATGATCTCTGTGACTGAGAAATACCCCGGAACATAGCCTGCCCCGAGGCTCCTTTGAGCTCCTGGCCAGTACCTGCTGATTGTGATGTAAGTCACACCATGAGGATGTAGGGAGAATTAGGGGGTTAAAGTAGGAAGGGAGTTAGGGGATAGCAAGCAGCCCCCACCGTTGCAAAGTTCTTTGTGTTCTTTTCCAGGAAGACTTAGGACTTTGGAGAAAGTCAGTCAGTCTAGCACCAAGTGCCCTGTGTAAGGTACTTTCTGAAAGACTCTCCCTTGGTTGTTTTTAATATTTATTTATTTGGCTGTGCCAAGTCTTAATTGCAGCCTGTGGGATCTAGTTCCCTGACCAGGGATTGAAGCCGGCCCCCCTGCATTGGGAACACAGAGTTTTAGCCACTGGGCCACCAAGGAAGCCCCCAAACTGTCACTTTCTTAATCACCTTCCCAAGTTTGGATCCACATATTTTCCAAGTACATATTTCTAAGACAGTTGGCAGCAGGTTCCTCCATCCTACTGCTCATCTTTGCTGAAGCTGAAGGAAGATGAAATATTGTTGCAATTGACTTTCAGAGTAGAAATTTATTTTATTAATGGTCCAATAATCAAATAGAAAAAACTTAACTAATGTAGCTTTGAGTCTTTTAAAATATCTGTCCTCTGTTTAAATTGTTTCCCTTGAAAAGGGAGGGGCAAACCTAGAGGGTACACTTTTAAGCATGGCCAAGAGTATGAACGCTTCTTGGTGACTTCAGATTGTCTCAATCCTAGTGGGATGCCTCTGAAACACTCCCAAAGGAAAGATTAGGAACTCATCTTCTTTCTTGGGATAAGGAAGATGCTCTATTCTTGAGCAGTAATTTCTCTTTCTTGAATCCCTGATGGTAAATAATCCACCTGCAATGCAAGAGACCCAAGTTCAATCCCTGGGTCAGGCAGATCCCCTGGCTAAGCGAGAATCCCATGGATAGAGGAGCCTGGTGGGCTACAGTCCATGAAGTTGCAAAGAGTTGGACATGACTGAGCGACTAAGCATGAATGCATGCCTCTACATTAAGCCACCCGTTAAGCTAGAAGGAAGTAGATGTCACCAGAATGCTTTACCTATCCTTGAATGCACTGGAGGGACGATCATTCATGGAGGACACCCCCAATTCAGTAGCATGTAAAAGCAACTACCCATTGGCAGGATCTAGAAACTGGCTGCCCATGCGGCCGCCACTTGGTGATGGTTTGTAAAAAGCCAGAGCACACCCAGAGAAAGCTGCAGTCTTTTCTAATGTGAGTCTCTCCTTCTTTAATATTCCAGTCTTGCCTGAGAGCAACACTGCCTGGAACACAGCAGGCACTCAATATGTGTGGCCTGAACAAATAAAGATGTATACACAGTTCAGTTTTTGTACCAATGATATTCTTCAGGTTTAATAATTTACGGTCAAAAGCAAAGAGATAATAAATTACCATGGGGAAATTTTTTCCCACTCAATTGTACTATCTTAGATAAATAGTTCTTTAAAAACAAAGTTTTGGATCCCTAATTATTTCAGTCATTGAGTCACATATTTATAAGAAAATTAACTATTAGATTAGAACTGCCTCTAGAATTCAAAGCCAATGAAAGACTCCCTTTGGTAAAATGGTTATTGGTTGAAGATAGATCCAAAATATATGGATAAGCAATCCTAACTTTTCCTCTGTGTTCACTTGAGCAAATCACTGAAGGTCTCCAGATCTCATTTTCTTATTTCTCAAAGGTCAGGTTGGGTGTGATGAGTTCCAAGGACCCTGCCAGCTCTGATTCTTATACATTTGGCAGAATCTTGGCAGAAGAATGATCAGATTAGAAGTCATGCTTTCACTGTGGGTGGCCCCTTAAAGACTTCACCCTTCGATTTCCCTTTCTCAGCAAACCTAACTCGCATACCAGTAGGAATGCCTCATTTTTTGGCACTTAGAGTGGGTTTTCTCTTTCTCTTTTCTTAAACTAATCCTATTGCTGTCCCATGGTTGCTATATATCTCCAAAGAAATAAGTGCATGCTCATTAATATGTCAGTACTTTGAAGGATATCTGTGTATGCCACCAGACTTTTAAATTTTTGAGAATAATATGTATACTTGGTTGTTTGTGACATCATAGGCCCCTAGCACTATGTCTAGAATCCAGTAGAGACCAGAGCTACTCAAGTATGGAGTAGTCACCCTCTGCATCAGAATCTTGTTGAAAAGTTGCCAGTTTCTCACCACCACCACCACCACCCCAAAGCTCCTGCTGGAAATCTATGTTATCAGAATCTCTGAATGTAGAGCCTTGGAATCAGCATTTCAACAATCCATGAGGATTCCTCTGCACCCTGAAGTTTAACAATCTCTGCAATATACCACCCATAAATATGTTTCCAAAGATGAATAAATATTTCCCTAGCAAGGGAAACTTATCCTTTCCCCAAACAAAGGTCTTAGACTCAGAGGGCAATACCAAGGAGCAAAGGCACCAGAAAAACAAACAAACAAAAACACCTTGCACTTAAACCAGTAGTGATTATGTATCGGCTGTAAAGTGACCTGTCTACAGTCTTAGGAAAATGCAAATCCAGGCTTTGTTCCTCTAAGGTCAGTGGAAACATGGACTGAACAGAAGAGACTTTGTTCAAGTTTATTTTGACCGCATTGTCACTTTAAATTCCCTGATTTGGGCTGCCCCTAACTGACAATTCAAGGAGGTCCCACCCCTCCTAGATGATACACTTCGAAAACAAAAGAACACTTCACTTCTATAAAAACAAAGTACAGATGAAGGTAATAGTTAAAACTCCAGCTTGATTTGAAGTTTCCAACATCTTCATCTCCCACGTCTCAGCCAAATGGTGAGCAGACAGCCTGTGTTTGGGGAATGGAGTCAAAAACGTTCTCTTTGTTTCCACCTGAAGCTTCAGCTTGTTCTCCTGGCATCAGTTTCTGACCCCTTCAGAAGTGAGGAAAGTGGGTACGGTCCTACGGGCCCTCTGCCAGCTGGCTTTATGCTCATAGGACTGGGAGATACTTATATCTTTTAAGACTTTTGGGGGGATGATTTTGTGGTTTTTTGGGAAACCTCCAGTCCTGGCCATTCAAATATAGATCCCTTGGTGGGAGCAATGAACTGCCTGTACAGTCTCTTTGCTGACATCTGTCCACTCCTCCTCGGAGAGCCCTCAGGCAGGGTCTAAGATGTCCACACCAGGATTCTCTCATCCAGCCCTTAGGAAATTCTCACTCACACCAGAAATACTAATCAGCAGGGCCTCCATCTCTCACTAGCTTCCACATTGGAGCAGCTAACCAGGCTGTCTCTCCCCTTTTGCATTTTCCAAGCAAAAGCCTGACACAAGTCCTGTGTGTCCCCTAACACAAGGACATGATAAGCTGTCCTCCTTGGAAACTCCTCCTTCTTGATGTCAGGTGAAGGAGAAAGAGCCCCTACTCCCTGGAGGGAGTGGGACTCATAGAACACCAATAGCTGTTTCCAAAAATGTGATTTAAAATCCTATGTCTGGGACTTCCCTGGTGGTACGAGGTTAAGACCACACTTCCAATGCAGGGGATGCTGGTTCAATCCCTGTTCAGGGAACTAAGTTCCCAAAGGCCTCATGGTGAGCCAAAGAAATAAAAACAGCAACAAATAAAAAAAATAAAATTGTATGCCTTTGTAACATAGGTGAAGAATTAAGAGGTCTCCTCTTAATTCTCAGATCTCTTTAAAAATCTGCACCTTGCTCCAGCAATGTACTGCAGTGTCTAATATCTGCCACCATAGAATGACCTTAAGTCCCCATAACAGAATGAGATGGCACTAAAATATTTAAACATGACTTTAGTAGAAGCTCAGAGAAGCAATCGAGCTCACTCAGAATGAATCTCCATGTGGCAGAGAGCCTTTTATTCTGCCCAACTGGGACATCCAAAGCACAACTGGGAATCATCAAGATCTTACCCCAGAGAATAAAAACCATCCAAGGGCCAGAGTTCCCTCAACCACCTGTGGCCTACCTTCCAAATTCTAGATCTCTTTTCTGAGGACCTACCTCTCTCCATCAAGGCATACCATCAAAGGCCGTGTATTTCATAGCCTGATCCCCCAGCAGAAGTTCTTAGCCTTTGTAAGAATCTATGGACGGGCATCAAAGGGGCCAGAAACTCCCCAAAAAAGTATGTTAAATTTTTACAAATATAAACATGTCTCTTGGGGAAATGATGTATTTTTTAATAAGATTCTGAAGGAGGTCAAGATCCAAAAACAAAAAGCTCATCTCAACCTTCAAATCTCTACATGGTCATAACACGGCATTCCTGACAGGTGTAAAAGACACACATGTGTAGCATAACCAGGTATTTCTTTATACCTACTAGGGGCTTCCCTGGTAGCTCAGTTGGTAAAGAATCCTCCTGAAATGTAGGAGACCCTGATTGAATTCCTGGGTCGGGAAGATCTGCTGGAGAAGGGATAGGCTACCCACTCCAGTATTCTTGGGTTTCCCTGGTAGCTCAGCTGGTAAAGAATCCACCTGCAAAGTGAGAGACCTGGGTTCTATCTCTGGGTTGGGAAAATCCCCTGCAGAAGGGAACAGCTACCCACTCCAGTATTCTGGCCTGGATAATTCCATGGACTGTATAGTCCACGGGGTTGCAAAGAGTCAGACACGACTGAGTGACCCTCACTTTCACTTCACTTTCACTAGGTGCTAAGAGGAAGCAGAAGAGGTTACACGGAAGATGAGCTGAGTTTTGAAAGAAGTAAAGGATCATGACAGACAGGGATGGGGGGAAAGACCATTTCAAGAAGTAGGATAACCACGAACAAAAGCATGGACAAAGGAAAGCCAAGTATGTCGGGGGAAAGGACATGCAGGTTGTCTGATGGGAACAGAGGGTACATGTAGGTAAATGGTGGAGCCCAAGACACAAAGTGGGGATGAGGCTATGGTGTGAATGGATCTAATATGAATGCTAAGGACTTAATTTGGAGACATAAGAAGTTGGTAAAAATCTTTAAATAGAAGCATTAACGTATCGTTGTATCATGATTGGGCACCTACATGTCTATTTTCCCAGATAGAACATGAATGAACTTTGGGAAAGCTGAATCAGAGTCTAGTTCAGGTTTATACTTCTTGAATATCCCCTGGCATGTGGTAGGTGCTTAATAACCTCTTAGAGAAAGGAGAGAAGATGGGTAAAGAGGAGTGGAGGGAGGAAAGTAGGGGAAGAAGAAAGGAGGAAGACGGGAGCAGGAAAGGGAGAAGGGAAGGCAGGTGGAGGAAGGGGAAGTTGGTCTTTAAAAATAGAGGAACTGGAAGAGAAAACAGGAGGCTGTTGCACTGGTCCAGGTCAAAAGCAATGAGAGCATTCATGAAGGGAGAGAGTAACATATTAACGAGATGCTTAGTTGCCATAAAATTCAATTTCTCATCTTCCTCTAAACAGCTCTTCTATAACCTACTTAAGGTTTGTATTTAATGATTTAATTCAGTATAAGCAGAAAGGACCTGTATGTGTTGTTTTACCAATACTGTTAATGAATCTGTGCTCATCTATCCTAAGCTTTTGCCCAGTTTCTGTGATGAACAGAGTATGCATTTACTGATGGCTCCAGTACTCTTGCCTGGAAAATCCCATGGATGGAGGAGCCTGGTTAGGCTGCAGTCCATGGGGTTGCGAAGAGTCGGGCATGACTGAACGACTTCACTTTCACTTTTCACTTTCATGCATTGGAGAAGGAAATGTCAACCCACTCCAGTGTTCTTGCCTGGAGAATCCCAGGGATGGCGGAGCCTGACGGGCTGCTGTCTATGGGGTCGCAGAGAGTCGGACATGACTGAAGTGACTTAGCAGTAGCAGCAGCAGGAGTAGAGTACAGCCGTGGAACAAGGAGATAGAAATGTACCCAGGGAGCCCTGGATCTACATCGTGATTTTGCCCATTCCCCTAACAAGGCAACACTTGTTTATATCTGACTGACTTTCACATCCTGCTAGCCCAGACATCCTAAGAACCTGACCTTCAACTCAAACCCTCTTAATCCATATGCTCTGTGATGTTTCTCCCCAGATTGAGTAGATTTTGGGTCAGCCTGGGTTCTGATGACATTTTTCACTCTTCTAAGATTACGATTTAATCTGCCCATCTCAGACCCACCTGAAGCTCTTATCTGTTTTTGCAGATAACCTTTCAGGGCACTCTAAGCCTGTCATTTCCTCTTTGACCATATTTTATATACAAGCATTTCATGTTAAATTTCTATAGCACACCTTCAAATTCTGAATCCTGAAATATTAATTTGCTTCCTTTAGGAACTTTGTGAACTAGTTCATAAATAAAATTATGAATAAGCAATTTTATGTTTTGCTTATGAATTTGTGAACTAGTTCATAAGCAAAATTATGAATAGTTGATAAAGTTATGCTACAGAGTTTTAGGACATAGTTTCAGATGTGTCAGAATGTCTATCTCTGTCTGTATAGCTATAAAAAAAGGAACGTAGGAATCATAGAAATTTGCCTTAGTTTTTTATATAAATATATAAACTTCTTCAAAGTTAACTGAAGATCCTTACATGCTCAGAAATCACATAACTCACATGTAGTCACCTAGAAACCCAACCAGTGGATCTTTTTAAACTCAAGAATCCTACCATTACATATATCTTCCTTTGTGAGCCAACCCATAGCAAGCATGTGACACAGGGTAAAAAGAATAAGATAAAATTAACAAAAGGCAAATCAAATTACAGTTCCTTGTAATGATCATTTCTCAATTAATTTTATTGGAGTATATTTAATTTACAATGTTGTGTTAGTTTCAAGTATACAACAAAGAATATCAGTTACACATATACATATATCCACTTTTTAAAATATTCTTTTCCTACATAGGCCATTACAGAGTGTTGAGTAGAATTCCCTGTGCTATACAGTAGGTCTTTATTAGTTATCTATTTTATACATGGTAGTGTGTATATGCAGAGAAGGCAATGGCACCCCACTCCAGTACTCTTGCCTGGAAAATCCCATGGACAGAGGAGCCTGGTGGGCTGCAGTCCATGGGGTCACACAGAGTCGGACACGACTGAAGCGACTTAGCAGCAGCAGTGTGTATATGTCAATCCCAGTCTCTCAATTTATCCCTCTCCTGTCTTACCCCCTGGTAATCATAAGTTTGTCTTCTACATCTGTAACTCTATTTCTGCTTTGTAGATAAGTTCATTTGTACCCTTTTAAAAAAATTCCACATATAAGTGATATCATATATTTGTCTTTCTCTGACTTACTTCACTCAGTATAACAATCTCTACGTCCATCCATGTTGCTGTAAATGGCATTATTTCTTTCTTTTTATAGCTGAGTAATATTCCATTATGTATATGTACCACATTTTCTTTATCCATTCCTATATTGGTGGGCATGTAGGTTGCTTCCATATCCTGGCTGTTGAACATTGGATTGCATGTGTGTTTTCAAATTGTGGTTTTTCTCCAAATATACGCCTAGGAATGGAACTGCTGATTCGTATGATACTCTGTTTTTAGTTTCTTAAAGAACTCCATACTGTTCTCCATGGTGGATGCACCAATTTACATTTCCAACAACAACATAGGATAGTTTCTTTTTCTCCACACCCTCTCCAGCATTTATCATTTGTAGATTTTTTTGAAATGATGGTCATTCTGACCAGTGTGAGGTGATACCTCATTATAGTTTTGATTTGCAATTAGTGATGTTGAGTCATTTCTCAACTATTTAGCAAACATCTACTATATGCAGGTTGCTGAGGGAAGGCTGGAAGATTAAGGAGGGGCAAGGATCTGACTGAAACCTGGTTCACTTCTGTTGGAAGCTATTTGGTAAAAGAGCCAACTGAGTGCACATTATTCTTTGTAGCACAGAGGACCCCATGAATGTCCCCTTATGGGAGTGCAGGGGAAAACAATTCATCCTAGCCACTGTGAGCACCAGCCCGACCTGGCAGAGCATCTGCTACTCAGCTCTGGTTCCCATACAGGAATGATAGTCACATGGCCAGACTTTCTGGATTATTTTTAAGAACAGTGGACAATGCATATTTTATGTTGACTCTCCTTATTTTTTTGAAAGTGAAAGTGAAGTCACTCAGTCATGTCTGACTGTTTGCGACCCCATTGACTGTAGCCTACCAGGCTCCTCCATCTATGGGATTTTCCAGGCAAGAATACTGGAGTGGATTGCCATTTCCTTCTCCAGGAGATCTTCCTGACCCAGGGATTGAACCCAGGTCTCCCGCATTGTAGGCAGGCACTTTACCGTCTGAGCCTTATTTTTTAATCTTGTCAACTCACTGAACTGAATTCAAACTTTTTAAAAGTTCTATTTTTGTATGTGTGGGAATGGGGCATCCTGGTCTTTATGTCCATGTACTGCCAGCTTCTACCTCTGAACTAGAAGTGAGGGTCCTCAACAGGGGTTATAATCAGTCTAGAAAGGTGGGCTGGAGCCAAAGTCATACTCCAATATGGGCTGAGCTGTATGATTTCATTCTCTGATGAATAGGAGCTATCATAATCCTTTTTAATTTTTAAGTTAGTGGTATAATCCCATCTATATTTTAGAAAATTAACTCTTGTGGCAGAGGGGCACTTGACACGTGGTCTGATAACATTTACTGAATTAATGAATGAGAGAAAGAAGGAACAGGGAAGGTAAGAGCTTAAGAGTTCAGTTAATAAGCTCTTTCAATGATCCAGACAAAAATGAAAATGGGGAGAAAGTAATACAGACAGAAACTATCTGGAGGGCAGAGTGACGCTTTTGTGGAGATTGTTAATGCTATTTACCAATTTTTTCTGACTCTCCCCCTCTCTAGGACTTGATAGTATAACACTTCCTGGTGCCCTTGCATTTAGCCACAAGTAGACGTGTGGCTACTGCTGGCCAAGAGTTGTGAGAGAAAGTGATGGGATGACTTCTGAATCAGAGCATTTAATTCCCACCCTAAAAAACTCTCTGTCCATCTCATATCATAGGCAGCGTTCAAGATAGTGACAGACCTATCAGCTGGGTACCTAAGTGACTATACTAAGCTAAGACCCTTCTGACAAACTTTATTATAGCACTAAAAGAAAAAAAAAATCTTTGTTGGGCTAGCCAATGAGTTTAGGGGCTGCTTGTTACCACAATATAACTAACTGTGCTGACTGCTATGTTTGTGTTCACCTCTTTTGTCCACATTGCATTAATGAAGTAAAAAGAGTATCACTTTACTTCCCATAGCAAGATCAACCAGCCTGGTAAAAATCCGTGAGACAACTGCAAAAACATTTATCCTTATATAGGAGATATGACCTCATTACATTTTAATTCCATTGATATTCCAGCATCTATTGCTTTCTATGGAATTTCCCAGGATTCTTTTTTTGATGACTCTTTTCTTCCAGTAGGATTATCATTAATGTAATTAATTATTTCACTAAAACTATTTGTTTTCTTCTTGTTTGTTACATATGAAACCATAAAGTAATATGAATTGAATGACTGATTTGCATATCAATACAAAATAACCAAATTACCCATGCAGTATATTAATGATCCTGCTAAAGAATTCTACTTGTAGAGATAAAGAAAATAAGAATGAGAAGAGTAGGCATCCCTGGTAGTCCAATGGCTAAGACTCCGAACTCCCAATGCAAGGGGCCCAGGTTTAATCCCTGGTCAGGGAACTGGTTCCCACATGCCACAACTAAAAAGATCCTGCTTGTCACAACTAAGACCCAGGGCAGCCAAATAAGTAAGTAAATAAAAATAAATATTAAAAAAAGAATGAGAAGAGTAATAACATTTGTGATGTAATCTGCTGCCGCTGCTGCTAAGTTGCTTCAGTCGTGTTCAACTCTGTGTGACCCCATAGACGGCAGCCCACCAGGCTCCTCCATCCCTGGGATTCTCTAGGCAAGAATACCGGAGTGGGTTGCCATTTCCTTCTCCAATGCATGAAAGTGAAAACTCAAAGTGCAGTCGCTCAGTCGTGTTGTGATGTAATATGAGGGACTTTTAAACAGTAAACATTTTGGTACACAATTAAAATCAACTGTTACTAGTTTCTTTTCTATGAATCTAGAATAGAATTGCAGATCTGACAAGGGCATATCTTTGATATCTGTCTCAAAATACAAAAATAGATGTAGCCTATTGAAAGTTTTATCATTTATTATGCGGGCCACACAAAGCTAGGATACATATGGCCCAGAATCATGTCTGAGTTTAGATTTCTTCATCTGTAACGTGAGGGGAGACATACGCTATTTCTTCTTTTCAAAAAATAAGCAAGAACCAATAAGGTAAGATCGATAAAGCCTTTTGGCAAACCAGAAGTTGTCGTAGAGGAACAAAACTGAATTGCCTGTTTATGGAGTTTAAAGTTCAGCCTAGATAAGGAAGATTTGTGGTGATTGGAGGGAAATTAAAAAGAGAACATAGTCAGATTCTTAAAAAGAAATCTCTTACTGTACAGCATAGGCTTCTAAAGGAATCAGCCACTGCATCTTTGTCACTTAACTTTTTTTAATCTGAACTGACAGACCACTGAAGAATAACTGTAGGGAATAATCCCCACACTGGCAGAGGGGATGGATTAAATCAACCATGAAAATAAGCACTGGCCCATGTGTCTATAGCCTAAAAGAAATTTGAGTGAACACAGTCCTGTGTTTAAGCCAGGCACAGTATCCATTGAACTGCCTGTAACATTGTCTCCTGCAAATGCCCATTTGAAGGGAAGGGCAAACATCGATGCTTTGAAAGGCAGGGTACATCTTACTTGCTCTGATAAGTTTAAAAAAATTATATTATTAGCCTAGAAATATAAAATGAGCACATGTGTTCCTTTCCCCCATATCCCTGGCTTCGTTTTTAGTAAGTATGGCTTCACTTCTACCCTAATAATTTTTTAATATACCCAGGAAAACCATGTTCAGTGAATGTTAGCTGTAATTTTAAACCACTTGCCCTCCAGCTAAAAAGTCTGAGAAGAAGTTATCAAAGATGTAAATAATTGTTTTCCATATCTAAGGAGGAAAAATAATGGGATTGAATGTTACATGAGCACTTCTATTTCACCCAATTGCGTTAAACAGATATGGTATTAAGAAGGAAAGGTGGCATATTCAGTGATGCACTCTTAATCTCAAACCTCTAAAAAAACAAAAACAAAAACAACCCCCTAGATTATCCATGTATTGAAGAATGAGCAGAGCAGAGAGAACTGACATCCAAGGAGATTCTGATGTTTCAACCAGATCGCTAATGTTTCAACCAAGCCTCTGCCAAACTCCATGAGAAAAGGAAACCAGTTCTTACGGGAGGGTTGGGATTCTCTGATGAATAAATCTGGTCTCCTCTGTTGAATAAACTGATTTCATATCAAGAGTGAATGTTTCCATATATAGTGTGATTCCCTGCAGGTTAGGGAAAAATCAATCAAGCAAAATCAAGGAACAGAATCTATACTCAAAATGCACACTCAACCCCTACAAGTTCTAATTTTATATGGTATTACCACCTGAAGAAGACTTGAAAATCTGATGGTAACAGGCAGGAGGGGGTTATTTAAATCTTTTTTTTTTTTTCCCTGAAGGAAGATCTTATGTTCACAAGTTTAATATTGACGGAGCTTCATTTTCTTGGCCCATGTTACATGCTCATTTGAAGAAAGAACATCCTCACCAGGTTCCTCAGAGCTAAAAATCCCTAACACTGATGCTTTTCCACTGACGGAGTGTCCTGTTAGGCCCCAGGTTATCCGACTTAGTAACAGAAAGGTCATTCTAGACTGTGGCTTTCCCAAGCAGCTTTTGTTTTGCTTGAAATTCATAGTTTCCTTTCTCTTTTATATCATACTCTCAAATTCTTCTAAATATTGTATCACTTCTATGGAACTGTGCTTTTTTTTCTAGACATATCTCTCTAGAGCTCTTTCTTTATGCTGCAGTCTCGACTGGGTATTATTAGAACTTCCAGCCATCTATCATAGTTAGGCTCCCTTGTATTATTTTTAGGGGAGGACACACACTGCTCTCTGCATCCTAAATCTTCCTCTTTCTTGGTTCACCTCCTTATTTTACTGAAGTATCTATTCAACTTCCTAAGAAAAAGTAAGTCAAGAGAGGATAAATCCTTGTAAGTTCTGATGTGGGCCTTCTTCCACACTTGCTGATAACAGTTTAACCAGCAATAGAATTCTTGGCTAGAGATCATTTTCTTTCAGAACTTAGAAGGCATTGCCCCACTGATTTTAGATTTTTAGGTGGTGATAGTGGTAATGCACCTGCCTGTCAATGCAGGAGTCACAAGAGGATCAGGTTCGACCCCTGGCTTGGGAAGATCCCCTGGAGAAGGAAACGGCAACCCACTCCAGTATTCTTGCCTGGTAAACCCTATGGACAGAGGACACTGGCAGGCTACAGTCCATAGCATCACAGAGTTGGACACGACTGAAGCAACTTAGCATGCGTGCAATGAGAAGTATGAGGCCTATTTGAGTTATGTCTCTTTTTAATATTCACTTATCTGTTTGTTTATTTTTTGCTGTATCAGGTATTAGTTGTAGCATGTAGGCTCTTCATTGCACCCTGTGGGCTTCTCTCTAGTTGTGGCACACGTGGGCTTAGTTGCTCAAGTGGGATGAGCAACTCATGTGGGATCTTAATTCCTCAGTCAGGGATCAAACCCACATTCCCTGCACTGGCAGGTGAATTCTTAACCACTGAACCACCAGGGAAGTCCCTGAGTTATGTCTCTTTGTACGTGGCCTTTTATTTATCTCTCTGAAATCGTATTTAGGATTTTAAAAAATCTTTATCTTTAGTGTTCTGCAATTCCATGGGGGAAGTATCAGTATCATGGGGGGTGTTTTTCCTTTCACCTTGGTTGGCACTCAGTAGGAACCTGGATGGACTTCCTAAGGACTTGGAAGAACCACTAAGAGCTCTGAGTACTGGGGTGAGACTGTGAACTTTCTGGTTTCTTCAAGGTGAATGAGAAGAGAAGGGTGAACCGTGGGGTGTCACATCCACATTAGAAATCCTAAGTCCTCCCCAGTTTTTTTCTATTTCATAATAGGAGATCCTTTCTGTTATTTTCCTGAGAGTTTAAGCCTCACTGGGGCCGTCCTGCAGGCAGAGATGTTGAGAGGTCAGCTGGTCCAGAGAAAGGACTTAGCAAACCTCTCTGGGGATTTAGGGAACTCCTCAGCCTCCCTGCCTGCCACATTGTTGGGCGGGTACAATCCCCTCGGGATGACCCATGCCACCACTTCACCCCTTCACTTTACAGTTGGAGCTTTCCCTCAGTTTTTCTATCCTCCCTATTCAGTGGGGCATCTAAAAGCTAATAATATGTCTCAGATTTAAGATACCCCAGCAAGAGTGCTCCCCAAAATATCAACAAAGGCAGTAATGAGTGGTGAATAGCTCTTACTATCTAAATAAGATACTAAAGAACACTGGAAAATTCCCAGTGTCTGTTTCTTTCCAACCAATGTTTTCTGTTTCCTTTTTTTTTTTTTTTTTTTTTGCTAATAGAAAGAACAAGTTCATTTTTCACAAAGCAATATTCTCAAAGTGATGGAGATGGATAAACAAGCTGCTCAGGTTGAAGGCCAAGTGAAGAGACTTCCCCTCCTGGATAGGCTGCCAGGAGCCCCAAGGCCAGTGGCTCCTGATCCCCTTGGCTGGGGGCTTTAGAATGCAGACTTCATCCTACCCACTGGAATCCACTTGTCTAACAAGCTCCCCAGGTGGTTCTGGTCCATAATTTGAGATAGAGTAGGTGAAAACATCTGACCTAAGGAAGAAGCTTGTGTGGTTCAGGCAAGACATGGAAATTAGTGGGGAGATTTTCATTGGAAGAATTTATCACTTTTTTCTCCCTGATGTCTCAAGAGATACTTAGATTGCTGCCTTAAATGCAAAGGAAGCAAATGACAGGTTACAGATATGTATGGCAATATTTAAGAGCTGATGACACTGCATATGAAATAGTTACACATCTTTGGGGCAGAACTGAGTTTGCTTGTTTGGGGCATAATTGCCAAAAAATAAAGGCAAATTTTCCAGAACATCTTCACCTTCTGCACTTTTTCAAAATCCCAAGTCCCCAACCCACTGTTTCCATCTACTTTGAAAAAACTTCTGTCTGCCAGTGCAGGCTGGGGATGCTCTTAATGAGGGTACCAGGAATAGTTCCTGACCTGCCTCCTTGCTTCAGCTACCTTAGATGTTATTACTTGGGGGGTTGCTGGGAGGGAAGATGTCCAATTTTACCAACTCAAATTCTTCTGGATGGGTTGTTCTAGATTTCACTTTTTTTCTTCTTCTAGGGATTTTTCTAAGCAGGAAAAATGAGCAGTAAATGCAGAATTAGGGAAGCAAAGGCTCCATACATCAGGGAGCACAGATTTCCTTTCCAGTGGCCCATGAGCCCACTGATTTGTACAACTGGGGCCAATCTGGGAGTCACTGTCCCCAGTTAAGGAAGAAAGCCATTTGGAGAACTCTTAGCTGCCACCTGATGATACTCTAGAGACAACACATCACAGAGTTCCATGGACAACATAAGAGGATGCCCTAGTCAGTTACTTTCCTTAAAACGCCACCAAGCTCCGCTGCCGCCCAGTGTCTAAGTGTAGAGGAAACATTCTTCCACCAGCAAAGCAAACTTGCGACATGAATCAAGGGTACTGTGGCCCTTCCCCACCTCCTGTCCACATATACCCCTCACCCCCTTTCCCTTGATTCCATGTCCCTGTTCTTATAATAACTCAAGGCTCACACTCAAATTAGCATCTTTATTCTCAAAATGCACATTTACATTTTAAGAATGTTTTGCCTGCAGCAGGACAGAGGTTCAACTATACACACTTCCCCAGGAGCTGAACGATTCATCCCTGAACCAATGCCTTCAAATGAGCCTCTGTAAACTGAGGACCTGTGCCCACCTCTTCTCAAGAGTGGTGTCATGGAGGGCATCCCTCAATGAGGGAATAGTTATCTTTGTTCCAGCCCTCAGCATCCTTGATACTGTTATGTTAAGAGGCTTTGGGAAGTGGCAGACTTAAGACTGAATCGTCCATAGCACCTGTCAGCTGAACTCAGGCAGGTCATTTAAACTTCTGAGCCAGGTTCCACAGTTTTAACATGGCAGTGATATCATCTATTCATAAGGTTGTCCTAAAAAGTTAAATTATCCATATTAAATGAAAGTGCTTTTCAAGCTAGGAAGCTCTGTCTTATTTTGAACCCAAATAGCCATCACTGTTCTCCACCAGCTCAGACTCTAGCTTTGACATTTCTAGAGGGGTGTCTTGGGTGCGCCCAGGACTGACCTCACAGTCCATGTTGAGAGCAATCCATTTTTCCCAGTACCAGCCTGTGCCTCTCCATCTTCAGTGGACTCAGCACTTCCCTCCCAAAGCTGGGGGGCATCCTACAGCCCTGCCTGTATCTCTCCCTCTGCTCTGCCAGGCATAGCCCTAGGGACTACACAGCCACACAGAGTAGAGAAGGATTGTTCTCCTCCCTTGTGGCGTCCCAGAGCAATGTGGCTTGGTCGTGTGCTAAGTCACTGCAGTTGTGTACATCTCTTTGTGACCCCATGGACTGTAGCCTACCAGGCTCCACTGTCCATGGGGATTCGCTGGGGCAAGAATACTGGAGCGGGTCGCCATGTCCTCTTCTCAGAGATTTTCCCAGCCCAGGGATCGAATCCGCATCTCTTGTGTCTCCTGCATTGGCAGTCGGGGTCTTTACCACTAGCACCATCCGGAAACCCCTTGCTTGGTCTCCAGGGTATATACATGGAGAAACAGCTATTTATTATTGCTGTTGTTATTGTTGTAGTAGTAGTAGAATAAACATAGCATAAAATCTGCCACTTTAACCATCTTAAAGTGTACAATTCAGTAGCATTAAACACATTCATCATGTTGTCTAGCCCTCAGTGCTATCTCATTCTAGAACTTTCTCATCACCCCCAGCCAGAACCCCATTCCCAGGAGCAGCTACTCTCCAGTCCTGCCCCTCCTCACCCCTGGCAACCACTAACCTGCTTTCTGCCTCTGTGGATTTGCCCATTCTGCACATTCCATATAAATGCAACTATAGAGTATATGGTCCTTGGCATCTGGCTTCTTGCCCTCAGCAAGTTCAAGGTTACCCTTTGCTCTTTCTTTTCATAGGACTAGGCTTGCACCAGAGGACTGTACCCAGAATGGGCTTGAACAGCCATTCAGTTCAGTTCAGTTCAGTTCAGTCCAGTCGCTCAGTCGTATCTGACTCTTTGCAACCCCTTGAATCACAGCATGCCAAGCCTCCCTGTCCATCACCATCTCCCGGAGTTTATCCAAACTCATGTCCATTGAGTTGGTGATGCCATCTAACCATCTCATCCTCTGTCATCCCCTTCTCCTCCTGCCTTCAATCTTTCCCAACATCAGGGTCTTTTCAAATGAGCCAGCTCTTTGCATGAGGTGGCCAAAGTATTGGAGTTTCAGCTTTAACATCAGTCCTTCCAATGAATACCCAGAACTGATTCCCCTTAGGATGGACTGGTTGGATGTCCTTGCAATCCAAAGGACTCTCAAGAGTCTTCTCCAACACCACAGTTCAAAAGCATCAATTCTTTGGTGCTCAGCCCTCTTTAGAGTCCAACTCTCACATCCATACAGGACCACTGGAAAAACCATAGCCATGACTAGATGGATCTTTGTTGACAAAGTAATGTCTCTGCTTTTTAATATGCTGTCTAGGTTGGTCATAACTCTCCTTCCACGGAGTAAGTGTCTTTTAATTTCATGGCTGCAATCACCATCTGCAGTGATTTTGGAGCGCCAAAAAATAAAGTCTGACACTGTTTCCACTGTTTCCCCATCTTTTTCCCATGAAGTGATGGGACCAGATGCCATGATCTTCGTTTTCTGAATGTTGAGCTTTAAGCCAACTTTTCCCCTCTCCTCTTTCACTTTCATCAAGAGGCTTTTTAGTTCCTCTTCACTTTCTGCCATAAGGGTGGTGTCATCTGCATATCTGAGGTTATTGATATTTCTCCCAGCAAGCTTGATTCCAGTTTGTGCTTCTTCCAGCCCAGCATTTCTCATGATGTACTCTGCATATAAGTTAAATAAGCAGGGTGACAATATACAGCCTTGACGGACTCCTTTTCCTATTTGGAACCAGTCTGTTGTTCCATGTCCAGTTCTAACTGTTGCTTCCTGACCTGCATACAGGTTTCTCAAGAGGCAGGTCAGGTGGTCTGGTATTCCCATCTCTTTCAGAATTTTCCACAGTTTATTGTGATCCACACAGTCAAAGGCTTCGGCATAGTCAATAAAGCAGAAATAGATGTTTCTCTGGAACTCTCTTGCTTTTTTGAACAGCCATTACCATCACACTTTTGCAGGATTCCTGGTCTCTTGCAGGAGATAAATCCTTCCTGCTTCCTTCCTCCTTAGCAACAGTCCTTTCACCTCTAAAAACATATTGCTATGAGGTGACTCAGGTCCCAGCCAGGCTGGGAGCTTGTAACCCTTCCCAGCAGATTCTCAAACCCAAGCCTCCAGATGGCCAACCATGCCCAAAGATCCCTTAACTTGATAGTCCCAGAAAATGCTGACACTGAGCCCCCAAATAGAATGATTATAATAGTCTGAGTTGCACTTTGTGTTAACAAAGGTGAGCACGTTGCTAAGAATCACATCACCTTTAGCGTTTAAGTCCCGTTACATTTTCAGTGAATCCCAAGGTGTTTGAGTACCTTGCAAAGTACAAGAGACATTTGTATTTCTCCCGAATCACTCATGGCCGTGCTAATGGGCAGAATTTCCTTTCCATTTCCCTGCCTCAGAAGTAATTGTATGTAAAGCCCATCCAGGATAGTTCTGTTGCCTCTGTGGTATAGCTTTTTTTTATGTGCGTGGTTTCCTGAGAACATCTTTATCAAAGATCCTAAAAAAGACATTTTTTAAAAATAATTTACAGTTGATACATAGTAACTGAACAAATAGAGAGATGCAAGCTTCTAGACTTCTTTGTCTTATTAAATTATTTATTTGGGAAGTTCTGACCCACTGGTCTTATCTTACTGCTTCCTTCTCTCTAGAAAACTCAAAATTTGATAGAATTTTTTTTTTTATCTGCACCACCAGGCTTTCAAGATCTTAGTTCCTCAACCAGGGATTGAACCCACACCCTCGGCAGTGAGAGGGCAAAATTCTAACCTCTGGACCACCAGGGGATTTCTTGATGGAATTTTGTTTTGTGTTTTGTTTTCAAAATAGTAAGTTTTTAAAATTTAAAACGTCCTAATATAAATTTTTGTGCATCTCTTTAAGTTCTTCCATATCTACTGTTACTGTAGTTAAATTTTACATTTAACTTTGGCCCATGGAGTGTATAGTAACCAGACATAGAGGAGATAATCATTAAAGGACATAAATATCAGGGAAGAAAGTAAAATCTTTAAATTGCTATGCATAGAACCAAAGCATAGAATCACCCAACAATCACCATTTTATCTGCAAACATTCTCTTTATTTTCCTAACTTATGTCTGTACCTGTGTGCTTTACACAATGAGCCATTTAGAGGCTCCATATTTTAGTATTTCTTTGCTTTTTTTTTTCATATCATTGTGTATGTGCCTTTGGCATTTTTCAGACCAGAATGACATTCTTGTACAGCCCCCTCATGATTTCCTTTGTGTCCAGTACATACCTGAACATAGTTTACTGCCCATCATTCCTGGCTTGCAGATGCCAAATTAGTTGATGTAACTCAAAGAGGTTTAGTTTAGGTTAATGCCTTTCCAGGGAGGGAGCAGGTTACAGGGAAGAAATAGCCAAGCAACATGAACTCACCAACATCAAGAAGCAAAGACACATTTGGGACCCACTTCTCATTAGTAGGTTAGGGTCCGCTGCACCCACCTGTCTGCCAATATCTATCTGCCAATATTTCCCAGTCTTTCCTGTTTTCAAACACTGATTTAGATAAATGATTTTCTAACCAAAATGAAACAGTATGGTATTTAAGTCAACCATGAAAATAAGCACTGACATATATACCCCCTACCCTGAAAGAAATCTGGACAGGCTTGATTTGAATCTGGCAGGGGGCCAGATGCAATCAGGTTTCCAAAGTCTCTAACTCCACAAAAGGAGAGATCTAGCCCCCTCCGGATTACAGAAGATCCCAGGGGTCATAACTGAGCTGGGCTCTCTGGTCTTCGATAAAACGTGGCTTTGTAGAATAGGAGCAAGGAGAGGGGGAATCGGCAAAATCAGATCATTCTTTTAAAGTTCTTATAACTGGGGTTTTTTTTTTAATATGGACTTTCGTTTTTAGAGCAGATTTAGATTCAGAGCAAAATTGAGCAGAAAATTCAGAGTTCCCCTTGACTGGGTATTTTCCAGCCCTCTCTCAGAGATGTTGTCTCTCCCAGTAGAGTCCCAGAGCACTCTGCATTTACATCACAGGCAGGACAGACACTGGTCTGAGTGTTTGAACAGACCTAGAGTAACTCACTGACCCAGGGGGACATTTGTCATCCCCACCAGTCCAACATGGAAGCTCTCCGTGTACCTGAGAGCAAAAAAAAAAAAAGGTATTTGATGCCCCTGGGAAACAGCAAACTATCATTTCATCAGTATAGCTATGGCTTGCTTTAAACAAACCTGATTACATTTAAAATGTGACTTATACCAGAGGTGAATTGGGAATGATCCACATTTCCACCACGTTCAAAGTCAGGCTTCCACCACTCTAAGGTCTAAAATCATCGAAGCTTCTGTTCCAGGCAGTTCATTCTCCACTTTGTCCTTCAGAAACATCACCTAAGCCATGCTGTCATCTGGGTGTCTTCCTGCCCAGAATAGCCTCCCCTCCAGGTGTAGAACTCACTCTCTTGAGCCCTCTCTGCCCTCATTCCACATCCCCCAGGAACACTGCCTTAGCCTCTCTAGCCCACAAAGGAGCCACTCTCCTCATTCTCCTGGCCCTTTTGGTCAATTTTCACACTGTTGACCGTTTAGACAACCAGTTGATTTATATCAAGCACTTACCATTAGCAGGATTATAACAGGCTCCCCAAGCCTGATCATTTCTTATAAGTTCCTCTTACCTCCACAAATCCACTATAAATGGCTAAAAGGCAGGACTATGTCCCCTTGTTAAATCCTACCTATTATCAGAACAGCACTGGTACCTAGCTGTTTATATTTTACAAAACGATTCTTAACTTTACAAAAATAGTCATTAGTTGACTTCTTTACAGAGAAATTTCTTAAAAGATGTGCTCAACGTAGGGTCCCATGTACATATATTTTTCAAGACCATCATTGTCATATGAAGGTGGGTATATGATGTCACTTTATAGAGCCACTATATATTTTTTAATAAGTTTTTTTTTTTAATTGGAACTAGTTTAATGTTGCAAACAGCAGTTACTACCTTTGGGAATCTTGATGAATTGTAAGGGGGGGAGGAATGGAATAGCATAGAAGCCAAGGCCTATGGTTTCCTTACATTTATTTGTAGGCTTATGGGAAAGCTTTTAGACTGATATTCAGGCAAAGAAGAAAGTGAACTTGTAGCAATAATTTTCTCTAGACCATTCTTCAGCCAAACTGATTTCCTGCTGGAGAAATTGTTCAGGGCTAGATGGGCATATGAAAACAAAGTTAGTGAGCTCAATGTTAAGATAGTTTATCTTACCAACTCTTACTTTTCACAGAATAAGAAAATCTGGAAAGATGATTTCTTTCTCTCAGTTCCTGGCCTGTCCTTGAGGTCCCAATGTGACTAGTCACCATCGTTCACAGCTGACTGTACCCCTTCTGATATGGGGGCTCTGTGGGGCTCCCAAGGTGGCTCAACGGTAAAGAATCTGCCTGCCAATGCAGGAGACTCAGTAGACATGACTTCAATCCCTGGGTCAGGAAGATCCCCTGGAGAAGGAAATGGCAACCCACTCTAGGATTCTTGCCTGGGAAATCCCATGGACAGAGGGGCCTGGCAGGCTACAGTCCATGGGATTGCAAAAAGTCAGACATGACTTAGTGACTAAGTACACATGCACGTCTTTTTAACGAGCAGGCAAAAAGTTCAGACTGAGACTTTTGATTCTGCAAAACTGAGATGCATGTACTATCTTCAAATTAAAAAAAAAAACAACACTGTAGAAAACAAAATTCATATATCTAAGCAAGTTGGCAGAGGTCTGATGCAAGTGGAAATTACACCATGAGTGGCACTGATGATGAAAAGGAGATTGCACACACTTTAGCTTTCTGTGCTTAACTCCATTCAAGCATTTGCCAAAAAGATTTAAACGAGTTGACCTTTAAAAATCTAAATCAGGCCTTGAAAGTCTAAGTGTCTTTCCCAAACAGGATGGAAAGGAAGAGAGGGAGAAATTACTCAAAAATTACCTCTGTTCCTAGTCCATCCCCTTGGTTTACACCTGCTCTATCCCTTAGAATGTAATGTCTGGTGTGTTACACTCTGGTCCTCCCTAAATTTTAAAATTTCCCCAAGAACTGACTCTCGTACTCCCAGTGCCCCACAACCCTCTAAGAAAGACATCAAGGAGTTGCAGGGCATGAGGGTTAACATTCCCTAAAGGAGAGCCTTCTCAGCTCGCTGGGGACCGGTTGTCAAATCCACAGCCAGCGGTGTGGTGGTGTATTTTCAACTCTACGTGTACGTTTCAGGTTCACGTGTGCGTTTCAACTCCACGTTCGCTCTCTCTCCTTGCAGCTACCTCATCCCTGAACTCCCAACTCCAGCAACTCCAGCAGCTTCAGCAACTCCAGCAGCAGCAGCCGCCACCGCCCCCGGCTCCGCCGGGCAGCCAGCACCCGCAGCCCGCCCCGCAGGCGCCCCCGCAGCCCCAGCAGCAGCCGCCCCAGCCAGCCCCGCCGTCCCAGCAGCCGCAGCCCGCCTCCCAGCCACTGCCTGCTCCGCCCGCGCAGCCCCCGCAGCCTCCAGCCCACCCTCACCCCCAGAGCCAGAACCAACCGTCTCCGACTCAGCAGAGCGCCAGCCCCCCTCAGAAAGCCAGCCAGTCTCCGGGACACGGCCTCCCGTCGCCGCTCACGCCACCCAATCCTCTGCAGGTACGCCCCCGCCCCGTCCCGCCCACGCACAGGGGACCCGGCTGCCGTGTGGCGCGCCCTCCCTGGAGGCAGAGGGCCCGCCAGACTTAGCACCCACTTGTGCAGCGTCTAATTCAAATTGATCGTTTAGACGGAGGGAAGAGGGAACAGATAGCAGGCAACTGGGGATGCATGTAAACGAAACAGATAGAAACCCATTGATGTTGCCTCCGAAGGATAAATGTTATCTGTTTCCTCCGGTGAGAGGCCGGCACGGTAAGTGCACTTGTAGCCTGTAATAACTCCACTTTATGATACTTTTTGAAGGCAGCAAAGATAGCATCCAATTAAAATTATTACTAGCAGAGTTTTGTAGCCCCGTGGAGAACTACATCTCCTGTCCATGAGGCATGGTGGTTATTTCTCTATATTATGAATACAGTAGCGTCTTACTTTAAGTACTTCAGTGCTCTTTTGTTTCTATTTTCCCAAAGATTCTCTGGGGTTAGGAGGGTAAAGAAATTTAGCCCCAGTCTTATGTCCCAGATTCCAACCATTACTCCATTGACTAACAAGTGCTCTAAATTCACACCAAAACCCTCAACAAGTATGCATCTTTATAAAATAATTAAAGCTTCTCTATATTGACCTTATTGCTGTGAAGCTGAGAGCATCCAAAATAGAATTTCAGGCTAATCATGAAAGCTCATCTCTATCTACTATCATTGAGGAGCAATGAACAGGAGCATTCAGGAATATATAACTCTAATGGTTCAGAAACTCATTCTTAACTTAGATGCCTTTAAAATAAACTAGCTTCAAAAGATAACGACTCTGATGTCAACACATCAGATCCAGAAAGTAAAAGCTCAGTTTGGGACTTAAAAAAAATAAGGATTTTTTTTTTTTCCCCCAATGAGATTTCGGATGGTTTAGTACATGTGTAGTGTAGTCACAAATTCCCACAGAGTGGAAAGCCTATACTTACTTCAAACACCAACTCACCTCCCTTCTCGAGGGTCCTTGACTCACAGTCAGTCAGTCTAGCCCAGCCCTTCCAGAGGACCACAAAAGTGATGTTATCCTTAGGTCCTAAATAGCTAAACACGCAGAATTAAAATAGGTTGGCCCACAAACAGAAAGGCGAGTAGATTAGAGAGTATTTTAGAACTGATTTAATTTGTGGTCCTGTTTCTATGAGCTTGGTTTCTCAGTGGTGGCTCAGAGTTTTCTTGGAAATGGAAACATTTGGGTGAGATAAGTAATTGTGTCTTCCTTGGCACTTGGGTCATGGCTACCTAAAAATTTGAACAGTTTTCCCCAGTTGAGTTTGAAGGTGTATTTTTAAAATATTACAAGTATGAAACAACATAATACCTTTGACATAAGTTAGATTGAAATGAACACAGGCTAAAAAAGTCTTGATTGTACACTTGACATCTATGGGATGTCATATATGTATATAAGTACATCTAATCAGATTTACCAGACACATGACTAGAGCATATTTTCAACATTTGGAATTCAACAGTGGTTATTCAAAAAAATGGGTTTAATGTATTTTAAAGAGCAGTTAAATTAGATATACCTCAGCACCAAGTGATTAAACACTCCCTTGATCTAAACCATCAAAGTAGATGAATTACCAAAGAAACCATGTGTCCTGCTCTGAGAAATGAGATTGCTAAGCCCTGCCCCCTGTTGTTCAACTTAATCCAGTATTCTATAGAGTTGAGTAAAAGCTTTGAGTTCTGTGGACATCAGTCTTCTCAGAACACTGTCAACATTGTATAAATCTCTATCAGCCAGTAAAAAACAAGTGTAGACAACCCACTTGAATGGCTGTTGACAGGGCTTTAGAAGAGGTGACCACTCAGCCTCCTGAAAACTAATTCTGTGAGAATTTCCAGATGTTCTCCTAAAGGTTTCCCATGGAAATCTGAGAGGTATTTCATTTTGTGTTTTTGCAACAAATGAAGGCTCAAAATCACATTTATTTCTTTATAACTCTGAGAAACTATTCTACTTTTCACTGTTGAAGTTTTAATTTATAAGCTTACTAAGTACATTGATGAGATAATACTCTATCTTCTTATGGCTCTAATGAATGACCACTGAAGGAGTGATTTGGTGAAATTTTAAGATATTATTGAGCAGATAGAGAACTAATTTTGAAAAGTCCACAACTGTAGGAATAAAATGATTTTTTCCTTTCACTGTAGGCATGTGTAAAGGAAATAAAGAATTCTGTGGTTTTGAAATAGTATATTTTTCGCTACTTTAGCTGAAGGGTTTTTGAGTTTGTTGAACATGTTATGTTTGAACTTTTGAAAAAGAAAACTATTTAAGAGGATATGAAAGATATTTAACCCTCAAAGGTAATGATCTTTACAAACTAGAATAAAATATTTTTGTTTGAAGGTTATTAAGAGAATAATGATCAACTAAGTTCATATATGACAGCTTAAATTCTATTTTACAATTATCTATTTTCATGTGGGCTTTGCCTTTTTACATTGTTCAAAACCTGTCAGAGAGATATTAGTTTAAAATATGCAACCTAGGTTGTTAGAAAGGATAATAATCATTTCTAAAACTGTACAGATACTATCATATCTTCAGAAAAAATAAAGTACCTTATGTAGGTCATATCTTCAGAAAAAATAAAGTACCTTATGTAGGTATATTTGGTGAGGTTTTTCCTTGAGATGAAAAAAAATAATAGTGCTGACAGGTAGTAACACTCTAGGCTAAAGTTCTCCAAATAGTTCTGGTCAGGTTTTTGTCTAATACTGAATTTTTTTTTTTTTCATTCTTTTACTCAATTCCATGAAGTGAATTGCATATCCAAAACCAGGTTGTTGTTATAAGACAGATAAGAGTCTAAAGTATTGTCACCTCAGAGAACTAATTTTGATGGCTTAGAGTTATAGGGGGGCTGGTGGTCCAGCATGGATATCAGAAGCTGGCCTCTGGAAGCCTGTGTTTAAACTCTTCATGGGATTTAAGGTCTGCTCACCCAGTTTCATTCTCGGGAGGGAGAAGTTCTGAACAGGATTATAAGTGCAAAGATTTAGGGGCCAGGCAGTCAGTAAAAATAAGTAAAGCAGACTTGACTATAAGGGCTTCCCTTGTGGCTCAGTTGGTAAAGAATCTCCCTGCAATACGGGAGACCTGGGTTTGATCCCTGGGTTGGGAAGATCCTCTGGAGAAGGGAAAGGTTACCCACTCCAGTATTCTGGCCTGGAGAATTCCATGGACTATAGTCTGTGGGGTCACAAAAATATCAGAAGATATCCACAAAGATGGATATCAGAAGCTGGCCCCTGGAAGCCTGTCTTTAAACTCTTCGTGGGATTTAAGGTCTGCTCACCCATGACTTCATTCTCTGGAGGGAGAAGTTCTGAACAGGATTTTAAGTGCAAAGATTTAGGGGGCCAGGCAGTCAGCATAAACAAGTAAAGCAGACTTGAATATAAAATCCAAGTGAAATTTTGGAAAAGGTGTATGGGACAAATGTGAGTTGAATTTAACCCTTAGGTTTCAGATAGATAACAATCCACGCTCTTTATTTTTGTCCTAACCCACCTGCCACAGGCTGCACGAGAATCTAAAACTAGAAATGTAGTGTGTGTGTTGAGTGGGAACAGATCAGAAACATATATGGAAGCAATCTTTGGGGGAAAAAGATATGGTCTAATCATTCCTGGGTAGAAAGAACAATATACAGTTTTAATTTCAGTGTATGATATTTATCTGAATAAAAACCCCATAAGCCTAAGAATGACAAAATACATCCTTTCTGTGACCTTTGAGATGACTTTTCTTGACTGTTCCTTGGGAGTTTTTAACTTTCACTAAAGAAAATACAAACATTGTGTAAAAGTCTAGTCTAGTCTACCTGAGTGATCTGGAGATGATCTGGGCATGGTTGGAGCCTAGTCATGGTGACACAGGAAGCGGAAGCTTATTCTAATTCTGACTCTGCTTCCAACTAATTCACAACTTGGGACAAGTTCTTTGGGCTTTGTTTTCTTTGTTTGTTAATTGTGTGGTATATATCATTTGTCAGATCCTTTTTGGGTCTTTGAGTCTATAATCCAAATGTTGGTAGGCCTGTAGAATTTTACTGGATACTCAATGTTCCTGAAGATTCTCTGAGTATTCTTCAAGGTCAGGTTAATTTCTTCCCACTCAGCTGGGTGGCAGAGTAGAAAGAGAGTGAAGACAAGCCTAAGTGGGATAATGATAGCAGAAGCAGATTTTCTCTTAGCCTGAGAGTCAAAGTTAAAGTCAGGTTTTCATCCTCAGAGAGTCAGTGCCGTAAACTCTAGGCCCCAGATTGCTTTTTCACACCTATACATTAGAGAGGCTTAAGAAACCAAATGGTGCTTTTAACCTTGGCCTTTTGCATACCGTCTTGCATGGCAGGAAGCAGGATCATCTTTTTCTCTTGTTGTATTGCACATTTTAATGAAAACAAAACAAAACACAGAGAGAGAGAGAAATCAGTGGAAGCAATTAGGGGAGAGAAAACTATATGCTTGTAGGAGGAATGAGGAGCACAGTCGCCTCTCAGAGGTGAAGTCACTCGAGAAATACCAAAAATTGTCCTCTACCACGTGCGTTTCTTCATGTAAAGGTCTTGGTACCACTCAGGCATCAGCGGTAAACCTGCATTCAAATTCCACCTCTGCTATAGCGCAGGCTCAGCCTCTTGATCTTCTCATATAGGATGTTTTCCCCCTAGCAAAGTTTCAGTACTACTTTCCAGAGTGATAGAAAGAATGATGTATTACCACTTTTTAAAACAAAGAGCCCAAGCCCTTGAGAAGGAGTTAGACCCACATGATCTCCGTGCTTTTAAAGCAAATAATCTGCAATCATGTCTCCTTCCTATAAAACAGACCCAGTGCTTGGGGCCAACCCCCTCTCTTCCCAGTAGTTAGTCTTAATTTAACACAGTATTAGTCAAAGCTGGGTGGGTCTAAGTTTTTTCATCTATAAGTGGAGGGGGGAAACGTAAATACTTTCTGAACTCTTTCCCCTCTATTTGGAATTTTAGGTTACAAACCTCTAAAACTCACCTTGGGTGACCTATGCAGGTGCAGGGGGAAAAAACTCTTTTTCCCTCTACTCATTCTGAGTTCTCAAACTGGGGATCTGTAAATTAGACTAGAAAAGGCAGATTAAGAAGAGAAAAACAATTTTTTTATGACATGTGCTTCCTGCATACACATAGGAGCACTTAGTGATGAGGAACTCGAAGGGGTGGTTAGAACTTGGGCTTTACCAACATCTTAATAAAGGAATAACAAGACTGAGGGAAAGGACTATAGGCTTCTCAGAGTGGCAAATTGTGGGAAGATGATATATGAGGAAACTAATAGTAGATAAGCAAGATCTGTTATACATATTTTTCTGGTGCCATCTCTGGACTGATACAGGTCTAGACTTGTCCCCAGTCATTAAATTCTGTCCTTCCTGGTAGAGGAGGAGTTGGGGGAACACTTTTACAAGTTTATGTCCTGCTATTAGGCACAATAGGAGGATGGCAGAAAGCTTTTCTTGTATCTGTTGATACTTAATTGCCTTCAGCTCAAAATAATCCTCATGCCAAAGTGGGCATGTTTTGAGGTGACATATTCTGCTCCCTTTTGTAGGTATAGTTGTATAACTCCCTTGTGGCCACTGTAAATAGAGAACTCTATTTACACAGGGCGGAATCAGGCATAAAAGTCCCTTCACCTGGACTAAGATAAATGAGGCATTCATCTCAGATGCAGAATTCATCTCAGGTGCACCCAAAAATACAGTCATCAGGACAGACCATATTTTAATACAATTTTATAAAAAATCAAAATGAATGTCAAAATCCATGATGACCTAAATATCACATTTTAAAATATAAGATCAGTAACAATAATGAGCCATTTTGAAGTCTGAGGCAAAAGGGAAAAGTCACTACCACTGATTTTGTTGGTCATGAATTTTTTGCATTCATTTTGGATTTTTAAAAAAAATATCACATTAGATGTTACTCATCTTGATTAGTGTATTTGGGACACACCCTTAAACTCTGTGCCTGAGATGAGTACCTCTCTTGTCTCACATTGGCTACCAGCTATGTAAATGATTTACTTAGCAAATACTCTCCAAAGTCAATAGCATTCTGTCTATTGGAAATTTCAGCTAGGTCTTGGATGTCTTTGTCTAGCTGAAGTTGAAAAGTGCACCAAATTTTTGCACAATGGAAAAAGAAGTGTATGTTGGATAATGGATTGGGGTGGAGAGGTGGAATAGAAACCCATCCTCCCTGTGTAAAATAGCACAGGTCTAATAAACCAATCATTTTTTATTGAATTGAGATGTTATGACAATCCAAAACGTACAGACTTTCAGTTATAAAATAAAGAAGTCATGGGGATGTAATATACATCATAGTGACTAGAGCTAATAATATTTATTTAGAAAAAAAGAAAATGCATATTATTACTAAGAGCTGCATGTAAAATTTCTTACAGTTTAAAAAATATATATTTTTTTTACTTTAGTTTCACAAAATAAAAAAATATATAATTCAAAGTAAAATCTTTGAATTATATAATATATATTTCTTTGTTGCTTTAGCAATAGAAATACAATTTAGCAATACAAATAAAATTGATGACTCCTGAAAAAAAATGTTGAGGACTTCCCTGGTGGCTCAGACGGTAAAGCATCTGTCTACAATGCCAGAGACCCAGGTTCGATCCCTGAGTTGGGAAGATCCCCTGGAGAAGGAAATGGCAATTCACTCCAGTACTATTGCCTAGAAAATCCCATGGACAGAGGAGAAAAAATGTTATGGCAATCAAAAAACTTCTTTGGCTGATATTTATCACTGAACTAAAATTACAGTTTTATGAGATTAATAGGTTTGGTAAAAATGACAAAAAGTATCATTATGTAGACAACATTCTTCCAGAGCAATCCAGGCCATGAGAATCTTTTAAAAACTGGAATTGTCCACAGGGAGTGAGTAAGGTTTCCTCCTGGGCTAAAAAGCCAAAAGAAATTTCATTATTACGGATAAGAAAAATCTATTCAAGCCCAGAGTTTCCAGGAAGATTAAATATGATATACTAACGAAAATGCTTTGTAGGGTATGCATTTGTTAAGCAAATGTTGATAACACTACAGATATGAAAGAGTATAAATTTATTTCTGTTTATATGACTATACAGTAAATTGAGGCCTTCGTTCATGATTCCCTCATTCAGCAAGAGGTCGGGTAAGAAATGGGAGTCCCTTTACCCAATTGTATTCAGGCCTGAATACAATAAACAAAGCATGTTTAGCTACATTCTCTGCAAGGTACAATTTTTCCTTTTATGAAAGAAAGAAAACCTTCTTTAAAAAAAAAACCCCTCAGTTCAACATTACTGACATTTCAAAGAATTTATTATAAGCATTTGAGATCCAGGAGGAACAACAAAGTTTATATTGCTTTGAGAGTAGCAGGGGGAAAAATTAGTTTAGCAAGAATATACTTACATACTGTGGTTCTTCTTTGTCATTGTCTAGATGTACCGTTCCTAGGTACTGCTCTGTAGATTAGTCAGATCATGTAGAAAGGAGCTTAACAACGCAGGTGGTGTGTTCACAGCTCTGACTGTGGAAGCTTATGTCAAGTAGCAATAGATGGAGAGAGGGCCAGACTCAAAGCAGGGAGCATGGGAAGATTCCTGCAGTATTTGAACTTGGCAGCTTCTGTCTTCTCAAGGAAACTGCTCTGATCACTACAGTGGGGTAGATTCCTGGCTTGTCCACAGTGCGTTCAGCAGTAACCGTGGAGCCACACACTCCACCAGCTCCCATCACTGTCTGCTGGATGTAACTGACAGGCTGACCCCGAAGTCTAGTTCAGAATGCTTCTAAAACAGTTTCGCCTGCATGTGCATGGTTCCAGGTTTGAGTGGCAATGGGAGCAGCCCAAAATGTGCTGGCTGGTATTTTGCTCTGAATTAGCAAGACATGATCAACTGTTATTTCTCATAGTTTAGGCTCAATTTGTTCAAGGTAAATATTGTGGTAAATTTCCACAGGTCTTTTGTGTGTGTTTGTTTGTTTGTTTTACATTTACATGTATCTATTCTTTTTCAAGTCCTTTTCCTATTCAGGTTATTCTAGAATATTGAGCAGCATTCCCTGTGTTGTACAGTAGGTTCTTGTTGGTTTTAATTTTTCATTTTAATTAAGTAAGATTTAATTTTAAAAATAAACTATATTTAAAATATCTATTTTAAATATAGTAGTGTATACTTGTCAATCCCCAGCTCCCCAATCTGTCCCTCTTCCCCACCCTTCCTGTCTGGTAAGCATTAGTTCCTTCTCTTAAGTCCATGAGTCTGTTTCTGTTTTGTGAACAAATCCATTTGTATAGTTTTTTTAGATTCTACATATAAAGGATATATGATATTTGTCTTTCTCTAACTTACTTCACTTACGATGGTAATCTCCAGATCCATCCGTGTTGCTGTACATGGCATTGTTTCATTCTTTTTAATGGCTGAGTGATATTCCACTGTGAGGAAGGCATGACAACCCACTGCAGTATTCTTTCCTGGAGAGTCCCATGGACAGAGGAGCCTGGTGGGCTACAGTCCCTGGGGTTGCCAAGTGTCAGAGGCGACTGAGTGACTAAGCACGGCACAATAGTTCATTGTATATATGTGCCCCATCTTCTTTATCCATTCCTCTGTCAGTGGACACTTAGTTTGCTTCCGTGTATTGGCTATTGTCAGCAGTGCTCCAGTGAACCCTGGGGTGCATGTATCCTTTTGGATCATGTTTTTCTCTGGATATATACCCAGGAGTAGGATTGCAGGTCATATGGTAGCTCTGTTTTTAGTTTTTCAAGGAACTTCTGAACTGTTCTCCATAGTGACTGTACCAAATTTCCTACCAACAGTGTAGGAGGGCTCCCTTTTCTTCAGACCCTCTCTAGCATTTATTGTTTGTAGATTTTTTGATGGCCATTCTGACTGGTATGAGGTGATATTTCCTTATAGTTTTTTAAAAGTCTACAAGGTTTTTAGTTGACTCCTGAAGTACAGGTTTGCAAATGAATATACTCCAGATCATAAAGAAAGCACTTTTACCGTTATCTGCATTTATTAAGCTCATATGGGATGCTCTGTGCCCTTAAGGAATGTTTGAAGAACAGCTTGATGCCATAGGACAAGCAGTTGTGTTTAGAAGCGGACACACCTGAGCTCAGATGCTGATTCTGCTGGGTGGTTGTGTGAGGTCAGCCCATCCTTCTGAGCCTCAGTTTCCTCATTGGTTGGAGGGTTGATGTGAGGATTGAATGAGATTATTTTTATGAGAGTATCTAATTCAATTCCTGATAGCTGGCTCTCAAAAAATATCGGTATCCTGCCTGCCTTTTTGCTTCCTTGACTATAGATATTATAATCCAAGGAGGACTATGAGACAAACAGACCCACTCGAAGTTGAACAAAAAGAAAATAATCGTGGGAATTATAATGCATGCGTACACCATAAAATGATGCACGGCACACTACGTGAAACCCCATATAAGCTAGAATGCAGCTAATATTGATACATGAGTCTTGTAGTTTTTGTATGCATGAAAGAGGTTGGGATTTGTGAAAAGGGGAGCATAGCAGAGGGAGGATAGAACACAGCACAGGCCAGGACTGGATGTGGGAGATGTGTGGAGGGCAGGGAGAGAGAGAATCGTAGCCTTATGCTTGTGTCATCTTAAAGAATTCTCACTTCAACCCCCATAACCTTGGTTTCACCATCCATGTTATTAAGAAGTAAAAATTCTTCTTTCCTTCTATATTCCCAATATTGTGGGTTTTAACATGTGAGTAAACAGGAAGCATCTTGGTGATGCTGGTTCTGCCCTTAACTAGCTCTGTGACCTTGGGTAAGCCACCTAGTCTGTGGGACTCAATGTGTCACTTACTACATGAAAAGTTTGTATTAGATGACCTTTAAGTTCATTCTAGCTTTACACTCTGTTTATGAAATAGCACAAATAAGGTGGTTTGAAGTATATATGTACAACACCGTAACTCACAACACACCTGCAGGACTCAAGAGATACTCTTGATAGTATTTGACTAATATTTGCCATGTGTCTTGAAATTTACAAAGCACATTTTAAAAAATGTATCTATTTATTTTTGGCTGTGCTGGGTCTTTGTTGCTGTGCAGGCTTTTCTCTAATTGTGGCCAGTGGGGGCTACTCTCCAGTCACTGGGTTCGGGCTTCTCATTGCCATGGCTTCTCTTGTTGTAGAGCACCGGCTGTAGGGTTCACCGACGTCAGCACTTGCGGCTCCCAGGCTCTAGAGCACAGGCTAGCTAGTTGTGACACACAGCCTTAGTTGCTCCTAGGCATGTGGGATCTTCCCAGATCAGGGATCGAACCCAGGTCTGCTGCATTGGTAGGCAGACTCTTCACCACTGGGCCACCAGGGAAGCCCTGAAGTACATTTTTATACACATTATTTCATGCACTTAGCCCCACAGGTTCACAGTTCTGATTGGAATCATCATCATCATTGTTGAAATGTATCTTATACTCTCTAAAGACTTCAGCTTCTCATTTTCTCCTCACAACAACCCAGAAGAGACAAAAAATCATCTTTACTCAGATCCAAGAGTATTAGAAAGTTGAAGCAACTTCCTCAGCATCACTCTCAGACTTCAAGGCACTTCAATTTGTATCTTACTGTCTCTGCAATGTTCATTGGAGTGTTGGCAAAAGTTTTTTATTTCCTGATTTGGCTGCCAGCATTTTTGTAAGGCAGCGTTTCTCAAAGTGTCTTCCACAAAGCTCTAGTCCAAAGGGAGTTTATTGAAAATGGATTCCATGCTAGGTAGGTAAATAGGTAAATAGATGTGTGTGTGTCTCTGTGTGTGTGCCTAGTCGCTCAGTTGTGTCCAACTCTTTGTAACCCTATGGACTGTAGCCCGTCAGGCTCCTCTGTCCATGTGATTTTACAGACAGGAATACTGGAATGGGTTGCCATTTCCTACTCCAGGGGAATCTTCCCAACCAAGGGATCAAACTTGCATATCCTGCGTTGGCAGGAGGATTCTTTACCACTGAGCCACCTGGGAAGCCATATAGATATGGAGGGAGATACAGAGACAGACAGATAGACATCACTGTTGTACAGTGCATGCTGTTCCTGGATATTGCTTGATGCATATTAGAATACTAAAAGTTAAAAGGCATCCTGTAGTAAAGATGTCTAGTTTAAATTATTTAAGAAATAATTTAGAAAGAAATTCCCAAATATATAATCACTGAACCTTTTTTTTTCATGTTCAGTTCAGTTCATTTGCTCAATCATGTCCGACTCCTTGCAACCCCATGAATCACAGCATGCCAGGCCTCCCTGTCCATCACCAACTCCCAGAGTTCACTCAAACTCACATCCATCGAGTCAGTGATGCCATCCAGCCATCTCATCCTCTGTCGTCCCCTTCTCCTCCTGCCTCCAATCCCTCCCAGCATCAGAGTCTTTTCCAATGAGTCAACTCTTTGCCTGAGGTGGCCAAAGTATTGGAGTTTCATCTTCAGCATCAGTCCTTCCAAAGAATACCCAGGACTGATCTCCTTTAGAATGGACTGGTTGGATCTCCTTGCAGTCCAAGAAGACTCAAGAGTCTTCTCCAACACCACAGTTCAAAAGCATCAATTTTTCAGCACTCAGCTTTCTTCACAGTCCAACTCTCACATCCATACACGACCACAGGAAAAACCATAGCCTTGACTAGACGGACCTTTGTTGGCAAAGTAATGTCTCTACTTTTGAATATGCTATCTAGGTTGGTCATAACTTTTCTTCCAAGTAGTAAGCGTCTTTTAATTTCATGGCTGCAGTCACCATCTGAAGTGATTTTAGAGCCCCCAAAAATAAAGTCTGACACTGTTTCCACTGTTTCCCCATCTATTTCCCATGAAGTGATAGGACCAGATGCTATGATCTTAGTGTTCTGAATGTTGAGTTTTTTTCATGTAACACTTATTATCCCATAGAAAATTTTTCAGGATCCTGTACTTTAAGGCTTCCTTCTCTATTGTAGTATCCACACAACTAAAATAACCTTGCATCTGCTTACCTAGAACTTCAGGCAAAAATCTACAGATCTAATCAAATGGACAATGGAGAAAAGGAAAGTATAGAAAGATCGGGAAAGGAAAGAAAGAAAAACTCAAAACCAAAGCAAGAGCAGAGAAAGCCAATACCAAGGGTGGTCTTCACAGTTGACAACAAGCAAAATCACTAAGTGAAAAAAACAAAAGTCTGACTGGGGTGCCTCTTCTTGGGACTGAGGTCTTAGGGATTCTTTCTCCTTCAGGTGGTCCTTCCATCTCCTCTTCTTCACTGCCATCATTTCGTCTCTTCACACACGCTACAACCAGAGTCAGTCCTCCCCACAGCAGGGCCACATTAGTGACCACTGGATCCCACTGCCCCTGGCAAGTCCATGGAATCAACAGGACAGCCAGAAGGGACACCCTCCCCTCCCCTCACCTCTACCCTCCTGTTTTGTGACTGAGGAATTTCCAGGGATCAAGAGAGTCCCTATACCCTCAATCTCAGTCTCCATCCCTGTGTCTTAAGTGGGGTTGGATTCCAAACAACAGGTCAAGTCAGTCTAAAATCTGTAGCAGTTAAGTCCTCTAGAATACTAGGCCCTGTGTCCCTGGGGGCATTCCTGCAGTTATAAGGCTCTTGTCCTGGCTCTTTTTCTGTTTCCTATTTAAAAGAGAAAAAAAAAAAAAAGACCCTCCAAGGCACTGGTGTTTTCCTTCTCTTTTATCCCCCACTGTTGAGAAGTAAATCGGGCGTTCTGGCTTCAAACACAGCATGTCGAGAAGACCAGTTCCAGAGCCTCTTCTTTGACGCGTAAGAGAAACCCACATGTCAAAGCCTCAGGTGCCCCTCAAAGTGGCCGTCCAAGGGAAAGGGCAATTCTGTGTCTTCAGCCACTTGTCAGGGGGGAGGCCTGGGAGGCCACAGGCCTGCAGTGAACATCGTGGTAGATTTGTATGTTGATGGCTCTCTTCTGGGTACTAATGTCTGAAGGCCCAGTTGGGCTCCAGTCAATGCAGCCTTTCCAGCCTGATACACTTTGTCTGAACTGTCATTTGACAGGGATCCACCTGGTGCCACCACTTAGGTTTCTACACCAGAAGATATTTAAATGACATTGAAAAGTAGTAAAGTTAGGGATCTCCTTCTTTTTCTCAGCTGGACTCCATACCCTCCCAGAGGCTAGCACCTCTTTCCAGAGTTGAACTCTTTGTCCTTTGCACTGGGAGGTTATCAATGTGGCCTTTAAAGAAAGCAGAGTGATGTGAAAGGCTTCAGAGAGGATAAGATTTCAGAGAAACCCTCTCACTTCCCCCAAGGAAAGCACTCCTGTGTCTGGCTGGCTTGTAAACATCTAATATTTTAAATCAGAGGGAAAATAACCTTGTGCTCTTGTCTAAGGTTCTAAGAAGTAACATTCCTTAGAGTAGTTATTACCTTCAGTATTTGGACCCCATGAAAGAAGTTTGAACAATTGAGGATGAAAACCAAATGGTTCTTGAAAGCAACCTGGACACAGCAGGGAGTTACTAAAGGCATAAAGCAAAGATGGGGTATTTTCCAAACTCCCTGTAACAATCACAGTTTATTCATTTTAAGCATCTTCAAGGCACAACCTGCATACCAGGTTTTCATTGGCAGTTAGTATCCTTAAGTGACAAAGTGGAGATCTTCATACCAAAAAGAAAGACCCCTGAATATTTTCTACACTCCAGGGGCCCATCATCTCACTACCATGCTTAACTTTCTCCCTCTTTTTGACTCCCTGAAGTCACACCATCTCCAAATAGCTGGAGGCATGCCCACACCACCCACTATATTGTGTTCAATCTTTACTTTCTTTTCCAAAAGAAAATTTCCAAAGTCAATGCCAGTGATTCTTTGCATTGGACACACTTTGGATTACCTGAGGAATTTTTTAAGAATACCAATGCCTGGGTCCCACCCAGAGATTCTGATGGAAACTGAGTGGCATAAAACATGGGTATGAGCATTTTTTAAGTTCCCCAGGAGACTCCAATCTGGGGCCAGAGTTCCAGACAACTACCTATTGTCTTATAAATAGGCTCCCAATTGTTCATTTCTAAAAGATCAAATTCCTACCTCTTGTTTATACAAAATGCTTTTTACCAGCTGTGTTGGTTGCATGACTTGGCACTAACTTTACTTCTGTGATACAATAAAATTAGGTCTGCTGCTGCTGCTGCTAAGTCACTTCAGTCATGTCCGACTCTGTGCGACCCCATAGACGGCAGCCCACCAGGCTCCCCCGCCCCTGGGATTCTCCAGGCAAGAACACTGGAGTGGGTTGCCGTTTCCTTCTCCAAACATTTCTCAAAAGAATGAGCCCATGTTATTTCTACCCTGCACCCTCCCCAGATTCACAACCATCACAGAATGAAAAGAACTCTATCTGTACTTTTTAATCCACTAAATAGTCTCCCTAATTCTGAAGCTGGGTTATTAGCCAATATTTGCAGAAGAATCTCAAACCTGGTGATTCACATCTGATACTCAAAATATAACAGACAAAATGCATAATCCTTTTCTCCCCAAACAAGAGCAACTGCTACTGATTGAAAACTAGTTAGATGTTCCAAATGCTGATAAAACATTGACTCATCTAATCTGTACTAAGGCTTTCCAAGCTTTTGTTTACATATGAATCCCCCTAGGACCCTGACAAATGTAGATTCTGACTCAGCTCTCAGGTATAGAGTGCACACCAGAATCTGCATTTCCAACTGGCTCTCAAGTGAGGCTGATGCTCTGGTGTAGCAAACTCTACACCATAAACCTTCAGCGCCCCACTAGCTTCATTTCACAGATGAGGAAGTTAAGGGGAAAGACTTAGGAGAGGCAAGATTCAAACCGAAGTCTGAAGTGAAGTGAAGTCGCTCAGTCGTGTCTGACTCTTTGCGACCCCATGGACTGTAGCCTACCAGGCTCCTCAGTCCATGGGATTTTCCAGGCAAGAGTACTGGAGTGGGGTGCCATTTCCTTCTCCAGGGGATCTTCCTTACCCAGGGATTGAACCCAGGTCTCTCGCATTGTAGGCAGACGCTTTACTATCTGAGCTATCAGGGGTCTCCAAAGTCTACCTGACCTAAAACCTTGTCCACTGGGCGAATCTGCCTCATGGTGTCTTTTTCCACTGTGGCATGTCCATCTTTTAGAAGAGATCTTACTTAAATCACATAATGATTTGTCTCCTTTCAGATGAAGATGGAGGTAGAGGCTCTGCTGGCAGAAAGACTCTTACTGTCTTGTCTTGGTTCTTTCTTCCTGATCTCAATCTTGATCTCATCATGGCTTGAGAACCAGTAACTCTGAGGTTGGGGTTGAGGTCTCAACCACACCTTCTCTGTATTTAATAAATGTGCTAGTTTTGTTGAAACTGTTTCCACCAAATTGAAACTCAAGAGATGAAAGTGGTGTGTGGCCACTGACTACCTTAGAGCTGAGAGAGCCAACAGGATCTCTGTGAGAAGACAGAGTCTCATTCCACTCATTAGGCCCAAGATCGCCTGGCTACAGAACCAGGTACAAAGATCACTCCTACCTACTTTCCTTCCACCATCTTTCACGCAGCATGAAAGTGCACTTGAGACTGTCTACTCTGGTAGGGGGTGAGGGAATGTCGTCTTCCATCATCATCTCAATACACTTTTTTAAGAGCAAAAGCCAAGCTGCTTTCCTGGTGGTTCAGATGGTAGAGAATCTGCCTGCAATGCAGGAGACCTGAGTTCAATCCCTGGGTCAGGAAGATCCCCTGGAGAAGGAAATGGCAACCCACTCCAGTATTCTTGCCTGGAGAATCCCATGGACAGAGAGCTTGGCAGGCTACAGTTCGTGGGGTCACAAAGAGTCAGACACGACTGAACGACTAAAACACACATGCAAAACAGGTAACAGAATCATTCAGACAGAGTCAGAAGCTTACAAAACTTCTCAACCCTCTTAATCAGGGGTGTGGAAGCAGTGTATAAAATGACGTTCAAATGCAGCATCTTCACTCCAGCCACATTTGTTTTCTAAGAGGCCATTCCTATCAGAATAAAGAATTTGCTTTATGATCATTGAAAGCTGTGCCATCATGGTGAGGCATTGTCTGCTCTGTAAAATGCAAAATAAGTCTTCAAAAGCATGTGCTCTTTTGAAGTTCTTACCTGTTGTTTTGTACTTCCTGTAAATAACCGTGTAGACACAGTAACCCAGGCACATCCTTGACACCAGTCCAATGTCTGTCTGTACCGGATCAGACAGCCAGGTCCTGCTTGTTAACATCATCTTCAAAGAACAGAGACTAGGGATTTTCCTTTTGGTCCAGTGGCTAAGACTCTGTACTTCCAATGCAGGGAGCCTGAGTTCAATCGCTGGTCAGGGAACTAGATCCTACATGCCACAACTAAGACCCAGTGCAGTGCAATAAATAAATACCGAATATTTAAAAAAAGAAAGCAGAGACCACCTACCAGACTTGTGTAAATATCAGCCCCTAACCTTAGGATGCATATATGAATGCACAGGTTGACCTAAAAGAAAACAAATTGAAGAAGTGCATCCTTAAGCCCTGCCAATGCAAATCCAATGCATAGAGGCTGGCTATACTCTTGCATTAAAAGCTTAGGCTCTATGTGTGTGTATAGACTTGAAATCTTCATAGTTATATGTCTGTGTGTTCCATATTTGTGTGTGAACATCTCTGTGTTTCTTTGATACATACATAGGCACTTGTATATTTAAAATCTTTTTCATAAACACCAATTCAGGGATTCTGTCAAGTGTCCACTTACATACTTACAAGGTTATCCATGGAGTCTGGGCAGATCAGTGGAGTGTGAGCACACGGGGAGAAATGACATTGTCTGGGGCTTTCTTTTCTTCCCTTTTCTGCCCAGGATGTTTTGAGAGAATGACTAAGCAGTGCTGGAGATTGTGAATTTGCTTAAGTGTGAATGGGTGATGGCTGGGTGCCGCACAGCCCTCCCCAAAGGTGATTGACTGGGGCGGCAGGTCTTCACACTTGATGCCTGGATTTGACTCGGAAAGTCTGCCAAGTCTTTTACTCGGAAATTTATCTTAATTAGATCTGAAAGACCTGCCACAGCAGAATAGTCACACCGATTAAAATGAAAAACAGGAGAAATTACTGATCAAATTAATCATAATGTCGGGTTACAGCTGTAGGTCTGATGTAATTTGCCAGTCCAGTGAGTTACATCGGCCCCGGCCCAGGAAAGGGAGCTGGTTTTATGCTGATCCGTAACACCCGCCCGCTCCAGGCGGCCCAGCAGGAGGCTGATTCCATTCATTTTCCTGGCTAGCTCTGACCTCCATGCAGCAACTAGAAACAAATCAGGCACCAAACAAATGCAGGGATGGGAGGAGGTAAACGAGAAATATTCTCTTACCCCAGCGATCATACTCTTTCAAGAATGGTGAGCTTCTAAAACTGGGCCCGCAGGCTTGGGCCTTTGTGCCTATTGGGATTTAGGCTTTTGGTTTTTCCACTTAACCTCCTTTTAGTTTTACTTGCGGTGACCTGACATTGATTAGATGCAGAACGAGAATCAAAAGGTCAGAGGACAAAACCTCTGGCTCCAAGCCAGCAGAAGAAAAGCCTTTAGAAAAATCTCCTTGCCAACCTGTCTCTACAACTCCGGTGTGGATTGAAGTAATCTAAAGTGTCACAACAGAGGAGGAAGAAACCTAGCCGGTACAAGCTGATTGTTCCCCTGAGGGTATAGTCCTGGTATTCTAATTTAAAAATAAATACCACTTTACCCCTCGCTGTGTGTTTGGGGTGGAGGTGGAATATACTTCTTTATTAAAGAAAACAAATCAGGGTCCTGATTCTTTTCAGTGTCTAGCCCTGACACTGAGCTGTGATTCATTCAGTGTTTACAAAACCTGTCTCTCCACTAACAATACAGAGAAGGGGCCTTAAAGCGCACCCCAGTATAGACATTCCATGGTTAGATTTTAAGTGCAATGTAGGAACAGGGGAAGGAGGCCTCCTCCCCAATCAGTAGTTGTAAGACCTTTCTCTCTGACCCTGTGATGGGTTGTCCAAATCCCACTCATTCATCCCTGGACCAGATGCTTATACCCTTTTACTTCCAGTCTGAAAAGGACCCCATCCTTTCTCCATCCCATTGAGAATGAATCTGGTAAATGACAGAGACAGGCAGTTATAGAATACCAGGTGGTCTTGGCACTCTACAGGCTACACTTTTTGGACCTTTTTATGGTGCCTGATGAAGAATCAGGTGAGACCACATGCCCAGATTGGGGAAGGCTATAATAACCACATTTTGAGTGATTATCTTATTGGTTTAGTAGTTTGTAACCAGAATTTTGTAAAGAAAATAAAAGCTTCAGTTTAAATTATATACGTGTAGATATATAGAGTTACATACAGGCATAGATATGTAGATAAAGAGAGGAGAGAGAGAGACTTATATGCATGTATGTATATATATGGGAAGATCCCCAGGAGAAGGAAATGGCAACCCACTCTAGTATTCTTGCCTGGAGAATTCCATGGACAGAGGAGCCTGGTAGGCTACAGTCTATGGGGTTGCAAGAGTCAGACACGACTGAGCGACTAAGCACACACATGTGTGTGTGTATATATATATATATATTTCTGTGTGTATGTATGTACTGGTTTGAGTTATAAGATGTATTTCTTACTATAAGGCAAGATCAGAAGAATTTGAAAAACACTTCTTTGAAAGACCTAGCTCTTAAGGGGGCAGAAGTGGGAATTCTTAGACATATAACTCAGGGCTTCCCTGGTGGCTCAGAGGGTAGAGCGTCTGCCTGCAATGTGGGAGACTCAGGTTTGATCCCTGGGTCAGGAAGATCCCCTGGAGAAGAAAATGGCAACCCACTCCAGTATCCTTGCCTGGAGAATACCATGGACAGAGGAGGCTGGTAGACTACAGTCCATGGGGTCACAAAGAGTCAGACACGACTGAGCGACTTCACTTTCACTTTCACACTTTAACAACTCAGTAAGCAGATTTAGAGGCGGGAATGACTACCCACTTCAGTATTCTTGCCTGGAGCATTCCATGGACAGAGGACCCTGGTGGGCTACAGTGCATGGGGTCACAAAGAGTCAGATGTGACTGAGCAACTAACACTTTCACTTTCAACAAACTGAATGTGCTGATGAACTCCTAAATGGTAAACATCATCCCCAATGGTTTAAAGACCAAAACATTAATGCAGACCCCTCACTTCCAGCCACCACACATTTGAACTGCAGGGAAATTCAAGATTCAACATTATACCACTATCCAGGCAACAAAACTCACACAAAATGAAGAGTTTAACAAATTAATTGAGAAACAAAATAATATATTAAAAGCTAAGTTATCCCACCAGAAATAAAGGAGATGATTCAAAAGAGAACGAGAAAGGAGGGAGAAAATGGCTGTGAGAAAGCACAGGGCCCCACACTGATGAACTGGCTGTTTCAGGTTTGTTGGGATTCACCATGGGAAAAACTCTTCCTAGGAGTCCAGGCCAGAAGCCAGGCCCCTGGGGCCTGATCGGAGGAACATCTAAGGGGTCTGGAATTTTCCTCAGTTCTCCCACCTGCTCTAGCTCTCCTCCTCCCTGTTCTGGTCTTTTGTAATTCTGTTTTCTCCCTGATTCTGTCCGCTTTGCAAACGACAGGCAAGCAAAACTTCCTGAAAGAATGCTCTGTTCGCATTTGCCCTCATTCGCAAGGTTCTTTTTTGACTTTCATAACCTGCCTCCTCTTCACCCATCTCCCTCCTCCCTCCACTGCCCTAACTGCCTTCCACCCGCCACTCCCCGGGCCCTGCAGCCACCTTCCTGACTCTGTGAGTGCCAGACCCATTGCCAAGACCTGCCACTCTTCTCAGCATGGATCCCTCCTGGCTCCTGTCACCTGCTACTCCTTCCACATAGCACCCACGCTTGCCCAGTGCTCAATAATTGTTCTGTTCTCTGAACTCACATGATGAACACTTAGCCTATGCAGTTTTAGTCATTCTGGGTTTGGGGTTTTTTTTTTCCTTTTTTTTTTTAATGGACAAAGTTGTTATCTTGCTTGAATTACAAGCCCCTTAAGAACAGACACTAAGTCCCACACCTCTGTACATCCCAGCACTGTCAATAATTGTGATGATTTCTCATTTAACAGCTATTCATTTCACAAATCTGGAAGTGCCTGTGACCTATTTTAAATTTATTTGCAAAATGACTCAATGAAGATAACAATTCCTAATGAAAGAAATATTGCCTGTTTATTTTTATATTTAGGAAAATGCCTGGCACATAGAGTAATGGCCATAAATAAATAGAGTTTATTACGACCATGATTCCTTTGAAATATTTTTCACCCGATTTTTCTTTGCACTGTCTTATCAATGGGCTTCAGGAAATGCAGTCTTCATTTAGACTGCTTGAAATCAGTTCCTTTCATTTGGGAGGAAATGTACAATCAGAGCAAGGAACACGATTTTCTAATTAATGTTTTGTTTCTTTCGCCCCACTGTCTCAACAATGCCTGATGGGTCTTGTTATTTAGAATATAATAGAGGAGTGGGCTTTCTAAGTATTTTATAGGTCTGATTGATCTGTGAGTTAAATTATCTTTTTCAAAACATAAGAGTGTCACAAAGCAGATAGAAAAACCCAAGGATAAGGAAAGTGGTTCTCCTACCATGGATGCACCTCATGTCCCCAACAATGGATACTGGAGACTCTCGTATGACACATTCTGGCTGCCCCAAGCCCCACTAGTAAAGTGGACAAACACATCCAGAATCTCCCAGTAGAAAAATGACGATCTGGTTTAAAAAATAAAAACACTGGTGAGCATTCAAGGCAGGCTGAGTGTTTTGTATATGTATTCTGACATTGCTTGGTGATCAGTTACAGGAATAAAGACACCAGGACTCAGAGAAGCTGGGAACTTGTCACAGATGGAGTTGGGATTTGAGTCTGTCTGGCTCCAGCCTGGGCAACCACACATGCCATTTTGACCAGGACAGTCTCTGTGTCTGTCTGTCCAGTGTGGTTACCAGTAGCACCCATTCCATTCTCAGAACAGTCCTGTTTGGGACATTTAAATTATCTGGGCACCTCATCCCATGTCATGCCACTTCCAACTTTTATCAAGACTTCCTCCACCTGCTTTCCCTCCTCTATATGCCACGAAAGTTAAAACATTTCGATGTCTTCTTAATTTACTAAGAAGATGGAATGAGTAGTTCTTATAAATATATTGTCTTTTTCAGTTCAGTTCAGTCGCTCAGTTGTGTCCGACTCTTTGCGACCCCATGAATCGCAGCACGCCAGGCCTCCCTGTCCATCACCAACTCCCGGAGTTCACTCAGACTCACGTCCATCGAGTCAGTGATGCCATCCAGCTATTTCATCCTCTGTCGTCCCCTTCTCCTCCTGCCCCCAATCCCTCCCAGCATCGGAGTCTTTTCCAATGAGTCAACTCTTCGCATGAGGTGGCCAAAGTACTGGAGTTTCAGCTTTAGCATCACTCCTTTGAAAGATAACCCAGGACTGATCTCCTTTTTCCTCTATTTCTTTGCATTGATCGCTGAGGAAGGCTTTCTTATCTCTCCTTGCTATTGTTTGGAACTCTGCATTCAGATGCTTATATCTTTCCTTTTCTCCTTTACTTTTTCACTTCTCTTCTTTTCACAGCTATATGTAAGGCCTCCCCAGACAGCCATTTTGCTTTTTTGCATTTCTTTATCTTGGGGATGGTCTTGATCCCTGTCTCCTGTACAATGTCATGAACCTCTATCCATAGATCATCAGGCACTCTATCAGATCTAGTCCCTTTAATCTATTTCTCACTTCCACTGTATAATCATAAGGGATTTGATTTAGGTCACACCTGAATGGTCTAGTGGTTTTCCTTACTTTCTTCATTTTAAGTCTGAATTTGGCAATAAGGAATTCATGATCTGAGCCACAGTCAGCTCCCGGTCTTGCTTTTGTTGACTGTGTAGAGCTTCTCCCTCTTTGGCTGCAAAGAATATAATCAATCTGATTTCGGTGTTGACCATCTGGTGATGTCCGTGTGTAGAGTCTTCTCTTGTGTTCTTGGAAGAGGGTGTTTGCTATGACCAGTGCATTTTCTTGGCAAAACTCTATTAGCCTTTGCGCTGCTACATTCCATATTCCAAGGCCAAATTTGCCTGTTACTCCAGGTGTTTCTTGACTTCCTACTTTTGCATTCTAGTCCCCTATAATGAAAAGGACATCTTTTTTGGGTGTTAGTTCTAAAAGGTCTTGTAGGTCTTCATAGAACCATTCACTTTCAGCTTCTTCAGCATTACTGGTTGGGGCATAGACTTGGATTGTCTTCTTACTACCCAACAACTTAACTAGAAAGTTTTCAAAATGTGATCTTACCTGAGACAAGAAAAGCCGTGGATGAAGAGCCATAGGAGACACTTTCTTCCTCCAAATGATTTGGAAAAACCTAATGGGATTGTTCTTGGATCCTGGCTGAGATGCCCATTGCCATGCTTACAGAACTATAATTAGGACAGGGAGCTTCCCCAAGCTCCAGAAAGATGATATTCAAGAAGGAGAGACACATATACTATAAGGATAGAAAAAGAAATCACACACATATGAATGTAGAAATAATGGGTTTAAAAAAAAAATCTCAAGGTGAACAAGAGCCAAAAATGCAATGTTATTAAAAGGTTTGCAGGTGACATGGAGGAGAAAGAGTACAGAGTTTCATAAACAAAGCTGAGGACTCCAGAGCACTGATTGCTCCAGTCTTTCTCCGTCTGGGTGGCCCTTAAGGGTGCATCAGAGCAGTACTGATTCCCAGATTGGCCACATCAAAACTCCATGGAGAGATTCCTTCAACAAGTAAATTGTAAGAAAAAGAAACAAAGAAGACCTGGAGGATTTGGACCTGTAGGTCAAAAGACATAGCAACTGATTTCATTACATGAACTTTGTTTAGATTAGGATCCAAGCAAGCTACAAAAAAGCAAAAAGAATGACATTTTTGACACAGATGGAAATGTGACTGCTGACTTGGAAATCTGATGATGTTAAGGAATTACTTTTAATATTTTTAGGTATGATGATGATATGTAGTCATATTTTTAAGACTGTCTTTTGAAGATACTGAAATACTTACAAGTGAAATAATAGGATGTCTGGAACATTTTTTAAAAGGATATGGAAAGGAAAATAATATATGGCTGAAGTTGTTGGGTGAGGTATAAATGAAAGAAGATTGACCATGAGTTGATAATTATTAAAGCCAGGTGATGGGTTCATGGGAGTTATACTATTGTGTCTTCTTTTATATTGTTTAATTTTTTGCATGAGAAAAAATTAAAAAGAAAAGCTTTGATCATTTGGTAATATAGACTACATTCACCTGACCTAAGAACTACAAAATCAGAGTCTCTGCGGTGGAGACAGTGATTCCAACGATCAATGAAGTTTGAGAGCACCTGCTCTATAGAATTGTGAAGAATTTATTAGATCAAGATAGGTTAGTTAAGGCTCAAGGGCAGTATACCAAAAATGGCTGATGGGTTAAGACACAGTATCTTAAGAAACAGATTTTTCAGCTGAAAGATTAAATAATTGAAGATGGTTGTGAATATCTAAGGAACTGTAAAGACTGGGAAAAGTACTAGAGAACCAAAAATAGACAAAGTCTTTCCAATTCTCACAAAGAAAAAAAAAAAGGAGGACCTCCTCTTCAATTGGGGCAGATTGAATACACTGAATACGTTTATCTCCATACTCTCCCACTAAAATGACACCAAAGGAAAACAGTTTGCAATTTTATAAATCTAAAGGGCAAAGAGAAGTGGAGAAAAGACAACAGTGGACAAGTAGTGTCAATAAACTTTTGGAAAAGCAGCAGCAGGAGTTAATTAAGCAGAAAAATCTAAATACCAAAGACCTGAAAGAGACATATGATGAGAAGCAAGAAAGCTCTGGAGCCCTCAACAGTCTTGGGGATTTGGAGACACCAGTGGCTATGAAAGATGAGGGTGGAAGAGCATGTTGGGAAAAACAGGAGGATTGGTTAATGACTGTATCATGGACCTTGAGATACTTAGCTCCTTCCCCAATTCAAGCAGACAGGCAACTGTCTCTCGAGCAGCTTAATACATGAGAAACTGAGAGCCAGTCTAGACATGGAGACGCAGACATGATTGTATGTAGCAGTGAAGCCCTTCCTGATGAGTGGGTCACTGAGGGAAAATCTGCATCCTGAATGATGGGACCTGACCTTATTGGGCCACTCAGATCTATACACAGGTGTTCAAATGTACAGGCATCTCACCACCTCCCTACTTCATACCCCACCCGGGTAATTCATGGATTCTACTTGGGAGAAACTACATGGCTAATCAGAGAGCAAAGACTCAGTTATAAATATCTCCAAAAATACAGACAGGTAACTGCCGTATTCTTTATGAAAGGACAGCACAAAATGACTAAATGTTTCAGAAATGCCTTTGCCTGAACTGAGAAACCAAACCAAAACACAGTGGGAGAAAAGAAGTTCTTAGGAAATAGAGACAACACAAAAAGGAGGAAAACTTCATAAAAACTTCAAGGCTTCCCTGCTGGCTCAGAGGTTAAAGCGTCTGCCTCCAATGCGGGAGACCTGGGTTTGATCCCTGGGTCGGGAAGATGCCCTGGAGAAGGAAATGGCAACCCACTCCAGTACTCTTGCCTGGAGAATCCCATGGACGGAGGAGCCTGGTAGGCTGCAGTTCACGGGGTTGCAAAGAGTCGGACACGACTGAGCGACTTCACCTCACCTCACCTCAGAGAATATTCATAGAGAAGACAATGTATCTATAATACAAAACACATAATAGATGCTACATCCAAGTAACATCTAGAAAACAACCATGTAGGTAACAGTTAAAACAATTAAAACATGAGTTTAAATTTCAATAGACAGTTTCAAAAATCAAGAAAACCGCTCTGAATGTAGAACAAAAGAACAGAGAAGTGGGGGAAAGAAAGAAAGAACAAATCCGTAAACACAGTGAGGGAATATCACGGGGAGAATAGGAAATCCAAATTCTAACCAACTGAACAAATAAAAATAGAGATGAAATATCAAGAAAATTCAAGAAAAATTTTCAGATTTGAAGGATGTCACCTCATGTAAAGTCCCACTGAAGGCATAACCTGTTTTAATCTCTCAGTCTTGTCTGACTCTTTGAGACCCCATGGACTGTAGCCCAACAGGCTCCTCTGTCCATGGAATTCTCCAGGCAAGAATACTTGAGTGGGTTGCCATACCCTCCCCCAGGGGATCTTCCCAACCCAGGGATCAAACCCAGGTTTCCTGCATTGTAGGTGGATTCTTTACCAGTTGAGCTACCAGGGAAGCCCTAATGCATAACCTAATACATGGGGGGGGGGAACCTTCTCAAACAAATCATTATAAAAATTTTCCAAAGAGAAAAAATTATATATTAAATACAGAGAATAGGAAATCAGAATACCATTGCATTTAGGTAGGTGAACTTGATGGTCCTGTCCAACTCTGAGATTCTGTGGCCAACACTGAGAAAAAGACAAAAAGGAAATGTACTTCTGTATAAAAACTGGGCATGAGAGGAATATGCTTTCATCACCAGCTGAGTTAAGCTTTGGAATAGATGACAGAGGAAAGTTAAAATATCTCCTTGGCAGTGCTTGAAACACAGGCTAAAGTCTAACTGCATTAGGCTTGGTTTAATGCATCTGTGCATTTTATTTGCCTGTGTCCTTCATACCTAGTATGGAACCTAGAGAATGGGCCATATTTAATGTGGCTATTTGAGACAGCTAGTGGGAAGCTGCTGCATAGCACAGGTAGCTCAACTCAGTCTTCTGTGCTGACCTAGAGAGGTGGGATGGGGGGAGGAAGTAGGTGGGAGGGGATAAATGTATGCATATACCTGATTCACATTGTTGTACAGAGGAAATTAATACATTATAAAGCAGTTACATGCCAGTAGTAAAAATGCAATAATAATATGGCCATTTGAATGCTGTGAACTTCTCAGACTGGTTTACTCCTGGAGATGACTCCCACGAAGAAAGAGATAATTTTTTTCCTGGGTTTGGTATGAAAGGAGAGAGAGGGAATCTAATATGGAATAAGGGCCCAGCAAAGTGTCATTCAGTATGTAAAGGATTTTTCCCATCTATACTGTTTGGTTTTAGAAAGTCTCATTGATGTTTGACATTCTCATTGGCCCCATGTACTAGGCATGGCAAGTAGAGAGAAACAGCATCTAACCCAACAAGATTTTCCCATATTTTTTTAACATTTTATGAATTTATTATAAAAAAAGAAATCCTGGATTATAAAAGTTTACAGTTTGTGGTTTTCCCTACTAAAACTTTAAAAAACTTCTATATTAAAATATTTTTATGTATAACATCTGCTCTCAGCCCTAATTTATGGAAATAGGAAAATAGGCATATTGCAAATTTCAGTTGCTTAAATTAGCTCTTTGCTAGACCAGAAACAGAGAGAAGTAGGAAAAAAACTACAGGAATGAAATCTTGTTTTATTTTTCCATACACCCAGTAGTTTCTGTAACAGCTGATCAGAGTGCAGTCAAATGCGTTGATGAGAGGTTTCCCAAAGTTAATTTTTCTCATAACACAATAACTAAATTTGCTTTAACACTTGAAAAGGCCCATCCATACTAAAAAGAATCAGTTGCTTAATCCTAAAATTAAAGGTTATTGCATGCAAGAGAAAATAATTACATGCTCAAAATATGGAAAAAAGAAAACTTTTTTTAATATGTAGGTATTTGTATAATTAAAGACTAATCAAGCATGGAAGGTTGCTGACTAAACCAGAAAATGAGATTGTTGGCAAGCAATATTGTAATGTAAATGCCGTTTTTGTTTAACTACTAAGAAGCTGGAGAAATGATATCCTGAACAGATTAAAAGCAAACAACATTGATAATAAATATTTATCAGATTCCAAATGCAACACAGAGGATTTTTATATTTTACATGCAAGGTTTGTTTGCAGTGAAGTGTTCAGGTACTTTTCAAGGGGTTACTTAACATCCTTACTCAAAATTGCATTTCCAGATAGTATCTTCCTACTTTTAAAGTACATGTGAAATATTAACCAAGGGAAAATGTCCCTTTTGAGATACCACACACAATGTAGTTACCTATTAATTAAGATTTTCTTAATATTAATCCCATAGTATTAGGCAAAGATTTTCTAATGAATACAGACATACCTTGGAGATATTGTGGGTTTGGTTCTAGACCAGCACAGAAAGCAAATATCTCAATAAAGCAAGTCACACAATTTTTTTTGGTTTCCCAGTGCATATAAAAGTTATGTTTACACTATACTAGCTGGAATGAAGATTGCCGGGAGAAATATCAATAACCTCAGATATGCAGATGACATCACCCTTATGGCAGAAAGTGAAGAGGAGCTAAAAAGCCTCTTGATGAAAGTGAAAGAGGAGAGCCAAAAAGTTGGCTTAAAGCTCAACATTCAGAAAACAAAGATCATGGCATCTGGTCCCATCACTTCATGGGAAATAAATGGGGAAACAGTAGAAACAGTGTCAGACTTTATTTTTGGGGGGCTCCAAAATCACTGCAGATGGTGACTGCAGCCATGAAATTAAAAGATGCTTACTCCTTGGAAGAAAAGTTATGATCAACCTAGATAGTATATTCAAAAGCAGAGACATTACTTTACCGACTAAGGTCCGTCTAGTCAAGGCTATGGTTTTTCCTGTGGTCATGTATGGATGTGAGAGTTGGACTGTGAAGAAGGCTGAGCGCCGAAGAATTGATGCTTTTGAACTGTGGTGTTGGAGAAGACTCTTGAGAGTCCCTTGGACTGCAAGGACATCCAACCAGTCCATTCTGAAGGAGATCAACCCTGGGATTTCTTTGGAAGGAATGATGCTAAAGCTGAAGCTCCAGTACTTTGGCCACCTCATGCGAAGAGTTGACTCATTGGAAAAGACTCTGATGCTGGGAGGGATTGGGGGCAGGAGGAGAAGGGGACGACTGAGGATGAGATGGCTGGATGGCATCACTGACTCGATGGACGTGAGTCTGAGTGAACTCTGGGAGTTGGTGATGGACAGGGAGGCCTGGCGCGCTGCGATTCATGGGGTCACAAAGAGTAGGACACGACTGAGTGACTGAACTGAACTGAACTGAATAGTCTATTGTGTGTAATAGCATATGTCTAAAATGTCAATGTACATACCTTAATTAAGTATTACTAAAAAATGATAACCATCATCTAAGCCTTCAGTGAATCATAGTAGTAACATGAAAGGTGACTGATCAGAGATCACCATAGAAATATAATAATAATGCAAATTTTCAAATACTGTGGAAATCACCAAAACGTGATACACAGATGCAAGTGAGTAGATGCTGCTGGGAAAAATTGGCACAGATAGATTTGCTTGACACTGCTTGACACCACAAACCTTCAGTTTGTTTAAAAAAAAAAAAACAAAAAACACAATATCAGCAACACATAATGAAACAAAGTATACCTGTATACTGAACGTATTCTTAAAGAGAAAGAAAGATGAGATACAAGTCACACACAGTTATTAAAACATAAAAAAAGAAGCATCAAATGTAAACAATTTCTGTAAACTTAAGGCATATGGTTTAAAGTAGAAAGAGAAAAGAGATTTCCTGGACAGCCCAGTGGTTAAGATTCCACCCTTCCACTGCAAGGGGCACAGTTTTGATCCCTGATCCTGGAACTAAGATCCTTTGTGGTGAGGTCAAAAAATAGATAAGTAAATAAAATAAAAAGTTAAAGTGTCCCTCCAAAAAATAGAAAAAAGAAACTGAAATCACATATAAACATTCTGAGACTTTCTGCAACTATAAAATATTACGTGGTGTGCCCATTTGTCTTGTATGAGACTTATTTGATTAGATAGATAAAGCACCTTTCAGCACCTAGGACGTAAAAGTCACCAGTGAATCTCAGTTCTTTTCCTTTCTCGCACTCTGCTGGTTGAGTTCAGTGGCCACTCACAGGTCCATTCTCATGACCACAATGTTGCCTTTGGAGACCCTGCTAAAGTATCCAAGTCTGCATTCCACTTAAGCACAAGAGCCTGACCAAATCTGACCCATCAGTATTTCTGAAATGTAAGAGGAGTCTGAGGGGTAGAGAGAGTCTGGATTTTTCTCTTGACCAGAGAGAACTTAGAAATTCAATACAAACACCCCACAAAGAGTCCAAAGATTTTAACCTGAGGAAGCCCTCACTGTAAAACTTACTGTTTGCTTGTGCTGATTTCCCTACGTTCAGCTCTGTTTTGTCTTATGAAGAAAATTTGCTGCATAACTGTGGGTGTGAGCTCTGAAAAGCAGACTCCTTGACCTACTGATGAAAAATAGGAATGAATTAATCAACAGTTTCCAAAACTCAAATGTTGTGTGCCGCAAGTAGGTTGTTTTCACAGAGCATAATTACAGGTAAGTTTTCAAGAGAAGAGGCAAGACTGTCATTTTTTACCTTCAAAAACAATAGAAGATTCACTTTTCAGTTTCTAAATTAGAGTCTGTCAGTTTGACTGTTTCTTTTGGGTGTACTGTGTACGGTATGTGATCCAGAAAGTTGAAAGCTTGCAGACCTACTACAATGCATTTGGGGATTTTTCAGAAGCAGATTACTGAGTGACAAGATGATAGCCTCCAGGCTCACTGCTGAAAATTTTTATTTAACTTATTTTCTTCCTAATGTGGTAGTGAAAGTGAAAATGAAGTCGCTCAGTTGTGTCCGACTCTTCGTGACCCCATGGACTGTAGCCTACCAGGCTCCTTTATCCATGGGATTCTCCAGGCAAGAACACTGGAGTGGGTTGCCATTTCCTTCTCTAGGGGCTCTTCCTGACCCAGGGATCGAACCCGGTCTCCCGCGTTGGAAGCAGATGCTTTAACCTCTGAACCACCTGGTAACATATACCTATTTTCTGAAGATGGTGGAAAACATCTTCCAATGACAGTTCAAAAAACATTATAAAGTTTATTCTTTCCCTTTTTATGTAACTTATTCTGGGAACCAGGAAACAGCGCGAAAAGATGTGTTTCTCTACCAATTTAACACCACTCACATGGTTTGAAAAGGTCATGAGAAATTGTAAGCTCTGAGGTCTGAAGAAAGAACACCCACAGTTGTTTGAGCTCTAGTTTTAGCGAAGACCTGAAGTTATTTGCACTAACCCCCTTGCACTGTTGATGGGAATGTAAATTGTTATGGCCACTATGGAAAACAATATGGAAGTTCCTTTAAAAACTAAAAATAGTGCTACCATGTGACCCAGCAATCCCACTACTGGGCATATATCCAGAGAAAATCATAATTCAAAAAGATGTATACACCCCAGTGTTCATCGCAGCACTATTTACAACAGCCAGGACATGGAAGCAGCCTAAATGTCCATCAACAGAGGAATGGATAAAGAAGATATGGATACAATGCGATATTACTTGGCCATAAAAAGGAACAAAATTAGGTCATTGGTAGAGACATGGATGGACAATGTATACAATGCAATATTACTCGGCCATAAAAAAGAACAAAATTAGGTCATTGGTAGAGACATGGATGGACCTAGAGACTGTCATACATAGTGAAGTAGGTCAGAAAGAGAAAAACAAATATCTGGAATCTGAAAAAAAATGCTATAGACAATCTTATTTACAAAGCAGAAATAGAGACACAGACATAGAGAACAAATATATGGATACCAAGGGCAGGGGAGTGGGAGGAATTGAGAGATTGGGATCGACATATATACATTGCATACTATGTCACTTCAGTCGTGTACAACTCCTTACAGCCCAATGGGCTGTAGCTGGCCAGGCTCCTCTGCCCATGGGATTCTCCAGGCAAGGATACGGGAGTAAGTTGTCATGCCCTCCTCCATGGGATCTTCCTGACCCAGGGATCGAAGCCACATCTCTTATGTCTCCTGCATTGGCAGGCAGGTTCTTTACCACTAGCACCACCTGGGAAGCCCATATATACCCTGCTTCTGCTGCTGCTGCTAAGTCACATCAGTCGTGTCCGACTCTGTGCGACCCCATAGACGGCAGCCCACCAGGCTCCCCCGTCCCTGGGATTCTCCAGGCAAGAACACTGGAGTGGGTTGCCATTTCCTTCTCCACATATATACACTGCTATATATAAAATAGATAACCAACGAGAACATGCTGTATAGCCAAGGAACTCTACTTAATGCTCTGTGATGACTTAATGGGAAGGAAATCCAAGAAAAGAGGAGAAATATGTATACATAGAGCTGACTCACTTTGCTATATGGTAGAAACTAACACAACTTTGTAAAATGTCTATATTCCAATAATTTTTTTAAAAAAAAAAAAGGACCAAGGGTCAGACAATAAGGAAGAGCCTGCAACAAGTGTCACCTGGAGACAGCATGTCCTTCACATGCTGCCAGTGGACAGAGCACCTGTCCACAGAGGACAAGTGACAAGATTCCTTTTTGTTGCCAACACCTAGTGACGAGGTCTGAGACTGTAACTCAGTTCACTCAGCCTAAGTATCTACAGCAATTTTTGCTGTCCCTTGTCTGACAATATGCAGCTGCTATTTAAAGTAAATCCAAACAAAATTATAATCTTATCTTTGTGGTCAGTCACTCAGTTTTGTCTGATTCTTTGTGATCTCATGAACTAAAGTCTGCCAGGCTCCTTTGTCCATGGGATTCACCAGGGCAAAAATACTGGAATAGGCTGCCATTTCCTTCTCCAGGAAGAAATCTTTTAAATTGCTCAAAAAACACCTTTCACTAAAATATTGGGTTAGCTGAAGAGTTTGTTCAGGTTTTTCCATAAAATAGTATGGAAACAAACAAACAAACTTTTTGGCCAACCAATACAACTTGAAGTTTCCTGTCTAGACCAAAATTTAGAGAGCATACCCTTGGACAATGCCCTTATATTTTCTATTGAAAGCCAATAAATTTCTGGGGAGAAGAGGAGTGGGGAGAAGAAGAAGTGAAAGCATTGATTCCAATGCATATATGGGTTGAAGAACAAATTTACCAGGGTCCCCTTTGGCAAGCCCCTCTTTTCTGGGCATGACTGCTTAGAAGAGCAAAATCAGAAGCATTTGTGGGGTCTTTGGAAAGGAGCTTAGCATGCTCACTCTTAGAGACAAAAGACAGGTAGGTAAAACACAGACATAGATTCTCTGGGTGGGTATATGCAGGAATGAGAAGGTGTACAAGTTCTCTCCTGATTGATTCTTTTTTTTCTCAGTGAAGTAAGAAAAGCTATAACAAACCTAGACAGCATAATAACAAGCAGAGATATTACTTTACTGACAGAGGTGCATCTAGTCAAAGCTATGGTTTTTCCAGTGGTCATGTATGGATGGTTGTGAGAGTTGGACCACAAAGAAAGCTGAGCCCTGAAGAATTCATGCTTTTGAACTGTGGTTTTGGAGAAGACTCTTGAGAGTCCCTTGGACAGCAAGGAGATCAAATCAGTCCATCCTAAAGGAAGTCAGTCCTGAATATTCATTGAAAGGACTGATGCTGAATCTGAAGCTCCAATACTTTAGCCACCTAATGTGAAGAATTGACTCATTGGAAAAGACTCTGATGCTAGGAGAGATTGAAAGCGGGAGAAGAAGAGGGCAACAGAGGATAAGAGGGTTGGATGGCATCACCGACTCAATGGACATGAGTTTGAGCAAGCTCTGGGAGTTAGTGATAGACAGGGAAGCCTGGCATGCTGAAGTCCATGAGGTCACAAAGAGTCGGACACGACTGAGTGACTGAACCGAACAGACTAAACTGAAAGATCAAGAGCAACAGCTGAGAATAAGAATGGGAAGGTAGGTGCTGGAGGGTTGAATAGAAACAAGAAGATAGAAAACAGTCCTTTTAGGGAGTGGTAGAGTGATCTGATGGGGAAATGTCATATGGTTGCTAGGTGGTACCTAGGGTCTGTCTACTTGAAGTTCATAGTTTTGTATTTAAGTGAGGCCAGCCAGTTGTGAGGTTTTCTCCAACCAGGTTCAGCTCTGTGGGCACCAGCACAGAGTAGGTAGAGAGTTGGATTATGAAATCTAAGCTCCGTGAAGAAGGAAGGACTCAAATTGGGGAGGTAAGGGGTAGTAGAACAGTGATAGGATTCATGGATTATAGATTCCAGAAAGATTAAAGAGCTATTAAAGTTTGCAGTACTAGACACATACGAGAGAGAAGCTAGAAATGAGATGCTTGTAATTGAGATGATGGAAAAGTTGCTGTTGTTGACAGTCATAGAGTATGACCTTCAGAAAAAGAACATGCTCATTAGAGGAGAGTAAGTCAAACACTATGAGGCCAGGGTATCAGAAGATATAAAAATTATACCCTCCCCCCAACACACAGATGCAGTTTTAATTCCATAAAGTGTAACAAATGTCCAGGAACAATAGTTTCAAGGAATGAGGTCAGTTCAGTTCAGTTCAGTTCAGTTGCTCAGTCGTGTCCTACTCTTTGTGACCCCATGAATGGCAACATGCCAGGCCTCCCTGTCCATCACCAACTCCCAGAGTTCACTCAGACTCACGTCCATTGAGTGAGTGATGCCATCCAGCCATCTCATCCTCGGTCGTCCCCTTCTCCTCCTGCCCCCAATCCCTCCCAGCATCAGAGTCTTTTCCAATGAGTCAACTCTTTGCATGAGATGGCCAAAGTATTGGAGTTCCAGCTTTAGCATCATTCCTTCCAAAGAAATCTCCTTCAGAATGGACTGGTTGGATCTCCTTGCAGTCCAAGGAACTCTCAAGAGTCTTCTTCAACACCACAGTTCAAAAGCATCAATTCTTCAGCACTCAGCTTTCTTCACAGTCCAACTCTCACATCCATACATGACCAGTGGAAAAACCATAGCCTTGACTAGATGGACCTTTGTTGGCAAAGTAATGTCCCTGCTTTTGAGTATGCTATCTAGGTTGGTCATATCTTTTCTTCCAAGGAGTAAGCGTCTTTTGATTTCATGGCTGCAGTCACCATCTGCAGTGATTTTGGAGCCCCCCAAAAATAAAGTCTGACACTGTTTCCACTGTTTCCCCATCTATTTCCCATGAAGTGATGGGACCAGATGCCATGATCTTCGTTTTCTGAATGTTGAGCTATAAGGCAACTTTTTCACTCTCCACTTTCACTTTCATCAAGAGGCTTTTTTAGGTAGGGTGACTTAAAGATCTATAGATTATTAAAATAAAGTGTAGCAAGTTGGACAGTCAAGGCATGAGCTTCAAAGCTGGGGTTTTCGAGGAGATGGGAGGCAGAGTGGCCTGACACCACCCACCTCCAAGCCCAGAGGTGGCAAGATAACAGCCACCACATACGAGATCTTCAGAGAAGCAGTGTCCTTAGGGGAAAGCTGGATGTCTGTTAGTGCAAAAAACCTCACAGAACATTCCAAGAAGACATTGAGGAGATAGACAATTTGGTTGATGAAGGACCACAATGGAAGAAAGGGTCTCAGAAACAGAAAAGGTGAGAGATATGGGCTCTGCAGTGCCATATGAGGAGATTGTCCAGATGATGAGACTAGCTGGGACTCTTGGGTTTCCTGGGTAACTGAAACAAATAAGGATACAGGATGGCTTACTCCTGGGGACTTCCAAGGTAGATGATGGTGGGAGCTTTGAAAACCCAGGGGCAGGGAAGTGGGGGTTTTTCCAGAAGTAAGAAGTTTGAGGGCTCATCTTCACCCCCAAAGATAGAAATGGAGACTAGGAGAAGGGCAACATTTTGAGAATCACAAGCAGGCTTTCAGGTTCTAGTCACTCAATTTATTTTATAAGGCTGATGAATTAGAAAATCTTGATACAATGAAATTTGAATCCTTAATTTTAAATATTTGAATATGTAATGAAGCTGGTAAGCTATTTATCTAATAGACACCCATGCCATGCAAATAAATGTAATTTTAAAATCTGAGAAAGCATGTACTTTCAAAAACACAGAATGGAAGAATATCAGGATAGCACAGGAAAATCTTTTTTTAGCATTTATTTTTATGTGCCTGTGACAGGTCTTAGCTACAGCATGTGGGATCTAGTGTCCTTCCAGGAACCCAGGAGCAAACCAAGGCCCCCTACTTTGGGAGCATGGAGTCTTAGCCACTGGGCCACCGGGGAAGTCCCTAGCACAGGGAAATCTTGGCTATCCATTGTTAACCCTTGGACCCTCAAAAAAAAGTACCTCTTGATAGCTGAATTTTCCCAGAAGAGTGAAGGGTTAAAGCTTTTAGAGTAGAACTATAAAACTTGTAAAATGTAAATCATTTAAAAGCATTTTACTCCCATCTTCTGCCTTCTTAAACAGAATATCATCATAATAAAATTCTCCTATTTGTATCATACTTTGTGGTTGACAGAGTACTTTTACAAACATTATCTCACATTATCCTCCAAGATCCTAGTAAAGTAAGTATTTCAAAGATTTGACAGATGGTTGAGTTGGACAGTCACAGGGGTGTGAATTGCCCAGTGCACGTGAAAGGGAACATAACTGCAACTTCCTGATGACTTTGGGTCATTATGTTGGTATCAATCATAAGGATGTTCCCAGAAGGCAGGACTTAACGTGCAATATAAGAAAACATAATGAAGGATCCAACTGTTTGGGCAGACAGCAAGTGCTCTCAGAGACCCAAAGAGGAGCCTGCTGAGGACTGGAATGTCCAGGAGGACTTCCTGGAGGTGGTAGAACTTGAACAGGGCTCTGAAGTTCTAATAGAATCTATGAGGGTAAGAAGATCCAGAGGAAGACATAGTAAGTGTGTGGCTTGGATATTGGAACATCAGTAGAAGTTATTCACTTAGATGATTTCTGTTTTGCTGCAAATGAATACCACTGCCCTTTGCTCACTCCCCACTGGTTCCCCTGCCATCTAAATTATTCCCTGAGAGGGATGATTTTATGTGTCAGGTAGACTGCACCATGATGCTCAGATGTATTCAAACATTATTCTGCATGTTTCTATGTGGATGTTTTGGGATGAGATTTACATGTAAATCAGTGGACTTTGAGTAAAGCAGTTTACCCTCCATAATGTAGGTGGGCTACATTCAATCAGCTGAAGGTCCGAATGGAACAAAAGCCTGACCTTCCTTGAACAAGAGAGAATTCTACAGCAAACTGCCTTCAGACCTCAGAACTCCCACACCAGCTGTTGAAGCCCACCCTAGATCGCCAGCCTGCCAGCCCACCTGCAGACTTTGGACTTGCCAGCCTCTGTATTCACACAAATCAATTCCTTATCCTATTGGTTCTAGTTTTGGTTTTTTTTTTTCCTTTCAGAAGAGCCCTGAACGATACTGTCCCTTTCTCATAAATTACATGAATTTCCTAAAGGGCAAAGGGGTACAATTCTCCAGAGTATGGACCTGTTCAGGGGTAAAAAGATTTTTCCTACCCATGAAGTCTTTAGGATCCAGGATGTTCCTGAGTTTATCGGGGCAAAAGAAGCCAGACTCTAAGAAGTGGTTCTTAAAATTCATTCTGGGAGAAACTCAGAGCATTACAAGCCCTCACTGCTCTGCTCAGAACCAGTTCACCAGTTTTCACATCTCCCATAGATTTTCCCTTTGAGCCAGCTCTGACCTTGCCCAACACCAGCCAAGGGAGAATTGTGTTGGATACACTATGGTTGCTCTGTCACATGATTCCACTGGTAATTCTGCCAAACACTCAATCAAGATGGACAATCAGTCAAACTAACTAGATAGTTCAGATTCAACCCCAGGCTCATCGCCATAGTGCAGGAGTTGGGAAACATTTTTTGTAAAGAGTCAAATAGTGAATAATTAGGGCTTTGTGGGTTGAGACCACATTTAGAATATTCTTTATGTACTTATATAACAAGAGAGAACAAATTTCCATGAATTCCTTATTGATGAAGTTTGAAGTATATTAATAGTAACTGAGTAGAAATTTTTGTTAAACCAGTTACTAATGAGGAGAATAGAATTCTTTTCTTGGTAGGGGGAGTGTATTAGTCCGGGTTCTGGAGAGAAACAGAACCAGCAGTTTTAATGCACATACATATGTGGAGATTAGAGAGATAGATACATAGATATACATATATGTATATATTACATATGTACCGCTAACCCTTGAACAACATAGGTTTGAATTTCACAGGCCCACTGATGCATAGATTTTTTTTCAATAAATATATGAATGCATAAACACAGTACTACACAATCCATGGTTGTCTGAATGCACAGATACAGAACCAAGGATACAGAGGATTGATAAGTGGATTTTCAACTGCCAACCTCCACATTGTGTCGTTCAAGGGTCAACACAAAGAGAAAAACGAGAGATTTATTTATTATAAGGAATTGACTCACATGGTTATGGAGGCTGAGAAGTCTAAAGTCTGCAGAGCTGATTTCCATCCAATTTGAATTCAAAGATTTACAGGCAAGAGAATTCCCTGTTATGGAAATATCCAGAATAATGTTTGACCAAATATCTGGGCACCCCTTGGCCTAGGCAAGTTGACACATAAAATTAGCCATCAAGGAGGATAACGTTTCACTTTATTAAAATTCAAAATTAGTCATTGTCATCATCAAAGCAAGTACAAATATTCATCTGTAAAAACCGTATTAGCTGGTGGGCTGTTTTTAAAAAAAAAAAAAAAAGCTCTGGACCAGATTTGGCCCATGAGAAGTAGTCTGCCAAACCTGGCTATAGGATAATATTGTAATGATAATAATGATGGTAATCCCCTTAAATAAAGATAATAAGATTCAGTATATTATACAGCTGAGAGAGGAAACTGAAGCCTGCCTGCCTGCTTGGGTTGGAATTTTGACTCTCTCACTTAGTAGCTGCATGATTGTAGGCCTATTGTTTAACCCTTTGTGCTTCAGTTTACTTCTTTTAAAATGCAAATAAAAGTATAAACCTCATAAGTTTCCCATGGAAATTAAACTGGTATCTGCAAAGCTCTTAGAAAAATGTCTGATATAAATGGTGAGTGTTATATTATCAGTAGATGTGATGCTGTATGATGCTGATGAGATTACAGGAAAGGAGAGAGAAGCCCAAAGAAAATGGGAAATAAATCCTTCTGATGCCAGGAAACTGAGTGGTTTCTACAGGTTGAGAGTGCTACTAGAAATATGATGTGCTGACCTCTGAGACTGACCAATCTTACCAACAACTCAAACATGCTCTTGTACTCCAAGCACCAAGAGTCGTGGTCATGTGCTGTAGCCCAACCATCAAGATTATTAGTGTTTATTGCACTCTGAATACCCATCAGCTTAGGAAGAGTATGGAATGGGGAGAATGGGGCAATGGGGGAAAATTTTGGTGCTTACCTTCAGGAATTATTCTAGAACCCAGCACACAGGAAACGGAGACCTGACTACCCAGTCCGAGCTAACTGTGAGTTTACTGGAGAAGCAATAATTTTACAAAGAGGCTGGGAATTGGTGTTCTTATCGAATAAAGAATAAGCTCCCAGATTTACATTCATTGATTTTCTATCTAGTTTCTATCGATGTTCATCATGTTGAATTTCTTAGTATCCAAAAATCAGGTCATTGAGAAAGCAAAAGTGTCTGCGTCCCTGTAATGCCCACATCCTTGGTAATGTGGCCAACTTCGTATAGATCTTAACTCTTAGTTGTACTCACTCAAAAGAGTGTTTTTAGAAAAGAAGTAAGAGATTCTGAAAAAAAAAATATCTAGCCTTATTGCTTTGATGAAGACTCACCACCTGTGACCCTTTAAATATTGAACTTGGACTATAAAAATATCACTTCTTATTGATCACATGGTTATTAAAGTCAGTCAAATGCTGGATTTATATGTCAAACACTTGTAATATTTCCTGTAAATATTAGGGCAAAGGGAAAAGATGATAATGCCACTTGTGAAGAATCACATCAGATTTGTTCAACTTTACAAAACTGAAAAGTAATATAAGTGTCGTCAAGAATTTCATTACACATGCCAGGCACTTGTCAAAAACCGCTGCACATCATTTTTGCATGTTGATGTGTCTGTGGATGAACCCAGAAAACACACACACACATGTGACAGGAAGCAGAGTGAAGAGTAATCTGTGTGCCTCTCCACCTACACGGGCTCTATAGCAACCATGTGAGTGACAGCTGCTAGGATTATTCAGGAATAGTCTGCTAGAATTAATCAGCTGCTCGGATTATTCAAAGGCTTCTGTGCATACAGTCATTCAGGTTTGCTTTTTTCTGAACTCCAGTCCCCTGGGGGATGCTGACCAATGATCTAAGTCTGGGAGAAAGCCTCAGAACTCAATAAATCAACGAATCCTCATTAACAGTTTAAGGCTTTTTTTTTTTTTTTTTTAAGTGTCAGTGGCTGGAGACTTTCTTTCTTTCTTTCAGCTGTGCTGAGAGGCTTGCAGCATCTGGGTTCCCTGACAAGGGATCAAACCTGTGCCCTCTGCAGTGGAATCTCAGAATCTTAACCACTGGACCACCAGGGAAATCTCAAGGCAGATTCTTAATCCCCTCAAATTCAGGTCCCCACCTAATGAACCTCGAGAGTGCTTTGAGGGAGAGGTCAGCATAGAGATCTTTAGAGCTCCTGTTTCCCCCAACACAACTTTTCATCTAAGCAAATGCTTTCAGATGAGTAAAAGAAACCATTGGCCCATCCCGGGCTTCCTGACTGGGAGACTGGGATCGGAGGCCCAGGGCAGGCCTGTGAACAGAGCAACGGGTAGGCATTTCTAATGGCATTTTGATGTACATGCACAAAATTGATGTCGGAAGGATCATTGTAAAGTCCCAAACAGTGGAATATTGAGGACATTTTCAGGTGGCACTCTGATTCTGGCTGGGTGAGCCCAGTATATTTTCTCATGTCACAGTTGATTAGGTTCACGGGGAAGTGGAAAGAGTAAAAAATTCTCTTATTACTGCAGCAATGCCATCTCAGCCTCTTTTCCCTTTGAATGCAACATTAGTTTTTGTCCAGAAGTCTAACTGCTTTCTACAGTTTGGGGAATTGTAAAGCAGAAACAATTTTCCCAGCCAGGCTGACCTTCAGAGTAATGAGAAATGACTGGAATTTCTCCCTATTTCTCTAACATTTGGGGAGGTTTGGGAAGGTGGGGGGAAGGAAGAATATGCTTGTTTTACCTGATATTATGTTGTGAGTGTCCATTTGGTACTTGGAGCCTAATTTTTTTCCATTCAGGGGATTACATGGACTGTTGCACCCTATGACCCAGGAGTCAGACCACGGGAGTATTGAGAAACGACAGTAAGGCACTTGAAATCTTTTGTTATCACAACAGAGATGGCATTTTGTTTCAGCCACTAAATGAATAAATATTTTTCTCCGGAGGATGGCTATTTTCATTTACTCTCCAGCCCTTACTCAGGTGACGAGCAGGAGGGTGAGGAAATTCAACCTTCATTTAGGCCATGCCCCTCAAGTCTTTGATGTCCTTGGAGCCCTGCCCCATCCCTTCCAGCCTCTGGGACCTCTCAATGGGCCTCTCCCATGAGCTAGCCAAATGGTGCTTCTTCTGCTTGGCCTCTTGCTTAGTCCTCACCTTGAGCTTTACCAAGATGGTGAGATAAATGGGCTCTTTGTCAGGATATATGCCCAGGATTTGGATTGCTGGCTCAAATGGTAACTCTATTTATAGTTTTTGAGGGCCCTCCATACAGTTTTCTATACTGGCTGCTCCAACTGACATTCCCACCAACAGTGTAGGAAAGCTCCTTTTGGCAAAGAGAGTGATTTATTGGGAGGGGGAATATTTCATAGCTACTTTTCTCTGACCTCAGACTCTATGTCTACCTCCTTTTCAGGTCGGCAGTAGGACGTCATCATGACTACTCTAAATTTAAATTCTACTCTGCCTCTCACTAGTTGTGTGACCTCGCAGCAGGCTGCTTAAACTCTCTGAGCCTCAGTTTCCTCATCTGTAAAATGAAACTAAAATAATACCTCTCTCTTAAGGCTTTTTCATTTGAAGGAGAAAAAAAAAAAACCCACTTAGCATGTTTACTGCTGTATGCCCTCACTAACTGTAGCTTGTGTTATTAACTCGATTCTCTCATTAAATATACTGTAAATTGATTAATTTGCTATATAGTATCATAGAAGCCAGGCTTCCCTGGTAGCTCAGTCGGTAAAGAGTCTGCCTGCAGCGCAGGAGACCTAGGTTCGATCCCTGGATCAGGAAGATCCCCTGGAGAAGGAAACGGCAAACCACTTCAGTATCCTTGCCTAGAAAATCCCATGGATAGAGAAGCCTGGTGGGCTGCAGTCCGTGGGATCACAAAGAGTCGATAAACAAAATATTATTAAAATAAAATTTAAAAAACACTAAAAATAAATTAAAAGCTAGGTCCATTATAGATAATCATATATTTACAGCATCATTTTGAGGTCTGTACATGTATTCTAGGCACTAGAGGCTCCTAGCACTATAATTGGGGCTATTTTAAATAGCAAATAAAATTAAGGAGATCATAAATTTAGAATTGGAAAAGTCCTTAGAGATCATCTCTTTATTTACTGGGCATATGTAGCCTTAGGAATGCTTCTTAAACACTACGGGTCTTACTTTTTAAATACGTAAAATGAGAGAGCTTGAGAATGTCAGCCAGGTAAAAAGGCCTGAGATCAAGGCCTTCAGCAGAAAGCTTAATACTGAGATGGTGACAGAACAGGCGCTGAAACGCCCTGGAGACTCTTAAGACTGAGCAGCATTCACCATCCACAGCTCACTAGGCAAGGTGCTCCACATCTCGGTGCCTCCCACTGTGGATTCTTGACCACTGACTCTTCCAATGCCTTAATCCACTTGTTTGTTTTAACACTTAGTTTTAGCCTTCACCACTACATCTCATGTGGGCTTCTTCAGTGGCTCAGTGGTAAAGAATCTGCCTGCAATGCAGGAGATGTGGGTTCGATCCCTGGGTCTGGAAGATGCTGGCGAGGAGAGCATGGCAATTCATTCCAGTATTCTTGCCTGGAGAATCCCACGGACAGAGGAGCCTGCCGGATGACAGTCCATGGGGTCACAAAGAGCTAGACATGACTGAAGTGACTTAGCACGCGTGCATGTACTACGTCTCATGTAAGGTTCAGGTACGAGGCAGACGGGAGAAAAAGACAGTTTCAGTCCCAAACCATGTATCTCTTCATCTGCCAAACTAAGGCAGGCATCCAACAGCACCCCATTGTATAGAACACACCACCGAGTGGATTAATAGTGGAGGGCTTCTATGATGTGTGTGTGTATGTGTTAGTCGCTCAGTTGTACCCGACTCTTTGCGATCCCATGGACTGCAGCCCACCAGGCTTCTCTGTCCATGGGATTTTCTAGGCAAGGATACTGAAGTGGTTTGCCATTTCCCTCGCCAGGGGATCTTCCTGATCCAGGGATCGAACCTAGGTCTCCTGCGCTGCAGGCAGACTCTTTACCGACTGAGCTACCAGGGAAGCTCGATACTGAATACTAAAATAGTATTTTAGTCCATGGAATTTTCCAGGCAAGAATACTAGAGTGGGTTGCCATTTCCTCCTCCAGGGGATCTTCCTGACCCAGGGATTGAACCACACCTCTTATATCTCCTGCACTGGCACACAGATTCTTTACCACTAGTGCCATCTGGAAAACCATACTTTAATATTAGTATAGCTTAATATTTAGTATATTTATTATATAGATATATACTTATATTTGTAATTATATAAACACCTGTATACTTATACCTTGTATATAAATATATGTGTACTTATATATTAAATTATATATAAATATATAATTTTACTAGTAAGTTTAAATGTTTGCCAAACTTAAGAGACCAATTTGAGGATTCTCTTTGTGGGTCCATGACTCCAAAATTCAGCAAGGCAACGAGAGATTTTCAGAGCTTAGTTTAATAAGTTCAATTTATGGTTCAAATGACAGTAACCAGTTCTCTGTCTCCACCATGCAACATGAACCTTGAGGCAAGATTTAAATATACTTGCTTTGTCACATGTGTCTAAAGATGGCTTCAGGACCTAAAGATACAGGTGTGATCTCAGAGTTCCCCAAGGAATTAGGGATAGACTTGGGAGGAAAGCTTGGTAGAAAGGTGAAGATTTGTAAAACACAAACAAGCAAAGACACAAAAATCTTATTAACTTAGAACATGAGTTAATGTTCTAACCTCTATTACAGCCATGAAAAGTTATTGCCTCTGAGAAGAGTTGATTTAGGAGAGAGCCTTTCCTCTCCTCGAGTGCTTCCTTCTCCCTCTTGCTAATTTCTGCCAGCAATACATCACTTCAGCCATCTGAGTCCCTCAAGATATTTTGTTTCACTCATTGGTCCAATGATATAAGCGAGTTTGTGGACTCCATCCTCTGACCCAGGGTTGCTGGCACCTCATGAGTGGCTTACTCACTATACCTTGGAAGACAGTCACTTCTCATAATGATAAGAATGTGTTTCAAGACAATCTCTGTCCCAGAAACATCTTTGAGCAACAACAGGGAATTATGGGTACAAAGTCATGTTCTGTTTCTCAAGTTCGTTCCCTTCTCTCTGTCCTTACTGCCACACCCTAGGTTTCAGCTGTTACTTCTACTCTCTATAAGAGCTCTGGATCTTTTTCCCAGGTTCCCTGACCCTGTGCTTCCCCCAGGCACATCCCAACACATCTACAGATCAAGACAACCTTCCTGAAACTTGAGCAATGATCAGCTCATGTTGATGGCCTGATATGCCATGGTGAGGCATGGAAGAGCATGAACCCAGAGAGGCAGAAGACAGCACATTTTTTAAGGTTAATTTATTTATTTTAATTGGAGGCTAGTTATTTACAATATTGTAGTGTAGTGGTTTTTGCCAAACATTGACATGAATCAGCCACGGGTGCACATGTGTTCCCCATCCAGAACCCCCCTCCCACCTCCCTCCCCATCCCATCCCCCAGGGTCATCCCAGTGCACCAGCCCTGAGCACCCTGTCTCATGCATTGAACCTGTCTCATGCATTGGACCAGCTATCTGCTTCATATATGATAATACACATGTTTCAATGCTACCCTCTCAAACCATCCCACCTTCGCCTTCTCCCATAGAGTCCAAAAGACTGTTCTTTACGTCTGTGTCTCTTTTGCTGTCTTGCATATAGGGTCATCGTTACCATCTTTCTAAATTCCATATATGTGCATTAGTATACTGTACTGGTGTTTTTCTTTCTGACTTATTTCACTCTGTATAATAGGCTCCAGTTTCATCCACCTCATTCAGTCAGTTCAGTTCAGTTGTTCAGTCGTGTCTGACTCTTTGCAACCCCATGAATCACAGCACGCCAGGCCTCGCTGTCCATCACCAACTCCCAGAGTTCACTCAGACTCACATCCATCGAGTCCGTGATGCCATCCAGCCATCTCATCCTCTGTCGTCCCCTTCTCCTCCTGCCCCCAATCCCTCCCAGCATCAGAGTCTTTTCCAATGAGTCAACTCTTTACATGAGGTGGCCAAATATTGGAGTTTCAGCTTTAGCATCAGTCCTTCCAAAGAAATCCCAGGGCTGATCTCCTTCAGAAAGGACTGGTTGGATCTCCTTGCAGTTCAAGGGACTCTCAAGAGTCTTCTCCAACACCACACTTCAAAAGCATCAATTCTTCGGCGCTCAGCCTTCTTCATAGTCCAACTCTCACATCTATACATGACCACAGGAAAAACCATAGCCTTGACTAGATGGACCTTTGTTGGCAAAGTAATATCTCTGCTTTTGAATATGCTATCTAGGTTGGTCATAACTTTTCTTCCAAGAAATAAGCATCTTTTAATTTCCTGGCTGCAATCACCATCTGCAGTGATTTTGGAGCCCCCAAAAATAAAGTCTGACACTGTTTCCACTGTTTCCCCATCTATCTGCCATGAAGTGATGGGACCAAATGCCATGATCTTCGTTTTCTGAATGTTGAGCTTTAAGCCAACTTTTTCACTCTCCTCTTTCACTATCATCAAGAGGCTTTTTAGCTCCTCTTCACTTTCTGCCATAAGGGTGGTATATCTGCATACCTGAGGTCATTGATATTTCTCCTGACAATCTTGATTCCAGCTTGTGCTTCTTCCAGCCCAGCGTTTCTCATGATGTACTCTGCATATAAGTTAAGTAAGCAGGGTGACTGATTAAAATGCATTCTTTTTAATAGCTGAGTAATATTCCATTGTATATATGTACCACAGCTTTCTTATCCATTCATCTGCCGATGGACATCTAGGTTTCTTCCATGTCCTGGCTATTGTAAACAGTGCTGCGATGAACACTGGGGTACATGTGTCTCTTTCAATTCTGGTTTCCTCAGTGTGTATGCCCAGCAGTGGGATTGCTGGGTCATAAGGCAGTTCTATTTGCAGTTTTTTAAGGAATCTCCACACTGTTCTCCATAGTGGCTGTACTAGTTTGCATTCCCACCAACAGCGTAAGAGGGTTCCCTTTTCTCCACACCCTCTCCAGCATTTATTGTTTGTAGGCTTTTGGATAGCAGCCATTCTGACTGGCATGAGATGGTACCTCATTGTGGTTTTGATTTGCATTTCTCTGATAATGAGTGATGTTGAGCATCTTTCCATGTGTCTGTTAGCCATCTGTATGTCTTCTTTGGAGAAATGTCTTTTTAGTTCTTTGGCCCATTTTTTGACTGGGTCATTTCTTTTTCTGGTATTGAGCTGCAGGAGCTGCTTGAATATTTTTGAGATTAATTCTTTGTCAGTTGCTTTGTTTGCTATTATTGTCTCCCATTCTGAAGGCTGTCTTTTTACCTTGCTTATAGTTTCCTTCATTGTTCAACAGCTTTTAGTTTAATTAGGTCCCATTTGTTTATTTTTGCTTTTATTTCCATTACTCTGGGAGGTGGGTCATAGAGGATCCTGCTTCAGTTTAAGCACATCTTGACTCTGCCTTTCACAATCTGTCCTGAAAATCTGTTGCCATCCCTGGACTTTGGTTTCATTTCTTAAAAATTAGCCTGTCCATTGTTCGCATGTAAGACCCCTTGTTTCTCCCATTTTAAGACATTTCTCCAGTGGAATATGGGTTATCCTTGTTTCAACTTGGGTCCTTAAAAAAATGGCAGAAGGACTTCCCTGGTGGTCCAATGGCTAAGACCTTGTGCTCCCAGTTCAGACGACACAGGTTCAATCCCTGGTTGGGGAACTAAGATCCTGCATGCCATACAATATGACCAAAAAAAGAAAGAAAGAAATTGTGGCAGGAATACTTCAAATTCTAGGAGGACCAGTATGAGATCCTTGTTAGATCATTTCTGATAATTCAGTTCAGTCACTCAGTCATGTCTGACTCTTTGCAATCCCATGGACTGCGACACGCCAGACTTCCCTGTCCATCACCAACTTCCAGAGCTTACTCAGACTCATGTCCATCAACTTGGTGATGCCATCCAACCATCTCATCCTCTGTCGTCCCCTTCTCCTGCCTTCAATCTTTCCCAGCATCAGGGTCTTTACAAATGAGTCAGTTCTTCACATCAGGTGGCCAAAGTATTGGAGTTTCAGCTTCAGCATCAGTCCTTCCAATGAATATTTGGGGCTGATTTCCTTTAGGATGGATTGGTTTGCTCTCCTTGCAGTCCAAGGGACTCTCAAGAATCTTCTCCAACACCACAGTTCAAAAGTATCAAGACTTAAATAAATTGTTCTTTGCAAGACATGTGATCACAGGAATGTCTGATGTTCACCCTGTGACTGAATTATGCAGTTATTCAAGGTTTTCTCTGGTGGGGAAGAATAATTAAACATAGAAAGTACTAGAGTCAGAGCCAGGAGGATGATCATGCCATTATCCAAATGAGAAGAGTTGGAAACCTTAACTAGGCCACAGCAGTGATAAAGAGGAGGAGAAGTGGACAGTCTTCAGAGTCCAGATGATGAGATTTAGTCATTGATTGAACCTTAGAGGTGAGGAAGGCAAGAAGTCAGAGAAGAATAATGCAGGGACTGAGGAAGAGGGTCTCTAGAAGGTGAAACTGAGTTTTGTTTTGAACAAGCTGAGTTTTTGAAGCTGTGCATCACTTCATGGAAATACACAATATCCTGTTGGGATTTCTCTGGAGGCAGGCAACAGTTGCAGCTAGAACCATATTTCATATGGAATCACAGTCAAATCTCTCCTGGGGTGAACATGGCCTTTGATCCCCTACTCTTCCTCCAGAAATCACTCCCCTCTTTTAATACTCTTGGCTTTATAGTCAGTGTCCCATTTTGAAAGTGATGTCGCCACTTTCTCCTGCCCCTTAAACAACCATCCCTGATCACTCTGCACCTACTTACTTTCAGTATCATTTCAGCTCCGTTCCTTAAATTCCATCCCTCCTAACCTAGTTGTCAAGGAACATGCATAAATTATCTTCTTTATTTTGCATCACCCATCACTAAATGTTCTTCAAGTAAAATTCTACCCAGTCACTTTAATCCTGCAGTGGAGCCAGACAGCTTACAATCTCTGCTATTTCCCACAATGGTTACTATTACTCTCTTTTTATCTTTGGGGGGAAAAAATGTTTAAACAACAACAACAAAAATGCAAGGCTGGTTTCTCCTCCTGATTCTACCATCCTGCCTCCCCTTTGTATCACCAATACCAACTTCTCTGGTTTGCAGAGCAAACTATTCACTTGCGTCAGTGCATGAAAGGATATTCCTTCACAAAATGAAAGCCCCCGTCATTTCGAGGGAAAATGCCCTTCTAGACAGAGCTGTATGACTTTCTAAAAGAGGGCATTTATAGAACCTCAAATAGATGAATCGTTTTCTTTCAAGCAGGGAAATGTATTTCACTCTTCTTGCTTCAACTGGGATTGAGCCCATTCATTTCATTTTTTTTATGCTCTCCTGTTTTATTTAGAAATGATCTATTCATCCCAACCCAATTGAAGAAATATAGATAACTCAGAAAAAAATTGCCATATTATTCACATGAGGAGCATAGATGCTCCCACTGAATATTTTCAGAGCTCCATTTAATTTGTGCTGTATAAACCTGGTCTACAAAACTCTCTTTTTTTTTATTTGTTATACTCAAAGAAGGCAGCATCATCCCTGGAGTCAGTGAGACCCAGATTCTAATTGCAGTTGCTTTCATGCCCTTTGGACAAGTTATTTAACTTCAAGGATAATAGAATCTATTTTTCAGTGTGCTGTGCGATTAAGTGAGATGTTAAACATCTGGCATATACTGTGTTATAAGGGAAATATTCTCAGAGGTGTAAAGTCATCTTCAGCAGGAATCTTTTTGCATCTCTTGTATCGTGGATGTACACGATTCTGTTAATCTAATGAGGAGTACTCTCTGTATCACACCTCTGTTCTTAGCTCAGCACTGCTTGTATTGCACATTGCAGGGGATTCTTAAATTACAGTAAAATAAGAACACTGTGAGTGTGAGAGTGCTAGATGCTGGCACTAAAAAACAAATTGCTTCATTATTACTAAATTGAATCCTCTTTTACGTAATATTTTTGATGATCAGTTTTGCATTCATCTGCCTCTATGATAACTGTTTGTGCAGAGGCAAACAATTAGACATTACTTAAGTCCTGACTCTTACTGTTTGATTTCCAGAAGTCTCCCTATTTGGACTCCCTTCACTGAGATATTTAGAAATGTCTTGAGTAAGATGGATTTCACAACAGATCTCCAAACCCTGCTTCGTGGTGCCAGGTCCATCAGAAATTCTACTCATTTTCAGACCACTACTCTCTCCAGTGGTTTCTGGTAGAAGCTTTGTGCAATATTTAGGGGGGACAGTCACATGTCTTCCAGTTACTCACCCTTCAGATGTGGGAGCCCATGGCATGTAAATAATGTAGGAAAAACATGATCAGCAAACTGTGCTCCAATCTCTTCTGTCTTTACGAACATGGTAGACTCTCTGTTTGCCTTCCCTAACTAAGCAAGTGACATTTCACCTTGAGTCACTTCTCACCAGGCCATCCAAAGCTACTTTCAAGAGAACCCCAGTAAGGTCTTCATTATGGGCTACAAAAGGCTGATTTTGTATATTCAGGTGTTTCTCTTCCTTGAGATATTTGCATGATTGCTGGGGACCAGGACCCTGTTCCAATTTAAACAGAAATATGACCCAATTATGAAATGGATTCTCATAATCAGTTGATTACATTCGTGATTTCCTTTTATTAACCCAGTTTATGTCTTTAGGAAGATTATATACACTCACATGGATGGAGGAGCCTGGTAGGCTTCAGTCCATGGGGTCGCTAAGAGTCGGACACGACTGAGCGACTTCACTTTCCTTTTTCACTTTCATGCATTGGAGAAGGAAATGGCAACCCACTCCAGTGTTCTTGCCTGGAGAATCCCAGGGATGGGGGAGCCCAGTGAGCTGCCATCTATGGGGTTACACAGAGTCAGACACGACTTAGCAGCAGCAGCAGCAGACCCTAGTTACCTTTTTAAGAAATCTCTGAACTCACAGCTTCGTAATTCCAGTCTAAGAAAAACAAATTTGTTCAGGATAATAACTCTCCTATGAGAAACTCCTCTATCCAGCTACTTGACTCTTTAGAACAGCTGAGAACCAAAAGATAAACTAATATTGTGCAAGCGTGCTGAGTTGCTTCAGTCATGTCCGACTCTTTGCGACCCTATGGTCTGTAGCCCACCAGGCTCTTCTGTCTGTGGTATTCTCCAGGCAAGAATACTGGAGTGCGTTGCCATGCTCTTCTCCAGGGGATCTTCCCAACCAAGGAATCTAACCCACATCTCTTACATCTCCTGCATTGGCAGGCAGGTTCTTTACAACTAGTGATACCTGGGAAGCCCAAACTAATAATAATGCTGCTGCTGCTGCTAAGTCGCTTCAGTATATACAAATTGAAAAAAACTTTGTCAGAATACCCATGCATATTATTTAGAAGAGAGAAAAAAACATTGGAGCCCTCACCTAACCCAACCAGATTGGCTATTATTTTTAATTTTTTAATTAAAAAAATGAGTTAAAAAGATCATAAAAGCCACAGCAGATTATAAGCAACAAATCACAAGGGAAAGAGGAGCTTTTAGGAGCAGATTGGAAGACAGCTGAGAAAAGTGTCCCTGCTATCAGGATGGGAGGGTTCGGAAACATGCAAGTCACAAAGCACAGCCTCTGGGCCCCTGTGGGGTGAAGCCAAGGGTCTGGTAGCCAAGGGGGCACAGCAACTCAGAGACCCAGGTCTGGATAAGCAGGAGGAACCAAAGTGAGAGAGGAGATGGGGTGAGGCAGGTGAATGGAACAGACCCCAGTCACACCTGAGATTTTCCTTTACTTGTGAAATGAGAACCTCAGTCTAAACCACCGGCTAACAAAAATTTTCTATACTACTATCTTCTGCAATATTTTAGGTTGCTATTATAGGAAAATGTTAAATTTCCTTTGATCAGGAGCTCAGAGAGCCCTAATTAGACTATTCTAATGGTGTAAACACTTCAGCATTATGAGCTGTCTTTGACCTCTTTTTCTTTACCAGTGGGGTATCAAACAGTAGAGTCCATAGATGTCACTCAGGGGTGTTTATCTTTTGATCAAACCCCAGAAAGTTTACATGAAACCATAGCCATTATCTAAGAACAGGGAAAGCTTGCACATGTTTTAAAAAGTCAGGGATTTCTGCACCTGTAAGAATCCAGGCAACTTCTTTGAACTTCAGTTTCTTCTTGCTTTCCTGTTGCATGAGGTCACATGGAGACACACCTTCAACTTTTGCTGTTTTCTCTCATCCATTTCCTCAAAGGAAGAATGTTTTAATTCTGTCATCCTCTCCAAAAATGCTAAATTTGAATCTAACAAATATGCTCCCCAGATGAGGGTCTTAATATATGTGATACATAAATCATTCAAGCATAAGGAACTCAAGAAATTTTAATCCAAAGGCTGATTCAATAATCTGAAACACTGTCCAGTGAGAGGTCAGGGAGTGGGGGATGAATTCAAACTAGCCCCAGTGGTTCGCATTTGTTCCACTGAATGTCTGGAGAAAGGAACTTTATTGGTTGTGGAGCATAAAATAATAAATACTCTATTCTTAAAAATACTTGCAATTTTTTCACATCAAATGCTCCAGGGCTTGGACCAGACACCATAGCTGGGCTGTTTCCTTTTAGCAATAGCAGTGACAGATCACTATGTTAAAAACCTTGTAAAGTTTTTAAAGTTTTAGCAAAATACATTGCAACTCAAAGTGTGCTCACAGTGGTGATTGTGACAGTAGTCGGTAGAAAGGTAGGGTAACAAAGGAGATTTTCCTTTCCTTAAACACTGAAGGGTCGCTTGCTTTCTGCATTTATTTTGTGATTCTTTTTTAATTTTTTTTTACTTTATATTGGAACATAGTTGATTAACCATGCTGTGTTAGTTTCAGGTATACAGCAAAGTGATTCAGTTATACATATACATGTGTCTATTCTTTTACAAATTCTTTTCCCTTTAGGTTATTACAGAATATTGAGCAGAGTGCCCTGTGCTGTTTTTTATTTACCAAAAACTCTGCCATGTGTGTTGAGTATAAACTAAAATAACCAATATTCAAATAATTACACATGGTTTTCCCACCTGGGCCTGTGAACAGCCTTGCTTATTTCCGCCTTGGGACTTTTGCCCATGCTTTCCCCACTCCTGCCAGTCCTGTGTCCAGTTATTTACATGCTGGCTTTCTCTTGTCTCTAAATTCTCACCTCATGTCTTGCCTTCTCAGAGAACTCTTCTCCTGACCACATTATCCAAAGTATCTTCTTCCTCTTCCCCCACCAGTTCCTATTTTAATTTCTTCCTAGTTCTTCCTGCTACCTAAAATTATCTTGTCTATCACTTACCCATTTACTTCTGTCTCCCCCCACCAAACTCCAGGCACCTTGGGCCCCACGTCAGTCTTGTTCCCTACTGTACCTATGGTACCTAGAATAGTAGTACATATGTGACAAGCACTCGGTAAATGGATGCTGAATGAGTGATCTCACTTATTTTCCCCTTTGTTCCAGCATCTATATTTCTGCTATAAGGACCACATCTAGGAAGGCTCTTTTCCACATCTTAGCTATATCCCTGTAAACACAGAATGGAAGCCAACTATATTGGGTTAAGGTGATTCAGAATACAGTTGGAAGCTTTGCATTCTATAAATAAATCCTTCTAAGTAGCAGGGTCAATTCTGCTCAGATAGTAATACCTCAGTGTTTTTGAAGGCCAAACTTTAGAAGATGTTATTTGCATATATTTAATTCACAGTCTCCCAGCTCCCAAAATGGCCTGAGAGGCTTATGATTAAAAACGTATAATATTCATAAGCAGAGTCAATAAAACAAACACCTAATCCGTGCAGAGTGAAAGGAAAGTAAGACACCAAATGCCTAGGCTAATATCATTCCACCCTGGAGAAGGACACGGCAAACCACTCCAGTATTCTTGCCTGGAAAATCCTATGGACACAGGAGCCTATGGGCCATCCTATGGGCCATGGCCCATAGGGCCGCAAAGAGTCAGACATGACTGAAGTGACTTAGCACACACAATATCACTTCTACAATTGCTCTCTGGGACTCCATACTTCCATTTCAGAGGGCACAGGTTCGATCCCTGGTCAAAGAACTAAGATCCAAAATGCTGCACTGCAAAAAGAAATGAAATTGCTCATTTAAAAAAAAAAACCCGGACTTCCTTTGGGTAAATGTAGAAAAAGATTCTGTGAATCTCAAATCCTTGCAATAGGAAGCTCCATGTCACGAATGACCTCTCCTCTCTTTCCTGTATTCATTCAACAAACACACATCACTTGCCTCACAAGGCACTCAAGAGTAAAATGTGTCTCTGCTCTTGAGTTGCTCATGGTCCTGGAGGAAGAGGAGAAAATCAGACATGGCTCCAATTAATTAATAGTATATTAAAATCACATACAAAAGTGCTATAAGATTAACAGAGAGGGAGCAATTCATTCTGGCCAGGAGTAAGCCTTAGAAGCCAGATCATGTTGGTTCTGCATTGGGAGGAACCTTGCCAGTGAGAAAAGTAGTCTAGTCAGAGGCTAGGAAGGATGCGAGAACATTAGGTTCTAGAAGCAGCAACTTATTCAGAGTGGTTGGACTATTAAGAGTCCAGTGATAAGCATATAATAATGTAGTTTGGGGGAGCTTCTCAGGTGGCACAAGTGGTAAAGAACCTGCCTGCTAATGCAGGAGACATAAGAGACTCAGTTTCGATCCCTGGGTTGGGAAGATCCCTTGGAGGAGAAAATGGTAACCAACTCCAGTATTATTGTTTGGGGAATCCTATGGACAGAGGAGCCTGGCAGGCTACAGTCCATAGGTTGCAAAGAGTCGGACATGACTGAAGTCACTTAGCACACACACAATATGGTTTTTTTGGCATATGCTGTGTGCCTGGGCATTGAACTTCAAACAGATGCCACAAGGTGAATGCTCTTCTTACTCCCCTTGTACACTGAGGGAAACTGAGGCTTGTAGAAGCTAGGTGTGCTGGGCCCTGGTTGTTGTTCAGTTGCCCAGTCATGTACAACTCTTTGCAACCCCGTGGACTGCAGCACACCAGGCCTCCCTGTCCCTCATCATCTCCTAAAATTACCCAAGTTCATATGATGCCCCCAGATCTCCCTTTTTGGAACTTTGGATAGAATGGTGCCAGACCAACATCTTTGCATACCCTGCCTTCGTCATAAGTGGGAGGCAAAGCAACCCATCTGTAGGTGCAAACAAATTTGTTGTTGTTGTAGTTGTTTAGTCACTAGTTGTATCCAACTGTTTGCAACCCCATGGACTGTACCCACCAGGCTCTTCTGTCCATGAAATTTCCCAGACAGGCGTACCCAAAAATAGTGGGTAGACATTTCCTTTGCCAGGGGATCTTGCTGACCCAGAGATCAAAGCCGCATCTCTTGCTTGGCAGGCAGATTCTTTACCACTGAGCTACCTGGGAAGCCCTCAAATAAATTCAGCTGGCAATATTTCTAAGCTTGGGGGTTAGAGTAGGAAACGGCAACCCACTTTGGTATTCTTGACTGGAAAATTCCATGTACAGAGGAGCCTGGCAGGCTACAGTCCATGGGGTCACAAAGAGTTGGACATGACTGAGCATGCATGCACATTTCTAAGGTTAACAAAAAATGCTCTAGTTGCAGAAACTAAGGAAAGTGAAAAATCAAATGTAATTTGTAAATTTGCTTCTTAATACAAAGATTTTTTTCTTAACGCAATATCTTGTGTCTTTGAAAATATGTGATTTTTGGTCTTGTTAGCATTGAGGATATAAAAACAAAATAAAGACCTTAGTGGCCATTTTTTTCTTTCTGATTAGCAATTATCTACATACAATAGAAAATAAAAGAGTATTATTCTCGGGACATCCCTGGCTATCCATTGGTTAGAACTCTGCCTTCCAATTCCCAGGATGTAGGTTGGATCGCTGGTCTGAGAACTAAGATCCCACACACCAAGCAGGGTGGCCAGAACAATATGTATTATTCTCAAGCTAGACTTAGGCATGTCAGCTACAGGTTGAGTTTAAAACCTATAGCCTTTAAAATAGACAACATGGCTCTCTTTCCAAAAAAGTCCCCACATACCAGTACTGGAAGCATCTTCAAGTTTTCCACTCTTGAGGCTTTCATTTTAACACAGTGTTTGCTTTCTGATTCCGTTCCAATCTGAACTCTTTCTGGGATATATAAGGAACCTTGTCAGGTAGTAACAATGAGGACACCCTCAGACACCCTTGTGCTCGTTTAATGGTGATAGTTCATCCAACAGTCACTCAAAAATATTGTCATCCTGCTCACTGAGTGGTAAGGCAGCTGTGTTTGTGGACACTCAAAGTTTGTGCAGTCTCCAGGGGTCTTTTGCAATCAATAAATTTTATCTTAGCCAATTGGCATGAACATTAACAAAAACACCAGAAGGAGTTTTATTCAGACCCACGTGGTTTGTAGAGCATCTAGATTTTGACTATAAAGTCCTTCCTGTAAAAATAGTTGATGAGAGGGACTTCCCTGAAGTAGCTAAGACTTCGCCTTCCAGTGCGGGGGCTGTGGGTTTGATTCCTGGTCAGGGAGCTAAGATCCTACATGCCTTGCAGCTGAAAAGCCAAAACATAAAACAGAAGCAATATTGTAACAAATTCAATAAAGACTTTAAAACACTAAAAAGCCACCTTAAAAAAAATAGTGGATGAGAATAGCCAAAGCAGATTACAGGCTTATTCCATTGGCCTATTTGTCAAATTTATGGATAACAAAGTAATACATCATCCAGATTTTCTCCAAGTGCATAGCATACAATGCAAGTTCCAGGGAACAGTATCACATGCAAAGGGGGAACCATGATCAGATATTAGTGAGAAATAGAGAGTGAAGCAGGCTGAGCAGGCTTTCTTTTGTAATCATCAAGAGGAAGATGCTTCACGCAGTTTCCCACACCTTTATTCCTGGGCCAATCAAGGACCAGGATTCCACTAAACACACTTTAGAATTGCTGTCATTTTCAAGTGTTCCACCAGAATATCATTGTTTGCTAGCATAGAGCCACAAGCCCAAAATTCATTGTTATAGACACTTTGCAAACTTCCAGTATATTTTGATAAATTCGAAGAAATTTACATTTCACCTTGCTATTTGATGGCTTTTTCTTTAAAATCCATGTGACTGTCTTGGTCCATGTGTCCAAGTTCTTAAAACCGAATTTGGAAAAGTAAAGCTGCTTATTTAATTCTTTTTCATTTTCTACTTCTATATTTTATTTTAAGTGATGTTTTCCAGACAATGATTATGTAATCATCTCTAAAGTTATATAAATTTCCTTTTCTTTCTTTCTTTACATTACTGCAATAGAGAAGCAAAAAGCATAGAGAATTTTTAAATGTGCTCTTATTTTTTTAAGTGATATACTGAGCACATAGTAAACAATGTACATGAGTATCTGAAAAATCAAATAAAGCAGGAATAAAACTTTCTACTATCCAGACACCAGAATATATGCCACCCCTCAAAAAGCCCAAATGATTCTGGAGTTCCATACTGAAGTTATAGGGGTACAAACCCCAAGCAGCTGTATCTCTGCCCATTTCATAGTGATGACTAGCCCCCCTTTATTCCTTCTGCAGTGGCTTTTTTCTTTTTTTTTTTTTCTTTTTTTCAGTATTTGGACAAACTGGGATATGCCAGTTCTGAGTCTTTGCTCTTATCCTTGAAAGCCTTTGCCTGCTTGATTTGCAGTTACTTATTCAGTATTTTATTGATTTCAAATTCTATTGCTGTTTCCTGTGGTGGAAGAGTGTGCCAAGTCTGACCACACGAGAAAGCCATATAACCCCAGTCTCAGCCCAGGATGTGCAGTCTCAGCTCACTGGCTGCTGGGAACTTGCCCCAAAGTCAGTGAACAGCATGGTCATTTCAAAAACTTGCTATAAGCCCCAAGAGCCTTATGTCCCCACTGGCTAGAGCAGATTTAGAAAACATTTTTCATTTAACATATTTATTTAGTAACTCTTACAGAAATAGAACTCACAAAATTATAGCACTCTTGTAAGTTTTCTTCTCCCATTTGAGCATCATCATGGAATTTTACCGTTTGAAGGGGCTCTAGAGATCATCCGGTTCGGGGTTCTCAGGCTTGAGTGTGCATCAGCATCATCTGCAATTCAGCTGTTAAAACCCAGACTGCCGCTCCCACCCCAGTTTCTGATTCAGCAGGTCTGGGGTGAAGGCTGAAAATTTGCATGTTCAGTTCCCTGGTCATGCTGATGTTCCTAGACCCTGGACCCTGTGGTAAAAGCCCTTTCTTCTAGCCCGCTCCAGGGAACCTGAACTTACCTGGAGCTAGCCTGCAACCCAAACCCTGCAGAGCTATCAGAGAGGGGAGGAAGGAAATTGTGATTCCTCCAGGTCTTGGAGCAGCACCAGGGGTGATGGCTTGGTGGACTTCAGTGTTTACCAGGGGTGTTCATCAGGGGCTAACTCCGTAGCAAACATCCCTGAAACTACTGAGGCTTATCTGCCCATCAGGGGCCACATTTGGGGAATCACTGAGGTGGCGCTAGTGGTAAAGAACCTGCGTGCCAATGCAGGAGACATGAGCCGCGGGCTCGATCCCCGGGTCAGGAGGATACCCTGGGGGCGGGCACCTGACAACCCGCTCTAGTGTTTGTGCCTGGAGAATCCCATGGACAGAGGAGCCTGGCAGCCTTCTGTCCATAGGGTCGCACAGAGTCAGACACGACTGAAGCGATTTAGCACGCGCACGACTCAGTTCAACCTTCTCATTTTACAGACAAGGAAATAGAGCAAATACTAGAGTGGGTTGCCATTTCCTTCTCCAGGGGATCTTCCCAACCCAGGGGTCGAACCCTTGTCTCATATGTCTCTTGCATTGGCAGGTGGGTTCTTTACCACTGAGGCCACCGGGGAGGCCACCGGGGAGGCCCCCGGTGGGAATGGAGCTAGGGCAGGGCAAGTGGCCATGCCCATTGGCCGCTGACCCAGGAAGAAATTCCGCTGCCCCGAATTCCAGCAGTTTTACATTCCCTCCTCCATCGCTAGTTACCTAGTTTCTGCCTATAAAGACACAGCCAGGCTTTTCTCAGTCTGTACTGCAAGGACATTTTAAGCATATTTTACTCTGTGCTGATTGGGTAGATTGGTTTCTTCACTTGGTAATATCTTACTCTTTTCTCCTGAAATGTGGAAAATTCCAACACAGCCTTGCTTTTGCTCTTGGTGAGATTAAGCTTTATGTTTTTTAACCTATGTTCAGTTTTATTAATGGAAACTTCCCAAACGATCTCTACAACAACTTTTTATATTTTCGTGGCTTACGGCTCCTACTGGTAGTGGTTCTACTGTTAGCTTAATGTTTTTAGAACAACCTATAACCAATATATTTTGTGAACGCAGAGGATTTTATTTACCTCTGAGCATTCTGGTCATGTTTTGTTTTGTTTTTTTTTTTCTTTCTTTCTCTTTCTTGTACTTATCTCCTTTTACAGAGTCGTATTTTCTCTAATAATTTGGACTGTTTGTTTTTCCTAATGGCAAAGTTTTGTTTTGGGCACTGAGGCTGCAGTACATCTGATGTGGTCTGTACCCTGTACTCTTGACAGTAAAGGAACCAGCATAAAAGCTTAAGAACATCATCTAAAGATGGATGTGATATGACTAGAAATTCATTACCTTCTCCTTATAATAAAAATGGTTAGTCTGGTCCCACTATAAATTTAAGAAAATAGAAGTTTGAAAGGTTACACACCGACAATAAATAGGTTGATTTCTGCTGGTCCTTGGGAGAAATCAATGCATGACCCAAATGTAGTATTGTTCTGTCGGAAGAAGAATATCTTTTGACTAGCCCTCTTCTACAACAGCTGTTCAGTGAATAAATTTTATGAGGCAAGCAAGCCATTATGCATAATAATAAGATTCAGTGACAGTTTAGACAAGGCTTTGCACTGTCCATGGGTGAATAAAACGAAGATTATTATGTATAACATTAGTTACAAGCATATTTTAATAACCAATATAGTTATTGAGATGGAAGAAGGATGAGGCATATGTTTTGTTCTTTATAAATGATAGATTGAACTAGTTTGGACTTATAAGAAGTTATTGAATTTCGATGGTAAAATTAATATCTATAGAAAACATGTGCTTGATTACTCAGTTGTGTCCAATTCTTTGCAACCCCACGGACTATACAATCCATGGAATTCTCCAGGCCAGAATACTGGAGTGAGTAGCCTTCTCCTCCAGGGGATCTTCCCAAACCAGGGATCGAACTCAGGTCTCCCACAGTGTGGGCGGATTCTTTATCAGCTGAGCCACAAGGGAAGCCCAAGAGTACTGGAGTGGGTAGCCTATACCTTCTCCAGGGAATCTTCCCAACCCAGGAATCAAACCAGGGTCTCCTGCTTTGCAGGTGGATTCTTTATCAACTGAGCTATCAGGGAAGCTCAGTTATAAGTAGTAGTTTGCACTAGTTTTGACTTATAAGAAGTTTTTGAGTTTCAATGGTAAAATAAATATATAGAAAATATACATATTTAGAAGTAAAATAGGCCCAGAGTAAATAAAAGGCTTTCATCTTCTTTGGGTAGATTCTCAGAGACCTGAAATTTTATTGTAAATGAATACAACCCTTATAATAAATTTATAAAATTAAAATTTACAAACTCACAGCTCAATCTTGTGTACTCAGCCATGGAGACAATGGTTGGATACAGAGTCTGAGAGCAAACTCCGGGTAATAGTGAAGGATAGGGAAGCCTGGAATGCTGCAGTCCATGGGGTCACAAAGAGTTGGACACGACTTAGCGAATGAACAACAACAACAGAGATACAATTTATCACTTATAATCCATCTTTGTGATTTTTTTAACATCCTGTATTTCAAAAGATGATGACTTGCTTTTATGATTCAAAATTCAGTTGTTTGGGGGCAGCGGGGGAGGTTGGTCCGTCATCAGTTTAGATTCCCATTTGTATAAACATAAAATAAATGAAAGTATTCTGTGATTTAATGACTGTCAATTAGTATTGCTTCCTGAGCTGCAACGCTGTCAGGGCTATCTCCATTATACTGCAAAAGGAGAGGAATAATTAGGTTCTTTCAAAGCAACAGCCTGCAAAGGAATCTCTCAGGAGATGCTCTATACCTTATATGAACACATGTGTGCCATTCACACATCTACTTCCTAATTTCTACTATTCTACCTTCTTTCTCTGCCTTTGGATTTTTTCTTTCTCTGAATTTCCCTAGCCCCATCTCCTGCCCTAATTCTGGCCATTCACAATACACCAGGTATTCTGATGTTCCTATAATTTTGTACTTATTCTCTCTTTGGCTCTAACTGCTCTTCTTCTCTTCTCTGCTTAATTCATCTTCCTCCTGTCAATTATTTCTTGAAGCTTCCCTTACATCCATCTCTCTCCCTAGGGAGCTGGCAAGTTCCCTAATGTTCCCCCAAGGTCACTTATCACACTGCTGCCCCACTTGTGGCTCCTTTTGTATTTTACTAAGGTATGATTGACAGACAACATTATAGTAGTATCAAGTGTACAACAAAATGATTTGACATTTGTATGTACTGAGGAGTGATTACCAAAATAAGTTTAATTAACATCCATCACCATACAGTGTTAGAAAATTTTTTCTTATGATGAGAAATTTTAAGATCTACTCTTTTAGCAACTTGCAACTATACAACATGTGTTATTAACTAGAGTCCCCAGGCTGCATGTTATATCTCCGTGACTTATCTATTTTATTACTAGAAGTTTGTACCTTTTGACACCCTTCATCCATCTGGCCCATCCTCACCTCTGGAGACCACCAATCTGCTGTCTGTATCTAAAAACTTAGGTGGTTGTTATTGCTGACATTCACATATGTGACATCACACAGTATCTTCCTCTCTCTGACTTATGTCACTTAGCATAACGCTCTTGAGATCCATCCATGTTATGCAAATGTCAAGATTTTTATTCTTTTTTATGACTGAATAATACTCCATTGTATATGTGAATATGTGTGTGTATATATACATATATACCACATTTTCTTATTCATTCATCTTTGCTTGCTTCCTTGTCTTATCTATGGTAAATGGTGCTACAGCGAACAGGGGCTACAGATATATTTTCAAGTTAGTATTTTTGTTTTCTTCAAATAAATACACAGAAGTAGAATTGCTGGATCATAGGGTAGCTCTATTTTTGACTTTTGAGGACCCTCCATACTGTTTTCTGTGGTGGCTGCACCAATTTACATCACCCCCACCCCGTCCAACAGTGCATGAGGGTTCCCTTTTCTCCACCTCCTCACCAATACCTACTATTTCTTGTCTATTTGATAATAGCCATTCTAACAGGTATGAGGCATCTCTCATTGTGATCTGGATTTGCACCATTGGCTCTTAATTTATCTGTCTACAGATCTGTCTTTCCCACCCCCTGGAAGCTCTTTGGGGAAAAGACATGTAGTTGATGCTCAGTGTTTGCTGAATCAATGGAGAACAAGCTACGCTATATTCCATGTACAAAGTTATCCCAAGCTAAACTCCTTCTCCCCCTAAAGGGCAGCCTATAATCTTTGCTCCAACAGCCTCCTGATCTTCTCTGCCTCCAAGTTGACCCACTCCCACCCTAGAACAACTCAGTCACCAAAATGACCAATCTAAACCTGAGACCTGATCATGTCCCTCCACTCTCGCCTACAGAATGAAGGACAAGCCCCATAAAGTGTCATAGAAAGTACTCCATTTATAATCTCACACCCCATCATCTTCCACTCCCCTCCCTCACTTCATCCTCCCAAAATATCCCAGCACTAATGCAGTGATTCCAGACCCACAAAATGTGTCTATTCCTAGTGGTTGAGAAGCCTTCTCTCTTCCCTTCCCTTCCCAACTCCTCCCCAAACAACTTCTAATCATCCTTAAGTGGTTTGCACGCCTGAGGTCTACTGAGGGTCCCTTATCTGGGCTCTGGGCACCCCTTTCTTATAGCACTGGCTACACAGGGTGGAAATCAGCAACTCATTCATTAGACTGGGAGCACCTCAAGGCAAGAGATTCTTGCCTTGTTCACCTTTGTATCCCTAGGGCTGACTCATCACCTGCTCCAGGGTTAGGGAAAATATCTGATGAACAGAATTGTCCTGAGGCTCCATAAGGCAGACCATGCTTTGTCTTTCTTTGAGCACCTCATCTTTTCTTGTCTTTCTTCTGCTCTCAGTAGACCTATTTTATCTGCAGGGAGTCAACCAGTGTTAGGGAGTAATTTAAGTAGTTAAATGTGGGTGTGGCAAGAGTGTGCTGTGCTTTCCAATTGCTAGAAACTAGAATAATACCAACTGCTGTACCAGGGAAGCAATTTATTCTTTTTTTAAAAAATAGCCTCTTTTCTTTCATCTCAGGAGTGCTCCCAATCATTTGTTTAAACTGGATGATAGAATAAAAAATAAGAAAGAGTAATTTTGAAATATCAACAAATTCACCTAACTAATGTGCCATGACAATAGGCAATTGGTAAGAAGAGCGCTATTGTATGTAAGTCAGAAAATAGCATGAAACTCAATAAAAAGATAGATTTTCAGGTTATTAAATGGAGGACTAGACAGAAGAGGAAATGAGATGTGTAAGCTTGTGGTAATACAGTATTGGTCTACATGTAACTTGGATAAAATCTGATTTAGAAGTGGTGGGTTTCCTTAATACTAACCTCTCTGCTTCCAAATCAAATGTATTGGAGTAAGTTAAAAAGTTTTTCCCCTCAGCTCTGGGCCTGAAAATTTTATCAGTAAATTTTAAAATAAAACTTAAATGCATCCCTTCAGAGAGCTTTCTACTAGTTTTCCGCCGAATCACAGTGTGCTGGCCAGACTTGTTTATTTCCTTCCCCTCTATTGAGTGTTCCCTGTTTCCTCAGCACAGACACATCAATCATCCTACAGAACCTGGACCCCAGTCCTCTGCAGACTCCACCTCTTTCTCAGTGTTCTTCTAGAGCACACTCTAGGGCGTTCATGTGTATGTAGACTCTCTTCTGTTTACCAGCAATGATGCGCAGGGTTTGCAAAGCTATCTGAGTAGAACCTCACTTTTGATCCTGTCTCCAGTGACCTCCAGGAACCATAAACTTTCTAAATGCCCAAGTGGCCGACGCCTCCTGAAGTCCCACCATACTGATGCTGCACAAAGGGAGAGTATATCCCCCTCCTTCACTAAAGTCACACTCTGAGGGACACAGGGATCCATCCTTATCTGAGGGGAACAGCCCCTTCTGCTCCTGCCCCTGATGCAATCTGCAGCAGCTTTACTCCAGTCCACAAGGTTGGGCTGAGGATGTAGACCCATAGCCTAACTGCATCGCCACCAACATGCCCCAAGGATAAAAACAATAAAAGCTTTCATTCACTGCCTCCTTATCCTTCAGTTCCCAAATAACATCAAACCTGGGGCTTAAGGCCCCACCCAGCCCCAGCCCCACCCACCACTCTTCTATATCCCCACCAGCTCTCTCATTATTTCAGAATGTATCCCTGTATCAATTCCTTGTACATGTTTTGGTATGAATCTCTAAAAGAAAGGGAGTGCTTTTTAGATAAAGTAGCAAGAAAGGTGTCGCTAAGGAAGTGACCTGGGAGAAAAAAGATGTGAATGGCAAAGGGTTACAGACATAGAAACAGCAAATGCAAACACTCCAGAATAGCTAAGGATCTTCAAAAGGCCCAGCAAGACTCCCCTCGAGGGAGTAAGGAGACAGAGAGGACTCAACTCTAAAACAACAGTGTGTCCAGAAGTTCCTGGAAGGAATAAGAATTATTATAGCAAAACTTGCCTCATGCTTACCATATGCCAGGAACTCTTCCAGTATTTTACATATTAATTAACTCATGTATTTTTCACACCGTCCCTGTGACTTCATTACTTCCCTTCATTATTCCCCTTTTCCTAAAACTGGAGAAAACAGAGATACACAAGTGTTTAGACCCCTTTGGGCTGCTATAACAAAATACCACAGACTGGGTGGTTTAATAAACTAGAAATTTATTTCTCACAGTTCTGGAGGCTGGGAGGCCTAAGATCAAGGCACCAGCACAGTTGAGTTGTGTTGAGAGCATTCTCCTGATTCTCACTGTGTCTTTATGTGGTAGAAGGGGCTAAGGATCTCCATGGGGTCTCTTTCATAAGGGCACAAATCCCATTCATGAGGGCACCACCCCCTTGACTTAGAAAAGTGAAGTCACTCAGTCATGTACGACTCTTTGCGACCCCATGGACTGTAGCCTATCAGGCTCCTCCGTCCATTGGATTTTCCAGGGAAGAGTTCTGGAGTGGATTTCCATTTCCTTCTCCAGGGTATCTTCCTAACCCAGGAATTGAACCTGGGTCTCCCACATTGCAGGCAGATGCTTTACCATCTGAGCCACCAGATACCTGAAAAGTGAAGTCACTCAGTCGTGTCCAACTCTTTGAGACCCATAGACTGTAGCCTAACTTAAGCCCCTTCCAAAGGCCCCACTTCCTAATACTGCCATCTTTCCGTTCAGTTCAGTTCAGTCACTCAGTCGTGTCCGACACTTTGCGACCCTATGAATCGCAGCACACCAGGCCTCCCTGTCCATCACCAACTCCCAGAGTTCACTCATGTCCATCGAGTCAGTGATGCCATCCAGCCATCTCATTCTCTGTCATCCCCTTTTCCTCCTGCCCCCAATCCCTCCCAGCATCAGAGTCTTTTCCAATGAGTCAACTTTTGCATTAGGTTGCCAAAGTACTGGAGTTTCAGCTTTAGCATCATTCCTTCCAAAGAACACCCAGGGCTGATCTTGTTCAGAATGGACTGGTTGGATCTCCTTGCAGTCCAAGGGACTCTCAAGAGTCTTCTCCAACACCACAGTTTAAAAGCATCAATTCTTCGGCACTCAGCTTTCTTCACAATCCAACTCTCACATCCATACATGACCACTGGAAAAACCATAGCCTTGACTAGACGGACCTTTGTTGGCAAAGTAATGTCTCTGCTTTTGAATATGCTATCTAGGTTGGTCATAACTTTTCTTCCAAGGAGTAAGCATCTTTTAATTTCATGGCTGAAATCACCATCTGCAGTGATTTTGAAGCCCCCCAAAATAAAATCTGACACTGTTTCCACTGTTTCCCCATCTATTTCCCATGAAGTGATGGGACCAGATGCCATGATCTTCGTTTTCTGAATGTTGAGCTTTAAGCCATCTTTTTCACTCTTCTCTTTCACTTTCCTCAAGAGGCCTTTTAGTTCCTCTTCACTTTCTGCCATAAGGGTGGTGTCATCTGCATATCTGAGGTTACTGATATTTCTCCCAGCAGTCTTGATTCCAGCTTGTGCTTCCAGCCCAGTGTTTCTCATGATGTAGGGGTTAAGATTTCAACATATGAATTGGAGAGAGGGATTACACAAATATTCACTCCTTAGCAGAAAGGTAAATTGAGTTCCTGGCAGCCTCATAATTAGAACCCAGGCAATCTAGTTCCAGAATGCAAGCTCTTAAGCCTTACACTGGGCTTCCCTGGTGGTTCAGACAGTAATCTGCCTGCAATGCGGCAGACCTGGGTTTGATCGATGAGTTGGGAAGATCCCCTGGAGGAGGGAATGGCTACCCACTCCACTATTCTTGCCTAGAGAATCCCATGGACAGAGGACCCTGGTGGGCTACAGTCCATGGAGTCGCAAAGAGTCAGACACAACTGAGTGACTAACACACACACACACACACACACACACACAATCCTTACACTGTGCTGCTCCCCTTTTCCTTCTCATATAGAGTGGCTCATTCATTACCAGTCACATTCTGTGCAACTCTGAGCGAGTTCAAGGTAGACAGGTTCAGAACTGCCCTCCCAGGGCTCGGAACCCACCACCTCCTCTCTCACAGACCCCACCGCAGACTGCCACTCCCTCAGATGTGGATACTGCTCCCTGAACAGCTCATCTTTTCCTACTTCCCATCTCTTCCCACCAGATCTCCTTCTCTCTTTGACTGTAAGCCCACAGAGGGTAGGGAACATGTTAATCTGTCTTTCACATCGCCTCCCTCACACTGTGCCCAAAACATAGTGGGTACTGATTAAATGTTTGCAGGATGAAGACTATTAATTTTTTTTTAAGAGCTAAGATGCTTTTATTCTACTGAACCCTTTGAGTTCATAATAGTACTTTTTTATTGAGCATAATTGCTTTATAATGTTGTGTTAATTTCTGCTGTACAACAAACTACAGCAGAATCAACTGTATGTGTACATATATCCCCTTCCTCCTGAGCCTCCCTCCCCAGCCCCATCCCACCCCTCTAGGGTATCACAGAGCATCAAGCTGAGCTCCCTGCACCGTACAGCAACTTCCCACTAGCTATCTATTTTACACATGGTAGTACATATCCAATCAATGCTACTCTCTCAATTCATCCCACCCTTTCCTCCCCCCACCCCATGTGTCCAGAGTCCGCTCTCTACATCTGCATGCAGGGTGAAGACTTTAATGAATAAGAGAGAGTGACAGTTGCCCTGTAGCAATGTGTTTGTGTTCCACCCAGATCCCCTGGAATTCTTTTCTGTAAGTTGCCCCTGCCTTGTGCCTGCATGCTCAGTCACTTCAGTCCTGTCTGACTCTGCAATGCTATGGACTGTAGCCCACCAGGCTACTCTGTCCATGGGATTCTCCAGGGAAGAACAATGGAGTGGGTTCCTATTTCCTACTCCAGGGGATCTTCCCAATCCTGGAATGGAACCTGTGTCTCTTGTATCTCCTGCATTGCCAGGCAGATTCTTTACCACTGAGCCACAGGGGAAGCCCACCCCTACCTCGGGGGATTTCAAAAACCAGCACCAGCAGCCGTTCTTCCAAAGACTCCACTTTGCCCCAAGAGCAAAGAGCCAACAACACCCAGGTATTTGATTCCCAAGCCTCTCCTTTATCCCAGGGCTGTGAATTGGGACTGTCTGGTGTGGAGGGTGGACACCAAGCTTCCAAGCCTCAGGGTGGAAACTCACACCCCTACCAGATTGGGATCCTTCCCTTCCCGCTCCATCCTGTTTCTGGGAAACTCAACCTCAGACTTCAGGTCATTTTCAAAATTCGTCTGTGAGATAGTATGCCTGGGTGTTGATGGAAAATGACTAGAGCATTCATGGAAAGTTACTGTACTTAGTGTACCCACAAAATGAAAATATAATTTGTTCTGAAACTAGACTGCATTACCTTGATGATTCAAAGGTATTTTAGGAAGTTGCAGTGCCTTAGAGTCATCGTGAAAAATCTCAGACACTCCAATGTGGGGGGTCTCAGACATGGTGAAGAAAACTTCTGGTAGGCAGAGAATTGGATGGTCAGCTTCTATGACTGTCTCTCCAGGGAGATGAGCAGAGAGCAAGCAGCAAAGCTTGGCTCAATATTAAAACTCACAAAACTGATTTTTAACTGTTATGAGGATTTCATAACGCATTAATAAACATGAGACCAAAGGGAAAGGTCTAGTTGGACAAAACACACAAGTGGGTTGTTGAGATAAATATGGCTTCCCTTCCAGAATTTGTCTATTGGTATTTCCTTGACCTTTAAGAGAAGACTTGAGGGTAAGAAGTGGAAGTACAGATTTGGTTAAGAGTCCCACTGAATTAAGAAACATGTTTCAGAGCATAAGAAAAGTCAAGGACCTCAGGTATAGCAATGAACTTGAAGAGCCACGTTTACCCTATTTCTAGGCAGCCACTGCTAGTCATTCCTGGCTTTAAATGGGGAATGAATGGTGATCAATGTGTTTATGAACATCCTCATTTAAAAACAAATGGCACCACAGTTTCAGAGTTTTAAATTGTAAACTTAGTAGCAAAACGAGCTGCTCCAAAATCCATAGTCTATAAAATTCACATAGCTCATGAGGAGAATGATAAAACTATAGATCATGGGCATTTATGCTCCAAAGAAAGGCTGAGCCTGCTGCACCCATTATTTCCTCTTGGTATAAAAGACATAGACATATAATATAACACTATAGCCAAATTGCTGCCTCATGCTGCCAGATTTTTGCAAATAAGATTTACATTATTAGGATAATGCAGTCAGCAAATTTTCATGAAAAATAGAGTGCTGCTAGTGCTCAGATTCAAGAAACCTGAATTCTTTAGCAGGCTGCAGAATATGAGTCTTTCAGAGAAAGAGAAGCTGGGGCAAGACTTAGACACCCCACCACATTATCTATGGTGACATTTATGTGATGTCACACATATGATGTCATCTAAGAGTCCTCCTTGAAGAAACTGTTTTAAAGCTTTTCTCTCCATCACCATTTAGGGTCCACAGATAACAAGGTTGTGCATAGAGCACTAAAGATTTGGGAACATGGATTTATTCTCTTTATGCGATGAGTACTCAATATCCCCATCAATACGTGAAGGTAGAAATCAACCACTGCAAATCCTAAGGGAAATGTTTTTTATAAATCTATTTCCTGAATGCCTTCACTATCAAATCAGCAACTATGAAATAGACTCATTCACCATATTTTGACATGAGGAAGGAATTAGACTGCAAAATTGATGTCCTGGAATCCTAACAAATGTTGTAAACTGAGTGTGAGACAATAGATCAGACAAAAAAGGTCTTCTCTTGTTGGCCTGACACCTACCTAGCCTGTCCTCAGAATCAAAACACTGCTTTCTCTAAAAATTTCTCTGTACATGATCAAATATAAATCCAAGAGCAGCAGGTGACATCATGCTATAACTATTTTTCCTGATGTTCTCCAGTCTGAAATATTTTCAAACAGCATATTATCTTTTAAATCATGCAACTCACCTCATCTAATAGTCACATTACTTGCTAATAGCTTTTTTCAGGCTACTCTTTGCAAACAAGCAAAATAGGGACTTCTCTGGTGGTTCAGTGGTTAAGAATCTGCTACCATTGCATAGCACACCAGTTTGACCCCTGGTCTGGGAACTAAGCTGTTGCATGCTGTGCATCAGGCCAAAAAATAAATAAATAAAAATAAATTTTAAAATAAGCAAAATAAAGTTATAGAAAATAGTTAAAAATGTAAAAATGGAGAATGCAGTCACTTGTGTTCACATTCTTTCTAGAGTAAGAGAGTGTTTGTGGAGGTCTGTTCTATTCTGCTCAATTAGTTTAAAATCCTGATGCACAACCTGAACTGTGAGGATAATAGCTAGCATCATTTTTAGAACTTGATATATGCCAAGTATTGTTCTAAAACGTTTTTGCATCTGTTATCCATTTAATTTTCATCGTTCCTCTATGAGAAGTGGTGCCCTGTTTACACCCACTTAACCTAAGAGAACATGAGGCCTGGTTGACTGAAAGTCACAAGCCAAGGCAGTCTGGTTTCAGAGTGGATGCCCTCAGCTGCATGAATGGATATGCAGGCTCTGTGAGGTCTGGAGTCCTTGCTTACAGAATTATTTCCTATTATCCTAGTATTATGTTCTTTAAAACTGAGGGGGCTGTCTTAAGAAATTTGTGTTCCTATTGGGTTTTTAGGCTATCTGAGAAGTATAGAGCTATAGCTTGATATATTCAAGGCCCAGAATCCATGTGAAAGTGACATGAGGATGCTGTCTCTCTGCAAATTCTCGCTTTGAGAGCTTCCACATTTATAATCAAGCATACACCAGAATGCAGCCTGTCTTTTTAATTGGACTGTTGCAAACACGAGTATGTAACACAGTCAGACCTCATTGGGGCCATCCTTTGCTGGTTGGGTACATTGGCAGTGAGAGATCTGAAGACATATACTTGGCAGCGACTTCAAAATGCCCAGTTGGTCCCAGAATGTTAACATGCTCATTATGTGCATTTATTGTGCCCGGGTTCCCCACTGTCCAAATCTCCCCCGAGTCCCAATCAAGAAGAAGTATTGAGAGGAATACTGCTAATATGACATGACTGAGGACAATACAGAGTGACGTGACCGGAGGTGATGAAGAGAACACTTATGGTTTCCTGACTAGCCCCTCCCTCATCCCTGCCACATATCTTAATGCATACTAACATCCCTGCCTTGGCAGTCCCAGACAGAAAAGCCAAAAGGTATTTATGAAGCTGCATCCATCAACAGCATCAATGGTCCACCAGAAATGCTGTCAGCTTACAGATTGACTTGTACCCACTGTCTGTATATACCACTCACTTCCCCACTTCACTTCTAACTCTGCTTCCAGGGGCCAGCAAGACATCTCCCCCAGAGCCCCTACATCTTCACAAAGACTTAGGGATGCAGGATAGGAAGTAAGAGAGCCACCGAGTCACCATTTGCTTCATTAAGAGGGAAAAGCGGCAAAAAGAGGAACACATTGGGTTTCAATCTAGGACCAGGATATAGAGAAAATAAACAAAAACAAACAAACAAAATCTGAAACATCTGGTTGCTGAAGAAATCTTCCAAAACAGAGCTGTACCCATTTCTGACCCCATAGCACAAAGGTTCAGGGCCTGATTTTAAGTAGGTGCTTTTTCTGTTCAGAACAGTTCACCCTTTATATGATGCCTGAACTTATTGCAAATACAAAGATATAGCTGAATAACACACTAGTGTCCCAAACACTGAGAATTCCCAACTACACTACTGAATATATCCAGAGAGTGATTCCAAATTTTCTCATGTGAACTTTTGATTGACCTAGATGTTAGGAAGATGTCTTACAATTTTTAAAAATATGTTCTCATCATTAAATGGGAAGCACTATCTCTTTCAGAAAGCATTCTGTAGGTACTGATTTAAATGTTTCACTCAAAATTCATGGACAAAATTGCATATTCAGCATTAAAACCAAATTGCACATAATTTAATCTTTCTTTAAGATTAAGAAGCTTATTTTGAGACCTCCTTGAAATTCAGGAATTTCATTATGATTTCAAATTATATTGCGTGAAAATAAATTTGAACATAGCAACTGGCAGATGACCCAAGAATTGTGTGCCACTGGGCAGTGTGCATCCTGGTCATTTAGGGAAGGTATTCCTCAAGGGGTCTTCTCACTTTGGAAGCCAAAAAGAGAACACACTATAAACTCTTTGACTTCAGGGAGTCAAGCCAACAAGAAGAATTTCCGTTCAACATATACCATTACTTGCCTCATATACACTATACAAATATATTCAGAAAACCAAGATCAAGGCCAATCTGAATCTTAAATCCCATGGTGGTAATCTGGGATAAGACAGGGTTTCTTTTTAGGCTGATGAATGAGAATTTTTTTCTCCTTAAAAAGAAAATCATTATTATCTTTGAGGAGAGACATAAAGGCGAAAGACACATAATGTAATGAGCTGAAAATGGATTCTCATTTCTAACAAAACCTGCTGGGTCAATGGAATTTCTGTAGAACTAGTGCTGTGAAATTTGGTTATAAAAGAATAAAGAAACCAATACGATAAAGATATCACAGTAATGGAGGGGGAAGAATTATTAAATTCCTCTCCCTTTTGACATTTCCTCTGACAATTAGTATTTCCATCCTCATCAGATGATGTTAATGCTAGGCAAATTTCCAAAGGAATTAAGTCATAAAATATGTTTTGAGGGAAAGGAGGCGGGGGAAGGAAAAAAAAAAAGAGAAAAAGAGAAAGTAAAGAAGAAAGTTTTTTTTTTTTAAATCATCTTTAAAAGAGTTTCCAGGACTAGAATTAAGTATGGCATTAATTTTTTTTCCACCAAGTCTTAGTCTTGGCAGGTTTCTGCTAAATGCAGGAATTTCATGGATGCAGGAACTGGTGATGGAAAATGCATTATTATACACAACAATTGTTGTACTTGAGAGGAACTATATGGGAAAAATAACACCCTAGAATAAATACAAATGAAATTCATGTATCAAAACCAATACTGTGAAAAAAGTTTAAATGTTTCTTGCATTTATATCTAGTCATTAACCTAAATGCAGATTTTAGTTCAAGCTACACTTCTGCCTCATGGTCAGAAGGCCTGAAAACCTGTGACGTGGAAAATTGGCAGGATAAAGAATATTGAATTGGCCTCCATGGAAAAACAAAATTTGGCAGCCATAACCTCCTCCTTGGGCAACTCCCCCCACCACCAGCCCCATCAAATTTTCCTCCCTAGCTCACTCTTATCCCAGGAAAGAGGCCAAGGGAAGGCCATATATGAGCTCAAACAGCAAGCCAATGTCACCCTGACCATTCACCAAGGGATCTTCCTCCTTGACCTTGAATCCCATGGTTTGAGTGAGGCCCCCCAAAAGTCCCAACTCTAGACTCACTCTCAGAGAGCACAGAGGCTAGAGGAGTCAGTACCTCCGGACTTTGGTTTCCTTCTCCTTTGGAGAAAAAAGTGGAGTGAGGCATCTTCTTTACCGAATGTGAATTTGCAATTCACAAATGAAAATGATAAATTCCTCTGCAGAAATCCCTAAAGTCTATTCCCTTCCTCCATCCCTACTCCCATCCTATTTTAATCCCACTTTTGGTAATTAATTAATTTGGTCTGATTGCCGCAAGCAAAGTAGACATTTTCTCAATATTTTATTTAGCCTAGCAAACAAAACCCAGGGATCTCTCCAAAATTATTTCTCCACGTGGGGCGATCCTAAGGACCTACCTCACCCCTGGGGCCCACCTCTCTCCCTCCTGGAGCTCACCTCTCTCCCTTCCTGGGGCTCACCTCTCTCCCTCCTGGGACTCACCTCTCTCCCTTCTGGGCCTCCTCCCAAACTCAGGCTCCATTAAGCAGCCCAGTGTTGATGGAGAGTATTTCCCTTCCAGTCCATTTCCAACCTCTCCCAAACTCTGCAGCTTCAGAGGGAACGTTCCCCAGGCCCCCTCGCTGGGTTCCCGGACCTTTGCATGAGCCATTTGGAGTGAGAACCTCCTTCCCAACGTGAATATTGTTTCCATTGTGCTGTGCCTGTGTGTGGTGGTTTCACCCTGATCTTTTCTCTCTTTGCAGCTGGTTAATAATCCACTAGCAAGTCAGGCTGCAGCGGCTGCAGCAGCAGCAGCCATGGGCTCCATAGCAAGTTCACAGGCCTTTGGCAATACCCTCTCCAGTCTGCAGGGGGTCACAGGTCAACTAGTTACTAATGCACAAGGACAGGTGAGTGGGAGTGGAAACAAGAGTGAATTTGTATGGCAGCTTGAACTTGGAAAAGAAATGAATTTCTTTTGCATGACAGTGATATGTAACCGCAGTCATTCATGTCAAATAAATAATGTTGACCAGCAATGTCAAGAAGAAGAGAAGGCTTGGGAGGTGTTTCTCTATTTTAGAAACAAGATTTTTTTTTTCTTTCCCCTAGAATGTCTACTAAGTTTTATGTGGGTTTTATTTCTGTACAATGACTTGTGTTATGACCTTAATTAAAGAAATTACTTTTCAGGACTGAGAGACTCTTGCTAAGAAAATATCAGTTACATTTTACAAGTAAGATTTCTGTTTTGTTTTTAATTTTTTTTAATTTTTTGGAAACTTGGGTATTGGAGGAAATTGGTAAGTTTCCTTCCCTAATTGCTCTAAGATTTCTAATTAGCCTTAAGAAAGCCATTTTCTGGGAGATCTCGCTGGTGGTCCAGTGGTTAAGACTCCATGCTTCCACTTCAGGGGGCAAGGGTTCAATCCCTGGATGGGAAACTAAGATCCCATATGGTGCACTGTGCAGCCAAAAAATAAAATAAAAATTTTTTTAATTAAAAAAGAAAAGAAAGTTAATTTCTGGATGTATGGGGAGGTGATGGGAAACAATTCAAGATGTTCTGTAAAGGAAACAAAGAAAAGGTGTGAATTAGAATAAAGCCAACTGTCAGTCGACGCATGTGCCTGGCCTCTTGCTGATTCTCCCAAGAGCTTAGTGGTTTCTTGCATGCTTGTTGATTTACTTCAACCTGCCAGGGCCAGTAAACCTTCCTCATGTCACCAGCAGGCACGTTTGTTCCCTCCCCCTGCACATGGGCCTGCATTGTGGCCACCAAGACTCTGAAAGAACTTCAGATGGAAGTCATCCCTCTTCAAGACCCCAGTAAACCTAAAAGCTGCATGCAGAACAGAAGAGGGTGAAGCTGATGGTGTCAGGGGTGCCCTCTCATTCAAAGGCCTGACACAGAGCCTGGGCTCGCTGCGTAGGGCATCTGGTTCTCAACATTCCTGTGTCTGATGATGAAATGCAAGAAAGAAGCAGCTTTGCATCCTTGCTGATATTTTCTTCTCCCAGGGTTATTTTCCCAACAGCAAGGTTACTACTCTCTGCTTGGCCTGCTCTGGGGGAACAGGAATTGTGATGTCTTGAACCTTGCTTTATTTTACATAAAGAGTAAACAGAGATGCATTATAAGCTAAACTGTCTCCAACCACATCCCAGGGGGAAAAAAAGCTGACCTTGTTATATTTCCTGGGCGGGTGCAGGATTGTCCCGTCAGAACCCCGAGGCCTGAACGATGGAGCTTGTCAAAGAGCGGCCCCAGGTAATGAATCATCTTATCACAGGTGCACACCACACATATTAAAGGAGGGATGTATGAACACCATGCCCTCCACAGTCACCTTTCAATGTCGGCTTTAACCCTTGTTCCAATCCCTTTTCATCAAAGAATCATTTTATGCAGCCAGCTCTAAATGGAGGCTCTCAAAACCCTATTAAGATTTCTGGAGGGATGGGGTATTAGTGTGGAGGAAAAGTTGGTTATAATATCTGTAACTCATACTCAGATCAGGTCCATCCTGGAGGCTATTTCCTGCAGTTGAGCCTAAAATAGAACACCTTGATTCCTTTCTGCCAGGCAACTAACTCTTGAAATGTAAATTTTAAAAGTCTAAGATAGACACCACAACCACTAACTTGTATTTGCCTCTGATTTCTCTTGTCCCCATGTCCAAGTGAAATATACTACTATGCTCCACCTCTTGAGTGTTTGTGCTGGAGAAAATGCTTTAATATTAGAAGGAATTGTTAGGAGCTGATTCTTCTGATGATGTAATGGCTGATCTTTTTTGCCGGTTACAAACCTCCCTCCTTCTCAGGGACTCAAGTTATGACTTTTGCTTTTTGTAGGCTTTGCCAGCTCTCATCTCAGGGATGGCTCTCCCAACCCATAAGTACTCCTAAGGAAAGGGAATTCAAAGTTGGAGCTTGATTGGCACTCTGCATATATTGAATAAAAGTTGATTTTAACCATAATTTTTTTATTTTAGAAATTGTGTTAGGATAGGTGATTTGGCATGGTACACAAACCTTCTAACGTGAAACAACAACAACTTACAGAGACATCAATTATGCCCACTTGTGAAGTCTTGCCTGAGAGTTTTAGACGTGTCTCCATGTCGTCATGTCCTCCTCCCAGCGCAAGAAAAGACCAAGATGCTCTCATTTCCAAAGCAGAGGAAGTGGCCACATTGATGCAGCACTGTGCCTTTTTTAATCTTTGTAATTTAAACACCGTCATCTTCCCAGAAAAAGGTGCATGCCCGCATCTCTTGGCCTCAAGATACTTGGTTGAGCTTTATGAAGAAGTCAAATTATACTCCCAAAAAGGCAAGTGTTATTTGTTGTGTGTGTCTGTATACTCCTTTGGCTTGTGTTACTGTGGTACAGAAGTTAAGACTACTTTGGCATCAGGTGATTGCAATTGCCATACTCAGACTGCCATGTTAACTAGGAGTACAGCATGCAGCCCATTTTCAGCTCCTTAAAAATCTCTATGGAGCTTTTGCAGAAAAGATACAGAGAGAAAACTCTAAATATATTTAGAGATTCCTTCATTTGAGTTCTTGACATCAACTATTTTTTAAACGTGAAAGTTCACGTGGAAGTCGTAACATTGAAATCTAAACTAAGTTAGAAAAGCATGTTTCACTCCACTACAGTATTTGCTACAGTAGGTCTGTTGAGGCACAAAGGGACCTTGTGTTATCAGAATTGCTCTAATCCTTGATCCCCACTGCTGAGATTCTCTTTGTTCCCTCGAAGTCAATGTGGGATTACACAGTAGTTTAGAGTCCTGGCTGAATTCAGACCTTCTTGACTGAGAGTGGGTGTAGGCTCCACCTCTTTTTCGTCTTTTGACGTGAGGGTAATAATTTAACTTTCCTCAACCAGAGCCTCATCCTGTGAATTCTAACGCAACTCCTGTGAAGCAGCCTGGATCACTAGCTCCAGCTCAGAGGGCAGGAGGTCCTAGGTCTGCCTCCTTGGCTGGGCAGATGCCCACATAGGGAGACATTTCTCAGATCTCCCTTCAGTCTCTAACCTTAGACTCAACAGGAAGACATTCTACCACCTGAGACTTGCAGTTTTGCTTCCCAGGCTTGGAATCTGACTGTTTTCATTTACCAAATCTCAGTAAATTTAAAGGACATCTCAATATAGTTAAAGGTTTTTTACGGTTTTTTTTTTTTTCCAAGTAGTAGTTTTGAAGCAAATATGGAGGGAAACCTCAGACATTTCATACCCTTCTAACCTTGCCATTCATTCAGAATAGCAGTTAATTCCAAAGTCAGAATTAACTTGTCCAAAGAGTGAATAATACTAACAAAATACTTCATTCTTTTCTTTATATTTTTTAATTAATTCATTCATTTATTCATTTGGCTGCTCCAGCTCTTAGTTGTGGCACAGAGGATTTTTAGTTACAGCATATGGGATATAATACTTTGACCAGGGATCAAACTCAGGCCCCCTGCATTGGAAATGCAGAGTCTTAGCCATTGGAACACCAGTTCAGTTCAGTTCAATCTCTCAGTCGTGTCCCACTCTTTGTGACCCCATGAATCGCAGCACGCCACGCCTCCCTGTCCATCACCAACTCACGAAGTTCACTCAGACTCACGTCCATCGAGTCAGTGATGCCATCCAACCATCTCATCCTCTGTCATCCCCTTCTCCTCCTGCCGCCAGTCCCTCCCAGCATCAGTCTTTTCCAATGAGTCAACTCTTCGCATGAGGTGGCAAAAGTACTGGAGTTTCAGCTTCAGCATCATTCCTTCCAAAGAACACCCAAAACTGATCTCCTTTAGAATGGACTGGTTGGAACTCCTTGCAGTCCAAGGGACTCTCAAAACTCTTCTCCAGCACCACAGTTCAAAAGCATCAATTCTTCGGCACTCAGCTTTCTTCACAGTCCAACTCTCACATCCATACATGACTACTGGAAAAACCATAGCTTTGACTAGACGGACCTTTGTTGGCAAAGTAATGTCTCTGCTTTTCAATATGATATCTAGGTTGGTCATAACTTTTCTTCCAAGGAGTAAGCGTCTTTTAATTTCACGGCTGCAGTCACCATCTGCAGTGATTTTGGAGCCCAGAAAAATAAAGTCTGACAGTGTTTCCACTGTTTCCCCATCTATTTCCCATGAAGTGATGGACTGGATGCCATGATCTTGGTTTTCTGAATGTTGAGCTTTAAGCCATCTTTTTCACTCTCCTCTTTCACTTTCCTCAAGAGGCTTTTTAGTTCCTCTTCACTTTCTGCCATAAGGGTGGTGTCATCTGCATATCTAAGGTTATTGATATTTCTCCCAGCAATCTTGATCCCAGCTTGTGTTTCTTCCAGTCCAGCATTTCTCATGATGTACTCTGCACAGAAGTTAAATAAGCAGGGTGACAATATACAACCTTGCCGTACTCCTTTTCCTATTTGGAACCAGTCTGTTGTTCCATGTCCAGTTCTAACTGTTGCTTCCTGACCTGCATATAGGTTTCTCAAGAGGCAGGTCAGGTGGTCTGGTATTCCCATTTCTTTCAGAATTTTAGGGACACCAGGGAGGTCCCTAAAAAAACTACTACATTCTAAATTCACAAAGCACATATCATACCCAGGGATGTTAATATATTTTAAATTATATCACACACAACTTCACTGTGAGGTGGGAAGGTACCAAATGTCTTGATGATAATTAGTGATAATGAAATTGACAATGGCTGTCACAGTGCTGAGAAGAACATTTTGCTTCCTTCTGTTTCCACGAAAGTGGGAAAGGTAGGCAATAGAAAGAATGCTAGTTATAGGCTCATTTGAGTCCAAAGTCATTCAGTTACTAGCTCTGTGACCCTAGGCAAATTACCTGATGTCTCTCTGGCCTCAGTTTTATTTTAAAATAAAAATAATCAAAACTAAGCCCCTAGATCATGAAGTTATATGAAATGTGTGTGAAAAAAAAAAAAAACCTACTATAGCACCTCAGTATGCCATTAAAGACTCAATAAATGATTATCATAATGTTCATCATCATTTAGAGTTTGTCTAACATTTTCTGGAATGTTTCTTTGTTCAGATATGCAGCAAAGGCAGTGCAGTGCTCAGGCAAAGAGAACAGGCTCTGTAACTAGACTGCTGTTCACCAGGTGTGAGACCTTGGGCAATTGATTTACCCTCTTTGTGCCTCAGTTTCTGCATCTGAAAAATGGGGATTATTATGGCACCAGCTTCTAGGACTAAAGGGCTTAGAACAGGGTCAGGCACATAATGATCATTCAATAATACCATCATTCAATTAACACTACCTATTAGGATTAATCAAGGAGCTGTGTTTTGGTTTATAGCTGTGCACTCGTTCATAATTCTTCAGTGTCTGAGGAGTTTGAGAATGTGAAAATCTTAATAGTAGGACATTAATTTCCTTAGAGGAATGTCATCCTTACCCTGGATAGTTCAATAGGGGTGTGTATGTGTGTGTGTGTGTTCCTAACACTTATTCAGTGGGTCTGTTCAGGATTTGGCAAGTAGATTTACCATCGATTTGTTCAGCTATGGAATTGGTTTCCCTCAGGCCCCCCGGCAATATCTCCTTATTGGCATTATTGCAGAAAAGTAAAAGCAAATGAAATTTCATTTTATCCTGGGGCTAAAGAAAGCATTTTACATTTTAACTGAAGCTTAGAATGTTTCCTGATGAAATTAGTTCTCGACCACTGTGAAATTTTCTTAAGTGGCAGCAAGGCAAGTCAAAAACCCTCCCTTCAGTCTTTAAAGAGCCAGTCAAGTGGAAAAAAAATCAGCTAAACAATATTACTCTTTTATATATATAAAGAAGAAAATTTTAAAGGACTTACCCATCCAGGTTAACTGAGAATACACACAGCATCCTGTGAATAAACAATGGCTGAGCAGAGCTGGTTTGGCAAGAAGGAAGGATGTGTTGTAGTAGGGGGTGCTTCCTAAGTGACCCCAAGGCCATAATTAAATAAAAAAGATCTGCTGATCCTAACAGTAGCCTAGGCTGGAGAGGGGTGGATGAAGAGGCAGGACCACCACTGGTAACAACTGGAAGGCCATTTCAGTATCATAGCTTTCTAAAGTGGTGAGAAGTACATGTCTTGGAGTGAAGAAATGCGATGCTGATGTTGGGATAGCCCTCTGAAGTATAATAATAGTAAAGCTCCATAGAATCTCTAGAAGGCAAGAGGGTAGCTAAGAACATTGACTTTGAAGGACACAGGTCTGATGGGATCACATTGCTAGCTCTGTGGCCTTGGATAAGGTCTAAGAACCTTCCTGGGCCTCTGTTTCCTCATCTGCAAAGTAGAAGTGATAAGACTTCTCACATTCTTTTGTGGTGGGGTTAGACGTGATAGCAGCACAGAGACTGCTGAACACAGTGCCTGCTAAGTCTTAAGCATTTAATAAATTGTATTCATTGATCCATAAGTTAGTGCTGTAGCTATTGTTTTTAGGATGAAAAAGCAACAATTGACACTGAACTATAAGTTGCTAAAATCATTCAATACGATGGGAATTTCCTGGCTGTCCAGTGGTTAGGACTCAGCACTTTCACTGCCAGGGCCAAGGTTCAATCCCTGGTCTGGGAATTAAGATCCCTCAATCCACACAATCAAAAAAAAATAAATAAATAAAATTAAATAAAGTCATTCAACACATAATTTAATTAAGGAGAATCTTTTAGAATCACTACAATATGAATGAATATAAAGTTATAATAAATGCAAATCTTAGCCAAAGGATTGAGATATAATGAACATATACATGTCTATTGAGGCCCTCTGTGGGTTTGATTAGGTCTGTCTGTGTAGGACAAATAACAAAGCCACAGCTGCCCATGTTGTAAAACTAATTTTAAACTTTATACAAAGGAACAAATCGATGGTAAGTCTACTTTAACAATGGGACTAGAGTCAGTGAGATGTGTTTGATGTTTCCAGATAAAACCAGTTGAGTGGGAATTTAGGAATTTCCCATCAACTTCTGTATTTCATTTTTTATAATGAAACACGTTAACTCTAGAGAAAAATAGAAGTTTTTTACATAAAAAATAGTACAAAAGACATTCTTGATAAGCCACCCAAATAGTAACCTTTTTCCATACAAGCTTAAGTTCTTTTGCTTATTTTTAAAAGAAATAAAACATTCCTGATACAGCTAAGGCCTTAAAACTCCTCCCATTCCTCTCCTTGCCTTCCCCTGGTGATTACTATGATAAAAACAGTGATTCCTTTCATGCAAATTTTGCATTTTTACTACAAAATATTGATTTTTTAAAGCTACAAAATCATTACAGAATACCATCTTAATACAACAAATAGAATATATTATTGAGAAACTTTGCACAAATAAAAATGAAACACATTTTTTTAAAAAATTCAGTCAGTATCTAAAAATTCCAAGTAGGCATCTATATATACCCCTGCCCCCAAATATTACAAACAGAGCAATAGACACATGTAATGCATTCAACCAATGAGTTTGGCCATGTTTTCTAAATCAAAACTCAAAACGATGTGAAAAAAAAATTTTTTATTTTCTCACATCTAATCCACATGGAACTTAGAGAATTATGAGCAACTATACATCAATTTAAAGAAGATTTTATCTTCTCATTTGCAAATATCATTATATGAAGGTTTTTTTAAGGTGTAAAAATTCAATCACATTCAGTGAAATACATATAAAACAGCATTGTTTGATAGAATAACAGCTCATTCTAGGGACTGGGAAATCTATGTTTATGGGGTTAGTAACATTATATGAATTTTACCCTGGCTTCATCCAAGTAATAAAGATAAAACAATAACCACAATAAACCACCCAATCTTTCCACTAACATATCAAATTTCCCCTTTGAGCCCAGTTAAGAGCTCTATTTCCTCATTTCAGGAGAGGCCATTGCATTAAAGCAGTGCTTCCTTAAGGATGCCCCTCAACACTCCTCACAAAAGGGGGTTCTCTGAGGAGATGTGGGAGGTGCTGCAGTCGATGAATACACACGAGGCCAGGCAGGGGACACGCCCCACCCAGCAGATGAGCCAAAAATCCCTTTAATTTCTTTAACCCTGCTTTCCCCAAATTCCCTGCCACCCGCCATATCCTTCGAATTTACAGTTTGGAAAATGGTGCAGGAAGTAACTTACTTGCATCCCTATCCACATTTTTGAATAATAGTGCTGAGTTGTGTCTTTGTGGCCCCATGTACTGTAGCCCACCAGGCTTCTCTATCCACGCAATTTTCCAGGCAAGAATACTGAAGTAAGTTGCCATTTCCTTCTCCAGGGGATCTTCCCAACCCAGGGATAGAACCGGTGTCTATTCCGTCTCCTGCATTGGCAGGTGGATTCTTTACAAGGAGCGACACCTAGGAAGCCATTTGAATAATGACTTTGATCAAAAAGGAGCCACTTCCAGGAAGGTTCTGCTCTGTCATGAGGTTGGGAGTGGGTTCTGCCCTGCTGTTTTGAGTGCACACACCTGCATTGCACATTTTTGCAGAAAGAAGGGATCCCACGCCACTGAGAAGAACTCCCTGGGGTTGCAACGCGAGCACTGTGGGCAGACAGACAAATAGGTGGCGGCCCCCAGGCCTCCCACTGCGGTGCACTGGCTGGAGCTTTGGCACCTGCTGTGACTGGGCAGGGGTAGGATGAAGGGTTCCTCACCATTCTGAGAAGTGAGGTGCCCTTCATGGGAAATGGTGCTAACGAGCCCCAGTGGCCCGCAGTGATCCAGGGAGATGGATTTGATGAAGGCCTTGCTTCTGCAGTGGCTCAGCTGCTGACACATAGGACCTAATCAGGTCTCAGAGGCGGTCAGGGCCACAAGCAGAAGCTCCAGTCTGTCCCTCATTGTGACAGCGAACTATTCAGCCCAGCCCTTGCTGCCTGGCCAAGGGTCAGCTCCTCTCTCCCTCTCTGGCTCCCTCCTTACCGCCCCCATTTCTGAAATGAAAGGGCTAATCCCATTAGTGTCATCATTCCCACAGAGCTGGCCAAGTTAAAGAGCTGGAAAATGAAGCACCCTCAGAAATCTTTCTACCTTCCTCCCAGAGCAGAACTCAGCAGGGTAGCGTGTCCTGTACAACTAAAGGGATGGTCAGATGGACAGAAACAGGAGGAAGAATCTAGTTTGGGGGATTCCTTCTGAAGACTAAACCTGAGAGAACCAAGGCCTCTCTCATCTAAAGTAGTGATTTGGATTACAGTGCTGACACTATTTTCCCCCACTCTGGTCACTACATTTTTAAAAAGAAATTCTTGAGTATTACATTTTCCTGTAAATAGGGAAATGTTTTCTTGTGTAGACTCCTAGAGTAAGACAGTTGGGCAATCCTTCTGGCTAAAGAATAAGAAAGGAGCCAATTAACTAAGGGAGCAACCTAATTAACAGCTGTGATTCTAGAAAGGCAATAAGTTACGAGACTCCAAGTTCCCTCAGAGCTAGTCTGACTTTTCCAATCTTTGTTTCAAGAACATAGTTTACGTTCCAATTACTGTAAACTTAATGGCAAAATAGTATCACTGACTAATGTTCATGGGATTCATTTCAGTGTGCAAAACTCTTCAGCCATCTTACATCTTAGAGTGGTGCTAGGTTTTAGCTGAATGCTCCTTTAGGCTAAGTGATTTCTAGAAAAGCAAGATGGAACTCTAGCTCCCCATGCGCTGCGGCTTCACCATGGAGTAGGTGTCATATGTGGTCCCATGGGAGCGCTTCACCACAGGTTTGATGATCCCAGCCACGCAGACGAGCAAATTCTTGGGAGAGTTCAGGCAGCCCCCTGGGATGATGCCTTTAGTAAGTGGCAGATCTGAGATGTGAGCCACAAATCCATATCCATCCTGTGGCTTCTACCTCACCTTCTGGGATTCAAAGATCCAGGTTCATTTTCTGGACGCTCCATAGATTTGTCACAAATCCAAAAACTGCATTGCCCCATCTACAAAGGAGAACTGTAATTCTTTTCCTATCAACCTTAGAAATTTCTCTTGATGATACACAAACCCTCACACATTGGAAACTGTTAAGAGCTATGCTGCTGCTGCTGTTTAGTCGCTCAGTCATGTTAGTCTCTTTGCGATCCCATGGACTGGAGCACGCCAGGCTCCTCTGTCCAACAAGTTCTCCAGGCAAGAATACTGGAATGAGTTGCTGTCTCCTTCTCCAGGGGATCTTCCCAACCCAGAAATCGAAGCTGTGTCTTCTGCTTGGCAGGTGGATTCTTTACTGCTGAGCCATCAGGGAAACCCAAGTCTTAAATGAAAGTAAAAGTTGCTCAGTTGTGTCGGACTCTTTGTAACCCCATGGACTTTAGAGTTCATGGAATTCTCCAGGCCAGAATACTGGAGTGGGTAGCCGTTCTCTTCTCCGGGGGATCTTCCCAACCCATATGCAAAATTAAGGACCATTTATTTAAAAGGTAAATCTGTACTGTGAGTCTGAGAAACTACTGATCTTAAGTTACACCCTCAGTTTAATAACAGCTTGTTTGTAATGGAAGAAAATTAAACAAATGTATCAGTTGTTAGGGGCAGCCTAATTTTACAAATATTAAAAAATGTAAAAATTATGGGGATTGTGTAATTGAGGAAATATTATTTATTTGACAAATCATCAACCAAATCCAGCATCAGAAAGACTACACTGGGCTGTTGATGATGGCTCTCCTTTTAGTAATTTTTAGTGAAAAGTGAGAGATGAAAGTAGAAGCTATTTATGTCTCAGTTTTTCCAAATAAAGGGTGAAAATTAAACTTGATTTGGGTCATGGGCAATGAAAGAGAGGAAGTGTGAATTTTGACTTAACATCCCTAGAGCAACATCAGCTTTTTCTGCACAATTTTTATGGTTAAGCAGAACATTCTCAGAGAGGGGAAAATATCAAATCCACATAGGAGACTCAGTCAACTTCCCAATTTGTTCATTGTACCATTTACTACACTGTATGCCCCAATAATGCACCCAACTTTCTTGTTGGCCCACAAGTTGTTGACATGATGCATTCTTCTTAGAGATGTAAGCACCATGTCATCAATCAGAGAGAGCCAGCAATGGAAAAGTCACAACTCAGAACAGTTAGAGGGGCCAGGTTCAAGTTCAACTGTACATATGTAAGCCTTCATATGATCCAGTGGAATACGATGCATTAGCCATAAAGTTCAGTCACTCAATCGTGTCCCACTCTTTGCAACCCCATGAATCACAGCACACCAGGCCTCCCTGTCCATCACCAACTCCTGGAGTTCACTCAGACTCACGTCCATCGAGTCGGTGATGCCATCCAGCCATCTCATTCTCTGTCGTCCCCTTCTCCTCCTGCCCCCAATCCCTCCCAGCATCAGAGTCTTTTCCAATGAGTCAACTCTTTTTGCATGAGGTGGCCAAAGTATTGGAGTTTCAGCTTTAGCATCAGTCCTTCCAATGAACACCCAGGACTGATCTCCTTTAGGATCGAGTGGTTGGATCTCCTTGCAGTCCAAGGGACTCTCAAGAGTCTTCTCCAACACCACAGTTCAAAAGCACCAATTCTTCAGAGCTCAGCCTTCCTCACAGTCCAACTCTCACATCCATACATGACTACTGGAAAAACCATAGCCTTGACTAGATGGACTTTTGTTGGCAAAGTAATGTCTCTGCTTTTGAATATGCTATCTAGGTTGGTCATAACTTTTCTTCCAAGGAGTAAGCATCTTTTAATTTCATGGCTGCAGTCACCATCTGCAGTGATTTTGGAGCCCCCCCAAAAAAGTCTGACACTGTTTCCCATTTCCCCATCTATTTCCCATGAAGTGATGGGACCAGATGCCATGATATTAGTTTTCTGAATGTTGAGCTTTAAGCCAACTTTTTCGCTCTCCTCTTTCACATTCATCAAGAGGCTTTTTAGTTCCTCTTCACTTTCTGCCATAAGGGTGGTATATCTGCATATCTGAGGTGATTGATATTTCTCCTGGCAATCTTGATTCCAGCTTGTGCTTCTTCCAGCCCAGTGTTTCTCATGATGTACTCTGCATATAAGTTAAATAAGCAGGGTGACAGTATACAGCCTTCTGCTCTGCTAAGTCACTTCAGTCGTGTCCGACTCTGTGCGACCCCAGAGGGCAGCCCACCAGGCTCCTCCATCCCTGGGATTCTCCAGGCAAGAACACTGGAGTGGGTTGCCATTTCCTTCTCCAATGCAGGAAAGTGAAAAGTGAAAGTGAAGTCGCTCAGTCGTGCCTGACCCTCAGCGACCCCATGGACTGCAGCCTTCCAGGCTCCTCCGTCCATGGGATTTTCCAGGCAAGAGTACTGGAGTGGGGTGCCATTGCCTTCTCCAATATACTGCCTTGACGTACTCCTTTTCCTACTTGGAACCAGTCTGTTATTCCATGTCCAGTTCTAATTAGCCATAGAACATTGGTCCAAACTGCTATTTATCTCACCACCTAACACATTCCACCTTGTAAAAATAACAATATACATTAGATGCCAAGAAGTTGTCATAAGGTACAGACTTCAGAATGTGCCAGTAAAGTCAAGATGTGATATGATTTATACTTACTAATAAATGGCATCAATCAAGCAGCACACAGACACACAAAGAAAAACACTACACACCCCTGATCTAACACTTGTCAATAGATATTCACAATAGTCCAGTCACAGAGTGATAGAGATAAAACGTGCAAGTATCTGTGTATTCATTTGGAAAGCAGTCCGAGGTAAAGAGCACAGGCTTTCAAATTAGACTCCATCCCCAAGCAGCTCTGCAACCCCAGGCAGGGCCCCTAATCTCACTCAGTTTTCTCTTCCTGGCAATGGAAGGCATTGCTGTCCTCTGATGGAAGCTGCTTGCAGCATCACATGTCTAAGTGCCTCCTACCACGCCTGCCATATAGTTGTCATTTCATACATATCATGCTCTCCCCACCTCTATATATTTTATCCACTGCTCCAAAGTAAGGTCTGTTTAGTATACTGAAGTTTTATATGGAAATGCTTTTTTTTGATGCTTTTAAGCATAATGCCATCCAGTATTACTGTATCTGGTGAAAACAACATTTGTCTATTTTACTTAACTTTCTTCAATTTTTTAAACCACTGTACTAATATTTCAGGGTTGTTGTCAGGATTAAAAGCAATAAAGGGTATTAAATGCTTGGCACAGCTCCAGGTACCTACCGAGTACCAAGCAAGCCCTGCCTCTCTCCCTCACTCTTGACCACCAGGGTTTTGAAACCCATGGTCACCCCAGCATGCAGAGAGGGCCAGATTGATGATTTTTCAGTCCACTGCTCACACTATTAATAACCAAGTAAGCTGACTACCTTGTTTTCTCCATATTATCAGCAACAGAAGGTTAAGTGATGTCTGGCTTGCCTCTGTAACATGACTATGTGGCTGAGGACAGGAGAGCGTCCACTTTTCTTCATAACAAAATGTTGTACTTTGTTTAATCAAAAAGCAGTCACAAGGGTTTTATCTGGGGGGTTCGTTAAACTATTGTTCATTCTTTATGATGCTCTAGAATAAAAACATTTCTGTCTACCTTCAGTAAATCTGCAGGTGATATTAGCAAGCTCTCCCATACCACCAAAAGGACGAGATGTAGTGATATGTACAGCTAGAGAAACAAAAATCTGTTTCAAATTCAGAGAATTTGAGGATTTGATTGCAAGTTGAAACTGATTTTAATGTGAGGATCTTCTCAGTATAATTGGTTACAAAAGAAAGTTTTGTAATATGAAAGGAGAAAGATATTTAAATCATTTATGTTTAAAAGGTGATGCACAGAGAATTCTCTGTCAGTCCAGTGGTGAGGATCCCACACTTTCATTTCCAGGAGTGCCAGTTCAATCCCTGGCTGGGGAAATAATAAATAATATCCCATAAACCATGCACACAGCCAAAAATAAAAGTCTCTTACTTAAAAAAAAAAAAAGAGTGGCATACAAATTGCTTAGATGAACACAGAAGGGAGTGAGATGGCATGCTACTCAGAATTCTAAGAATTCATTCTGAATTTTTGAGATCACAAAAGTATATGCATTTTAAAATATTAGCAAGAGTTTCTGCTCCCCCTCAGCTCACATTGGGACAACATAGTAGAAATGGAGATAATGTCGATGGTTTTACACATTTAAACTTGTTCCTGCCGTCCTAATCTAGAGGAATCAGAAAGAACTAAGAAAGTACCCTTCTCAGAAACTGAATCTTGGTACCACATACATTGCTAGAAATGTCCCCCAAATTTTTAGAGAAGTTAAACAGGTTATTTTTTAATTCTGAGTAGATTAATTTATTGTTTTGTGACTAAATATCTCCATTGTTCTTTAATGTAAGTATCACTATGCCAACTTCTACATGATTTAATAATCTTACACAATATATATGAATGAATTCATCTGGCATGATGAGAAACATATTCCTAACAAGGCTGTACTTACTTATAGCTTCACAATTAACAATTCCAAAATTTGTATTATTGGCATAAATTTTGATTTCTTAAGCTTAGAACAGGATAGTTGGAAAATCATTATATTAGTGAGATCTTTTGCCACTTTATTTTAATTTTTTTAAATTTGACTACACCAGGTCTTAGTTGCAGAACATAGGATCTTTGATCTTCATTGCAGCATATGGGGACTAGTTCCCTGACCAGGGGTCAAACCCAGGCCCCCTGCATTGGGATCATGGTGTCTTAGCCACTGGACTGCCAGGGAAGTCCTGGTTTATTTTTAGTAATAAATTAACATTGTCCCATGACCAAATTTGAAGTATCAGATGTATATATAGTATATATATCATATATTGAAAGTGAAGTGAAAGTGTTAGTCACTCAATTGTGTCTGACTCTTTGCGTCCCCAAAGGCTGTAGCCCACCAGGCTCCTCTGTCCATTGAATTCTCCAGGCAAGAATACAAGAGTTTGTAGCCATTTCCTTCTCCAGGAGACCTTCCTAACCAAGGGATTGAATTCTTGTTTCCTACACCGTAGGTGGATTCTTTACCATCTGAGCCACAAGGGAAGCCCATATCATATATTATACTCTGCATATATATTTTGTATATATTATGGACACACATATTATATTGTACATATATTCTGTGTATATACTTTGAGGGACATTTAAAATAGAAACCAGAAAATTATGAGAAATAACTAGAAGAGTGCAATGGCCCTCTGTCCTTACAGTTATCAAAACCTGCCCAATGGTTAGGGGTAAGAGAGTGAAAATTGGTCACCTATGAAAATGAGGATACAATTTTACGAGAAAAACTCATCGGCATAATTCTAATGAGTTATAGTCTTTGTTGTGAGAAATGAGAAATTCAGTGGCCTCACCCTAAAGAACATTGAAAAAACATTACTAAGAAGAAACTGAAAAAGTAAAATATGGTAAAGTGATGAAGACAACTTTTTTCTGATTGAACAGATAGATAAATTTTACATGCAAGTATCAAAATACATTTAATTTTGCCACAACAATAGATATTCTCTTCACAAAAAGCATATGAATCATCCTGTACTCATGAAAGTGGATGGTAGTAAACAGATGCCTCTTTAATGACACCTGGCATGGCTTCATTCCCCCACCCCATCCCCCTTTTTTTCTTTTTTTAGAGGCTTGTTATACTAATTTAAATTCAACTTTACAGCCTGAATGCTTGAATGCACTCACAGTACTAGGTGATGATAAATGCATGCAGCACTTTCTTTTTCTCTTTTTCTTTGTTTTTTTTTTTAAGAGCAGAGAAAGTTTGTTACAGGGCCAAGCAAGGAGTACAGGTGGCTTGTGCTCAAAAACCCCAAACTCCATGCAGCATACTCTTGAGCAAGTGCCTTCACTGACTCCCACTTCTCCAAAGAATTTGGGATAATGGAGATCACTGGTCCATGACTTAGGTTTTTTGCTATCATTGCTGTAGCTCTTTCTTCTCTCATTTGGGAAGAAATATTGCCATTTCCTTCTGCAGGGGTCTTCCCGACCCAGGGATCAAACCTGGGTCTCCCGCATTGTAGACAGACGCGTTACCATCTGAGCCACCAGGGAAGTATATAATAAACAGTAAGTAGGTGCAGGGCTTTATTTAGGAATGTTTACTAAAGCTTCTTAGGGCTAAGGCTGAGTCAAACTAAAAAGCAATAGCTAACTTTAATCTGATTTAGTCACTTAAACTGGCATCAACAGGCAAAACCAGAAATACTCCTCACATTCTAAGTCTTTTTTTCCTGGCATCAAAACTTAGAATCTTAGGCAAAGCCATGTAAATGCTTACAAAGTTCATCTTCCTGCAAAATGATGGCTTCACCACAGTTGTGATTCTCTCTGCAGGGGGAAAAAAAAAGGTGTTTTAGCAATTCCACAGTGCTGGCAACTGTAAAGAAAAAAAAATTTTTGTAGTCATTGGGGAAAAGATGAAAAAGATGATGAAAACAAATATTTCCAGTTCATGTTTAAGAATTTGTTTTCTGGTACATAGAACATCTGACTGGACAAATACTATGAACATTATAGTGACAATTAAAGTCTCTAAAGAGAACTGGAAATTGAAGCATTAGATATTATTTATAAAGATTTTCATTTCTTCCATTGAAAATAACATGACTGGGCTTCCCTGGTGGCTCAGTGGTAAAGAATCCACTTGCCAATGCAGAGGACAAGGGTTCAATCCCTAATCCAGGAAGATCCAGCTTGCCTCGGAGCAGCTAAGCCCGTGCACCACAACTATTGAGCCTGTGCCTAAAGCCCAGGAGCCACAACTGCTGAGCCCACGTGCGACATGAAGTCCATGTGTCTCCAGTCTGTGCTCCACAATAAAAGAAGCCTCCACAATGAGAAGCCTGCACATGAAATGAAGAGTAGCCCCTACTCATCGAAACTAGAGGAAGCCTGCACACAGCAGCAAAGACCCAGTGCAACCAAAAATAAATAATCTAAACAAATCTAAAAACAAAAGTGAGAAGTTACAAGTGTGATATCAAGGCCATGATGGGTTGAAGGCATTTGCTTTTGTGTGAAATGTCACACTTGTCCCTGTTATAAATAATTGCATATTGAAATATACTTTTGTTTTTATTCCAATTAGGACTCAGTAGATAGCAAAATCATAACATAGTCACAGATGAAGTAGAAATCTTTGAGAGCATGGTAGAACCATGTAATGAATTCACATGGATCCTTGTGGTGGAATCAAGATGGCAGAGGTTATGACTGTGATGTGGTCACTGAGGAGAAATATTGTCCTGTGAAAACTGAAGAGCATTCCCCACTGTGTGCCTGGCATTTCTACTCTGCCATGGGAAATGGGCCGTTTCAATTATGTTCTTGGGGAACAGATGTCCCAAGGGATCTACTTCCCATCCACCCACTGACACCCATCATGAATAACTCAACCCTTACTGATAACTGACTTCAAGATGGCAGACCCTTTAGCCATCTTCTTTTCCATGATCAAAGTTATTTAAAAATAAAATCTAGGATCAGGAGGTATTTCTCAGACTCCCCAAATCTAGAACAGTGCCTGGCACATAATGGACCCTTAGTAAACAGAATGCAGAAATCAAATTTTAATATATTAGTCTTCAAAAATCTTTTTTAAAAAAACTAACACTTTTCAGGAGAATAAAAGAACCTATTTTAATGACGAGTGAATTCATCCATCCAATGACACAAATGAGTGGCAGTCAGTCCTTGAAAGGAGGAACTTGGGAGATCCCCTCAAGCCATTGACAATTACAGCAGTTTCCCTGGAGGAGAGAAGAGCCAGCAAGACCACTGTCAACAGCAGGAGTTCTAGTTTTGTGTAAACTTCTGCAATCTTGACCATCCTAACTACTGGGAACCTTAGGCTTTCTTTTCCATTGGCAGGTTGTTGGTGCCATATTTGGCAAGATATACAGAATGCTCTTGTTAACCCCAAAGATTTTCGTGGATGCAGATAGCAGGATAATCGCCCAGTCTTCTACAGTGGGAATGAGAGCAATGTGGTGTGGCCCAAAGCTGGGCACTAGAAGTTGCTGAGTGAGTGGGTGGGTGAATGAGCATGTGAGTGATCAATTTGTATGTGAGTTCAGTTCAGTTCAGTCACTCAGTCGTGTCCCACTCTGCGACCCCATGAATCGCAGCACGCCAGGCCTCCCTGTCTATCACCAACTCCCGGAGTTCACTCAGACTCACGTCCATCGAGTCAGTGATGCCATCCAGCCATCTCATCCTCTGTTGTCCCCTTCTCCTCCTTCCCCCAATCCCTCCCAGCATCAAAGTCTTTTCCAATGAGTCAACTCTTCGCATGAGGTGACCAAAGTACTGGAGATTCAGCTTTAGCATCATTCCTTCCAAAGAAATCCCAGGGCTGATCTTCAGAATGGACTGGTTGGATCTCCTTGCAGTCCAAGGGACTCTCAGGAGTCTTCTCCAACACCACTAAGTGCACAAATAAACAAACATTCTTAATTTTACACCATTCAGAACAAAGCAGATATGTTTAGATAACTGCCTACCTTTTCCAAAGTAGGAGGTAGTTTTTTATTTTTCCCCTTCTTCTAGAATTATCTACATAGTTACATCAATCCTCCATTCTTGACATTGAAAATTATGCCAGTATATTTGTATTATCCATTCACATAGGCATACTTTTAATGTGTAAAGTACTAATATTTGTATAAACAACCAAACTCATATATTAAAGCCTTTGGGTATATGCTAGCTATATACATTTTGAAGGAGAAGACATGCATAGAACAAAATGACAAGCTCTCTGTTCATTTCCAAAAGAATTTCTCCAAATTCCACTTCCTTTGCCCAGAGCAAATTGCATCAGTGGTGAAAATCTTGCTTATATGACCTTTGCTGAGATAATCTACTTTGCATCAGTGAGAATTTCTTCCCAATCACAGATGAAGCCAGTCAATTTCTGATTACAACATCATGCCCAATCAAACCTTGAGCTAATATTTTGCAAAATCTACTCTCCTTTCTTCTGTCTTCCTCATCCCACCTTCTAATTGAGTAAAAAGCAAGCAGAGTAGTAAAGGAAAAACAACACCTTAGAGAAATCAAGAATCTCTAAATAATCCAGAGCTTGACAATATGCTTTTCCATAAGTATACAACTCAGATATAATTTTGAAATTTGGGTTGATGGTGGGTCCCTATACTGTGTTCAAGAAAAGGATTTGTTTCCTGGGCACTGATCTCTGCCCACCACTGACTCCAGAAATAAGCCACGAGGGCAGTTATGATGCCTCCTCACTTCATTCTCATCTCCATGTAATACCATCTTATATAAATTTAATGTAATCTTTTGATTATTCTCTGGATCAAAGCTTTTATTAACACTTGAGTAGGAACCGAAATAAAAGAGAAAATAGCAAATCTCACAAATACAGTAAACTATTTAGGAACAGATATGATGCATCTTAAAATTTTAAAGTAAACAAAGCAAAAAAAAAAAAAAAAAAAACCTCTAGAGTGTAGCGTATGCCAGATTCAATTGTAGAATTATTGTAGTAGGAACTGTCAACTGCTCAGAACAGGGCTGCAGCTGCTAACTTCATTTTACCAAAGGACTCAAGAAAGATTCAGGTCCACTCAGAATGATCATTGTATCAATTGAGTTGACTCTTACCTGGGAGACCTGTCAGCTCCCTGAGATGTGGATTTCCTTCCACAATGTTTACTGCTAATGGGCTGCATTACTAGGGTTCAGCTTGTGCTCCATAAGCAAATCGTTCCTGTAAAACACCTTTGGAATTGACATTATTCATCCTGTCTTACATCATTGAGAATAGAATCTTTTCACCACCACCACCACCCTCATCATTTGTAAGTGGGAAACAAACACATACACATTAGGTTTCTTTTTTCTCAACAATTAAAAGACTGTGTTTACAGTGTGTTTGGGAATATAGGGGGAATCTTGGCTTTTATTAAAGATGAGAGAGGAAATAGAGACCCATCAAAGCACATCATTACTATACCTTAGAAATATTGCTGATTACTAGTGAGAATAATCTTGCTAACATTATTGTCAAATGACAATGTCTAAATGGTCCTGAACCTTTTGACCTTCCCTTTTCCTAGATATTGTTACTGTTTTCTTCTTTGGTGGGCATTGGTTTTTCTTGTTAGAGTTTTCAGGTTTTTAAAAGGTTCAGAACTTCAGCAACTAAGACATTTGAATAGTATCCATTTTTTAAGTCCTGAAACTTCAACAAGTTTATAAATAGTGTTATAAATAGCAGCAGCACCTACTTCTCAGAAATAAACCAAATTCATAGTTTATGGGGGGAAATGTATATTCTGCTCACAATTTAAAATTTTCTACTTCTGCTAGCTTGTTAAATTTTCTCCTCCCTTCCTCCATTCCCCTTCTTGTTTACCTTTCTCCTCTATTTTTCAAGCATCCTTAGTTAACAAACTCATGACAGTATGATCCACAAAATCTCCTTTTTTCATGTTATTGATGGACCTTCCATTATTGTGGTCAAGACAGTCCCCATTTTTACCTGTTTTTAAAATTAACAGATAGCAGTGGCTTAGAAAATATTCAGTAATATTCATGAAAAAGGTCATGTTTTATTTAGAGGAGCTACTTATAGATCCAAAATGCTAAAATTAAATTTAAATATGAAAAGGTTGGTTTTTATCCCCTGGCACATACAGTGGTGAGTTAGCCCAGAGTGGTGGGAGACTTGGAGAGATTTACAAGTTTAAATTTCTTTATGCAGTAGTTTACAATTATCAAACCCCTTCCCATATAAGTGGAGAAAGAAGACAGAACTGAAACTCAGAGGATCATCATCAAAGGCTCCCATGGTCCCTTTCAATCCTCCAGGTGGCCATGGGCCTGACCCTCCCGCTGGATAAAAGCTACTCTGGGGGCGGCCCACTTCCTGAGGTCTTCCCAGGCCCCGATGGGATACTCCAAGGGGATGTTGCTATGGCAAAGTGGTTTCTTCCATCTCCTCATTCCCCTCTCAACGCTTGATTTTCTCTTCCACTCCTCAAGCCTCTCTCGGTGATGCTGTCCCAGTGCCCATAGCTCAGGGCTCCGCTGGGACAAAGATTTAATTTTTAAAAATTTTTTTTAATTGTGGTAAAAGCCACATAATATAAAACATACTATTTGTTCGGTGACATTAAGTACATTCACATCATTGTGCAATTCTCGCCATGATCCATCTCCTGAATTTTTCGCCCTCCTAAACTGAAGTCCTGTCCCCAATAAACACTAATTCCCCATACCCCCTCCCCACCTCACCCCCTAACCCCTGGCACCTAGCTTCTACCAATGTACTTTCTGACTCTGAATTTGACTTTTGCAGATACCTTGTATAAGTGAAGTCAAACAGTGCTTGTCTGCATCTAAAGTATATTGGAATGCATTTTAGGTTAATTAACATATGGGACAAGGATTTTAAATAGCTTAGACCCATGACAATGAGTCCAGGAAAACACACACATTCGACTTATCAGTAGGAGCATTGCTGGTGTTAATGCACTGATGCTTAGGCACATGGGGGCCAGTGGGGCTCGCTCTCTTTCTCTCTCTCCCTCCCCTTTTTCCTCTCTCAGCCTTTTTCTCTTCCCCATTCAGCACTTAAAGCCACACTGTCTCACCTCTAGATTCTCTGGGTGTATATTCCCTAGGTTGAAGGGACACTATTTATTCAACCACGTTCGTTCATGTTGAAGAGAAGAGAAGGCTTTCCTTCCCCATCCCTAGAGTGAGGGAGACATGCAGAATCTCAAGAATTCTGTTTATCTAGGCGACGGCGCCCCACTCCAGCATTCTTGCCTGGAGAATCCCAGGGACGGAGGAACCTGGTGGGCTGCAGTCCATAGGGTCGCTAGGAGTCGGACACGACTGAGCCACTTCACGTTCACTTTGCACTTTCATGCATTGGAGAAGGAAATGGCAGCCCACTCCAGTGTTCTTGCCTGGAGAATCCCAGGGACGGGGGAGCCTGGTGGGCTGCCGTCTATGGGGTCGCACAGAGTCAGACATGATTGAAGCAACTTAGCAGGAGCAGCAGCAGCAGCCCTTACCATGAGCACCTGAGTTCTGGAGTGATCTAACTGGTTTTCACAAACCTCTTTTGCAAAAGCATAAACATCTAGTCCCTCCTTTTGAACACAGCACCTATTGAACCTTGGTGCCTCCACTGAAACTCCCAACTTTGCATTGTGACAGGACAAGGAAGATTTAATTACTTTTTCATGGGAAACTACCATGTTCTGTTCTTCAGCGTAGTCTTTTCATAGTGAAATGATAACACACAGAAAAATTCAAAAAAGCTTTTGCAACTTAGTGCAAAGGCCCAGGGATTACAAAAACATGTAAGAAAACTAAAGTTATGAACAAACATGTACGGAACACCTCTTTGGTTGTTAGAGTACTTTGCTGGGTGCTCTGCATATGTTAACTTAATGAGTCTTCACAATAACCTTATAAAGTGCACATGATTATTCCCATTTCCTAGAATGAGTAGACTGAGGTGCTAAGAGATGAAATAATCACCAACAATTTTCCACTAGTTAGTGGCAAAACTTAGACTTGTATCCAACCAGTGGGGAATTTTTTTCCTCTCCCTCTCTCGCTATATTTATCTCATGAAGACTATTAAGAAAAATTACCTTTAATGGCTTTTAAGTGAGTGTGAAAGTCACTCAGTCATGTCCGACTCTTTGGGACCCCATAGACTATACAGTCCAAGGAATTCTCCAGGCCAGAATACTGGAGTGGGTAGCTGTTCCCTTCTCCAGGGGATCTTCCCAACCCAGGGATCAAACCCGGGTCTCCCACATTGCAGGGGGATTCTTTACCAGCTGAGCCACAAGGGAAGCCCAAATGGCTTTTAAGAAGCCATTAGAGGGAAGCAGATTTTCTTATTGTTGTCATTGCTGTTTTTACAGCATCAGTTTTCATGCAAATTATCCTTCTCATAATGTGAGTCAAAGTGACATTTTAAAGATCATGACACTTCCAATTCTTTACTCTCGTCTGTGAGTGTGTTTCTAAAGTTGAGCACTCAGCAGCAAGGATCCTCATTCTAACTGACAGTGAGAAACAATGAGTAGGTAGATATTCCCAGAGGTGGAATACTTACTGATACCCATAGTGTAAGCATTAAACTGTATGCTTTAAAAAGCTCTTTCTCACACTCATTAAGAAATTGTGTGTCATCTATTTCTTACAGTTTGACCTAAGATAATTTGTCTCATGTCCCGGGCTTTAGTTATGCCCCCTTCAGACACACCTCCATTCCCTATGCCCATACTCTTGCCAGACATTGTTAATCAGTCATGGCACTGTTTCTTCCTGAACATTGGAACCTTTAGAGCTCCAGGAAGCCATAGCCAATTGGTTGATTGATTGATGTTGCCTGCAACAAGATTAAATCTATTTATCCTTAGTTGCATGTCTTCCTCTAATTAAACTCATTGATCTGCTTATCTTCATGCCTTTACTATCTCTGGTTCAGATTCTCCATAGAAGACCTCTAAATATTCATACTTTTCATGTTTCCCTCCTTGGACACTAGATTGCATGTCACAAAAATAACTTTTGTTTGGGAAATGGATATATTTCCCTATTCTTCCTAAATCAGCATCCTAATTGGAACTGCCAAAACAACCAAGTTTAACCTTAAACTTGAGAGCACCTGAGACTGAAGTCAACATATTATGTAAAGAAGACAAAAATTCCCTGGAGGAAGAGAGAACAGTGGCTGTGGCCAGACCAGAAGGGAAAGGGAAGGAGACAGGTGATCACTCGCTACCAGCTCTTTAGCTCTCAGAAGCTAGAGTTCTGTGCTCAAGAATGGACAAAGTGATGCCAGGTGTTAACAAAAGCATCTTGACCAAAAAGTGCTGAGGTTACACAAATATTTGACAAAGAATTGTCTCTGCTGATGGACTGAAAGCCCTGAAAAATCACCCCTTTCCAGTGTTGATGGGTTTCCTTTTCCTAAAGATATATGCAACAGAATTACTTGTCACATTGACATCTGCAATCGCATTCTCTGTGGCAGAGTTTAACAGCATGTCATAGACTATTACAACATGTGGCCCATCAGACGACTTGTCTGGATGCCCTAGGCTTCTGTGATACCCCCTCAACTGCTGCTGATGACACCTACATGCTGGCAGTGAATAAATTCAGCACCATTCCTCTCCATCAGTTATAATGCATCACTGCTAAACACCTCCACTACACTGAGGTCCATAAGGGCATTGCAGTGACAATGTGGTAACCCAAGGCATTACATGCCACTGAATTGCTGGAGTTTGCCACAATCACAAGATAATCTTTATGGTGGCTTAAATCATAATGGCTACTGGATAATAATAGCATCCTTATGTGTAAGTCATCCTCATTCTTATGAAAACAGGGAGATGTGCTAATGAACACTAGTAATCATTTCAGTGATTTTTTTTTTTTAGTTACTCTTACAATATGGACTTTGTTCTCCCTTGTGGTTTATGCTCTTAACCCTTTTAAGCAAAGAGACAAGTGAACATGAACAGCAACAACCAAATAAGTCCCCTGTCAGAGAAGCTGGAACTCTTAGGTCACAAATTATCATTGCAATAGCAGTATGGGCCTCGTCCTGGTTAAAGCATTCATCAGAGATGAATCATTACTGTTGGAGTCAGGGAAAAGACAGAGGGGATCATTGCAAATGATGCCTGAGCTATTTGCTGTGGAATTGATGGGCCAATAACTTCACTCAAAAATTTCTAATGTTGCAACCTAGGCATAAAGTAGACCATGCTTGTTGAATTGAAGTGGAAGGCAACGAATCAAGCATCCCCTATGCCAAGGATTCATTGAAGCCTTTCACTTCACACTTGGAGGACTACAATAATATCCCAGTGACTCGTCTCCTGGTCAATCACCTCTTGACACTCCAGTCCATTCTTACCACGCAGTCACGTTCTCATCTGAAATAGCTCTATTTCAGTACTCTCCCCTGGAATTTGACCCTTCCAGACCAACCTGTCACTGCCGAATGTCTGCACTCTCTTTTGCATGAAACTAGTTAACTCACCACTGCCACGTTTCTCACCGCCCGATTGAAATGGATTCTCTGACTTACCATGTCCCAGCCAACCTCCAAGATGCTCTTCTGCCCCTGTTTCTTCTAGGAAGTCTTCCTAGCCATCATCCTCATCTTTCTTCCTCTGAAACCACTCATTCATTCCAAATATTCCTCTGAGCACTGACCACATGAGCAGAGATTTTTATCAGAGAGTCCTTGCCACTTTGACACGTATCATTTCTCCATCGGGTTTTTAGAATCTTTGCATGCAATGAGCCTATTTTATCACCCCCTCCCCTGCCCCAGTTGTGTCTTCCATGGCACGACACTGTGTGTTACATAGAGAAAGGTCTGGTGGTACGAGGCTGTTCCGCCAGAGTCCTCAGCATCTAAGGAGAGCTGGAATACGAGAATATCTCTTGTGTGTCTGATGCCTGGATCCAGAGTCCCAGCACAATGGCCGTTTGCTCAGTGACATGTGCTTCCATCAGGACATCTCCTTGTGGTAAATCCTTAGCCCTAGGAACCAGAAAATCAAACTCCAAAAGCTAGTCCTTGGACTACAAATGCTTTGAAAGTGGCTTCTTTCTATCTTTGTCCTCAAATCAATTTCATTATTGCCTTTTCTTTTTTAAAATTTATTTTTGGCTGTGCTGGGTCTACGTTGCTTTGTCAGGCTTTCTCTAGTTGCAGTGAGCGGGGGCTACCCTTCGTTGCAGTCCATAGGCTTCTCATGGCAGAGGCTCTAGGCACGTGGGCTTCAATCGATGTGGCATGTGGGCTCAGCAGTTGCAGCTTACGGGCTTACTTGCTCCCCAGCATGTGCAGTCTTCCTGGACCAGGGATCAAACCCATGTTCCCTGCATTGGCAGGCGGATTCCTATCCAGTGAGCCACAGGGAAGCCCCCTTAATGCCTTTTCAAACCTCAGCTGCAATTTCCTGATTTAGTTGAAGGATGTGTAGATGCAAATACTTCCTTTGAATATTGAAAACCTTTTCATTTAAAACACAAGTAGTCCAGGTCAATGAACCTCCCACCTTGCTGCCTCGGCTTCTCACACGTCCTTGTGACCACCTTTTGGAAGTTAGAGTCTAAAGAGAAGTTACAGTGAGATATATGTAAGCAAAATTGGCACATCTGACAAGTTTTCAACAACACAGTATGTGACGGTCTCCACACTTGGATGCATGGGAGCAAATGAAAATGAGCGAGTTGTAAGGCACTAGGGAATATTAAAAAATTCCCCAGAGTACTGCCAAGGGTTTGACAAGCTGAGATGGTGATCCCAACTGTGCTGAAAGGAGAACAAAAATGGAAAATGCTCAACTTCACAGAAGCCATCCTGACTTTAGAACCACCCAACCCCACCCTTCCACCTCTCAAAGCCTCCCATTAAAGGGTTCCCTCTGTCGGGCCAGGGAGGGTCTCTCTGGCTCTGACGCTAGCACTGCCTTACCCTCAGTAAGTGATGCTAAGGCCCAGGAAAGAAGAAAGGAGCGAAGGAGGGGTGAAGGGGGACAAAAGTGACGCCATGTTTTAGTAATGTTGCCTTGAGGTGTTGGCAAGTGAGACTGCACTTGGGGAAGAGGCTGGTGAGATGCTGTGTTTGCCTTTGCTTCTTTGCACTCAGAACTCAGGCAGAGCATCTCATTACCGCCAGGTGAGCACAGACTCGTGTCAATCTTCTTGGAAGCAGAATGCCTCACTCCACATCCCAGTGTGTTCTGTAGCTGTCAGATGCCTGCCTCCTCTGAAGCCTTTTCCCAGGCTAAACACGCTGACATCCTGCCTAAAATAGAACCCACAACCCTGCCACCTAAGTGAATCCAGCTTCTGTGGGCTTTCATCTGGGGCCAATCAGGAGGAGTGGGGCTTCCCAGGCCCAGGGAAGTCAGACAGGATGGGTGAGCCTCTGGACTTTCCCTGTGCCTTGAGGACAGGGGCGTTGTACATTTCATGGTGCAGGTGAGGAAAGTGAGAGTAGCCTGCATCAGAGTCAGACAAGGAACTCGCTCACCTCATTGCCTGTGGAGTCAAAGCCTTTGGACCCTGGGATGTTAACGCAAGACCAGCCATCAATAAAGTACTTATGCACCCTGATCTATTGATGTGGACTCCTGCTGACCTTGCTGGCACTGATGGGACATGCTCATGACCAGTGCTGCTGGAGGGACAGTGCAGTCTTGCTCAGTGAGACAGTGGAGCTACAAACTCCCTGTAGGACCACTGACCACTCTCTCGGAAATGACTTGACCTTGATTGTCCGCCATTGACAACTGCCATGGATACCTGATATTTGCCCAGCTCCTCCATTAGCGCCATCCCACAGGAGCTTCTGTGGTGGAAGCATGGCCTGCCGAGTGAGGAGGGATGTCTCTCAACCCTGATCTTTGGACTGAATCCTGTGGTCTTGCAGGTCTTCTGCGGTGCCAGCTGTATCTGGAATCCAAGAGACAGCTGAACCCAGAAACCATTCCTTCCCAAGATAGCTATTGAGAAACTATGTCCCAAGCCCTGCCTGGGGCACTGTGGGCAGAAAATGGAATCATTTATAAACTTAGTCTACAAGCAGCTGAGCATCTGGTGGGAAACGGCAAGCAGGATGCAGGGCTTTTCCTAAGAGCAGGGGCCCTCCTATGTCCTCCCTGTGGTAGCAGCCAGGGGACACATGGAAAAGTGGGCATCTGGGGGTCCTGCAGACCTGGACCCCAACTCTGCCACTTGCAAACTCCTCCCTGAACCGCCACTGTCTTACCTACTAAAAAGGGGTGAGACTAGTGCCCACAGGACTGAGCTGTTGTGAGAATGTGGAATGAATGAAAACCAGACCCATGAAAGCACTTCCTGAGATAGTACTGTTAATATGTCGAGGTGGCCCCCTCAGGTCACGTTACCACAGTTCATGTCTGGAAAGTGTCCCTGGAAGACAACCAGCACAGCAGAGCTGCATAAGCATCCTGGGGTACCTGGAGGGGATAGCATCCAACCTGAGTTCCATGACTTTCCCTGGGAGAGTCCATGACATTGAAAAACAGAGTTGTATTTTCTTTTCTCACCAATTAGATTTGTCCCTGTCAACTTATGAATGTGTCTGTGTTTCCAGATCTTATGAACACCTCTGTTCACGATCCCTTTCTCCCACCACGGTGACTGGATCCAGCCAGGCCCTCCTGTGATGCTCTGCATGAGCTCTTTACTGACACCAGAGGCTACCAGATACAGAGAAAAGCCTCCCCCACCTGCCGCAGAAGCCTTGATCCTCTCACCTTTAGGACCCAGTTTAAAACCCATGTTTTAAAATGCACTTTCAGAGACTTCCCTGGCAGTCCAGTGGTTAGGAATTTGACTTCCAGTGCAGGGGTTGCCATTTTGATGCTTTGTCAGGGAGCTACGATCCACATGCCTTGTGGCCAACACCGAAACCTAAAACAGAAGCAATATTGTAACAAATTCAGTGAAGACTTTTACAACGGTCCACATCAAAAAAAAAAAAAATTAAAAACAAAATGCTCTTTGAAAAATGTTCAGTCCTCAGTCGTCATTTCACCTCTATTTTGAGTTTCATTTATCGGTTAATGATCCCAGTTCTCCCTCAGAAAGCATAGGCTCCTTAACGATATAGTAGAGGAGGCGGCACAGCTGGGACTGGACTTATGTGTCCCTGACTCCAGAATCCGGGCTCTCCACCACCGTGATCACCAGGGTGCTGCTGGGGCCTCCAGTCATGCTGGGATGTCAGGGAGCTAACCCCCGACCTGAGAGAGGAGCAGGAAGGCGGGGAAGGGAAGGAGCACTGGAGAGGGCAGAGGAGAGGGTATAAGGAAGCACGCTGTGTGTGAAGAGCCCTGTGGGGAAGGGGCGCGGCTCCCCGGCCAGATGAGGGCCTTCAGTGCGAGTGGTTGATGCTCCATCTGCTTCTGAGACAGAGCAGGTGAGTCTGCTGCCCTGGCAGAAGTCACGTGTTTCTGCCCTCACTGCTGCCTGAGTTTCCTTTCTTTTTTTTTATATTGAAGTATAGTTGTAGTGTAATATAGTTTTAGGGGTTGTGTTAGTTTCAGGTGTCCAGCAAAGTGTCTCAGATATACATAAACAAATATACATTCTTTTTCAGATTCCTTTCGCAGATAGGTTGTTACAGAGTATGGAGTAGAGTTCCCTTTGCTATACAGTAGGTCCTTGTTGGTTATCTATTTTGTATATAGTAAGGTATATCTGTTAATCCATGATTTTAGTTTTAAATAAGATGGTTTCCCTTTTTGTCCAGGCACTCGGTCTGCGTGTGTTTCTCTCTCCTTCACATGCTCATTCTTTGCTACTTTCTTTCTTCTCCAGATCGGTCCAAGGATTCTGAATCAGCTCTCAGGGAGCCTCCAACAGAGACCAGAGCATGAGAGAGGGTCAGGTGCCTGTGCCAACTCTGAGCAGAGCCTGGAGCCTCACCTGTGGGCCTGTTTCTTGCAGATTATTGGGACCATTCCTCTGATGCCGAATCCAGGGCCCTCAAGCCAAACAGCAAGTGGCACACAGGGCCTTCAAGTGCAGCCGATTACCCCCCAGCTCCTGACGAACGCCCAGGGCCAGATCATTGCCACAGTCATCGGGAACCAGATCCTGCCTGTGATCAACACGCAGGGCATCACACTCTCCCCCATCAAGCCCGGCCAGCAGGTAAAGGCTTCTGGTCCAGACAGCCGTGGCTACCTGGACATCTCTCCTTATCGTCCTTCTTCTATTTGGGCTCAATCAATGAAAAGTAATTTTTAAATTAGAAAACATTTAATCTCACTAATCCTAACATACCAATACTTATTTTTAAAAAAAAGCAAGTAGCTTTATTTTTCATTATTAGTGAATATGAGTGACAACTAAATAACTGCTAATCTATAAATAAGAATATATTTGTTATAACAAGGACAATTGCCTAAAGTTCATTAGATTTGTGTTCTTATTTATCACAGCTTATGATACTTAACTTTCAGTCAATTTTAAAAGGGGTCAACAAGAAATTAAGACCAGTTAACATCTCATCTATAAATGGGGGGGGGGGGGGTAGAGAACTATTACTCATTAAGAGATCCTAAATTGATGCTGCTAAAAGTGCTTCCCAGAAATTAGGGAATGAAAAATAGGTTCTAATTGGTAGAATTTTATTAAAACCATGAGAATCCGGTATGTTTTATCCATTCAAATATCAATCAAGCACTTTCTGTGTGTTATACTAGAAGCTGGGTACACAGCCCTGAAGAACAACATGGTCCCTGACCTCATGGAGTTTCTGGTTAATTATTTTCTTCAATAAACCTTTCTTGATAACCCACTAGACACTGAGCCTCTGCTTAATGATAAGAAACAGGGTTGAAAGAGTGGCAATTTCTTGTCTTAAGGAGCTCATAGTCTTGTAGAGGACACAAATGTATGACACAGCCCCATTATGCAATAAAACAGAATGTCCTGGGACTTCCCTGCTGGTCCAGTGGTTACAAATGTTGTTGACCCATCATTCACCTGACTGACTCCAACCCATCCATCAAGACTCACTTCCAAACCACGTGAGCACTTCCACAGCGGGAAGGGGTGGGGACGGGGCGGGGGGGCAGAGGGGGGTGGAGCAGGTGAGGAACTAAGATCCAGTGACATGGCCAAAAAATTTTTAATAAATAAATAAGACAGCATGTCCTGTAACAGGACAGGTATGCACAAAGTTTAGTATCATCACAAAGATGGAAGTGACTGACTGTCCGGAGAGTTCATGGTTTGGAAGTGAATCTTAATGGATGGGTTGGAGTCAGCCAGGTGAATGATGGGTCAACAACATTCCAGGCAGTGGGGATAGCAGGCACAGAGGCAGGAACACACGAAGAAGCCTGGAGTATTAAAACACAGGGAAAAGGTTCATGTGACTGAAACGCAGAGTGAGTCTGAGAACAGTCATGGAAGGGGCCTAACATTCAAACTGAAAAGGGTGACTTTGTCCCAGTGTGATCTTGAGGCATTCCTCATCTTTGTGCCTCAGTTTTCTCATCTATAAAATGGGGAAATGTCAGTATCTCCCTCACATAGCAGCTGGGGGGCCTCTCTTACTCCCGCTGGTTCTCCCTCTAAATCGAAACCACTGCCTGTGAGCCAGGGTTCCCATTGCCCTCTTCTTCCCCAGCTTTCTCATGGGCAGTGGGACAGTCCCTGACAAATGTATTGTGAGGACTTCTACCCTCTCCCTCTGCCTCTGTCTCTCAGCTATTTTCTTTCTTTTACTATTTACGGGATTCCACTGTATTCTCTACCCTTCTAAATAGTTCCCCCAAGGGAACTGGACTGGTCCCTGCTGGTCCAGTGGTTAAGACTCTGAGCTGCCACTGCGGGAGGCACGGGTTCCATCCCTGTTCAAGGAACTAAGATCTCACATGCCACACAGTGTGGCCAAAAAAAATGAATAAATAGTTCCTCCAAATGTTCCGTTGGCTTTTTAATCTCTAGTTCTATCTGTTCAAACCTATGTTCAAAATTATCTCTGGGTGCAGAAATGAGAAAATTAATCTTTTTGTACAATCTGCTAAAAAACTATTTCTGTCAGCAAACCCAAGTTGTAAATTGCCAAGTTGATGAATTAATTAGAGATCATCAACATTTAATACAAGTAGCTCTCATTCTCACTTTGAATTTCTAAGTAGGGTGTGTGGGTGATAGACCACTGCCATTATACAAGATGACAGCTCTATATTTGAGGTAGTACAGTTTTGATCCAGAAGGAGCTAACTAAGAAACGGTAAGTAAGAGGGAGGTATGGTGCTCCTCCTCAAACCCTCGCCCACTATCAACAGTGTGAATCCATTTACACAGTCTCTCTCGTGAGCATAGATGCACCTCAGAATCTTGCTCGCACCCTACCTGTTGACCACTGGATGAAACCTCATTATCACGGTGGGAATGTCTGGTCCTCTGCTAGTCTGATCACTGCCATCAACCCTGTTGGTAGAACTGGAGATCTAGCAACTGGGAAGAAACAGCCAGCCTCTAGGGGATGTGCCTTGCCCATTCAACTCGTGTCATTTACAACCAGCATCGCAGAGAGCAGGACTTGCCTTGCCAGTATATGCGCATGCATCTCTCATGAAAGTGCGTGCTGAGAGGACATGTGTGCACAGCTGAAAAGAGTGACACTCAAACCTTCCTGAATCCTCAAGTCATGGCAGGCACCTGTGGGCCTGTTCTGTTGTTCAAGGCACTTGCCAGTGGTCTACTCAAGTCCTAGAAAGGTCAAGGGAACTGATGACGGACCTGCTGAGAAATATCAGGAGAAGAGCGCCACACTGTTTCTTGGCATCAGCTCTGATTGAAACACCTTGGAAGGTGTAGTAAAGTTAACAAGTTGGGTGAATCGACAGGAAATGCTCAAGTCTGAGTCCCAGATATAAAAGGGGGAATTCTGAGGATAGAGGGTCATAAAATGCTGAAAGTCCAAAAGTAAAAAGCTCAGACCTAGAGATATATATAAGAATAGTGGTCTTCAATTTTTTCTTTAAATACTACCCTTTACATTGAAGAAATATAATATGGACAACCACTAAAAAATAAAGGATTTCTCTTGTACAGTAGAGAAGTTTCTCAATTTATTTTTTCATGTGATTTATGACAAATGCTTGATCTCACCAGAGCATAGTTCCAACAGTAAAATATGTCATAAATTACAAGAGCAGAGAAATCCCTAACTCGCACTCAAAAGGAAGTCCACTTTTTATGGAGTGAAGTACAGGCCTCTTGGGCTAGATGACCTGGGGTGATTCATTTTAATTAAAAAAAATAATTTAAAAATCTTAATTTTTACACATGCCTACCACTAGTTAAAAGAACCTGGATAAAATCGAAGAGTGAAGAGTCAACTACTCTTGAGGATGCTTTATTCCAATGATTAAAGATTGAGAACCTGCAAAGTTATCATCTGAAATACAAACAGTATTTTTTAAAAAACATATACCAATATCTGATAGTCCTAGATATCACTTTCATAGTATCGAGTTGGGAATCCTTGGTAAGCAATGCAAAGAAATAAAGGTCACAAGAAAATGACTAGATAAGAAAGAGAGGGGGACTTACTTGGTGGTCCAGTGGTTAAGACTCCCAGTGCAGGGGATGCGAGTTTGATCCCTGGTCAGGGAAGTAAGATCTCACGTGCTGCACATACACACATACATACACACACACACACACACACACACTCTCTCTCTCTCTCTCTCTCTATATATATATATATATATATATATATATATATATGAGGGAGAGAGAAGGATCTTTCTGTCCGTGGAACAAAGAGCTTAATACAAAAATATTTGGTAGAGCTTGAAAGTAACCTTTCCTTTCCTCCATAAGATTCTGAAGCTTCAAAAGTCAGAGTGACCCACATGCCAGGGTTTGCCCTTATTATTCTGTGATTGTGAATTCATGATTTCTTCATGAGCAGCACAGAAATCATGTTGTGTGTATTTATTCTTCCTCTGACTAAATCGCAACAAAAGTTTATGGGAGATTTTTAATGTCATTAAGCAAATAGAGACACGGGGAAGGGAAAATGTGATTTGTAAAATCAAAGCATTGAGATTTTTCAAAAATTGAATACTATGGCTATAATACTTGGAGACTGCCATCCATGAAGGCACTCAATTGTTCTTCAAAATGTAATCTTGGTGCTAATACGAAGCCAAAGGAAAATGATTTATTTAAAGTAGCTCTCTAGAATGCCGTGCATGCTAAGTCGCTTCAGTCATGACCAACTCTTTGCCACCCTATGGTCTATAGCCCACCAGGCTCTTCTGTCTGTGGGATTCTTCAGGCAAGAACACTGGAGTGGGTTGCCATGTCCTCCTCCAGGGGATCGTCTTGACCCAAGGATCAAACCCATACCTCTTACCTCTCCTGCACTGGCAGGTGGGTTCTTTACTACTAGCAACACAGGGAAGCCCCTAAAATGCTATATGATTCTCTAAATCCATCTTTTTTTTTTTCAAGTAAAAAAATATAGTCACCAGTTTTTTCCCAGCTGTTACATAAATCAGTAGTTTCCAACTTTTTCTTGAAGCCATCCAGAATGAGACACAAATGAAGTATTTCCACCCATACAGGATCTAAAATAGTCATAAGGGTTTCCTAGAGAAAGGAAATGTGTGTCAGGGACCCCAATACAAAACAGACCTTTGACCTTCCAGCCACACATCCGGGCATCTCACCTCTCTGGTCTCCCCTGGTCACTCCCAGTCGATCTCAGCTGACAGAGCACGTGCTCCCTGCCCACCCTAGCCTGGAGTGCCTTTCCCTCCTCTTCTGTCTGGCAAACTCCAACCACCATCCCCCTGCCCAGGATCCCTCCTTTGTGAAGCTCCCATTTGTCATTCTCCCACCTCGGTTTTCCCCTCGCTCCATCCACTGTCATTAGTCTGTACTGTCTACACCTGGAAGGCAGGGACCAGACTGATTCAGCCTTGCTCAGGACCCACCCTATGTTGCGTGCTCCATCCATCGTGTTTAACCACTGCCAAATGGTAGTGTTTCCCTATCTGGGACACCAGATTCCAGAGGCATGCTCCCTGAGGAGCCCAGCCCAGGCCCTTCCGTGGCTTTCCCATTCTGTGTCTTTTGCCATTTTCCAGTTTGTTCCACACCAGCACCTGCCGGCAGCTTGGGGAGAACTTCCACACAGCACTCTCTTCCCTAATTCTCTTTCTTTCTCTGTTAACCCCTTCCTCTGTACTAAGATTCTATCATGTTCTAGATATGGTACCCAAGGGAGTTTTTAGCTATCAGAAATTTTCAAAATTTTAGTGCTCAAAATTTTTCAAGTTAGGTTGTCCTGAACCTTCCAGCAAATTTAACACCTGCACAGTTGGCCATGTCCACTGTAGAATGAACTCCTCGATAACATTCAGGTATTCTTTATGTCCTCCTAATTATTAAAAGTTCTTACTAAATCTAGGCTCTGGCTTCTCTTGTCTAGACACAATAAATCTACTTTCTTTACCCTTTTTCTAAGACAAGATCCTTCCAAAACCTTAAGTGGTCCCTCAACCAGCAGCCTTAGCCTCACTTGGGAACCTGTTAGAAATGCAAATTATTGACTCCCACCTGGACCTACGGCACCAGACACTGTGGGGGTAAGGTCCAGGGACCTGTTCTGACAGCCCTCCACGTGATTCTGAAAGTGCTTAAATCTTGAGAACCACTGATTTCATTTCTTCTGCACCCACTTTGCCTTTACCTATTTGGAAAGTTTCTTCTCCCCCTTGCCCAAATAAATTTCTCTATATTTAATCCCATTTGAATTTTACTGTTTACATAAATTAACTTTTTCCAATTCATCTATCACATTCTGGTTCTTCATTTTATCCCATTTTCCAAGATGCTTGTCACCTTCACTTCTTTTTATATCAATCGTGAATTTAATTAGAAGATGCTTTATTTCAGAAACTGAAATATTGTTAAAGATATACTGCGTTACACAAAGAAGACAGATGAGGAGCACTGGCACAGAAAATCCAGAAAGACTTCAAAGTGTGCCTATATCTATTTTTGTTGAATACAGTAAACATCAGCAGTGTCAACCAACACAAACCGACAAAGCCAGCCTATGAGACGCAGTAAGAAGCGTAAAGCTTAAGGGACTCTGAATCCTATTTCTGCCTGTCTCTCATACCCTGTGTGGTGTGAACATCCTCACATCCTTCTCTCCTTCCCTGGATGAAGCAAAGCCCAAGGCTAACATGAACCGCCCCTTCCTTTTCCTCCTTTTTGGTGGACTTTCCATGCCTGTATTAATTTGCTAGAAATGCCATAACCTTAAAATCTTGATTTTTTTCAAGTAAGAACTTTTTAGAATTTTTATGGGTTATTCTGAACTGTTTGGTTGAATGCTGGAAGGTAAGCAGGACCCCAGTGTTCTAAAAAATGTGTTTATTTCCGTTGGACAAAATACTTCTTTCCTAGATTCTTAGTTATCTTAGATTCATCTCTTTCTTTGACTGTGTAGGCATAGAACAAACTCTCAATAGAGCTACTTTGTTTTCCTCTAGAATTCCTTCTCTTGTGTAGACTGAAGCCTAGTAATTTTTCTTTACTGAGTTGTGTATGAGAAAAAGAAATTTAAATTGATTATTGTCTTATCCAGTTCCTTGATGGTGCTTTGCCACACCCAGGGCCAATAAAATATTGATGAAATGATAAAACCAAAGACTAGCTCATGATTCAGTAACTCAAAACTGTGCAAAGCTTTTGTCAAGTAACAATATTTAGAAGGACAACTCAATAGGTTAGAGGGGATAGACTGACATGCAAATATCCATCACATTTTATTAAGCAAATTAAAAATAGATTTAATCTTCAGTGTGTGTTCCTACAGAATAAAATTTACTGGATTCGATTGTTGATTATGTACTCAGCAGATTGGCTAATTACTTTAGGCAGATGCTTGTTGCATATTAATTTGAGTTCCATGTCAATTACAACTACCTTACTTCACAATCTTAGCACAGTGGAGTAACAATGAGGATGTTCCCTTGAGATGTAATTGCAGGAAATTGTGGAACAGGACAGCCTGGCATCCTGGAAAGAGCCCTGAACTATGGGGCAAGAGCTTGGATTCTAAGGCAGACTCATGGTCTTGGGAGAGTCACTTACTTCTCATAATTGTGCCAGCTATATCTGCTGCATAGAGCTAGCCTGTGAATCTGGAGAGCAAAAGCATTGCCAAGGGGTGGGAGGGGAAGGGAAATAGGTCTAAATATGTTTAGACACATTTCCAAAGTAGCACATAATTAACAATTGTTTGAAAGTAGAATGTTAATTGATGGTTAAAAACACTTTAGGGAATTAAAAAGACTGTCGACCACAGGTGTTGGTGATGCTGCACAGCAACTGGAATTCTTATACATAGCTGGTGAGCATATCAATGGTTCCAGCCACTTTGGAAATCAGTTTGGTAGTTTCTTTAAAAGGTAAATGTACACTTAAGGTATGACTCAGTCATTTCCACAGTTTCACTCATAGGTATTTACATAAAAGAAATGAAAACACAGGGATACACAAAAATTTGTCCATAAATGTTTATAACAGCTTTCTTCATCATAGCCCCAAACCAGAAATAACCCAAATGTCCATCAACAGATGAATGCCTAGACGATCTTCGACATAGATATGCATACAGATATATAACAATACTCTACATATTTCTCAGCAACTAAAAAATGATTTACTGATATATCCAACAAAACTGGGTAAATCTCAAAAACAGTATCTGAGCGAAAGAAGTCAAATGCAAAAAAGTACATACCATACAATTCCAGTTTTAGAATTATGCCAAATGAGTACATGTGGCAGAAAGCAGCACAGTCCCTGTCTGGGGCCAGGAGTTGGAAAATTGATTACAAAGGCAATTAGGGAACTTTATAGAATGATAAGAAGGTTCTATATCTTGATAATATGGTGGTTTCACAGATGTATACATTTGACAAAATTCATCAGACTGTATGCATAAAATGTATATATTTTATTATGTGTAAATTATATCTTGACAAAGTTGAATTAAAAAAAACTGAACACACACACACTGGGAAAGCATAGACAAATGTGAAGTTGGAATCTCCAGGCTGACTCTTAGATCCTGAGGAGGTGGTCAAAGATCAGGGCCTGTTTTGTAGTTGGCTCTCTTTTCACCAAAGTTCAGGGCCTGGCCTGATTCCACTCCCAGACTGACTTCCTTTTGTTAAAAACCTTTTTTGAAAACCTTCCTCCACCTCTGGGAGCTGTGATGATGGACATGAAAGCACTCTGGGAAGTACTCTGTCTAATCAACAAAGGTGGCCACTGCTGAGGCTACTAGTGCCCTCGTGCCAGGCCTCGGGCTGTCATCCGTCAGCTTCCCAGAGGGTCAACACGTGGATGGAGAGAGGCCCCGCCCAGAAGCGGTGGCTGTCCTCCTTTTCTCTCCCCTTCCTCCCTTCCGTCGAGGTTCTCACCTCCCAGAACCATAGCACTTAGATCACCTGGAAAGAAGTCATGAATACAATGACCACCTTCCTTACCACACACAAGACTTGAAGTGAATTCTGACTTGTGGCGCTGTGACTAAGAGCTCAAGCCCAGGGATCAGACTTCATAGGCCTGGAGACCAGCTCCTCCACACCTGCCAAAGGAAGACACCAGATCCCTTAAACTCTCTATGCCTCAGCTTCCCTGGTGGTAAAAGAGGGGTCAGAATAATACCCACTCCACGGGCTGATGTGAGAGTTTTAAATGTGAGAGCATGACAACGTCAAACAAAGTTCTGGCACAGTAGAAAAAAGTGACAACCAAGAGGGACAAATATCGATCGATACATTGGTCCTGACTGCCCCCATTTCTCTCTCAGTTGTGATAGGGTCTTAGAATTAATTTTCCCAGCTCCACAGTAATACACCCAGCCTCTGGTTGGAGAGAGCAGGAAGTTCCCATATACACTCAGCCTAAATTGGAACGTTCCTAAAAACACCAGTTACATAAGACAAAATGATTGGGCACAGCCCACCCTTGATCTTGAGTCTTGCGGTCTAAGTTGATGGCAGGTGTTATATTTTAGCTATACGTACTCGAGAAGTCTGTCAAGCGCCCTGGAATTGCATGAACAGGCAGAAAGAGTACAATCACATGTGGCGGTCAAGAAATGTAGAAAACTAGATGCTTCAGCAAGCCGAGTAGGGAATTAATATATTTAGAAATAGTAATAAAATGCCTGTCAAGGAAGCAGCCACATAATATATACAAAAAAAAAAAAGAAAGAAAGAAAACAAAACCCTGCCTCTTGTGCAGGGTGTGCATTATTCCAGAGACGTATATATTCTTAGAAATAAAATGATTCAGCCCTGATAACACTTTTATTCCCTGGCATTTTCCTCCTAATTTTTCATGCCTTTGTGTATTTTTTTACATCCCTCTGCATAGCTCCACCAGCCCTCCCAGACGTCAGTGGGTCAAGCAGCCTCCCAAAGCAGTCTTCTGCACCTGGCTCACAGCCAAGCATCCATGTCTCAAAGCCCCGTCCGGCAGGCTTCCTCCTCTTCCTCCTCATCCTCCTCTTCTTCAGCTTTGAGCGTGGGCCAGTTAGTCAGCAGTAAGTATCCTTTCTGGCTCGGTTAAATCATGGTGACCTTCTTGTTGCCTAATTGCAATGCCTCTCTCTCTCTCTCATCCCTCCTATCCCTTCCTCCCTCTTTCTCCCTCTGATCTTTCAAACAGAAGAGAAGTTTCCTGGCACTGGTAGGTCAATATTGGGATAAAGTCCATGCCCAGGGCCAGTGGTTCACTGGGGAAGCAGACACCTCCACATCCCATCAATCAATGCATGGAGGGGCCGTTTCCACCCCAAGATGCCTTCTGATGGCGCTGAGTCAGTCTGGCCACTTCAGAAGGAAGAAACTGATCAGCTTTCAGGGCATGAGCCACATAGCTTAGAACTGAAATAACCAACAACAGGCACTCAGCCAGCAGGTCAAGCTGCTTTTCTGTGTGTTTGAAGTCCCTGCCATTCTATTTGTAGGTGTCAGAAGAAATAAAAGAGAGTGTGCCTATGGGCGGGTGGTGTGTGCACCACGAGCTGCCCCCAGTGGTGCGAGGGGGAAGCTGCATGGGCTGGAATCTGATGAGAAACCTCTGAACAACCATTCATAAAATAACGTGAGCCTGCAGGTCTGCTTCCCTGAGCAGGCCATGTAGACGTATTTTAGAAATGGTAAGTGGCCCTCGGAGAAGACAGCGTATGTATCAGATGCAAATAGATGAATGTGACAATGATCTAATTCAATGTTAGTTGTTCACCTTTAGTACAATTTTTACCTGTATATAAAATCACAGAATAGTGCATGAATTATAATCCTCCAGGCACCAAAAACCCAACAGCTACAGGTTTAAAGGGCAACAGCACTGCAGAGGCATCTGTGGCACAAAACAAGGATATATGTGAGTATCTGTGTTTGGTCAAGTGTCATGAGTGACCTGTTATAACAGGAATAGTAGGGATTCTCCATATCATGGGCCAAGTCTAGAGATGCAAGGCAAAATGGAGGGTTTCCATGTCTCCCTCACACACACAAGCAAGCCCTCCAAAAAATATACAGGTACATATATACATACGCATGCATACATGTATGGATGGCACTCGGCTCTGTCTTGCCATTTGCTGGGCAGACAAGGATTAGCCTTTTTCAGAAATCAGTTACAGAGCTACTTAATGGACCAAGTAAAATTTCATTTACACAGAGGCCAGTAGGACATTCTATGAGTCTAATGAGTGAATCATAGTCCACGTCCTTGAGAGGAAATATTAAAAACCAAGGAAAAGAGACTCCTTTACCACAGGCACTTGAGGCAAGAAACTCCAAACTCATATGCAGAGCCTGAATGAGATACCTTCTCTGGGAAATACAAGAAGGTCCAGGACTATACCTACCAGGGTTTGAACTTTATACAAACCCATTGCTGGGCTTATGACTGCTACAGATTTTGAGCATTTTGAGCATAAACCCAATATAGAATAAATAATACATGGATCATCTTCTGATACTGATTACTCCCCAGCAAACTTCCATTTAAGATTTCATTTGTGGACTTCCCTGGCAGTCTAGTGGTTAAGATTCCAGGCTTCCACTGCAAGGGGTACAGGTTTAACCCCTGGTCAGGGAACTAAGACCCCACTTGCTGTGTGGTGCAGCAAAAACAACAACAAAAACTTGTAAAGTAGAGTTTTCAAAGCACTTTCAATATTTTACCTATTTGAATACTCACAAAAAGTAATATAAATTATCATTTTTGGATACTGATGCTGGCATCAAATAGATCCTGTAAAATACAACCCACCTTATGTCAGAGAGGCCAGATTCAGTCTTAGTTGAGAGACCTTGACACTCTATGACAAATCTCCTTTATGACAAAGCCAAGATGATAACCCAGCTAGTCAGATTCAATGGGTCATACACATTCTACACACCACTGCTGCCCTAAACAGACAGGACGCTTTCACATAAATTTTATCCAGTGCAATTTGAATGATAAAATACATCAAATCACCTAAATATTCTTCAAGTGATTGTTAAATGCCTGAACCCCTATCTTATAAATAAAGCACAAGATTTTTCTCTGAGCCAATATGAAGAGAAACCCTAGACAACTTTCATATTTTGAAATGTATATTCGAGCATGCAATATGCATTTAAAATTACTTTTGTCTAAGATTAAACTTTGACAACTTTGCAGATAAGCTAATGTAGGGAGACTCAACCCTATATTTCAGATGTAATTGTTTTATACAGGTTAAATTATAGGAGGGAAAACGTGTTTCAGTCAGAGGATGTCAACTTAAAATTTTTAAATGTGGAAAAAAAACAACAACAACTTATTTTTGAGCACCATATATATGTGAGCACAGGAATAGAAACAGAGAAAGAAAAAAGGGAGATGTGGTCCTTGCTCTGAGGGGAAGGTCATGAACTGATAACAAAGAAATACAGTTACAACAAAGGGAAACAAATGCTATGGTCAACATATGAATAAGGTCTATGGCAGAACAGTAGATCGTGATCTCAGTTTTGGAGGCTGAGACAGAACAGAAGGACATCTGAAGTAAAAATCCTTCAATTAAGTTGGATGGTTAATGGATCAAATCCCTCCACTAAGCCAAGGCCATAGTTTGAACCAGGTCAAACTGGATTTGAACCTATGGTCAAAACCTTGGTGAGTGAACCTTCCTAAGTCATGGTCAAAGTGGCCTGATGCTGGGCAACCTGCCATTGCTTCAAATGAATGGGAGTGGGTGGGGCATCCGTAACCTGCCCTACTGCAGGCGAAAAAATACAGAGTTAATACCAAGCATGCATGCATGCTGGGCTTCCCAAGTTGCCCTAGTAGTAAAGAACCCACCTGCCGATGCAGGAGACACAGGAGACTTGGGTTTGATCCCTGGGCTGGAAAGATGCACCAGAGGAGAGCATGGCAACCCACTCCAGTATTCTTGCCTGGAGAGTCCTATGGATAGAGGAGGGTGGCAGGCTACAGTCTGTAGGGTCGCAAAGAGTTAGACATGACTGAAGAAACTTAACACATACCCTCCATCCATTATCTGCAGAATAAGGTTGAACAGAAATGCGCGTGTTCAGTCACTTCAGTCGTGTCCAACTCTCTAAATCTATGGACTGTAGCCCGCCACGCTCCTCTGTCTGTGGGATTCTCCAGGCAAGAATACTGGAGTGGGTTGCCATGCCCTCCTCCAGGGGATCTTCCCAACCCAGCGATGCACACTCCTTAAAACATCTGCATTCTTGTTCACAGCACTGCACAGCCTGCCTTGCGTCAAACCTTGCTCAGTCTCCACAGTCACCAGGGGTAACTACAGGTCCCATAAGCAGAGCTATTAGAAAGTCTAGAAGAGCCAAACAAATGACAAAGTTCCAAACCAACTTAAGATTTACACAGTACTTTTCAAAAACAAGTAGACATGGGACTTTTGTGTTCTTTTCGGGGTTTGGTTTGGCTTTTCAGGACAAAAAAAAAAAAAAAACAAAAAACAACAGGCTTTTCTGGGTTTGGTTTGGCCTGTAAACTCAGTTCTCAGACAGCAAAAGGACTGAGAGCTAATATAAAATAAAATAAAATAAAATAAAATAAAACCCAAACTATAAAGTGAACCTAAAGATGCCTGGTGCTAAAAAATTTTTTTAAAAACAACAACACAAAAAAAGACTGTCACTCATACCATTCCACACCTGAAGACTGAATTGTATCTGCTTTGAAAATGAACTTTTCCTGCTACACAGAAGTAACAATATGGTAGTACTGGATTCCATAAAACAACCCTGGTTCCTTTGTGGACTCTCTGAAGTTTGCATGCTTAAGGATCCCAAACAACTAACAAACTTAAAAAAAAAAAAAAAAAAAAGATGCCTGGTGATAGCTACGGCACAGTGGGACCTGTGATTCATTTGATCAATTTCACGCCATTTTCTACAGCTCAATAAAGTCACCACATTGTAAGCAGGCTGTTCTCCCAAATTACATTGCACATTCCCAAATGGTTTCTTATGTCTCAGAAATATTTGGTAAATATGCCCATTTTTGCTGTGAGAGTAGCACTAAAAAGCAGACGGATATTTAGAAGGCAGTGGATTCAGACTTGGCACCTTCTTTATATTAGATATGTGTTTCTTCTGTAACAATCCCACAAGCAGAGAGTGTAGAAGGGGCGTGTGGGTGGAATGAAACTGTTGGACCCTTTTAGCAACCCCTTATACTGATGTCCAGGGGAACAGTTAGAAGGAGCTAAATTTTGAAAATTAAACAAAATAACAGTCCTGGCCCATCCTGAGCACTCAGTTCAGTATGGGCTCAGTGACCAAGCAATCCGATTCTACAGAACAGGTTCTTTTTCACACACTTTGCATTTAGCTCCCATGAAAATCTTTTATTGTTAAGCCCATACATTCCAGATTTGGGAAATGTCATCATTATACTTAAGGGTTGCTGCCAACATTCAATGCCAGGTGAGCCAATCCCTGCATAGGCTGATATTCTGGCTCCTTTAGCAAGGCTCAGATTCAGGGTGAAGCCTGGAAGTCTTTGCTTTCTGACTCTATTTAACACTGAGTAGGCCAAAAAGTTCATTCAGGTTTTTCCATTAAGATGTTACAAAAAACCTGAACTTTCTGGCCAATCCAATGTATTGGACCGAATTAATCCGGAGCAAACTTCTATGAGATGCATTTGCACTCAGATGGTAAAGCGTCTGCCTGCAATGCAGGAGACCTGGGTTCGATCCCTGGGTTGGGAAGATCTCCTGGAGAAGCAAACGGCAACCAACTCCAGTACTCTTGCCTGGAGAATCCCACGGGCGGAGAAGCCTGGTAGGCTACAGTCCATGGGGGTCGCAAAGAGTCAGACACGACTGAGCGATTTCACTCACTCCCAATGCAGAGAAATAACAAATTGGGTTTCCCTAGAGCTGGATTCAAGGTTCTGGATTCACTTCTGGGGGGACCTGAGGGTTCCCCCTGAAGTCCCCATCAAGGAGGCCTGAGACTCATCCTTAGAATTAACCCAACCTCCGCAGAGCCAGGAAAAGGAATGACACGATGGAGAAAAGGAAGCCAGACTGCCTGATCCCAGGGTGGACTGCCTACCTCTGGGCCCGATTGAGAGCTACAATGACCTTCTAGGGAAGCTTCCATTTACCATTCACCATTCATCTTTCATTTCCTCTCTTCAAACAGAAAAGCATATAACCATTAATGAAGGGGAACTGGCCAACAGTCCAACAGTGGAGAGAAAACCTCAAGAACTTAAAACAGAAACTTTGGAACCAAAAAAAAAAAATTGCATTAGTTTTTTTATTAATTCAAAACATGTTCTGGACACCATCTAATGCATTCTCCCAATGTGGGAAAACAAGTCCCACATGTTGCAATCAGAATAAAACTTACATTCATCCATGCAAACACTGTCTTGCACAAGTCTTGGGATCCATGGAATGAAACCATCATAATACATCTGCCATCTGATTTTTATGGATGAGAACAATAATATAAAGAAAGCCAAGCAGCTCATCTCCAGCAATCAACAAACTGCACAAACAATGAAATACTGATTTTCCCTCCCCAGGCCTTTGTCCAATAGACCATCACCCTGTTTCAATTTCACCATAATTCCTATCTTATCAGCTCTCTAAGTAGAACCAGGAAAAAGACAGGAGAGGGAAATGGGTGAGACGAGGAAGAAGATGTGATGAATGTTTGTTTGGGGTCTCACAGAAGTCTGTGGACTCAGGGGGCCAGGCACTCACCTCTCTGAGCTTTTTAAATAATATACACAACTGGTCAGTGCAAGCAAGTAAGAGGTCATAGCTTTCTTTTCAACCCTGATTATTCTCAGCGATCTAGTCAAGAGCAACCTGCACAATCACACACAGAGATTTCATGGCTGGTCTCGGGGAACTAGTAAGGAGAGAAACAATAAAGGCAAGGAAGACATAAGCTGGAAGCATCTTGCACAAAATTACATCTGAAATCATAAACCTGCCTAGTACTGCACTGCCAACTCAGGTGGACCCTGGGACTAGAGTCGACCCCAGAAATCCCTCCAGATTAACTCTCTTGCTTCCTGTTGGTCTAGAGATGGGGCTAATGTAAGGCAACAAATTTACTTCCCTACCTAGCTTTGCTCAGAGAAAAACTCTCCTCTCAACTCCAGACTCCACTGGCCACCCAGCCCACTGACTCCCAGACACTTGTCACTTGCTATGAATGGTGGAGCTGGGAGTGGAAGCAAGGATGGGGTGCCTACTGAGTAGTCTTTCTGGCCCATCATCTTACAAGGTGGTAGAGATCTCTGTGGAGTGGAACCTGATGAATAATGATGGTTAAGCGTTGAGTGGAGCCATGCAGTGGATGCTACATCCAAACTCGGATTGGCCACAACTACAGAGAAAACTTCTGACCCTGGGGTCAGTAGGTCCTCTGCATCAGAGTTGCCTGTGGTACCTGTTAAAAATGCATGTCCCAGGTCTTAACAGGTGACTTCTAGACCTACTGAATTAAGAAAATCACTGTCCTAGGGTCTTCCCTAGTAATTCAGTGGCTAAGACCCTGCACTCCCAATGCAGGAGGCCCCGGGTTTGATCCCTGGTCAGGGACCTAGATCCCACATGCTGCAACTAAGACTCAGACCAGCCAAATAAATTAAAAAAGAAAGAAAGAAAGGAAACCACTGTCCTAAAGCCATGTTGTTACAGGAAAGCATCCAGCTTCCATTTCTTTATCCTCAGTTTTGAACCTCCAGTGCTCATACTTGGAAAGCCACCAGTTCCTCTTCCTTTTCTCTTGGAGAGAGGCTAAGCCCCCTCTCCCTGTGCCCCTGTGCTGTTCTGTACCAAGTGTCCCTCTCTGTTCTACACCGGAGCGTCTCGACTATTAGCTTACTATTGCCTCTTCCCTCCCCAAGGAGCTCTTTTAGACTTTTCTGTCCTAGCTGGCCCCCTTCTTCAGTGAAATGTTAACACCACAGGTATGCCACACACTGGCTCTGTTCATGTACCTCAGCCCTTTGCGGGAGTGCAACAGTTGTGCTACCTAAGACTTTTCCATCTTCCCCACTGCCACCTCAGAACCAACTTCCACCCCCTTGGGAATGCATGCTCTAAAGGCAGGGTCACAAGACAGGCTCAGCAAGGCAGAAGGTCCGAGGAGGGCTGGAGGTAAGGACGCAGAGTAGCTGAATGGGCAAACTGAAGCAGGGCCAGCTGACTGATTGTGCCCAAGTGTAAGTGTGGACCTCGTGGACCAAATCTTCTAACATCTCAAAGAAAAATATGACAAATCTAAATTTTTCGTTTGAAATCTCCCAGTGTTTAATGTTTTCAAGTAATTCCCCCAAATTGTACACACTCAAAAAGCTAAGTTTTCTTTGCAAGATGTTCATTTGCAACTCCTGCTCTAGGAATTTTTAAAGGAAGAAACAGCAGAGGATCTAAACTGCTATGTGCATGGACAGGACTTCCCAGAATCCTTAGCAAATCCTCCCAGCTGCTCCAGGTGCACTGTGGGTGGGAATTAAGATCCAGAGGGCAGCCCTCACCAGGCACAGCCTAAACAAGTCTTCATTGACCAAGTGATGCCAGGCTTCCGGGTCAGTTGGGAGAGAAAAAGCGGGATTATAATTAATCTCAACAGCCAATCAGTTTTATAGTCATCTTCTGCCCTGTCCGTGGACATAGATTTTCTTTATTCTAAACTGAAATATTCACCACTCACAACACAAGCTCTCCCTCCTGCTACCAAGCTCCCTGCAGGCCCCCCACAGTGCTCAGCTCCTCCCTACACCCATGCCTGTCTGTACCCTGCTCCTATGGACCAGAATACTCTCTGAAAGCTGCCCACTGGGTAAGACCCAGATGAATCCTCTCTTCTGTCACCTCTCCCTTCTCTTAAAATTTCGATGTGGGTGCCACACTGCTAGTTCTTAACTGTAGGCAACCTGGTATTTTCCTCTCTTTCTCATTCATAATGTTGAGCCCCAATACCCTGTAGACAGCAAACTCCATAGAGGCTGGACCTGCCTCATCTCTTTCTCTTGCTCCTTCTCTCCACTTATTAGGATTCCCAGGAGTCACTCAAAAAATACTTATAGGGAATTCCCTGGCAGTTCAATGGTTAGGACTCTATCTACACTTTCACTGCTGTGGGCCAGGGTTCAATCCCTGGTCAGGGAACTAAGATCTTGCAAGCTGCACACCCAAAATCAAAACAAACAAACAAACAAAACATAAAGAAAGAAGTAGAAATATTTAGAGACTAAAGACAGTGATTATACCTCTTTTCACACATCTTTCTTCCATGAAATTATGCTTAGTGACATGTGAAAATTATACAGGACTTTGTTTTTAATGAGAAGATAGGATACAGTGCACACATTCACAACTGATTTTACTGACAGATACCATTTGCCCTGTAATGTGAGAATCTATACAAGGAAGCTCCAAGTCTTCTACAGATGTTAACATCTTTATTTCAGGGTTCTTGAAAAATTGACTCTGGGGGTACAAATGTTTGTTTCTTTTCATGATAATAGTAGTTTCTATAACCCTAAACCCAGAAGACTAATAGAGTCCACCCCAGTTCCTTAGACAATTCCTGGAATGGACAGAAACTGGTGGGTGATTGTGCAGAAAAAGGAAAAGAAAAACTTTTCACCTAAGTCCAGGAGAGAGGTGAAGAACAATAGAGTCAGCTTGCAGGGAGAATGGCTTCGCTCCAGGAAGGATGGAACTACACTTTGAAATCTTCCACCATCCCCAATTCATGCTGTCTCCAGCTTGGTATAAGCTTTCATTTATCCAGGGATCAGTAGCTGGGGGTGGGGGGGTCGGAGGGAGAGTTTCATTCTCCAGCTGTTGTGTCATTTCCCTTGATAAGTCCTAAATTGACTGCGTTATCTGGCACCAAAGGAGCCTTCCTGCGGTGGGCATTTTTTATTATGTGCCTTTTCAGGGGACAAAGACATCTGTGTCAGTAAATTGCTATGGGGTGGCGGGGGAGGGGCGAGGGACAGTGTTATTCCCACAGTTTCATAAGTATGCTCTTCTTAGGGGTAATGTGAACACAAGAAATTAGGCATCTGTTAGCCTAATCAGTGATCAGGTAAAGGAAAACACAAAATACTATTTTTCTCCAAGGGCAATTTTTAGCACTGAACAGTCCAGTTAAGACATATCAAAAAGAAATCTTTTCATCTTTCTATTTTTGCATGATATCTGAACATATTTATGGGCAAAATGGAATTGCACTCCCCCCATAACTGGCGTGTCGTCCCCCCACTGTCCCCTGGCGCCCCCATCACCTCCCCCCACCCCTCCCCCACCCCCCACCCCGGCACTGGTAGTATTTGCTAAGCTCTAAGGAACTCACTCTTGTATTGTAGAAGTGGCTGGATGGGTTCACTGTGGTTTTCATCTGGGACAGAGCTATCTCAAAGGATGATTGGTGCAGGTGGAAATGAGTTGTGAGGATAGGGGCTTGAGCTCTACTCCGGGGAGACAAAAAACATTCTGCCATGTGGCTTCCCCACCGCTCTGCTATTATAAAATGAGCCACTCTCTCATCAGCCATCATGAACACATAGTACTCGGATGTGCGTTGATGTATTGATCCTATTTTTAAAAACATCTCCACAGATCCTCAAACGGCTGCGGGTGAGGTGGATGGGGTTAATCTGGAGGAGATCCGAGAATTTGCCAAAGCTTTTAAAATCCGGCGCCTGTCCCTTGGCCTGACCCAGACTCAGGTGGGCCAGGCCCTCAGTGCCACAGAGGGCCCCGCGTACAGCCAGTCGGCCATCTGCAGGTAACCCGTGCTCGCATGCTGTCACCTCTCCCAGCCGGCCCGGGCCTCGTTTGTCCTCTCGGCTCAGCTTTTCTTCTTCGGGTGGGCAAAACTGGAAGGGTAGAGTGTGGAAACAAAGTTTCGGGTAGCTATGTGTTGGGATTGGTGATGTTGATGGAAATGAAGTTGCTAAAGCAGATTTGGGGGGCTGGCTTGATAATGCCCATCAACTCACAAAGAACTTCCAAGGCGGTTTCATCGGAAATACATCTCCCATCACCCCCAGCCCCACCCCTCCCTGGGGCCAGAGGCTTCCTTCAGGACCCACAGCCCTACATAGCTGACATTCACTGTTTCCTGTGTGTGGACTGATGTTGTAAAGCTACCAGTCCCAGATGGTGTTCATACTCTCACCATTTCTGCTTTGGAATGGCCCTCTAGATTTTCCAAGAAAACACACCTTAAAAAAAAAAAAAAAAAGAACCATCTTGTGACCACGAAGGATTTTTCTAACTTGTCTCACCAGACACAACTTTAAAAGCATATTTTTAAAAAGAAGCAGCTGCTTTTCATAGCTCAGAAAAGCATAGTGCGAATTTGGCCTAACCTAGCCTACTCCCTCCCCAAATTAAATACATAAATGACAGAAGCCAGCCTTGGTTGTGTTCGAGTTGATCTGGGTCAAGCCGCCAGAAGCGGACCCCGCGCATGCATGTGTGTGTTGCACTAATCCCATGTTTATGCATGAGGTAACAAAGGCACTTCAGTAAGAGCTTTTTCCTCTTGGGCAATGTCTTATGAGTCCTCCTCCATCAGGAAAAGCCAAGAAACCAACTCTAAACTCATTTAAGTGGATTTTGTTCTTGGTGATCCATGAAATGCTGTCTTTTTATCTGCTCTTTATACTTTTAATGTATTCCCCAAAGGACGGAAGTGTACTTTTCCTGCAGTTTAAGACTAAGGTTATAAATAACATCAGTATGGGGTAGTAGCTTGCAGCTCACATTTTGCTCAATGATTTTCCATAAAACCCATTGATTGTTGTTAAATACAAAAAGCACCATAGGATCCTCTCACTTCTATGGTCTCCCCTACTGTTTTTTCTTATAAGATACCTCCCTGTAGAAAATAACCTTTATTCAGTCTATACAAGGCTACTACTGCTGGGAAATTTGTTTCCAGGCTTGTATATGTTATTCCAAACAACATGTACCGAAGCATCAACACTAACAAGCAGCATCAAATGATATGAATACTGTTGCTCCCTGTTGGGAAACATTAATTTTGTTTCATCTCGACAGGCTGGTGATAAAGGCTGCCACAGGTTTTGAAGTTGTTGCCCAAGTACTATTGTTGCTAAAGTCCTCTTTGGCTTATTTTTAGTCCTAAAATGCAATTTTCTTCTCCTGGTTGAAGTGCTGTGTAAGGTTTTCACTAACACACGTAGTATTTCTTGGGCATTCCCAATCAAATATGTTGATTTCTAACATCTCTTTTGGAAGCCAAAAAAAACTATGGCTGAAATGAAAAGGTGACTTGGCGAGTATTCACTGTTTAATAGAAAATGGCAGATGGGGACTTTGGGGCCCTTTTCTAGCTCCTAGTGTTTCAACAGGGTAGTTTTTAGAGCTAACTACCAAGGGGAAAAAAAAAAATAGAAGTCTTAAAAGAGACCAAGATCTGACAATGGAGCAACTCCAGTTAATTTAAAGTGTGGGGAGGACTCTGCGTCTGCACGCGCTCTAGTGTCACGCTCCCCTTATTAGCTGCAGGGACTCCCTGTTTTTTTTTTTTTTAAGTAAGGCTTTGACAAATGCCCCCACATCAGAGACACAGAGGAAAACACACCATCAGTAAACTGGACATCCTTATCACAACCTTTATCCCCCATACCACAGTGCTATAAAGCCTGTTGTCATACTATCAAGACTTTACCTTTGGGAGTTTTGCAGCAAATGATGGTAAAGTGTGGTATGTGGCAAATGAATGCAACAATGAGCGCTTTAGCAGAGCCTGCCACAGGGAGCAGCTCATTAAATGATAATAAATAATTAGTTCATTTTACAGTGGAAGCAAAATGTACTTCTTTCCTCTTTGACCAGCCAAAATTTGGGAGTTTTTTTAAATAAACAACTTCTTGATCTATATGTGAAAGGGAATGCTATGGAAGTCACATTAAAATTTGATACTATTGGTGCTGCTTATCACAAAATAAGATATCTAAAATGGGATGCCAAAAAATAAGATTAAGGCACATAAAGGAAGCCTATCCTTTTGTGTCCTTTTGCAAGCATCCTCCTAAAACATGCTGTGACAAGAGCAGGTTCATTTTCACTCTATGAAAACAGTCAATTGTAATAAGATGCACTCTGCAGTCAGAAGGTTATTTTTCAATAACATTGAACTTGAAAAGATAGAGGAGAATGCTATGGATCCAAAGTTGTCATCCTGGAGGGTTGTGCATTTAGTATTAGAATAAACAAACAAACAAATAAAAGGAATGGGTACTGTATTTCATTGAGAGTGTGTATGAATTTGATACCAGAATGACCTCTTTAAACACTGTATATAATTTTGTCCAAGATGCTTCATATTTTTTTAAGTCAGTGTTGCAAAGAATTGCTGATGGCAATTGATATATAGAAGACCTCATTTACAGAAAATGATATCATTCAAGTACAGTTTGCAGATATAGCACATTAAACACAGCTTGATACCCTGGTGCAAAAGTACACCATTACACTGGACGGTTTTGAAAGGCCTGAGGTGGCCCTAGCACTTTCAGGGAGTGGGGGGGTGTTCATAGTAATTACAATGTGTCCAGCTGTTTGAGTCCAACAGTAGAGTAACAAGGGCTTATGTTTTACCTGAAAAGGGAGCGTGTTGTTAACTTACATATGGTGAAAATTGTTTGTTACCAGAGAGAGACAGAGATGGGAGCGGGCTTGGGGGAAGAGAAAGAGATTAAAATGAGACACAAAACAGAGATGAAAAGAGAATCATAAAAGAAACGTGTCCCAGTTGCCGTCACTGATGATTAGAATGGATAGAACGTTTTTTATCACCAAGTCAATGGGGGGGATTGAAGGAAACCAAATGGAAAACATACAAAGAATCATTTTAAGCAAAAGAACATGACAGCTCTTGCCTTTGATGTCACTTCCTGGCATTAATTTTTGCCTTAAGGATTCTGAAGTTTGGGGGAATTGGTGCTGGGTGGATTCAAAGCAAAGCTCAGATCTCAAGCATTTTCAGGAAAAAGATCTACGAGTGGTTTTTTGTTTCTGTCATGGTGGCTACTGTGTTGTGCTGTGTCCACCCGTGCTCACCTGGTCCTCATGTGGGTGTGCGGGCTGCATGTGGGGGGCATGAAGCATGCAAGCGGTGGGCGCTGGCTTGAGCGGGGTGGGCTACCTTGCAGCTGGCTGCTTATCTGGAGTGAATTTGCTCTGCCAGTCCGTCAGGCAGGCAGGCAGGCAGAAGGCCCACCCTGGCAGAGGACTCAGTGTAAGACTGTTCTTTCTCAATTTTCCCCCCAGACACACCATCCTGAGAAGCCACTTTTTCCTACCACAGGAAGCCCAAGAGAACACTATAGCTAGCAGTCTGACAGCCAAACTGAACCCTGGCCTTTTGTATCCTGCCAGGTTTGAAAAGCTGGACATCACTCCTAAAAGTGCCCAGAAGATCAAGCCGGTGCTTGAGCGGTGGATGGCTGAGGCTGAGGCCCGCCATCGAGCAGGTATGCAGAACCTGACCGAGTTTATCGGGAGTGAACCGTCCAAAAAGCGCAAGAGGCGCACCTCCTTCACGCCCCAGGCCCTTGAGATCCTCAATGCCCACTTTGAGAAGAACACACACCCCTCTGGGCAGGAAATGACCGAAATTGCCGAGAAGCTGAACTATGACCGGGAAGTAGTTAGAGTTTGGTTCTGCAATAAGAGGCAAGCCCTGAAGAACACGATTAAACGCTTAAAACAGCACGAGCCGGCCACGGCGGTCCCTTTGGAGCCCTTAACAGACTCGCTGGAAGAAAATTCCTAAAGAGACACCCACTCAAAATCAGAAAAAAAAAATCCACGGAAACTAAACTCCACCCTTGGGACTTTATCCCATTACCAACCCCTCCCCACAAAAAGAAAAAAAATTACATTAAAAATAAATTTTAAGATAGCCCCAGTCATCACCCTTGTAAGTAAAAGACTAAGAAAATTACCAAGTGGACAGGATGGTTTATACACCTTCATGGGATTTTCCAAAAAAGAAAAAAAGAATTTTTTGAAAATTTTTAAACAAGGAGTACACCACATTGCAGGTGTCTGGGGGAGGATAGGTCCCTCCCCCACCTGTCTCCCCAAAGCCAGTTTTTTAATGGATTTAAAGCAAACCAAATAACCACAAACTCTTTTTCTGTACATTATGAAAATGTGAACACATTTTAAGGAAAAAGTAAAACAACTAAACCAAAAAAAAAAAAAAGAAAAAAACACCAACAACAAACGAAAACTTTTCTCTGTTCAAAGCGAATACAAGCCTGCCACCTGGAGGAGGGACTATGGACGGCATTCTTTCAGGTTCTAAGTGCTGATTCACTATGAAACCTATTAACCAAAGTCAGAAACACTGCATTGCAAACGCGACCATGAGTCTATTCTTCTCTGCCTGTCAAGTTGTGTTCTGAGATTTTACATTTGTACTTAACGGAAAAACAGAAAGCCTGATTTCTCCCATCTTTCCTATCTATTGTCACCACCTGTGGGGTGGGTGCCATTGTTGAAGCCATTCTGTAAGGCTCACTATTGGTTTTTATTTGGGGGGAAGGTTTTGTTTTGTTTTTGTCTTTGTTTTGTGGGGTGGGGGGCATCCTGGATCGTGTGCCAAAGCATCCGTTTCTTTCTTCTCACTATGACCTGTGGGTTTGAGAAAAGAAAATTTCTCACTTTCCTCCATCTCTCCATCTCTCCCACATGTGGCTACCAGGGTCTGCCAGAAGGCCACAGAGTGGGCACAATGTCTTTCCAGCCAGACCCCCGTGAAATGCAGGAGAGACTGCAAAATATCTAGGGCTTTGCTCAATGAACTATCAACACTGGCATAAGCTGTAATTGTGCTCACTGTCCACACCAGAGCTTGGGATTTTTCTCAGTCTGTTGGCCACGTACATGGAGAGCTGACCAAAACTAATTTTGTAATATAAACATAAGCTGCACATTTGGTTCAATACTTAACGTCTATGTTATGCTTCTGTGCAAAGCAATTTCTCTCAGAAGTCTGATAGCCAAAGAAATGTCTCAAGATTTCAGTCAAAATGTACACATAGCATGCACACACCATATACACACAAAGAAAACAGGCCAAAAAGAGAGAGGAGGAATGACCAGACTGTTAAAGGCCATCGAGCATCCTGTAAATTCCATCTTTTCTGCTACCACTTTCATTCCAATAGCGATGGTAGACTTTTGCCCAGGAGTTGGGGAAGAGCAATTATTTGGGGATATACAAAGGCAGCAGAGAGTTAGCAGATGAATTAAACAATGGGAATTGCAACTGGGTTCTTGAGGGGATAGGAAGTTTTAACAAGGAAGTGCCTCCACTAACAGGAAAAATATAGAAGTGGGTTATCGAGTACATCAGAATAGCCTTCACACTTAGAAGTAGGGGATTATTCCACTTTTCAAAAGAACCTACTCCAAAGATCTGTGGGAGAAAATAACCCAATAAGTCAGAGGGGAAAGGCAAGATGTGAGGATGGCAGTGCAGATGAACAGTTGAGACCTGCAGTTGATGTTTTCCTCAGGGAGAGGCAAAAAGTGTTCCATTATAGACGTGGGCAAAGAAGAGTGTCAGGTTTCCTGCTGTTGAGATATAAATAGTCCTGAATAATTAATTAATAATTAATACTATATAGAAGTAAATTCTGAAAGTAAAAAGCCTCAAATTGCCCAACTGATTAGAAGCGCCATCTTCCCCTAACATACTCCTCTCCCCTGTAAGGAGTTTGAGTTTCTTCTACCGTTTGACCTCTGTATTGGTGGAGTCAATTCAACAGTATAACTGTCCCCACCCTATGCCCCCTGCCTAGATAATTCATGCAGGAATCAGGGGACCACCAGCAAGAAAACTCTCAATGAAACACAAGCTTGTACAGCTGTTTCCCGTTCTCTGATCTGATGCTAATTGGACCACAGCTAACTTGATCTTCAGTGCCAGTGACATTCTGGTACCCATTTGGCCACCTCAAAAACTGCACAAATACTAACAACGCAGAAATCCAAAAATATATTGATTAAACAGATTTTGTATTCTCCTAGGACCTGCTCCAAATTCCATCAAGAAAAGCTCCCCAAGAAGAGAAGTTAACAAGATAACATATGATGGATGCTAAATGTTTAAACATATGCCAGCAGCACTTACATAAGGCCTGCTCAGTTTGGAGATCTATAATTGGGAGGGTATAACTAGGACAGTGAAAATATAAAATAAAATAATCTTCCAGAGTGGAATAAAAAAGAAATATATTCATCCCACAGTCGTAAAACCATTCATGTGCAGTGATTTTTTTTATAGTTTTATAATTTTGTATTGTTTTATAAATTATTTATAAGGTGTTGTAATGCTTCTTATATTAATTTTTTTACAGATAACTTTTTTGCTACAAGGCATAAAAAGGTGCCTGAACAGATTCTTAGAAATATAAATTATACTGTGTAACTCGTAAGTCTTTGGGACCACACCTACTGCTTAATGTTATTACTGCATTTCTTATTCCACTTGTGAGCAACTTCATATGCCAGTAGCATTTAAGTGTCTTTTAGGTTTCCATGAACTGAAGGTTAAAGTTGCCACTAACAAAAGTAAAAGCCACTTCAGGCATATGTGATTGTATTTCAAGCTTCAGTATTTTTCTTGCATATTTTAAAATGACTGTCATCTTCATTTTCTTCATTGTTTAATGAAAAAGAAAAAATGACTGATGTTATACTTGACACTTGTTTGTGGGTTTTTTTTTTTCAATCAAAAAAAAAAAAACATTGTGAACAGTTGAGAGTTTTAATTGCATTGCAAGGTTTTTGGTTTCTTTATGTTGTATTCACACAATATACACACACATACACACATGCACGCACACACACATACACACATGCACGCACACACACACTCCACAGAAAGAGAGAACAAAAAAGCAAAAGGAGCTAGGGAAAAAAAGAAAAAACAAGTAGAGGTGTATCAAAGAACTCAAGCTATAACCAAAAAGAATTGTAAAATGCCTTTGCTCATCTTCTCTACGCTGGACCAAAGCTCAATATTTGTAGGTATATGCACATTGTATAGATATGGCTAAACGTTGCTGACAATCTTGCAATACTAAACTGTTCCTATTTTAAGAAAAAAAAAAAAAGAAATACAAACTGTTCATCAATGTTTTACCTCAGCACTCTACTTGTACCCAGTTAATGATCAAGTTTAAAAAAATGGAGAAAAAGGAAATTGATTTTCATTTCAAGGTTTGACTGGAATATCTGTTTGGATAACATTTTGTAATGGGCTTTTTGTCACGTGATTTGCCTGTCTTCAACTTGAAATTCTGTGAGGCACAATTTGTTTATTTGTTGTTAAGGAGGTGATTTCTTTTTTTTTTTTTGTCCTACGTGCTGTGATCCAGACTGGTTACCAGAGTCACTGATGAGACATGGCAAAGAAAGCTGCTTTCTCTGCACCTGGAGCAGGCAGCAGAAAGGAGGGCAGGAAAACAGACTGGGTTGTTTTGAAAAAAGCACCATGACGAGACATTGACATGATGGACTTGTGACCAAGAAGCCAAACTGGATATTTAAAAGCTCCTTACTTGCTCTGACATTGAAACCAAAGCTGATTTATCTGCACAGGTTGCTTAATGTTTAAAAAAAAAAAAAACTGACAAAACTGTACTTAATCTAGAGCAATATCTGTATGGTCAGTTAAGCTGCACTTTGTGTATTTCTTAACAGTTCAAATCTGTCACTTTTAATTTGTACCATAAAAAAATAAAGAATTGTTTGACATGAGCTTCTAGGCTAAATGTGTCTTGAACTCAAGAAAGGTAATTCAAATTGCAATCCTGGAAATAAGTATGTGGTACAATCCCAAATGTTATGGAGGGGTTTTGTGACATACTAGTTCAGATCATGATTATTTAAAATTTTCAGAAGACATACTATTAATAATTCACAATATATGAGTTAGGACTCCTTTGATTGCAAATTATAGAAATCCAACTCAAACTTATTTAAACACAGCCTGGGAAGTCTGGTCAGGGACATCAAGCACAGCTAGACACAGTGGCTCCGAGAACATCATCAGCCAGTCCTCCTAGACTTCCTTCTCAGGTGAGAGCACCCAGACATGGAGTCACACATCTCTCTCTAAAGCTGGCACTGTACTGGGGATGATGTACTTGAATCAGCCACTCAGGGTCCCAGACTCACTCCTGTCTGTGGTAGTGGGGATGGGGCCTAATGACAACCCTGAAGGACCACAAGAGTAAAGGAGGAAGTCTTGCTAAGAATCAGAAGACAGAAGATGAGAAACCATAAAAGACAGGCAAACCCCAGAGACATTGCAGTCTATGACTAACAGCCAGCTGTCTGCCAGGTATTACAGTGAATTCTACTGGAAAGGAGTTTTGCTGCTCTTAGCAATGCCTTGTAATTGTATGTTCTGGAAAAATGCTGGCTCTTGCTTGAAGTTTTATGTGGGTACAAGGGATGAGTTAATGTTGCTATGTAATTTACTAATTCAAAGGGAAAATGGGAAATCTCGCTTAAAAATACCAGGAATTTTTTAAAATTAGAATCACTATCGCTATACTTTTAGTAATGCTTAGCAAACATTTCTGATGCAACATAGAGCTCCATGTGTCAACTTTACATTATGGTTGATAAGAAGTGCTTTGGGGATTTGGGGAAAGCAACAGAATTAAAACTCCCAAGTGCCCATAAACTACAAATGGACAAGGAAAGTGCCAGGAAACTCCCAGACTAACTTTAAAGACAAGCAGGAAAAAAAAAAAAATGCTGATTCTTCTGCCCTCGTGGGTGGAGAAAGACAAAACAATCGTTTTCAAGCTTTGTTTCCATCTAAAATACTCTAAAAAGTATTGTAGGCTAAGATCCTGCCTATGATTACACCTATTACTATGAAATATGTTTGACAGGAAATTCTGAAAAGTCTTCTTTAAAAAAATGCCCATCATTTAAATTCTATCATTCTATGTTCCACAGATATCTGCTAAGCACTTCATATGTGCCAGAAACTTCAATGTGCTGAGGACTTATAGCACATAAGAGAAATAAACAAAAGGAATCCTTGCCTTCAAGAAACTCACATTCATTCTACAAAAACAGTAATATTTCTCCAAAAATGAGAATCATCACATGCTTTTTATACTGAAATATTTTACAAATAAAATAAATTTCAGAATTAAAATTACAAAAAACAGTTTTGAAGCTGCCTTTGGAACAGCAAATCAATGGGTAGAAATAGCTTCAACTCACAAGACAATCACTGGTACCTGTTTTAAGTGATTTTATTTTTTTTTTTATTTTTTTTTTAAGTGATTTTAAAAGCTGTTCCACTAAGAATCTTTCACTAAACCAACCATATACACATAATCTATTCAGTGTCAGTCCAGTGGGTGGATGAATTTTGTCAAAAATCCATGGTTGGAAAGAATTTAGAGGCAGTCTGTCATGAAATAGTTGAAACCAGCCCTCTACTAACACACACAGGTCCAGACGCCTCATCCACTCACTCTTCCACCCTTTGAACGGTGTCCAAGCAAATAATTCTTCTGACCCATTTGACTGATCTACTGAACCATGTAGAAAGCCATGCTTAGGAGAAGAAGGCACCTAAGGAGGTTTTCAGGATATTGGATGAAACTCTGTCTAATATATGTGCTTTCTTTAAGTTAGATTATGGACATAAGTTACCCTCTTCTTGATGGACTTTCTCCTTCCGTTTACTTTATCCTTATTAATAGTCTGTCAGCCCTCCAAAACAGAAGTCTGCAAGTCATCCTGATCCCTGTACACACACACACACACCAATTCTCTGGAAGTCTGGAATTCTGTCTCATGAATTTCTTTTGACTTGTCTCCTGGCCTCCAACAGCCCCCTGGCCCCCAGCTGCCCTGACACTACTTAGTTCAAACCTACCCACCTCTCACCTGGACCATCAAGATAGTTTCCTCCCGGTCTCTCTATGCATCAAGTACTTGCCACCAGAGAAATCATTCTAAAAGGTCCATAGGACGATATCTCTCTTCTATCGAAAATCTTTCTAGTGTTTACCATTGCCTTCAGACTGAAAAACAAACTCCAGCCTAACAAAGAGTATCTTTTATGATCTGGCCCTTGTTTACTTCAGAAACCTCAGCTCTCATCAATTCCCAGTTCATCCTAGCCTCACCAGACTTTCTAAAATTTCTCCAATGCTCAAAGCACTTTTGGTGCTGTTCCTTCTGCTCAGAAAATCATCCATTACACCATTGACTTATCCAACTTCTACTCATTCTTTAAGACTCAATGCTGTTCAATTCCACAAATAGTTATCAGACTTGTGCTATGTGTCAGGCCCTGTGCTGCCTTTATCACAGCACTACTGAGTCTGCGTGTTTATCAGTAATCACTCACGTTTTTCAACATCACTGCCAGACACTGCTGAATGACCTATAGACTCGGCTTATAGATAAATGTAGTATGGAGACATATTCTTCTAGCATGTTGTCATTTGTGGGCAGCAGGTCTTCCTTGTCCAGTAAGAGTAACAATAATCTCATATCTGTATAAGTTTTCAGAGGTCTTTCTTGTACATTTTTTTATTTGCTCCTAACATAAGCCCTTGGAAGTAATGATTTCTGTTTTATAGGCTAAAAATTCAATAAACGTAACCAATTCTCCAAAGCACAACAGTAAAGCTGGCATTTGAATACACCAGTAATTATAGTATTTGCCAAGATGAATACACACTAAACTCTGGTGAAATGGTGTCTGACACCCACTACCCGTCTTTGAATCCCCTGTGTAGAGTACAATATGTGATATATGATATATTTCAGGAGAGTCTTACTGCTGTTGATGATAAACTCCAATTACCTAACTGCTAAGTCCACTGTGATTTAGGTGAACATAGTCTGAATGATGAGTACTTGGCAGAAATAGTAAACACTATTCAAGGGAAAATTAGAAATGCCTATACATGTGTGTGCTTCCATATTAGGGGCTCCAGATAAGAATGCAGAGAGTTCTAATCATTCCAAAGGCAAATGAGTTGAAGCCAGTAGAAAAGTAAAGGAGAAAGTCAATGAATCCTACAGGTTATTTGACTAACCCCATCAGCAAGTGATGGGCTTCCCAGGTGGCGCTAGTGGTAAAGAACCCACCTGCCGTTTTCCCACCTGCAGGAGACCTAAGAGACCTGGGTTCAATCCTTGGGTCAGGAAGATCCCCTGGAGAGGGGCATGGCAACCCACTCCAGTATTCTTGCCCTGGAGAATCCCCATGGACAGAAGAGCCTGGTGGGCTACAGTCCATGAGGTCACAAAGAGTTGGACATGACTGAAGCAACTTAGCACATACACAAGTATAAGCAAGTGAAGAACGTGCAATGAGTATAGGAAGCTGGGCCAGGACCTAGACTGGTGGGTCTACTTCAGAACCTTCTTTAATACTCTAATGTCACTTCTAAGATTTTAACTATGCTCTTAACCAGACTTGCTGAGATTGTCATTTAGGAGCAAGTCATACTCTTCCCATGGCTGTATTTGTACCACTCAAGTCTGGTATCTGCATGGCAGCCCTGGTATGTGTTACTGGGCTTTATTATTGAGGTCACTGCTGCATAAGTTGGGATGCTCCTAGGGTGCTGGGCCATGTGTACATATGCAATAGTGGGAGGGCCAATATAATCACACAGATCCAGAACTGGAGGTGCTCCCAAAAGTGGACTACAATCAAAAAGCAAGGGGCCCATCTGCAATGACATGTTTGGTGAACTGTAACACAGAGATCTTTCACAGATGCTTTAAGATGCTGATGAAAGCAGAAAAGAGACTGACACTTCTTAGATTCCTACTGTATCTCCATATCTTGCACCTCATCTGAGATTGCAGGCCTGTGATTCATAAGCAATAAGATCACTTTTCTGGTGTGATTCATAGATGGGCTCAAAGAGCAATTTGAAAGAGGGGTCCAGAAGGTTTCAACCTTTGTCAGTAGCATTGAAATAAGGAAGCTATAAGGAGGGATAAATTTTGGTTTTGTTGTTTATATTTTGTAAGCAAAATCTATTTTGTATGCTAGTGTGTTTCTTTAGGGATTGGGTTTTTTTTCTTTTTTAAAATATATTTGCTTTCTTATTTATCCATTTATTTACATTTATAGTTCCAGCTTCTGGGATCTTTTGTTGTGACACATGGGCTCTGGAGCATGCAGGCTCAGTTGCCACATGGCGTGTGGGATCTTTGTTCCCCAACCAGGGACTGAACCTGAGTTTCCTGCATTGGAAGGCAGATTCTTAATCACAGGACCACCGGGGACATCCCAGGAATCAGTTTTTCATCTCACAGTCCCAGGATAAATGTACCCACATATAAAAAGCCACCCTGTATGCACAAAGACAATATGACTAACCAGCTATCTTAGTCATGAGCTTTGCAAAGAGCAGCAATAGACAACTTGGGCTAAAAAAGTGAGGAAAAGAAAGACTTCTTTAAAGGGGAGTTATCATGTTCAAGTAGCCTAGCATCCACACCAGCAAGACAAAGTTGCAAGAAACAACATCAGAATGAATACCATAGGCATGCATTCAATAAACCAAAAGGATCAGCGCAAAGAGGTAAGCAAACTAGACTCAGAAGATAAAATTTTAAAAAGAGACAACCACAGGCACAGGAGGGCAAGGAGAGGGAAGAAATGGAGGAATCAAAATGAATCAACATGAAATCTACAAAGAAAAGCAGAATTATAGATCTTAGGGCTGAAACAACAAACCACTAGGGCCACATAAAGCCCCTGGGGAAGGCTGTGCAGTCCGCTGCACTAAAACCCTTTCGTTTTTCATCTGCTTGGCTCTGAGCATCCAGAGAAGGGCCTCAGTCTTCAAACAGCCCATTCCCCGTTGTTAAAGTTGAATCCTTATAGCTGAAATGTTTCCCTCATCCTGATGAGGGCCATTACTCTGTGCTACACTTTTAACCACAGTCAATAACTTGTCCCTTTTCCTTCCGTTATTGTTTCTCAGTATTTATAGATGCATCAGTGGTTTCTTTCCTTCCAAATGTGCATATTCAATTCCCTCGATCCCAGCTGTCTTCAAAATACATGATTTTGAAGGGTCATGTTTATGATCCTTTGCATATACCCACTTTATCAATGTCTCTGCAACTCTGAGAAAGACCAAGCTGGACCAGGCATTCAGCCATCTAAGTGGGCACATCTACCAGCCGTCCCTGTGTATTGATCAGTTGATTGATTTTTAAGATTTATAGAAATGTACACACTGCCAAGGTCTCAGGGCACCTCTATGACAGTCACATTAAGAGGTGGATGTTTCTTGTCCCAAAGGCTTCTTGCCATTCAAGGGTTCTTTTTAATGCACATTAAAAGATAGACTTTATGCCATGCACTGGAGGTCATTCAAACAAGATTTGCTCAGGGATCAAAAGGAAAATGTTTACAGTGCCAATGAAAATCCTATACAAAGTTGCCTCTCCCCAGCCTTGAGAAATTCAAAGAATCATAGTCTTAGAAGAGCCATTAAGATTCCCCAATGTGTAAAATAGATGGTGAGAAGTTGCTGTATAACACAGGGAACCCAGCCTGGCACTCTGTGATGACCTAGAGGAATGGGATGGGGGGAGGAGAGGGAGGCCCGTGAGGGAGGTGGTATTATGTATAATTATGGCTGATTGGTGTCATTGTATGGCAGAAAACAACACAACATTGTAAGGCAATTTTCCTCCAATTAAAAAAAAAAAAGACTACCCAAATACTAACTCATGGTGTACAGTCTTTCACTGATCCAAGTAAAGTTAGAAAAAAGTCAACGTAAGTAAGTTTTTCTAAATGCCAACTCAATTTAAGGAACTAATCAGCAGACTTCCTTGGTCCAGTGGTTAAGAATCTGCCTTCCAATGCAAGGGACATGGGTTCCACCCCTGGTCTGGGAACTAAGATCCCACATGCCATGGAACAACTAAGCCTACATGCCACAACAAAGACCCAGTGTAGCCAAAATCGAAAAACAAATATTTCCTTCTTAATCACCTTTGTATTTTCAATGTTAGTACAAGTGACTGGCACCCAATAAAAAGCAAGATGAAGAAGTGAATGAATGAGTACATGAATGAATAAATCTAACTATGATGACTTGATGTCTCCTAGAAAAAAGATTTGAGAAAGAGAGGTTTAATAGATGAAATACAATTGGCCCTGGGACGTTATTAGATGCATGAATATGGGAACAGGAGCTGTTGCCTGTCTTCAGTACAGAGGCTCAGATTCTAGGGAAGTAGGAAAAACTCACTCAAATCCAGACCATGTTTATATCAATACTTTACAATATTCCCTAATTGCATGACCCACTTGAGAAACCCTTACCTCCCGTGGTCCTCCATTGAGAAGGTTGAGGGCTGGGAGGGAGTGGCCTGCAAAGGGCAGTGGATGCGACTTTGAAAGGACATTTCCAAAGCTAGTGAAGTGAAAAGAAGCAGCAGGGACAACAGCAAAAGCAGCAGGCTTCATACACTCAGAACCAAACCAGTCTGGGGGGAACAGATGCCTTCATCAGAGCAGAGTCCAACTCAGGAACGGAGAGGTTGTCCCACCTGCCATGACCTTGTCTGAATCCCTTTACAAGTGAACTACTGGATCAAAATGACCTCAAAGGTCATTTTGGGAGGTGCCTGTAGGTAAGATAACCAGGGTTCTTCTTCAGCCTTGGCCAAAAAAAAAAAAAAAAATTGGCTTGGTACGGATATGCAATAAACTTAAAAGCAGTAGGTCCATTATTTTTTCTCTCAAGATTGACATTTGTCAATAAATATCAGTTTATGCCTAGCCTAGACATGTGCTATTTAGTCATACGTGTCACATTTGCAGTAAAAAAGTTCACTGATCAAAAAAATAAAATAAAAAATAAAGCAGATAATTTAAATTAAATATTTTCTCTATTTGATTTCATTTTCCAGCTGTTTTAACTTAATAGAATTTTTTCCTTGATTTCAAACTATATAATGCCTTTTGGCTGAAAGATGATTATCTTTCCAGCCCAATGGCCTTTTTCTGTCAATGGCAATTAAATCCACAGAGATGATTTGCTTTCTGTTTGAGATTCTTGTTTTCCTGCTGCACATCAGAAATTTGCTCAAGTCCACCAAATTTTGTTAGGGAAATTTTATTTGATAAGGCAGGATCCAAAATTCTCAAGTTAAAAAGCAAATGGCTTCAGGGCATAGCCACTGCAAGGTGTTTTATTATGTAATTATTATACAGCTTTGTACATATTGATAAGCTGCAACCAAGATCTACTGGTTTTTGTTTTCTTAAAATGTATTTTCTGGGATCACACAGCTCCCATTCCAATATACACCTCCACAAAAAAATTTGGATATTCTTTACTATTGAGTGGCTACATATTTTTAACATGGGGTTTTTAAATCTCATTATTTCAAATGATTATCTACTACTCAGTGAGCACAGGTGAATCTTTTAGGCAACAGTGAACAAAATTAGAGGCCCGCAGGCTATTTTTTAACCTACATTTTAAAGTTGTTTTCAGACTCTGTGTGGGTGTGTGTGTGTGTGTGTGTGTGTGTGTGCCCATGCACGCTCACACTCCATCATATCTGACTCTTTGCAACCCCATAGACTATAGTCTTCCAGGCTCCTCTGTCTTATCCTGGCAAGAATACCGAAGTGGGTTGCCATTTCCTCCTCCAAGGGATCTTCCCAACCCAGGGATCAAGTCCAAGTGTCTTGCATCTCCTGCATTGGCAGGAGGATTCTTCACCACTGAACCACTTGGAAAGCCCGTTTCAAACCATTAAAATAACCAGATCGAGAAACAAATAAAAGGCTTTTATTCTTCCTTTTTTCCCATTTCTAAACCATGCAAACCAGTTGCATGTGTTAATACACTTTTTAAAATGGCTTTTAAGTTCTTGAAACTCAAACCTTTTGTTTTACTCACTGAAACACATACACTCTGATTGATCCCATGCTTTCATACAAAATGTCACTTTTTTCTACTTGATTTTATTCAACAATCTAAATGCAATGACCAGTGAGGTTATGATCAGTGAAGTCATGACCAATGATGAATACTTAATGTAAATGTTCAGAAAGAAAGAAAGAAAAAAATATATATTTAAACTATTCTAGAGTCAGGTCTTGAAGTAGGGGGAGAAATTATTCCCAAATTGTCTCATCCTAACTTCCAGAAAGGAAAGACAAATCAGCATCACTCCATCATACCCACAGAAGTTAACCTGGCCAAGAAAGTCTAAAATGTTTTTCTCCATTTCACTTTAGCTGAGGACTAGACCTCTGGATTTTTCTTTTTTATCTGAGTATAACACATGCTCCTGTGTGCCACCATAGCAGTGTGGACAAAGCTATTTAACTGCAACAAGAATAACAGCTGCTACTTATTAAACTCTTCCTTCCAGGAACTGAACTAAGTGCTTCACCAAAAGCTGTGTGTGTGTGCCCGTGCATGTGTACACGCATGTGGAGTCCTGCCCCAAGGCCATAGGGGCAAGGCCTTGCATCAAGGCTACAGGAGCAGAGCCCAGAACCAAGGCCACCTCTGAAACTGACTGAGCCTCTCTGTAATCACTGCCAAAAGCCCCCCGATCATCACCAGCAGGCCTCCTGACTCCATATTAGTAAAAAATGCCTACCCCAGTCCTCGCCTATGGCACTCTAACCAATCACCTAATGCCACCATTCCAGCAGGAATTTTGTTTACCTTGAGACTATAAAAACTGGCTATTAACCCATGAAAGCACTGGCTTTCCCTTGAGCCCACCCACTGTTCTAATAGTATTTGGTCAACTCTCCCTAGCCTGTCAGGAGGTGTCAGCCACTCACTCTCGGAGTGCCCACGTTATCTCTGCTCTTTGTTCTTAATAAACTCACTCCTTTCTGCAATATTCTGTGTCTGGAAATTCTTTTCCAACCACATTCAGGCTGCCAGGTCAATGCACATGGGTGAACTCATACATACATGCACCTCTGTGTATTTAATTTTCATAGCAATGAAGGAGTCTACTACCTCCATTATAAGCATGAGAAAAATAAAGTTTGCCAAGTTTAAGTAACTTATCTAAGAAAATGCCTGAAGTAGAAATTAATACCATGCCTATCTGATTAATAGTTGATGCCCTGAATCTCTCCTCCAAAGGCCCATATTGTATTTGTTTTACCTTCCTTATTTCTCAAGTGCTTCTCACTCAAGAATATGGGTCTCCAGCCCCAGAGTCATTGGCATAAGGTCTCCATTCTACTGGAAACCCAGAGCAAAACTTCAACTTTGGAGCTTTCAGGCACTTCTAGAATTTCCCAGGATGGAGGTCTATATGGCACTTGAGATGACACATTCCATGTGTTCTCTGACAATCACTCATACCTGGGAGTTAGGGGAAAAGAAATAAAATAATAACAACCAGTGTCTACATCTCTTCAACCTTTCTTGTAGGCGCAGAGGAATAGTTAGTTGCTCTCACTACTTTGAAGCCTGGTTCCAAAACGCAACTCAAACCACAAAATATGATAAAACGTTAGCATCTTCCGAGAGTCAGAAAGTGGCTTCATGCAAATCTAAAGGTCTTTATTACAGTAAAAATCACTGATGTGTTTTTAAAAAGGAATACGTTGGAAATTTACAGTTTTGAAAAGTGCTATTTCCCTCCATGGCACTTACATATGATAGAGCTCTTTGCAATCATGCACAAGGTCATTAAAGCGCTTTGCTAATGTACAGATCCACTTTGATTAAAAAAAAAACTTTCAAGGAACAAAAAAGGTGACAACTGAGCAGAAGTTTTCTTTAATTTGTAGGAATGAAAAAGAGAGTTCTTCTCTAAAACAACATCTGAGTGACACTGTTGAGATGCACTGTCTGTTTCAAGCACAAAGGATTTTGTATGACTATTTGTTACAAACTATAGTCTAACCTCCTCAAAACTCATTCTCTACTGTTTACTTGTTCAAAGGACTTTTGATCTATTTTTCATTAAAACATATAATACTAAAGTGAAATTTTAAAAGGAAAAAGAAGGAATTCCCTGGTGGTCTAGTGGTTAGGACTCCATACTTTCACTGGCGAAGTCCTGGGTTCAAACCCTGTTCAGAAAGCTTAAGATCCCACAAGCCTTGTGGCATAGCAAAAAAAAAAAAGACAAGAGAATCAGGCATAATTACAGCTTTCCCTTATCCTACAGCAAAGCAGGGGTGAAAAGAGCTGTATAGTCTCCTACCTTGAAGACACTAAGATAGGAAGATGGAGTCTCTGAGAATTTCCAAAATAGTACTTTATGTATTTTGCTCATTTTTTTTAATTCACTATTTTCGATAAGTTATTAAAAACCTGAATTAGTAAATTCCTTTCTCATTTTCAGAATACATGGAAACAACTTTCCTACTTTGATAGTGGAAGAAAGGAAAAAGCAAAGAAAGTAAATTGTTAAAAGCCATAAATGTTAGTAGTGGCTTTGTCCTGAACAGTTTGAAACTTTGTATCTCAAACAGGGCAAATAAACACATCCTGAAATAGTTTAAGACAAAGTCCATTTTCGGTTTTTTACCACCAACTAAAAGAGCTTTCTCTGTGGTCACAAATGCATTCTGCTTTGCTGATGAAAACAGTAGGCTGCTGCTGATGTTACTAACTGTTAAGACTCTACCATATGCCTATTCTATACTAAATGCATTACATAAATTATCTCATTTAATTCTCACTTTACGTATAAAGAAACTAATGCTCATGAGTAACACAGCACCAACCAGGAATCAACCAACCAACACAACACAAAATATCAGTTAGGCTGTGGTTTTGGGTTATTTAAAATAGGTAGTTGATCTAATGGAGTAATTTTATGGCTGTCACAGGTAGTAACAATTTGAGGCAGAGCTGATGGAGAGAAAGAAAGCCAGCCAAATCTAATTGGCAGGATAGTCACTCTGCAAAGTGCAGCACGGTCATGGCCAACCATGTGTCACATTTCATAAGATCTCCAGGTCAGCGAGAAACAACTAAGCCTGGGAAAACATAGGGAGGGAGGGTTCCTCACTCTCCCTTACTTAAATGCCCTCCTCCTCCTTTGATGAGGACAATTGGGATTGCTTTCACACAAACTCTCCATTAGTTCTCTGCATCAGTCATTCAATCCCTCGGTCACTCCAGTGGAACTATCTGCTCACCTCCTCTTCAGCAATCTATAACTATCACTTCCCCTGGACTCAGCTCTCATCTTCCAGAAAGCCTTTTCTGATCTGCTGATCACTCCTCATTCTTTCTTTCTTCATACTCTACAGAACTTGGAATGGTGCTTACCTAACCAGACTGTCAGTTCTGTAAGTTACCCAGCCAGACTGGAAGGGCCAGAATTCTACTTCTCCTGTCTCTCCAGGTGCCTGTTAAATTAATGCACTCATGATAATTTTATTCTCCTTCAGGTTAAAGATGTTGAATGCAGAGGATATGACTTCCAAATCACACTAATCGATCAAGATACCTGTGACTCAGGGACTCTCCTTAAGACTGCTTAATGCATTATTCAGCCAGTTTATTGATTCTATTTCCCATCTGTAATAAATGTACATTCTATCTTCCCAAACAATATCTCAGTAAATAGAAGATAATTCAACTTCACTTAAAACTTCTCGCTGGTTTCTATGAGCTAGTAAAGCACTCACTTTTTATGAGCTCTGAGTTCCTGGGTCCACCAAAATTTTGGTCTATGAACCTTGATTACATCTCTCTAAATTATGACATCACTTCTCATTAAGTAATTCTACCCATCTGTATTATTTCAGCTAACCTGTGCTGTGATGTCAAACAAACCCAGATTTCTTGGTGGTTTTAATGTAGCTTAAAACTTTAGGTTTGGCTCACACAAGTCCTTGCTGTGGTGAGCAAGGTTCTCCTCCATCCAGTCAAGAACAGATGGAGGAGAATTCACTGCCTGCACCTAAAAGGGACTCATGTCTCTTTCACTTTAGTCCATTGGTCAGAAATGGTCACATGGTCCCAATCCACTTGTAAGGGAAGCTGGGAAATGTCAGAAAGCACAAAGACTCTCAATAAACATTCTTGCCTGGAGAATCCCAGGGACGAGGGAGCCTGGTGGGCTGCCGTCTATGGGGTCGCACAGAGTCGGACACGACTGAAGTGACTTAGTAGTAGTAGTAAACATTTACTAACAGTCTATGACCCACCATCCTTCAAGGCCCAACTCAGATACCTTTTCCTCCACAAGGTTTTCTCCAATCTTCCCCCAAATAAAAGTGGTCTCATCTTCACTCCAACTTCCCAACACCCCACTGGTCCCGGTCCATATTTTCCATATTTTTTGTATACACTACTATAGATAGAGTATGCTTGTTTTACCCACACTTTTCAAACCCTAAGCTCCTTGAAGGAGGTGATTATGACATACTCAGCTCTTTAAGACCCTTTTTAAAATCTAGCATTGCTCAAGGATTCTTGCTAAATTCACAAGAATCAGAGACCAGAGACGGCAGAAATCCAAAAGCACCTTTGAGGAAACCAAAGATGGGAAAGAGGAGCAAAGTTTATTGAAATTCAAAAGCAAAAGTATCATGCTTCCTCATTTGCTCCTGTTTAGTGGGTACAGCAAGATGGCATCGTTTGAAGAGATCAGCCATGACTGAACAATATATTAGAGATTGTCTAATATTGGCAGTTTAAAAAAAAAATGTTCTTTTGAACAGTCTCCTCCAAGTCAGAGCTCTCTCTCCCAGCCCTGCTTTAAAAGTTAGAAGGCAGTCTTCTGCCCATTCCAAATCACCAGAAGTGAAGTACCAAGTTGTAAATACCCCCCAGTGACTGACTGGGAGAGCTGGTACAAGTTTTTTCCCTTCTACTCTGCAGAAAGAAAAGACAGTAAAAGTTCCTTCAGCGAGCTGCCAAGGTGCTCCCAGGCCATTGTGCAGAATCATTGTCAGGTTAAATTAGGGAGTACAGACTCCATGAGTGTAAAAAAATCAATACTTGATGGAAGATTGCTCCCCGGAAAATCTGTTTTGATTCCAGGATTAATTCGCGACCAAAGGCTTCTGCAAAATGACATGCCATTAGTCAGAAAATGAACACATTCTATCCTTGAAATTGGATGGAAATATGTCAGCTGATTGACCCATTCATTCTCCTCACTCTCTGGGCAGAAAGAGCGGGTGTGGTAGCTATGTGAACTAGTGCCCCAAACCTGGTCCATTTTCAAAACAGGATAAAAAAAATACATTCTGCTAAAGTCCAATGTGAATTGGGAGTAGTCTCCAGGCCATTGTTGGAAAGCTATTGCAAATGTGTTTCGTCAAAGCAAGTGCATTTGTCTGGAAGGCCCGACTCTCCTGAGTTTTCTAAGCCTCAGAATAAACCCTACTAAAAATCTTAAAATAAAACAAGGATTTTGCCCCCAAAGCAATGACCTGCAATATTAATGACAATGTAATGCCTTTGTCATATATAAAGTAACACTCCTCCCATTCCTGTCTCTTAGGTTTCTTCAGCTAAAAACTTTTGCAAGAGGCAAGTTCCAGCTCTTCACATGTGCTAATGTCATCAGTCTTCAGGACTTTTCCCAACTGGTGTGGTCAGATCTGCAACAGAGCTGAAGTTCATTCCATGGACTCTCAGACACATAAATATCACTGGCTTTATTTCCTTTTATCAAGTGAAGTCTGATTCTGAGATGCATCAGTCATCATTAGGATTGTTTCTCCATCCCCTAGAATGATGACAAGGGCCCAAGAGTTTTGACCAACCACATGTTCAAAGACACCATTCTGGGGGACTTCCCTGGTGGTCCAGTGGTTAAGACTTCAACTTCCAATGCAGGGGGTGTGGTTTGATCCCTGGTAGAGGAACTAAGATCTCACATGCCTCAGAGGCAAAAAACCAGAACATAAAAAACAGAAACAATATTATAATGAATTCAATAAAAACTTTAAAAATGGTCCACATAAAAAATCTTTAATAAAAAAAAGACAGCCTTCTGTTCTTCTTGGTCACCACCAACAGCCTCAGAGTCCAAACCCACACAGTCTATTGAAAGTGGTTCTTTTTCAGTCAGGGGCAGACAACTTTGCCAACCTTGTTGTCCTGCTGCCAAGAATCAGACTTCCCTCATTTCTCTGCTTTCTACCATCTTCCCTAAAAGATACATACCTCTCTCCTACTCCTCCCTGAGTCTCCTTGATAAGCTCATCATTGCCAAAACCAAGGCAGGGAAAGGGGACTGTTTTCAAACGACCAAGCTTTCCAGTCTGCTGGGTAAGATGCACACATTCCTTGTTAGCTTGTGGGAATAGGAGAGGAGAACCAAAGGAAGACAAAACCCACCAAATATGTCAATAATTATCCATGCATCCACAGACACACCCTGAAGGATGCTCCTGCCCCATCTCTGTTGAAGCCCCCTGCCCCTGCCCCTGCCCTTCCCGCCAAGACATAGGCCTCATCTCCCAGTGCAAAAGGACATTCTAATCTACTTGCTGATGTCTCTGGGCCCGCACAACGGCTGCTAACAGTGTCCAACATGCTGAATGTGTAAAACAGGAAGGGGGGAGGGGGTCACGACATTGGATGTTTGTATTCATTTCGCTGGGAGAGGAATTGCCAAGGTGAAGCTCACCTCCTTCTCTGAGCATCTTTCCCTGCAGATACCAAAGATAAAGACGGCAGTTGCACCGCTAACAACCAGGCAGCAGAAACAGTCCCTGCAGGAGAGGACCGCGGGGCTGAGCCTCATCACCCACGGCGACTTCATTAGAATCCTCTTGGCTCAGGAGTAAATGGAGATGGCAGGAGATTGTCTTGAAACCCCATTTTAAAAAGAAAAGCGTCAAAATTGCCATGTAGGTGCCAAGGTTCCAAATGCTCTGAGAGCTCCTTGTTATCCCAGCTTAACAGCTCACCCTCTGGACTATGGCTCACGTTGACAATATCCGACGTTCAGAGAGAAAAAGGACCTTAGAGGAAAAAAACAGACGAAAGCACCCAATGGATAGCACGCCAGCTTGCAGTCCCACATAAAGATTCTAATTCCCATAGTTCAATTTCCTTGAGGAGCCCCTAGCCCCTTAAGCACCCAAATTAGTGACCCCAGGGCACAATTATGATAATGTGAATCTTCACTCCTTAAAAAAGTGTGGATTATTGTAAAGCTAAATAAAACTAGGTAACTAAACAAAGTTATATGATGCTTCCTCACCCTCACTTGCAAATGGGGAGAGAAAAGGCACATGAGACATCCACATGTTCCAGTAACACACATAAATCCTGCTTATTTCTTTTCACACTGTTGCAGGTATGCTAGGACATCAGAAAATAAGATTTCTTAGCAAATGGAAAGAGAACTGTGAATATCCAGCCCCCACTAGACATGAAAGAGCAGTTTCAACTGAAATTAAGACCATAACTTCTGAAATCTTTCCCCGAGTAGATGAAGATTGAAGAAGTTGGTATCATAATTGATTACACCAAATATTTCCACCTTCGCTTAAGGATCTTAAACATTTAGACTCAGTTACTGAAAATCTGTCTTTTATTTCTACTTTAGAACGTCACCTCCAAACACTAGAAGTATATCCAACCTTACCACAGTATAACACAGGGACTGGATCCCTGAATAAGGAACCTAGAAATGTGGACTCTGGCCAAGTCGTCCACTAGTTCCAGAATTCTAGGGCCTTCTACAAAGTATAGAACTTTTCTAAACCACAGATAACTGGAAAGATTTTTAAATCCTGTTCTCAGAACTTCTGGTATCCCCTTTTGCAGACACATTGAAAAAGAGGTGTTTCCACACACAATGCAATGAAGATGTGGTACTTGAACAGGCATAAAGAGGTAAATGAAAGAAGATCAGATCTGTTAGTTCTCCAAATGTGATCAGTCTTTAATGGTATTAACAAATGATGACCCAAAACACTGATTCTCTCTGATTCTGTCAACTCTAAAAGGCAACTTAATGCCAACATTCTTGATTGACTAATAATGTTTGTTGACAGAGTCTAAATAACAGTGCCTGTGTATATTCTTTTTTAGAAATTTTTATTGGAGGATGGTTGATTTACAATATTATGTTAGTTTCAAGTGTATAGCAAAATGATTCAGTTATACCCATAAAAGTACCTATTCTTTTTCAAATTTTTTTCCCATTTAGGTTATTACAGAATATTGAGCTAAGTTCCCTGTGCCATATCCAGTAGGTTCTTTACTAGTTATCTATTTTATATACAGTAGTGTGTATGTATTAACTCCAGTCTCCCAACTTATGCCTCCCACCTCTTGTCCCCTGGTAATCACCAAACTAAATCTCCTTGCAGGAATATCTGTTTTGAAGCTCATTTAGACATTCCTGAAAGGAATTCGTTTGTGGGCTTTTCTACTCTGTCTGATAAAGGACAAAGAACTTTACGTGTGACTTTCCATCACAGTTTGCAGATGTAGTTCACAGAAGTTAATGAGTTTTTTTCTCTTCAATTTCACCTGGTAAGATAAAAGCAAGCTGCACTAGAGTTTTCCTATACTGAGGTGACTTGTCAATACTTTGCTGCTTGCTCTGTCAATGCCATCAAAATATTGTTTAATAATTTAGGAACAGCCATGTAATTTTCTTCTCTAGCAAGAGCAAATTAGGCACTTACTAAATAATTGACTAAAATACTTAATTCTAGGGATGTCTTGAGGATGTGCTATTATCAAAAAGAATTTAAAATAAAATCGTCCTCCAACTCTTCAGCACGTGACTTTCATTTTCATGTTATTTTCATGTCTGGTCATGAAAATTACCAGACTTTGTCCCCTTCTAGCCTGATTCCCTTATTCACAAGTGGTCTACCAGTTGTCTGTACATGGTGTGTGGGTGCTGCCCCTGGTCAAGACCAGTCAGAAAGATGGGCTGGGACTTGAATGGTTTGGACAAGCCCCTCTTCTTTAAGTCTGTCCCAACCAGGAACACCAATGGGGCACCAAGAAGTTTCCGTTTTTAGAGTTTTAATCTCAAATAATGAGATGCTGTCATCAAGGCCACTTAGACTTGGAACCCTTTTCACTTGGCCGTCTGCTAAAATAAGTGCTCCCTCATCAGCAGGCTATTGGGCTGAGATCCATCTACTCAGTCAGACCCTCTCTTAAATATCCCACACGCAGGCCATCAAGGCATTTCAATTAACACTTAACTTCTGAAATGCCCCGGGTAGACCCACAATTCATAGGCCAGCATATTAACCCATGACTTTACAAGTTAAAAGGGTGGAGGGTAAAGGTATATCAAGTCTTCTGTCCCTATTTCAACAAATGCTTTCTCAAATGTGCTCTTCTCAATCGATGTCCTCGGCCAAAAGTATAAGTTCAATGATAATACTTAAATTACTCAAATAAGATAGATTTCTGCCCCTCTCCCTCCCTCCCTGTCTGTCTCTCCCTCCCTCTCTGTCTGTCTTTCCCTCCCTTGCTCACTCTCTCTCCCTCCCTCCCTCTCTTCCTCTCCATTCCTTTCTCTCTCTCCCTCATCTCAGGAATAGAGGTGAGCATCAACCATCTCTCGATACCACCCTCGCCCTCTCCCTCCCTGGCTCCACACACAGCTTCTCTAGGAGCTGACATTTGAAGAAAGGGTTCATCGTGTGAAAGGGTTCAGTACTGCTCCAGCCCCAAGGGCAGCATGACTGCAGGGTTGTTCTAGAATCCTCAAACTATAGCCCAGTTGTAGAAACCCAGAAATTATTTTAGAGACTGTCTTTATGGATAGAGATACAGACATCAGAATTTCAGCAGACGACAATGTTCTAACAATGCTTACCCCTTGGGTTGTGAAATCCAGGCTACTCTTTATATACGGAACCATGACAAAATACACACATTATACCAATCAAGACAAGAAAAGAGCACTTTCAGCTTTTCTTGACTCTCTCAAGGAACATGAGCGCTCTATAGCCCTTCTTCACTCTTTAGACCTCCTTCTCTCTACTCTGCCCCAGGTTAACTTGGCACCCACCCTCACCCATGAAGACTTTGACCTTTGTTCCCTTTTCTTTTTCCTTTTCCTTCTACCACTAGCCCAGTCTCACCTACCCCACCATAAAAGCCTGTGAACTGGGTTGGTGGAAACAGCAGAGGGTAATAAATATGAAGTTCGTGTTCTGGTGAGGGAATACAGACAATAAATAAATAAGCAGTAAACCGAAATTGTCAGATAAAGTGTGTTTCCTGGCTGACACAGTACTTAACTGCAAAGAAAGTAGAAGGTGGTAAAATTAAAAAAAAAAAAAAAACAATTATGAGAGCTGGTAGGGGAAGTGGGGCAGTGTCACAAGATAAACATTTCTGAGGAAGTGACTTTAAAGCTGACGTCTAAACGATAGGAGAGGAACTTCCCTGATAGTCTAGTGGCTAAGATTCCACACTCCCAATACAGGGCTCCCAGATTCAGTCCTTGGTCAGGGAGCTGGATCCTACATGCCACCACTAAAGATCTCACGTTCTGCAACTGAGTTCACATGCCACAGCTAAAGATCCTGTGTGCTGCAACTAAGACCAGGTGCAATCAAAGAAAGAAAGAAAGCAATGACAAGAGGAAGCCATTCTTGCAAACATCTGAGAGAAAAGCTTTCTAGGAATATGGAACAGCTAGAACAGCAAGCCTAAATAAGCTTAAAAATGAAATAAGTTTAACATGATGATACTACTGTAGCAGAGGAAGAGAGAAATGCCTGGAACTAACCTGTAGAACTGCCTCCTTTCACCTCCTCAGAGCAATGTCCTGAAGCCTGAATGCATCTGAGGTAGAGGCACCAAAGCAGCAGATGTAGTAGATCATATTACTCTTTATCAGTGTTCTCTGCACTCGAAAGGACTCCATCCCCATTAAACTCAGGTGCTGTCCCCTGACTTATTTTAGCCAATGACATGTGATTTGCATCACTCCCAGGCAAAAGCCTTTATAGTCAAATGCACACCATTGCGTCCTTCCTCTCTCCCCTCTGCCAGGTCACCACTGGTATTCTAGAAAACAACTGACCTATTGGATTGAGCCCTAGAATGAGGCAGTGATGCAGAACAAAGCCCTTAACCAGCCCACTATGAAAGCAACATGAGCAAGAAGTAAACTTCTGTTGTTTTAACATCCATATTAAGGGGTTATTTGTTATTGCAGCATAACTTTGCCCAGCCTAACTGATACAGAGTCCTTGAGCAATACCCTAAGATGACTCCAACTCTAGATAAAAGTTGTTACCCAACTGGCCTCCCAGAACCAGATCTATAATTCTATGCATTTCCAACAAAATTTCAACAGTTGTTTTTTTTAGAAATAGAAAAACTAATTCTGACTTTCGTAAAAAAGTACAAAATATTAATGTTATCTTGAATCACCAAACTAACTATGAAAGAGATCAATAGTTTGGAAAACTAACACTGCCTGATTTCAAGACATTCTAAAAGTGAACTGTTAGTCACTCAGGAGCTCTCCAGGCTCCTCTGTCCAGAATTCTCCAGGCAAGAGTACTGGAGTGGGTAGCCATCCCTTCTCCAGGAAGACAGCATAAAGCTATAGCAATGAAGACAATATGGCATTGGTATTAAGATCAATAAATAGATCAGAATAAAGAGTAAAGAAATAGACCCTCACATACAAGAACAACTGAGTGTTTACAAACAAGCAAAGGTAACTGGTGGAGAAACAATAGCTTTTCAGCAAATGTCCTGAAACAATTGGATATCCCTATGCCAAGAGAAAAAGAAAAAATGAATCTGAATCCACATCTCACATTATATTTAAAGATTAATTCAAAATAGATCATAGACTTAAATGCATGCTTTAAAACAAAGCTCTGGAAAGAAAATACATGAGAAAATTCTCTATGACATTCAGTTAGACAGAGCTTTTTTAATTACAAAGCCAAAAACACAATACATAAGAAACGAATAACTAAACTGGATTTCATCAAAATTTGAAACTTCTGCTCTTTGGAAGACACTGTTGAGAGAATGAAAAGACAAGCCACAAACTGAGAGAAAATATTTGCAAATCATAAAATGGGCTTCCCTTGTGGCTCAGCTGGTAAAGAATCCACCTGCAATGAAGGAGACCTGAGTTCGATCCCTGGGTTGAGAAGATCTCCTGGAGAAGGGAACGGCTACCCACTCCAGTATTCTGGCCTAGAGAATTCCATGGTCTGTATAGTCCATGAGGTCACAAAGAGTCAGTCACAACTGCGTGACTTTCACTTTCACTTTCAATATCTACAAAAGGACTTGTATCTAGAAAATATGCCAACGGATAATATTTTTACACCCAGCAGTTACAGAGACTTTTTAGGGACAGGCATAGTGCTAAATGCTGTCTGACATTTAATCTTCACAACCCTGTGTGTTAGGAAATACTTGCCACATTTTACAAAGGGGAAAATAAATCTTGGAAAAGTTCACCTGAATTGCTCATTTAGTTTCACAACAACTCAGGATAGGCAGTAACAGAAACCAGCAGAACTCACTGGTGTCCCGCAGCAGAAGTGTGTTTCCTGTTCATACAGTCAACTGTGGCTCCAGGTGACTCTCCAAGGCCACTGTTCTCCACACAGAGACTCTGTCCCAGGCATAGTCTGGAACAAAAAGCCTCAAAAGAGCAGAAAAGAATGAAGCCTACAAGTTTTCCCACCAGCAATTAACAACTTTGGCTGGGAAATTACATGTTACATCTACTTACAAGGCATTGGCCAGAATTAGTCACGTAGACCCAACTAACTTCAGGAGAAAAATATCCAGATGGGTGCCCAGAAAGAAGAGAACTGAATCTGCATGAGCATTAGAATCCTGTTATATACAGGTAACATTTAGGTTGTATTTTATGTAACAGGTTAGAGAAACTGCTTTCTCCCCCAACTAAAGCACTCTTCCTTGATGTATACAGTGGTTTTATAGTCTCTTCCCAATGCTCTTGTTTAGCATCTTAGAATAGCATTTGATAGCAAAGATGCAGGTTTCCAGAATTTTGAAATTTTCTGCTCTTCTTCATCGATAGATCCTGAGGGGATTGCAAAAAATTTAAGCCACAGTCAGACATAACTTTGCAACTGAACAACAACAGCAACAAGATTGGAAGGGTGAAGAGAAAAGAGTGACTCTCACTGTTAATGTATGTTTAGATATTTTGGCTCTGATTTTATGCAAATTATCCCTCATGCCTGTGGCTCCTAGAATTATCTAGAGACAATCAGAGGACAAACACAAGATTGTAAACATAAACCCGGAGAGGCTGGGTCACTTGCTGAACATCTGTAGGTCTTCTTGCTGTACCAATCAACTAGGAATGAAAGCCATTTTTATGGCTAGGTAAGTGTAGTAAATTAGACAAAATAATTAGGTTTGCATTTTGCAGAATTTTGACAAGAATCATCAGAAATCTAATACACATTATGGATTTCATAATGGGAATATTATATAAAATGTCTATCAAACTTACTTGGTCTCAGCAATGTGTTGACATCTTGAGAAATCCTAATACTTGGCAAAAACACAGTTCAGGAAATGGTGCCCTGGAGAGATTGAAATGAGATATTATTTCTCTCACACAGTCTTCTCCTCATACTCTAATCAGCACCATTAGCACCACTGCACACCAAGAGCTGAAACCACAAGCTGGTTTCATGAAGTTAAATGTGCCCCGGTGGCAGTCATCTTCCTGGATACTAATATCTCTCTCCTCTTAGTTCTGGCTGATTGGCCCAGGCTGGAGCATATCCATCTCCAGCAGAGAAGCACTGAGTTGCCCTGTTTCACTCCACATCATCAAATAAGCATTCCAAAAGAGCTCACACGTACTAGACACTGCATGCCTCTAGGCTGAACCCCACCCAAGTCTCTTCATAAGGAAAATTCTCAAAGCTATTCTTGGGCAAATGTTCCATGATGACTTAACACAAGGCTTAAGGTTAAGAATAAGGTGTGCCTATTTGGCAATCCACTCCAGTACTCTTGCCTAGAAAATTCCATGGATGGAGGAGCCTGGTGGGCTACAGTCCATGGGGTCACAAAGAGTCAGACACGACTGAGTGACTTCACGTCATGACTCGGCATTTTCCCCCGTGGCCCAGACCATAAAAGTGTCTGCCTACAATGCAGGAGACACGGGTTCGATCCCTGGGTCTAGGCGATCCCCTGGAGAAGGAAATAGCAACCCACTCCAGTACTCTTGCCTGGAAAATCCCATGGACAGAGGAGCCTGGTGGGCTACAGTCCACAGAGTCACAAGGAGCTGGACACTACTGAGCGACTTCACTTTATGGATCAGTGGGGCTGTGCAGTGCTGTAACGGCTTTCTTATCTCTGCATTCAAATGGGTATATCTTTCCTTTTTTCCTTTGCTTTTCACTTGTCTTCTTTTCACAGCTATTTGTAAGGCCTCCTCAGACAGCCACTTTGCTCCTTTGCATTTCTTTTCCTTGGGGATGGCTTTGATCCCTGTCTCCTATACAATGTCATGAACCTACATCCATAGTTCTTCAGGCACTCTGTCTATCAGATCTAATCCCTTGAATCTATTTGTCACTTCCACTGTAAAATCATAAGGGATTTGATTTAAGTCATACCTGAATGGTCTAGTGGTTTTCCCTACTTTCTTCAATATAAGTCTGAATTTAGCAATAAGGAGTTCATGATCTGAGCCACAGTCAGCTCCTGGTCTTGTTTTTGCTGACTGTATAGAGTTTCTTTATCTTTGGCTGCAAAGAATATAATCAATCCAATTTCGGTATTGACCATCTGGTGATGTCTATATCTAGAGTCTTTTCCTGTGTTGTTGGAAGAGGGTGTTTGCTATGACAAGTGTGTTCTTTTAGCAAAACTCAATTAGCCTTTGCCCTGCTTCATTCTGTACTCTAAGGCCAAATTTCCCTGTTACTCCAAGTGTTTCTTGACTTCCTACCTTTGCATTCCAGTCCCCATCTTTACTGGGTGTTAGTTCTAGAAGGTCTTGTAGGTCTTCATAGAACCGTGCAACTTCAGCTTCTAAAGCATTACTGGATGAGGCATAGACTTGAATTACCATGATATTGAATGGTTTGCCCTGGAAACGAACAGAGATCATTCTGTCGTTTTTGAGGTTGCATTCAAGTACTGTATTTCAGACTCTTTTGTTGACTATGATAGTTACTCCATTTCTTGTAAGGGATTGTTGCCCACAGTAGTAGATATAATGGTCATCTTAGTTAAATTCACCCATTCCAGTCCATTTTAGTTCGCTGATTCTTAAAATGTTGACGTTCACTCTTGCCATCTCCTGTTTGACCACTTCCAAGTTGCCTTGACTCATGGACCTAACATTCCAGGTTCCTATGCAATATTGCTCTTCACATCATTGGACCTTTCTTCCATCACCAGTCACATCCACAACTGGGTATTATTTTTGCTTTGGTTCTGTCTCTTCACTCTTTTTGGTGTTATTTCTCCTCTGATCTTCAGTAACACATTGGGCAGCTAATGACCTGGGGAGTTCATCTTTCAGTGTCCTATCTTTTTACCTTTTTGGAAAACTCAGCAGTGGCCACAGGACTGGAAAAGGTCAGTTTTCATTCCAATTCCAAAGAAAGGCATGCCAAAGAATGCTCAAACTATCGCACAGTTGCACTCATCTCACATGCTAGTAAAGTAATGCTCAAAATTTTCCAAGCCAGACTTCAACAGTACATGAACCATTAACTTCCAGATGCTGAAGCTGGATTTACAGAAGGCAGAAGAACCAGAGATCAAATTGCCAACATCTGCTGGATCATCAAAAAAGCAAGAGAGTTCCAGAAAAACATCTATTTCTGCTTTATTGACTATGCTAAAATCTTTGACTGTGTGACTCACAACAAACTGTGGAAAATTCTGAAAGAGATGGGAATACCAAACCACCTGATCTGCCTCTTGAGAAATCTGTATAGAGGTCAGAAAGCAACAGTTAGAACTGGACATGAAACAACAGACTGGTTCCAAATAGGGAAAGGAGTATGTCAAGGCTGTATATTGTCACCCGGCTTATTTAACTTCTGTGCAGAGTACATCATGAGAAATGCTGGGCTGGATGAAGCATAAGCTGGAATCAAGATTGCCAGGAGAAATATCAATAATCTCAGATATGCAGATGACACTATCCTTATGGCAGAAAGCAAAGAAGAACTAAAGAGCCTCATGATGAAAGTGAAAGAGGAGAGTGAAAAAGTTGGCTTAAAGCTCCAACATTCAGAAAACTAAGATCATGGCATCTGGTCCCATCATTTCATGGCAAATAGAAGGGGGAACAGTGGAAATAGTGACAGACTTTATTTTGGGGGGCTCCAAAATCACTGCAGATGGTGACTGCAGCCATGAAATTAAAAGATGTTTACTCTTTGAAAGAAAATTTATGGCCAACCTAGACAGCATATTAAAAAGCAGAGACATTACTTTGCCAACAAAGGTCCATCTAGTCAAAGCTATGGTTTTTCCAGTAGTCATGTATGGATGTGAGAGTTGGACTATAAAGAAAGCTGAGTGCTGGAGAATTGACGCTTTGAAACTGTGGTGTTGGAGAAGGCTCTTGAGAGTTCCTTGGACTGCAGGGAGATCCAACCATTCCATCCTAAAGGAAATCAGTCATGAATATTCATTGGAAGGACTGATGCTGAAGCTGAAACTCCAATACTTTGACCACCTGATGTTAAGAACTGACTCATGTGAAAAGACCTTAATGCTGGGAAAGATTGAAGGCAGGAGGAGAAGGGGATGACAAAGGATAAGATGGTGGGATGGCATCACCAACTCAATGGACATGAGTTTGAGTAATCTCTGGGAGTTGGTGATGGACAGGGAGGCCTGGCATGCTGCAGTCCATGGGGTGGCAAAGAGTCGGACTCGACTGAGTGACTGAACTGAACTGATGGATCAATGGACCATTTGTAAGACTAATTAACAAATAGATTCAAACATCTCAAACTTGAGATTCATGCTCTAAAGCCAGCTCACACTTTAAATAGCCTATTACCTTTCTTGTGTGTATGCTTGGTCACTCGGTCGTGTCTGACTCTTTGCAACCTCTTGGACTGTAGTCCACCAGGCTCCTCTGTGCATGGAAATCTCCAGGCAAAAATACTGGAGCAAGTAGCCATTCCCTCTTCTAGGGGATCTTCCTGACCCAGGGATCAAACCCACATCTCTTCTGTATCCTGAATTGCAAGCAGATTCTTTACCATCTCAGCCACCAGGGAAGCCCGTTATCGTTCTTAGCCAGCTGATAATATATTTTCAGTGGCAACAGTTTGACAACCCAGGAGCAATGCTGACAAGGAGCCATTGTCTGAGAAGTTACTCCTACAAAGATTACATCTGCTAGACAAGAACCCAAAACTTCTCAATAGAGTTTATTAATATAATCTCTATTAACCACCACTGATGGCTCTAACACTACTTGCCTTCAAATCACCATTGTTAACCTGTTAGAACATGATAAATATCTTTAAATTTGAATATATATTTTTCTAGACAAATTTCACTGTCCAAGAGCATGATTATTGGGACTTCTCTGGCAGTTCAGTGGTTAAGACATCATATTTCCATGCAGGGGGTGAGGGTTCGATCCCTGGTTAGGGTACTAAGATCCCACATTCCACGCAGCACAGCCAAAAAAAAAAAAAAAAAAACATGATTATTAAGGATCCATACTTGCTTTAGAATGAAAATATAATTTAGCTTCCCATGTTTGAGGTTACTTAAACCATAACTATCAGGCTATGGTATATGTTTATTGGTATTCCTGCCTGTCTGTAGGCTAGCAGTGTGGACCAGAGTCCCATCACTAACTTGAGAAGCTGACAACCCCTCTGGGCCTCCATTTCCTAATCTACAGAACAGAGAGCATCACAAGCATGTCAGTCACCTTACAGGGTCTACACATAAGAATTATACACAATTTAGACCATTATTTTACCTAAAGAAGGGTGAAAGGATTCTGAATGCTTGAATATATATATATATATATGTCCTCTACTTTGGATTTAAAGAAATAATACACATGTTTGACAAGTTTATATGATTGCCCAGTCCCCAGGAGTTGTCCCAAACATATTTTTATTTATTTATAAAGTTTTACTAAGGGGAAGCAGACAGTGAAAGTTTAAAATAGAAACACACTTAAGGTTTCTTTCTTCTCTATCTCCTAGCTTATCCAGGAAAAGAAAAAAACTATATATATATATATATATGTATATATTCAATTACTAGCCTAACACAGAGAATAAGGCACATGGCTCTGACAAGGCAGCTGGGGCATAGAGAGCCTCATGTCATAATGAAACAGAATCCAGCCCATGAGGCCACATCAGGGTTGAAGGCTTAGAGACTCTTACTTTCTGGCTGGTGTCTGAGCTGCAGGAAAAAAAAAAAATCTGTGTTATCTCCAAAAAGACAAATATATGTATATACATACATATATATATATATATATATATATATATAACATTACCATTTCAAGGGGGCTGAACAAAAGATCCTATCTATGTATCCTGCCTTTGGATCTAAATAAAAGGATGCAATATATCTCCTGGAAGTATACATGACTCCACAGTGCTACTCAGGCCCTCTGTTCCATCACATTGAGTGTCCCATCAATCCTACTGGACTACTATTACCCTCCACCCCAACTGCCACACACTCACACTCACACTCACACATACTCTCACACACACTCATACTCTTATTTCCTATTCCCCCAGACCTGGGCAGGGCAGTCATTACACCAAGCAGCATTCAAAATAACTTCAAAATCGAGTTTCCTATTTTTTTTCTTTGGAATCCCTTAGCACAGCTATAAAACTCCTTATGATATAGAAACGCCCAGAGAGAGCAGAGTCTTCAGATTTGGGTGATAGGTACAGTATTAAATAAAACAACAACAACAATACAGCTGGTTCAGCTAATAGAGTCACAGCAGTAAGCCTATATTCTACCAGGGGGCACTGAGATTACTAAAAGAGAAATAAAATGCCTCAGGATTAAGCAAGGCTCTAGCTGTTTTCTACTAGGAAAACCTCAATGGAGCTGAATGTTCTTAACTTCAAAAATTACTCAAAAAAAAAAAATTGAAGATGAGGAGAGAGATGGGAAGGGGGTAGAATTTGGTTGGGAAAGAGTTGGAAAGCAATTGAAGACAGTAGACTGTGCAGACTGAATCCATTTTTCAACCCACTAAGGAGGTGCTCTTATTAACCACACATATTGTGCCATGCAGGTGAATTTACCAATATTTTTGATAATTAAAAAAAGGTGCTCCATCTTTCATACTCCTCTCTATCTTGGTGAAAACTGGAAAGCTTATGAGATGTTAAAAACCTCCACTCAATGTTTAGTAAGAGTTATAACATGAAGTTTATTCATAATTGATATACATGGGGTTTGATTCTTGAAAAGAGAAACAGGAATTGATAGTTAAGTCTCTCTTGCCACATAAGTGTGAACTAAAAGTGATGTACACAGTGTGCATGCCAACTTCACAACTCACTTTACACGTTTTTTTTTCACTTCATTTCCTAAGCCCTAATTCTAATTGCTTTTCTTTTTTTTAATTATTTATTTATTTTATTTAGTTGGCTGTGCCATGTGTTATCTGTAGCATGCAGGAATCTTTAAGTGAGGCTTGTGGGACCCAGTTCCCTGACCAGGGATTGAACCCTGGGCCCCTTGCATTGGAAGCTTGGAATCTTAGTCACTGGACAATACAATTGCTTTTCTAATATTGTGTCTTGTATCTACTGTTGTTGACCATATTTAGATTATTTTTAAAGGCTTAATCCATAATTCTTATATTTATTTGTGCCTTAAAATACATTGTTAAATCCCTTTTGGCTCACCTTTGTTACAGTCCAGAAGTGTACACATGAGTGTCCATTCATGACATCGTTAATCAAATCAGCTACCATGGGAAACTGAATGATAACAGTGGTTTTCAACAATGGCCCCTGGAGCTACTGGGTATCACCTGAGAACTCATTGTTGTTGTTCAGTCACTAAGTCATGTCCAACTCTCTGCAGCCCCACAAACTGTAGCACACCTGTACAGGGCTTCCCTGTAAATGCAAATTCTCAGCTGCTTCCCACTCTCTCAGAACTACTGTTTAAAATTTTCTAGTTCTTCCTAACAAGTTAGCACAACTTCAGCAGCTCAAAACAACACACATGTATTTATCTCACAGTCTTCTTGGATCAGGAGTCAAGAACAAATTGGTAGGGTCCTCTGCTCAGGACACCACTAGGCTGAAAATCAAGGTATTTTTCAGAGCTGTGATCTCACCTGAAGCTTGGAGTCTTCTTCCAAGTTCACTAGCTGTTGGAAAAATTCAGTTCCTTAGAGTTGAAGGACTGCAGGTGCTTTCATGCTGGCTGTCAGCAGGGGGCCATTCCAGCTCCTAGAGACTGCCCACATAGTCTTCTCCACACTGTGACAGTTTGCTTCTTTGGGGCCAGCAGGATAGCTCTTGCTTTGAATCTCTCCGGTCTGCTAAGACGAAGACATAGAAAACATTGTAATGTTTAAAAGTGAAAGTGAAGTCACTCAGTCGTGTCCAACTCTTTGTGACTCTATGGACTGTAGCCCACCAGGCTCCTCTGTCCATGGGATTTTCCAGGCAAGAGTACTGGAGTGGGTTGCCATTTCCTTCTCCAGGGGATCTTCCCAACCCAGGGATTGAACCCGTGTCTCCTGCATTGCGGGCAGACGATTTACTGTCTGAGCCACCAGGGAATTTGGCCAAAAAGTCCACTCAGGTTTTTCTGTACCATCTTACAGCAGAACCTGAATGGACTTTTTGGCCAACATAATAACACAGTGTAATGTGTGGATTATCTCATCACCTTTGCCATACAACATAAACTAGTCAAGTGAATGACATAGCATCATATCCACAGTCCCTGCCCACACTCGAGGGCAGGAAATGCTGCAAGGGAGTGGGCATCTTGAGAACCATCTCAGGATTCTACCCGCCATACCTGTTGAATCAGAGTAAACAATCTCCCAGCACACCTGTTGAATCAGAGTAAATAATCTTAAATTCCAGACTGTTTCCCCATACCTCCCCACTCTTCAGCATAAATCAGGACATTTAAGGGGATGATGTAATTTTAGGATTCTGTTGAATGGATGCTTGCTTAGTCTTTCAAAAGAAGCTTTTCCCCACAAAAGCATTGCGCTACCTTGAGCCTCACGGGGACATTCCACTCTACGTCAGAAATCAGACTTTCCCTGGCAGCTGAAAGAACAGATCAATCAAGGGTTAATTACACAGCTCATTTTCCTGGCCCCCATGGGCATAAAGGTTATAGATGGCCATGTATTTATGCCACCAGTGTTAAAAATTCAACCGCAGCATTTATTTCAATGAACTCCTTTGACTACATGTTAAACAGATGCACTAAGGGAATACATAAAACATTATCTCTATTAGTTCAAATTTTCTGACTCTTTAAAAGCTTCCTGTGACTGAAGGGAAAATGCATCTGTAATATACCCCCCTGCCATTACAAATACATTCATTAAACTACAAGCAGCTTGACAATAAGTGGGCATTAAGCACTCACACACACACACACACACACACATACACAGAGTAGCTTGAATGTGGAAGTTTTTTAATAGTACATTATGTTTAAGACTTCAGAGTTATTAATAGACCTAGATAGTACATACAAACTACCAAAGTGCTGCTTTAAATTGTAAGAATCCCTTCAATGTCTTTAGATGTTTCCTAAGTGCTTCTAATCCTAACTACACAGTGCTGCCTGGCACTGTCCACAGGGACAGTGGGCTTCTCCGTTCGACTCTAAGTGGACAAAAGGGAGGCTTCTGTTCTTGGAGGTCTTTGTTTCCCCACCCAGTTTCCAGAATCAAGTCTCCTTCTGGGTAGAAGTGGGTTTGTAAGGATTTCCCTGGCAGTCCAGTAGTTAAGATTCTGTGCTTCCACTGTGGGGGGCACGAGGTTTTGATCCCTGGTCAGGGAACTAAGATCCCTCATAAAATAAAATTTAAAAGAAAACCAAGTTATTTTTTTAAAGCGGTGTTGTAGTATAATACTAATTCATATAGCAGGTTCTGCATCTTTACCAAAATCTACCCACGGAGAAGTCTCCGAAAGCATCAAGTTTCTGTCCGAGTTTACTGATATGAAGAAAGTTGCCTTTGAAAGAATGAAAGACATTCCCTACGAGACTCTGCAGTGGCTTCACCCAGTCACCACATGAGTCGGAATCAAGTCACCTTTCCTGGTGACAGCGTGGTGCGCCTGTGCCCCACATGTTGACACACTAAGTAGGGTACACTAAGAGAAGTTAGCTGATTGGGACCACCTCCAGATAACACACCCTCAGCGCTTTTCCTGCCCTGCCGCCTAGTGGAATAGTGTTCCTTTGAAATCACCGAATATTGCACCAACAGAAACCACAGTGCAAAAGCAGGAAAAGACTAACTCTGCTAAAAAGAACAACCTCAGGGCCACTGTGAGAGAAGTGGTTTTGCCTATTATCGCAACAGGGAAGGATGCCCCTAAAGGTTCAGCCGCGGCCAATGCGGAGAATCACTGTTTGTCCTTGAAAATTCACCCAGAGAGGAGACCCTCCAGCTTCTCTCTGTAGGGTGTGGCGAGCCCCAGGCACTCTTGTTGGAGACACAAGGAGTATACTATCAGGAGCAGGATAATTTGACAATACCAACACCAGTGAGTTGGGGTAACACATCCCAGACAGTAAATAGAACATCTCCCTGTCCTGGATTGAAGGTGGATGGAGGACAGGGAAATAGGAGCTGTCAGTAAGAAGGGAGTCATCCTTCATTACTGATACTGACTAGGGTAGGGGATCATTTCTCTTGAATTACATGCATTTCTCAGATGAGACGTTGACACCTAAAGACTTTGCAGCACAGTTGGGACTTCCCTGGTGTCCAGTTCTTAGGACTTTGTGCTTTCACGGCAGGGACCACAGATTCAGTCCCTGGCTGGGGAACTAACATCCCACAAGCCAAAAAAAAAAGAGAGAGAGAGAGAATTTTATTTGTAGCACAGCAAGTTATTGATAACACCAAGACACACTTCGGTCCACAAACACTGTGTTTATTTTTTCAATATGATCTCTCCATCTTAAATCCACCATGAAGGAAACTTATTGCAGTCATCATTTGCAACACAAGCATATATATATGTGTGTGTGTGTGTGTGTGTATATGTGTGTATATATATATACATGTATATATATATATATATCAAGTATTTATGTTGTATACCTTAAGCTTATACAATGTTATCTGTCAATTATATCTCAATAAACCTAGTAGGGGAACCCTGTCTTGTGCCTCAGACAACATGAACACATCTTTCTAGAATAGTTTAGGGGCTTTGAGTGAAAGACATTGCAGAAGCATGGAGTAATGAATGTTTTCTTGTAGAATCATTGGCTATTTGTGGGAAGAGATTACCTTAGTCACATTCTAACCTTAGACTCAACTCTTGAAGAAGCTCCCTTCTTTGGTTTCACTGCTCTCATGGGCTGAATGAGTGTCAATTAGCATCTAAGTGTCTAAATATCAATTCGAAAAAAGAAAGTTGAAATAAATGAAGCAAACACAGAAGCCCAGGAGAAAAGGTTGTCCCCTGTTAGCCAAGGAATGACTGTCCAGGTTACACCGAGCAAAAAGATTAGAACCAAGCTAAGGACACCGGGACAATTAACCCTCCTGTCCTCCCCTCCCTTGTTCCAGGGAAGACCTTGAGACAGGGAGGAGCTGGAGAGAGGACAGAGGATTACTCTTTTCAGTTTAAGTGAGCAACTCAATTCCTGGTGCTACTGTATTTGGGGGTGACCCTCCTCAAGAGGCTCCACTCTCAACCTCCCTCTGACAGGAGGAAAATAATACAAATAACAACACCAACACACTTTGTGTGGATGCCACGGTCAGATCAGGCTAGACGAGATGGTGAAGTATCCATTCAGAGTGATTTACTTGGTTCACAATTTGGCCCCCAAATGTGGGGATGATGTTTCCTATTCCTCTAAAAGCAGGGCCCATAACCAGTTCACAAAAATTGCATGTAAATCAAGCAATCTGCAAGATGCCTAACTCTAGGCCTGCTTTTGTAGTGAATTTTACTTCAGAAAAAGAAAAGGCTGACAGTGGCAGTTTCAGACATTTTAAAACTATCCCTCTTTGCCCATCCCACTCCCCAAAGCAACTTCCTGTAAACCCTCTCTCTCAATGTTCCAAGACTTCTGTCTATGGAAGCTCCTTCCAAGTGATGGACTCCCTGCAGGAATATTTATCATTCTCTAACTTGGTAGCCTGTTGTCCAGGGTCGTTGTAGTATTACCAAAAGATAGATTCTGGCTGCTTGCTGCTTAAAAGCCGATGAACAGGCCAAGTTGGTAGAAAGGAAACTCTGCTTTATTTCAGATGCCAGCAACTGCGGGGGCGAATGCGGACACCTGTCCAAAGGTTGATTCTCCCCCTGCCCCCACCAACAAGCAGAGGGTGTGCCGTGCTGTGCTTAGTCACTCTATCATGTCCAGCTCTTTACAACCCCATGGTCTGTAGCTTGCTAGGCTCCTTTGTCCATGGGGATTTGCCAGGCAAGAATACTGGAGTGGGTTGACAGCCTCCTCTAAAGGATCTTCCCAACCCAGGGATTGAACCCAGGTCTCCCACATTGCAGGCGGATTCTTTATCAGCTGAGCTACCAGGGAAGCCCTGATAAGCAGAGGGTAAGAGCTTTTATAGAAAGAGGGAGGGGGTTACATGCAGAAATAGCATGGTCATCTCTGACAGTCATCTTCTGATTGGTCATTGGTGGTCTGACCAGCATCATCTTGGTTGTTTTAGGTACAGTTAATCTTCAGTTCCTGGGTCAGTTTGTTTCCATTTCTTTGAGGCCGATTCTTGGAATTATGGCAGCTTATGTCATGGGTAGAGTCTGGTCATCAGGCAGTTAACTTCCTCACCTGGGCTTTCAATATCTATAAGACAGCTCACAGGATATGGCTCGGAATAATATCTACAGCCCTTGAGGACTTGACTAGGCTTAATGAGCACTATTATTATTTGGTCTCTTTGACTGTTTTCCTGTTTTCCTTTGTTTCTGAATTTTCTCACTTTGCTGATTAATCTTATTCTCAGACAAAAGGCAGGCTGAAGACACGGTGGGGAGAGGACCGCAGGGTCCTGCTCCACTTCAATAACGGATCTTTTCACTTCACCTCTGCTCCTCCCCTTTCTGTCCTCTTAGAGGCCCAGTGGAAGACGTTTCCTTTAATTTTTAAATCTACCATCTCTAGTTTTGAGATGTGATTTTTCCCGGCCCTAGAGAAAAACAATTTTGAGCACATTGGAAACTTCTGGGAGGGGTAGGGGTTGGAGTTAAACAATAAAAGCTGAACTGGCGGGAACTGTGGCCCCATCACCCTATGGTGTTTGAGCCTGGAGTGATGAAAGCTGTTTTTGCACAACTCCTCCTGGAGAAGGAATTTCAGAACATGTTATTTTCTTCTCCTGCTCCCCTCGTCCAGTCTACATTCCTTGTTGTTGCGTGTACGTGCTCAGTTGTGTCTGACCAACGGACTCTAGCTCCGCCAGCCTCCTCTATCCATGGATTTCCCCAGGCAAGGACACTGGAGTGGGTTGCCACTTCCTTCTCCAGGGAATCTTCTTGACCTAGGATCGAACTCACATCTCCTGTGTCTCCTGCACTGCAAGATGATTCTTTACCTCTTGAGCCACTGGGGCTTCTCAGGTCTACATTCCTGGGCACCTACAATGGTGCGACCAAGACTGTCCACTCCAAAAAGCAACTTCACCTGAGATTCTTTTTCCTTTAGAAAAACTACTTTTTGGCCACTTGAGACCTCAGGAAAGCTACGGTTAATCCATACCTTCAAGAGTGTCACCGCTCCAGAGAAGAGATCTAGGTAATTCAACATTGGCTATCCTTAGCATCGACGGGTAACGGGGCATAGCAAGGACAGTGTTTGCCCTTCTTCCCTGTAATCCACCCACTAAATAACGAGCATCATCGTTATGCTTGATCTGGTCCATAGGTTAGAGCACCAAATGGTCCATTTCCAAGTTCAGTCCTTTAGCGCCACCTGCTGCTAACTATTCTAATCACTCATTTAGCCAATAAAATGAAACATGCCTCTATATGATATATTTCAAGTCCCAACTACATAAAAGTCTGTTCAGCTCACATAGGAAGGTAAAATTTGGACTGAATATCAACATTAGTATGGCCGTTCGTTCAGTGAATCACAGGGCACGGATGTTTGGGTTCTTTTGTCATCATTGTTGTTGCCAACGGAACTCTAAAAAGGGGGATTTAAGAGAATGTGTCTAAGATATGGTAACTTTTTAAAATTATCAGTGAACTGGACTTGATAAGGCACAAGTAATACTTAATTGAAAATCTAATGAGTATAGTATTCATTGTTAAGGAGATAATAACTCAAGTAATTAAAATGTTTAATAAAAAGCAAGCTTTCCATTATCCATAACAAAGAGTTATGTGTTTTATATTTTAGGATATTCCCATAAATACGATGTTTGTGCCCATCTCTCCATGAGAAAAGGAAACTACAAGAAATAATAGAAGCTGTGATGATTTCAGAATTATCTCAGGGACCTTGAAATTACCGTTCTGAAAATAAAACTGTTTCTACAAAAGGCAAAAACTATTCAGTAATCAAGGTGTTGTATATGTATACATCAAAAGCCAATGTATATGTTTCATTGTTATACTTTTTCCCAAAATTGAATGCCACAAACATCTCTATTAATTAAACCAGACTCTGCTACACAGGAACGCACTTTATAAATGAATATGTATTTGCAAATTCTCACATATAACCTGTCCCAACGGCTCAAGGTCTGAAAGGAATTAGTGACAGCTCTGAGCGATAGGATGATAAGCATCATGTCATTTGAAAAATAAGTTTGTCCCTGGTGTATTGTTCTAAACAGAATGCGGAGACTAAGAGGGAATTTATTAAACAAAAGCAATATAATCGACTTTGGACGATTTATTAATACTATCTGGCCAGCACTGTTGTTAGTGTTTAACATGTATCATCTCATTTCATCTTCACAAGCACTTCATGAGGCTGTTACACACCTGATTCTTCTGATTCCTTGTCACTGATTAGCTCACACACAATTGGTGAAAGGGGGTGATGTGTATAACACATCATGCTGTTTCATACCTGATTTTTCCCAGCATGTTAGGGTTTTTAAGCGGCCAGAGACAGGCTTTCTCACAATGAAAGAGGAGGCTTGGCAATAAATAAAGACTTCAAGAAAAAAGAAAACATATATTCAAATGGAAGCTGATTTAGAGTTTTCAAAAACCACTAGTTGGGTGGGATTGACTGGGAGATTGGGACTGACGTACGTATCTGTGTATAAAATAGATAACTAATGAGAACTTACTGTAAAGCTCAAGGAACTCCACTTTGTGCTCCATGGTAACCTAAATGGGAAGGTCACCAAGGATGAGAGGTATGTATATATATAGCAGATTCACTTTGCTGTACAGCAGAAACTAACACGTAAAGCAACTATGTTGCTGTTGTTCAGTCGCCCAGTCATGTCCAACTCTCTGTGACCCCATGGACTGCAGCATACCAGGGCTCTCTGTCCCTCATCATCCCCTGAAGCTTGCCCAAATTCATGTTCATTGCTTCAGTGATGCCATTCAGCCATCTCATCTGCTGACACTGTCTTCTCCTTCTGCCCTCAGTCTTTCCCAGCATCCCTGGTGCTGGAAAACAACTATACTCCAACTAAAAAAAAACACTAGCTTTCCATTGTGTTAATGCAATTGGTGAAGCTTCAGGTGCTAATGAAAAAGCCATGAAATATATCTTCCTATTAAAACTGTGCAGTAATGACAATTAGAAACAATGCCCTCTGGGATGCATAACCTGTGGTCTGAAGGACCCACAACTGGAAGGAGGAGTGTCAAGGTTGCAAAGTATTGGCTAACTGTAATTCTAGGTGCCAATCCCTGTAGAGAATGACACTAGTATTTTATTAGGATTGTTATCATTTTTGTTAGCACTCATAGTTTCATAGGTTATATTTTGTCTGCCCCAACCCTACTTTTCCCAGGTGACTTTTAGTACATGATTTTTCAGAACACATTTTTTTCTTTCAGGAATGAGTAGATGATAAATGAGATTAAGGCAGAAACATATACCATCATCATTCCCATTTCACAGCTGAAGAAACTGAGGCACCAAGAATTAAGCAATCTTTCCAAGATCACACAGCAACTGTAGGAGGAAGCCACAATTTGGCTACAGGTTTTACTTTAAAAAAAGAAAGAAAGAAAGAAAGAAAAGACATTTGGCAACACCACACTGCATGGGAATCTTAGTTCCCTGACCAGGGATCAGACCTGCCCCAATCCCCTCACACTTCCCAGTCCCCATCCCCAGCATTGGAACTGTGGAGTCTTAACCACTGGACCACTAGGGAAGACCCTGGCTCCATCTTGACAGTGACCTCAGAAACGCCCTGAACCAGAACAACCAGCTAAGCCATTCCTGCAGTCTCCTGACCCTCAGACCTGTGAGATGATAAATGTTGTCCTAAGCTGCTAAATTTTGGGATAACGTATTATATAGCAATAGATGTATTCTATAGCAAGTAAAACAAGTGCCTAAACATTATGCACACTCTGATTCCTTTTTTGCTCAGAGTGTATCAAGGCATCAGTAGAAAACAAATCACAGATACTGCTCTCTCTAGGTGGAGAAACTATTTGTATTTTTCTCCTTTTAACTTATTATTTTCCTACTTTCCTACACTGAATCTCTTTGTTTCTATAATAAAAAGCAATTGTTACTTTTGATTTGCTTTATAAATGAAAAATAGGTCAAAGTAGGGAAAGGCTTTGATAATAAAGGAGACACAGAGCTTGTACCAGAGCAAGAACAATGTCAAAAAAGAAAACACAAGCGATGTTTGAAAGAAGAAAGAGGCAGAACTTGCTGAATGACCTAACACAGGAGATGAAAGACCAAGAGGAAAAACGGAGTCCACACAGATCTCATTGACTGTGCATTTGGCCACCGTGTGCTGTAGTTTCAAAGTCTGGCTGTGTGTCACCTGCTATCCCAGGAGCACTGCCCTCTCTGCACTACGGAGACGTTGATCCATCTACCTTCAGTGCCGCTCCAAGACTCTTCAGCCACTGGGCATGAATCTCAGAGAAATTTCTCTCATTTTTCAAGGAAGATGAAAGACTACAATCTTAGGAATACTTGCCTTAACTCATATTATCACAGCCCAGGGCTGGATGTCGGTTGTGGTTCAAATTCATTCCATTTGTTGCGTAACTGTTATTCATTAAACATTTTCTAGGTGCGAGCACTGAGCTCCACACTTCATTTTTTTTCTTTTTTCTAATGGAAATATAGTTAACTTACAATGTTGTGTTAGTTTCAGGTGTACAGCAAAGTGATTATTAAGATATATAAATATATTCTTTTTTCAGATTCTTTTCCGTTACAGGTATTACAAGATGATGAATATATTTCCCTGTGTGACACAGTAGGACCTGTGTTTATCTATTTTATATACAGTAGTGTGTATCTGTTAATCCCAAATTCCCAATTTAACCACCCCCATTTGCCCTTTGATGACCATAAAATTGTTTTCTGTGTCTGTGAGTCTGTTTCTGTTTTGTAAATAAGTTCATTTGTATAATTTCTTACATAATTTCTTACATAATTTGTATAATTTCTTACATGTCTCAGTTTTTCCTCAGAACATTTCCTATAAGTAGTGTAAGTATTCTTTCAGTGATTTAAAGAAGAGGAAACTCCATGTTGAGGGAGGTTACATGATTTTGCTGCTGCTGCTGCTGCTAAGTTGCTTCAGTCGTGTCCGACTCTGTGCGACCCCATAGACGGCAGCCCACCAGGCTCCCCCGTCCCTGGGATTCTCCAGGCAAGAACACTGGAGTGGGTTGCCATTTCCTTCTCCAATGCATGAAAGTGAAAAGTGAAAGTGAAGTCGCTCAGTTGTGTCCAACTCTTAGCGACCCCATGGACTGCAGCCTACCAGGCTCCTCCGTCCGTGGGACTTTCCAGGCAAGAGGACTGGAGTGGGGTGCCATTGCCTTCTCCCATGACTTTGCTGGGGCTGCCGCTGCTAAGTTGCTTCAGTCGTGTCCGAGTCTGTGCGACCCCATAGATGGCAGCCCACCAGGCTCCGCTGTCCCTGGGATTTTCCAGGCAAGAACACTGGAGTGGGTTGCCATTTCCTTTTCCAATGCATGAAAGTGAAAAGTGAAAGTGAAGTTGCTCAGTCCTGTCCGACTCTTAGCGACCCCATGGACTGCAGCCTACTAGTTAATGGCAAAGCTGGGTATGAACTCACTTCCATCAAAAGAAACAGAGTAACCCTCTAGCAGCATGTGTACAGCTGACCCAGCATGCTTCCTGGGAAAGACCTCAGTTGCTGGTAGCACAATGGGGCTGTGGGTTTTGTGTTGATTTTGCTGTGATCGTGTTTCTTTCTTCCCCATTGGCTCAGACGGTAAAGAATCCACCTGCAATGGAAGAGACTTGGGTTCGATCCCTGGGTTGGGAAGATCCCTGGAGAAGGGAACAGCAACCCACTCCAGTATTCCAGCCTGGAGAATTCCATGGACAGAGGAGCTTTGCTACAGTCCATGGGGTCATAAAGAGTCAGACATGACTGAGCAACTTTCACTTTACTTCATTTTTGCTAACGTGAAGGAAGCTGTCAATTGTTTCGTGATAGAAGAAAAGGAAACAGCGGTGCTTTTAAACAGCAGGCTCTGAATTCTGTCAGTGGGAATATTCACAAAAGAATAGGAACTTCATTAAGCCATGAAAAATAAATAAGTAAATAATGGTTTCCGGAAAAAGGAGACCAAGAAACATGTTTCTCAGAGCTCACAAGGGTGTTGAGCAGGAATATGAGTAAAAGAAAAATAAAGGGGCATTCTCCCGAGTATCCCTTATTCTGGATGAAGAGCAAAGAAGAAAAAATGAGAGGGAAGGAGAGAAAGGAGAAGGCTGCTGAAAGGAAAAAGAAACCAGAGAAGGGATATGCTGGGAAGGAATTTGAATGGGGGCAGGGGAGAGAAAGAGGCTGGAGAACCGAGATCAAGGGACTGAAGTAAAGAGAGGAGGAAGGACCAAGGGAAGGAGGGGCGAGGAGCATCCTCGAGTTCCTGCCAGGACTCCCCAGGAGCCCCTTCACAAGGAAGAAAGAGGGCCTTTCTCAAAGAAGCCTTTACATTTTTTCTTTTATAGTCTCATTTCCCAAAAGGGATTTCTGAGAAGGGAAAAGCCTCCAGTCTTCAATGAACTCCAAAAGTTTAAGGACTCTCTTTAATTAGTTTCTTAACCTCCAGAGTGAATAGCAAGTTTTGTGCTATAGACAGACCTCTTTCTCTGATGGTACACACACACACACACATACACACACACACACACACACACACACACACGGTCATATGCACATACATATACACAAACACTCACACACTCAGACGTAAACATCATGTATACACAGCCACACCTGCACACTCACACACATATACCCACAACCAGTGCCCATTTACACAAATACACACACACTCACATACACACACATACACTCATACCTCTCCATTAGGCACCCCCCAGCTCATCTCTTTTAGTATCTGTGGCCTGTGCTTTGCCCTGTAGTGGTCCTCCTGGGGCTTTCTCTTCCTTGGGAACTGAGCCCTGTGCCTTGCAATTCTAATATGATTACCATACAAAAAATGTTTTGTTTTGTTTTGTTTTTTAAACCTATATACTCTAAGAAAGCAGTTTAAGATTTGACCAATTCTAATTGATTACCTCACTTTTTAAAACAATACCCGAGGAAAGAAAGATGGGAGGAGAAACAGAAGAAGGGAGGGAGGGAGGGAAATATATAACCCTCACTAAGAGCCTGCAAGGTGCCCATGCTATGCTAAGGGTCTAAATTCATTCAAGCTGCTGTAACAGAAATATCCCAAACTGGGTGGCTTCTAAATAACAAAAACTTACTTCTCCCAGTTCTGGAAGCTGGGAAGGGGTGAGGGATCTCTCTGGGGTCCCTTTCATAAGGGAACTAATCCCATTAGTAAGAGCTCCACCCTCCACCCTGGAGACCTAATCCTAATGCTGTCACCTTGGGGTTTGGGGATTCAACCTCTGAATTGTGGGGGAGCATGAACATCCGGTCCGCTGCACTGAGTTCTACATTCGTCCTCTCATTTATTTCTAAAACCAATTTAAGGAGGTAGGTTTATTATCCTCTTTTGAAGATAAGGAAATAGAGGCTCAGGAATGTTAGATCATTTGTCCGAAGGCACCCAGTTAGCTCCGAACCAGATGGGAACCCAATCTGCCTGGTTGTGAGTATAGAATTGAGAAATCTGTGTGGGAGGACGGGGGACAGGGGTGCTACACATAGAGATTGCCTGAGCACAGAGCTCCCTGAAGGAAGACTGTGTCTTGTTTTGCTTCACTGCAGACTCCTTTTGTTCCCTACTCTTGTTTCACTTCTGTCCTATACTCCTATGCTATCCATTCTTTTTTTTTTTTTAATACAAATTTACTTATTTTAATTGGAGGTTAATTACTTTACAATATTGTATTGGTTTTGCCATACATCAACATGAATCGGCCACAGGTATACACGTGTTTCCCATGCTGAACCCCCCTCCCTCCTCCCTCCCCGTACCATCCCTCTGGGTCGTCCCAGTGCACAGCCCCAAGCATCCAGTATCATGCATTGAACCTGGACTGGCGATTCGTTTCATACATGATATTATACATGTTTCAATGCCAGTCATATTTTAAGTATCCTTTGAAGTCTCTGTGGATCTGTTTTTTAAAAACACTCCTTTAAAAAATATATAAACCAACTAATTTTTAAAATATGCAGACAGTATAAATTCCAAATCCCCTAGGACCATGGTGGCTCAATGGCAACGACACTGATGGAGGATTGATTTAGGTTTGGGCTGTGAGAGGGGCCTAAGCCTGGCTGCATTCTCCAAATCAGACTTGACCTGCCACAGGTTTCCTGAATGAGTCTGGTCAGTTGTTACTGTACAACATGTGATAACAGGATTTCCCACGAGGTGTTTTAGAAAGGTTTTGAAGTGCTTGGGTACAAAGAACCATAGTACATCTCTCTCTCTGTCTTTTTCCCTTGAATGTCAATACCTCACACCTACTTTTCAGTTACCTTTTAAGAGCAGTTGAAATTTGTTGTGCTCCAAAACTCCTGACTCTGAATGAGGAATTGGTCACTGAGAGTTAATAAGGGCTTTTTTCAAAACAGTGAAAGGAGCCCAGTGATGCCCCAGATTTTCTTATACAAGATAGCTCTTCCTCACTCCACAATAGCAGCAAGGCCTTCAGGTCACAAACAGGCCCCAAGCAGTCAGACAGACCTGAGTTCAAATCCTGCCTTCACCACGAACTAGCTCTATGATCTCTAGCAAATTATTTCACTGCTCTGGCCTCTAATTCCTTGTTTATGAGATGCAAATAATAACAGTACCCATCTCAAACTTTGTTATGACAATTAAACCAGATACTGGATATAATGTGACCTGTGAATATGAGTTGCTACTCTCAACATCATTAGCAGCAGCCGTGGCACCATCCTTCAGATGGGTGTTTTCTTTAGGGCTGACACAACAGAGGTTTTGGGTGGTGATGGGATTCATTATGGACCTCACAGGAGGTACTAGGAACTCCATTTTATTGACAGAAAACTTTTCCAAGTCACTCCTCCCCTACCTACTGCCAGGGTTCTAACACAATCTTCCTTAAAGCCCTTACAAGCTGCCATCCAATACCATTGCTGCCTCCCCGCCCCCACCCCTGCCCCTCCATCTATAGGACTCACCCAGGCCACCATCCATGTGGAAACTGAAGGCAAGGTTACATGCCACTAGGAAGGCAAGAAGTCTTGCCGTCCAAGTCAAGGAAGATAGAGGCATTAAACACTCAGGACTCCCCTCCACTTCTTTGTTTCTGCTCTTTATAGAATTTGAATCTTTTTATGGGATTTAGGAGACAGCAGAATTAGGAGAAAAACTAGGGGACTAGATTGACACTAAGCGCAGGCGGCTGCGGGAGCCGCGGGCGCACTAAGCGCGGCCAAGAGGATCTACCCCAGGTCTGAGGTCAGGGGCAGCGGCCTAGAGTGCCAGGCTGCAACGGTGCAGGGACTGCGGAGAGGAGCTACCCCGCGTCCGAGGTCAGTGGCAGCTGGGAGGAGCTACCCCGCGTCTGAGGTCAAGGGCGGCCGGGAGAAGCTACCTCGCGCCCAAGGCCAGGGGCAGTGACCCTGAGGAGCCACCCCGAGCCCGAGGCCAGGGGCGGCAGCTGGGAGGAGCCACCCACGCCGGAGGCCAGCACCCACCGCTGGGAGGAACATCCCGAGGAGCGGTGGCTGCGCAGGCGCAGGAGGGCCTAGAGGAGCTATCCCAGTTGAAGGTCAGGTATGGCGGCAGTAAAGAGATACCCCTCCTCCAAGGTAAGCAGCAGCAGTTGTGCTTTGCTGGAGCAACCATGAACAGATACTCCACAATATGGTAAGAGAAACCCAAGTAAGATGGTAGGTGTTGCAAGAGGGCATCAGAGGGCAGACACACTGAAACCATACTCACAGAAAACTAGTCAGTCTAATGACACTAGGACCACACCCTTGTCTAACTCAATGAAACCAAGCCATGCCCGTGAGGCAACCCAAGATGGGCGGGTCATGGTGGAGAGGTCTGACAGAATGTGGTCCACTGGAGAAGGAAATGGCAAGCCACTTCAGTATTCTTGCCTTGAAAATCCCATGGACAGTATGAAAAGGCAAAATTATAGGATACCAAAAGAGGAACTCCCCAGGTCATTAGGTGCCCAATACGCTACTGGAGATCAGTGGAGAAATAACTCCAGAAAGAATGAAGGGATGGAGCCAAAGCAAAAACAATACCCAGTTGTGGATGTGACTGGTGATACAAGCAAGGTCCGATGCTGTAAAGAGCACTGTTCCATAGGAACCTGGAATGTCAGGTCCATGAATCAAGGCAAATTGGAAGTGGTCAAACAAGAGATGGCAAGGGTGAACGTCGACATTCTAGGAATCAGCGAACTAAAATGGACTGGAAAGGGTGAATTTAACTCAGATGACCATTATATCTACTACTGCGGGCAGGAAGCCCTCAGAAGAAATGGAGTAGCCATCATGGTCAACAAAAGAGTCTGAAATGCAGTACTTGGATGCAATCTCAAAAACGACAAAATGATCTCTGTTCGTCTCCAAGGCAAACCATTCAATATCACAGTTATCCAAGTCTATGCCCCAACCAGTAACGCTGAAGAAGCTGAAGTTGAACGGTTCTATGAAGACCTACAAGATCTTTTAGAACTAACACCCAATAAAGATGTCCTTTTCATTATAGGGGACTGGAAGGCAAAAGTAGGACGTCAAGAAACACCTGGAGTAACAGGCAAATTTGGCCTTGGAATGCGGAATGAAGCACGGCAAAGACTAATAGAGTTTTGCCAAGAAAATGCACTGGCCATAGCAAACACCCTCTTCCAACAACACAAGAGAAGACTCTACACATGGACATCACCAGATGGTCAACACCAAAATCAGATTGATTATATTCTATGCAGCCAAAGATGGAGAAGCTCTATACAGTCAACAAAAACAAGACCAGGAGCTGACTGTGGCTTAGATCATGAACTCCTTATTACTCAATTCAGACTCAAATGGAAGAAAGTAGGGAAAACTGCTAGACCATTCAGCTATGACCTAAATCAAATCCCTTATGATTATACAGTGGAAGTGAGAAATAGATTTAAGGGCCTAGATCTGATAGATAGAGTGCCTGATGAACTATGGAATGAGGTTCATGACACTGTACAGGAGACAGGGATCAAGACCATCCCCATGGAAAAAAAATGCAAAAAAGCAAAATGGCTGTCTGGGGAGGCCTTACAAATAGCTGTGAAGAGAAGAGAGGCGAAAAGCAAAGGAGAAAAGGAAAGATATAAGCATCTGAATGCAGAGTTCCAGAGAATAGCAAGAAGAGATAAGAAAGCCTTCTTCAGTGATCAATGCAAAGAAATAGAGGCAAACAATAGAATGGGAAAGACTAGAGATCTCTTCAAGAAAATTAGAGATACCAAGGGAACATTTCATGCAAAGATGGGCTTGATAAAGGACAGAAATGGTATGGACCTAACAGAAGCAGAAGATATTAAGAAGAGGTGGTAAGAATACACGGAGGAACTGTACAAAAAAGATCTTCAGAACCCAGATAATCATGATGATGTGATCACTAATCTAGAGCCAAACATCTTGGAATGTGAAGTCAAGTGGGCCTTAGAAAGCATCACTGTGAACAAAGCTAGTGGAGGTGATGGAATTCCAGTTGAGCTGTTTCAAATCCTGAAAGATGATGCTGTGAAAGTGCTGCACTCAATATCCCAGCAAATGTGGAAAACTCAGCAGTGGCCACAGGACTGGAAGGGGTCAGTTTTCATTCCAATCCCAAAGAAAGGCAATGCAAAAGAATGCTCAAGTACAGTTCAGTTCAGTCACTCAGTCATGTCCGACTCTTTGCGACCCCATGAATCACAGCATGCCAGGCCTCCCAGTCCATCACCAACTCCCGGAGTTCACTCAGACTCACATCCATCGAGTCCGTGATGCCATCCAGCCATCTCATCCTCGGTCGTCCTCTTCTCCTCCTGCCCCCAATCCTTCCCAGCATCAGTCTTTTCCAATGAGTCAACTCTTCGCATGAGTTGGCCAAAGTACTGGAGCTTCAGCTTTAGCATCATTCCTTCCAAAGAAATCCCAGGGTTGATCTCCTTCAGAATGGACTGGTTGGATCTCCTTGCAGTCCAAGGGACTCTCAAGAGTCTTCTCCAAAACCACAGTTCAAAAGCATCAATTCTTCGGCGCTCAGCCTTCTTCACAGTCCAACTCTCACATCCATACATGACCACAGGAAAAACCATAGCCTTGACTAGACAGACCTTAGTCAGCAAAGTAACATCTCTGCTTTTGAATATACTATCTAGTTTGGTCATAACTTTTCTTCCAAGGAGTAAGCGTCTTTTAATTTCATGGCTGCAGTCACCATCTGCAGTGATTTTGGAGCCCAAAAAAATAAAGTCTGACATTGTTTCCCCTGTTTCCCCATATATTTCCCATGAAGTGATGGGACCGGATGCCATGATCTTCATTTTCTGAATGTTGAGCCTTAAGCCAACTTTTTCACTCTCCTCTTTCACCTTCATCAAGAGGCTTTTTAGTTCCTCTTCACTTTCTGCCATAAGGGTGGTGTCATCTGCATATCTCAGGTTATTGATATTTCTCCTGGCAATCTTGATTCCAGCTTGTGCTTCTTCCAGCCCAGCATTTCTCATGATGTACTCTGCCTAGAAGTTAAATAAGCAGGGTGACAATATACAGCCTTGACATACTCCTTTTCCTATTTGGAACCAGTCTGTTGTTCCATGTCCAGTTCGAACTGTTGCTTCCTGACCTGCATACAGATTTCTCAAGAGGCAGGTTAGGTGGTCTGGTATTCCCATCTCTTTCAGAATTTTCCACAGTGTATTGTGATCCACACAGTCGAAGGCTTTGGCATAGTCAATAAAGCAGAAACAGATGTTTTTCTGGAACTCTCTTCCTTTTTCCATGATCCAGTGGATGTTGGCAATTTGACCTCTGGTTCCTCTGCCTTTTCTAAAACCAGCTTGAACATCAGGGAGTTCATGGTTCACGTATTGCTGAAGCCTGGCTTGGAGAATTTTGAGCATTACTTTACTAGCATGTGAGATGAGTCCAATTGTGCAGTAGTTTGAGCATTCTTTGGCATTGCCTTTCTTTGGGATTGGAATGAAAACTGACCTTTTCCAGTCCTGTGGCCACTGCTGAGTTTTTCAAATTTGCTGGCATATTGAGTGCAGCACTTTCACAGCGTCATCTTTTAGGATTTGAAACAGCTCAACTGGAATTCCATCACCTCCACCAGCTTTGTTCACAGTGATGCTTTCTAAGGCCCACTTGACTTCACATTCCAAGATGTCTGGCTCTAGGTGAGTGATCACACCATCGTGATTATCTTGGTCTTAAAGATCTTTTTTGTACAGTTCTTCTGTGTATTCTTGCCACCTCTTCTTAATATCTTCTGCTTCTGTTAGGTCCATACCATTTCTGTCCTTTATCAAGCCCATCTTTGCATGAAATGTTCCCTTGGTATATCTAATTTTCTTGAAGAGATTTCTAGTCTTTCCCATTCTGTTGTTTTCCTCTATTTCTTTGCATTGATCGCTGAGTAAGGCTTTTTTTATCTCTCCTTGCTATTCTTTGGAACTCTGCATTCAGATGCTTATATCTTTCCTTTTCTCCTTTGCTTTTCGCCTCTCTTCTCTTCACAGCTATTTGTAAGGCCTCCCCAGACAGCCATTTTGCTTTTTTGCATTTTTTTCCATGGGGATGGTCTTGATCCCTGTCTCCTGTACAATGTCACAAACCTCATTCCATAGTTTATCAGGCACTCTACCTATCAGATCTAGGCCCTTAAATCTATTTCTCACTTCCACTGTATAATCACAAGGGATTTGATTTAGGTCATACCTGAATGGTCTAGTGGTTTTCCTTACTTTCTTCAATTTCAGTCTGAATTTGGCAACAAGGAGTTTATGATCTGAGCCACAGTCAGCTCCTGGTCTTGTTTTGTTGACTGTATAGAGCTTCTCCATCTTTGGCTGCAAGGAATATAATCAATCTGATTTTGGTGTTGACCATCTGGTGATGTCTATGTGTAGAGTCTTCTCTTGTGTTGTTGGAAGAGGGTGTTTGCTATGACCAGTGCATTTTCTTGGCAAAACTCTATTAATCTTTGCCGTGCTTCATTCCGCATTCCAAGGCCAAATTTGCCTGTTATTCCAGGTGTTTCTTGACGTCCTACTTTTGCCTTCCAGTCCCCTATAATGAAAAGGACATCTTTATTGGGTGTTAGTTCTAAAAGATCTTGTAGGTCTTCATAGAACCGTTCAACTTCAGCTTCTTCAGCAGTACTGGTTGGGGCATAGACTTGGATTACTGTGATATTGAATGGTTTGCCTTGGAAACGAACAGAGATCATTCTTACCATGAACTATTTGTTCATTTAGTGACATGGCAGATAGAGATAAAAACAGTTAGGGCTGAATCTAGGACAGAGGGGTCAGCCAGTTTAATTCTGCTGGGAACTATTTGCGAGATCAGTGTTTTTGCTTGGAAAGTTGTTTATAACGTCACTGGACTCCAGTGTGGGTCTGCCTGTAACATTTGCAGACCTAGGGTAACAGTACAAATGGAGGCACCTGGCCCACAGCCCACTCCTTTCTCTGGTTCCTCCTTTGATTCTACCCAGATCATGAAAGACCTTTTCCATGTGCATACAGGTATCCCAGCTCACTCAGTCAATCTCTATATCCCACCACCCCTGCCAAACAGCCACTCCTTGGCCACTCTTTGGGTACTTAGGTAGCAGGTACCATTAACTCTCAAAAGGACAGACCTGCAGAAGAAACTCATGCAACTCTTGGTTCTTAGGCAGAGAATTCAGTGTCCCTGGTAGAAACAGGGTGGCATGGGCTCCATGTGGGCACCTCCCTTGGCCTCCAGGATGTCTCATCCCAGGGGAAAGGTACAGCTCAAAGAGGGCCAGACCTGGCCTTTGTAAGCATGGGACCAGATCAGAGGCCCATCTCCCTAGGCCTAAGAATAATACACTTGTCCCTATAATTTCCAAACCCACGCTCCAACGTCTACTTCACTTTTCAGGTTCTACTTCCTCAATCTCCTTCAACCTACTCCCCTACAACTCCCTTTTTTCTCCTATATAAGAATTCCTAGTTCCTATTTTTGAGTCATCCTGATTCTGACCTTGAAGCTGTGTTACACATAAAAAAAGAGATATTATATATTTTTTAGAAGTCTACAAAAACTGAATATTTATGATATGCCACATCAAGATTTCCTGGTATAAAATGTAATTCTTGTCACCTATGGCTACTGAAAAATGCCTTTATGGATATACTAGTGGCACTTTTTATCTTTCACAGGCTGACAGATAATGGGATTGCAAGTTTCAAGCAGTAATCTCCCTCATCTGATTGTGAAAAAGAAGGAAAAAAAAGGCAACACAGTTCTATAGAGAGCTGAACAGACAAGCAAACAAAATAACACTGCAGGCAAGAAGTCCCTGTTCTGCAAGAGATCTGAGCAAACTCACACTCTTTCCATGGGAATTGGCATTGTTCAGCTTCGTGATGAAAGGGTAGAAAAGAGGCTATAAGATCTGCCCCAGAAGTCAAAACCAGGATTGGCAGACTCCAGAATCAAAGTGCTTTCACATTTCATGATATCCTGATATCACAATATGCGGTCTTAAAAAAATAAATCATATCTTTCTTTTCTTTGAAGCCATGTAACACTTTACTTGTAATTTCCTTATGGCAGTTTTGATGTAATAAAAAATAAATATTTGGTCTTTGTCCGCAGTTCCTGTGCTCCTAAAACCCTTGGGATCCCCAGAGTGATAAGAATGTCTTTTGTAGGCTATTACAATGAAGGAAGGGGTTCTAGCTAACTTCTGGATGGGGGCTGGACTCTAGAAAAACCAGGCCTGGCTTAGAAGCTTGGAACTATCAGCCCCACCTTTCAACCTCCAGAGAGAGAATGGGGGCTGGAGACTGAGTCCAGTCACCAAAGGCCAATGATTTAACCATTCAGGTGTGATGAAATCCCTGAACAGGGATTCAGAGCTCTTCTGGGTTGGTGAATATATCCACGTGCTGGGAGGGTGGTACACCCCAACCCCACAGAACAGAAGCTCCTATGCTCAAGACCCTTCCAAACCTCATCATGAGTACCTCTTCACCTGGTATTCGCTTGTATCCTTCATAATATCCTTTATAACAAACTGGTAAATATAAGTGTGTTCCTTATATTCCTGTGAGCCATCCTAGCAAATTACCAAACCTAAGGAGGAGGTTGTGGGAACTCCCAGTTTAGAGCTAGTAGGTCAGGAGTATGGGAGGCCCAGGGTTTGTGACTGGCATCTAAAGCCGGGCACAGACTTATGGGACAGAGCCCTTGAATTAGGGGGTCTGCACTCACTCCAAGTAGTATCAGAATTGAATTGAATCACTGAACACCAAGCTATTGTCTGAAGAATCAGAGAATTGACAGTTGGTGTGAAAAACACCCCGGAGTGGTTATTTGGCACTGCCCTGTATTATAGTCATTTGTGCTGGTTTTTCCCTCCTATTGGTTGTATTTTCTTTGAGGGTAAAACCTGGGTCATATTTATCATTATAATTCTTATGATACCTAACACAGGGCCCGGCCCACAATAAAAGATTAATGAATAGAGTTTAATAGGTTCAAATTTGTTCAACTGACAGCTCCTTGGGTCTTCTTGTGCTGGTGAAAGTTTAGGAAGTTTGGGCTGGTCCAGATTGGGTGATGGCTTGTAGTCACAAGGCATGCAAAGATCACAGCATTCACCAAGGATGTGTCTCCAAGCTTTCTCACACACAACAACATAGAAAGAACAAGAAGGGCTGCTATAAGAAGTAGAGACTGGGCAACAAGCTGAGTCCAGTCACAAAGTAACTGGCTCTGAGCCACACTACCTGGCAGTTTGGTAACTCAGATTCATGCTTCAGCAATATTTTGCACTTTGCTCTATAGAATGGACTTCCAGATCACACTCAAGTGACTTAAACTTCAGTGTTACAATCATAAATGGCCAGAGTCTACTATGTGGGGAAAATTGCTACACATTCTAATCAACTGAGAAGGAAGGAAAGAAAGGAGGTAGGGACTGCATGACCAATCAGTGCAACATGTAAGACAAATGCCACACGGAACAGTCTTAACTGGACAAGCCATGGACATGAGTGCCCGCTCAAATTCAATTCTTCAATTCAGCCTGAGGAAACTCATACTAGTTGTAGCAAAGGATTCAATAAAGCAAGACCTGACTGGACTCCCAACTCTTAACCACAAAAGACCATTTTGTGGGTTTTGTAGCTATTTTAGTTCACTCCCTGGACCAGAGTCCATTTGACTCCCTGTAGGATAATCTCCCGTATATCACCCAATCTATTCTCAAAAGCCTCAGGTGGTGGGATTTTCAGAGCTTTCCTTGGGAAGTTATTCTTAAAGTTGAACACGCAGGGTGTTTTTCCTGTCCTTGAACATCCATCTTGCCTTTTCTTAACATCATCCCCATTATCCTGAGGCATAAGCTCCTGCTCACTGTCTTCTGTCTTAGTGTTTACTGATGCAGTTCCCAGGCGTACTTACTTCAGCATCTATGCACTAGAGCCTCAGAGATCAAAAAACGACTGAGAAATGAAATGACAAATAAAGGCTCTTCCCATCTGGCTGGCATAAGCAGAAATGAGATGGGAGCCTAAAATCTCAATAAAGAAGGGATCATCATCAATCCACATTCTGTTGTCACAGAGCCCCACAACAACAGTGGAATAACTCTGCAGGGAGTGATCCTCTGCCAGAGGGACCCTGTTCTCACTGTGATTCATTTTCACAACCTCATGAACTCAATTTCCCCCAAAATAATTCTATGAAACACCTAATCTATCTTACCATAGGTGTCTTTAATTGCATTCATCCCACTTGTTATACCTTTTATCTTACTGTGCTATGTGTGGAAACAGTTGCCTGGTGCATAAACTCTCACTGTACAAAGTTTTGAGAGTTGAGCAGTACGGTGGTCTGGCATTTCCATCTCTTTAAGAATGATGCTTGTGTGCATCCCAACAGACTGTGGAAAATTCTGAAAGAGATGGGAATATCAGAACACCTTACCTGACTCTTGAGAAATCTGTATGCAGGTCAAGAAGCAACAGTTAGAACTGGACGTGGAACAACACACTGGTTCCAAATTAGGAAAGGAGTACGGCAAGCCTGTATATTGTCACCCTGCTTATTTAACTTATAATGCAGAGTACATCATGTGAAATGCCGGGCTGGATGAAGCACAAGCTGGAATCAAGATTGCCGGGAGAAATATCAGTAACCTCAGATATGCAGATGACACCACCCTTATGGCAGAAAATGAAGAGGAACTAAAGAGCATCTTGATGAAAGTGAAAGAGGAGAGTGAAAAAGTTAGTTTAAAACTTGACATTCAGAAAACGAAGATCATGGCATCTGGTCCCATCACTTCATGGCAAATAGATGGGGAAAGAGTGAAAGACTTTATTTTGGGGGGCTCCAAAATCACTGCAGATGGTGACTGCAGCCATGAAATTAAAAAGATGCTTGCTCCTTGGAAGAAAAGCTATGACCAACCTAGATAGCATATTAAAAAGCAGAAACATTACTTTGCCAGCAAAGGTCCATCTAGTCAAAACTATGGTTTTTCCAGTAGTCATGTATGGATGTGTGTGAGAGTTGGACTATAAAGAAAGCTGAGCACCAAAGAATTGATGCTTTTGAACTGTGGTGTTGGAGAAGACTCTTGAGAGTCCCTTGGATGGCAAGGAGATCCAACCAGTCCATCCTAAAGGAAATCAGTCCTGAATATTCATTGGAAGGACTGATGTTGAAGCTGAAACTCCAATACTATGGCCACCTGATGCAAAGAACTGACTCATTTGAAAAGACACTGATGCTAGGAAAGATTGAAGGCAGGAGGAGAAGGGGATGACAGAGGATGAGATGGTTGGATGGCATCACCAACTCGATGGACATGAGTTTGAGTAAGCTCTGGGAGTTGGTGATGGACAGGGAAGCCTGGCGTGCTGAAGTCCACGGGGTCCCAGAGTTGGATACAACTGGGGGACTCTTTCCCTCTCTTTATCTGTATGCTTTAATGGCATCTCACTTTCTATCTTATATTATGGTTTTCTGAAGTTCATAACTTATTTTCCTGGCTAGATAATAAGATCTTTGCTGGCAAGGAGCTTATCCCTATTATGAAAAGGTAAGCTCACAAACAAGTCAGAGATGTATTGCGATCCATCTTTGAATTATCTTTGTATTCACAACCTGGTATGGTGTTTGGTGCTTATTATTCACAGAATGAAGACATGAATGAAAATCAATCAATCTCAATATAGTGAAACCCACCAGACTAAAGAGAGCAATTAATACCTGAAGAGAACATGTGAAGGTTGCTAAGTGGAGTCGAAGGTATATTCCTTTCTACACATGGAGCATGCATTAGTCAGGGTTCTCCAGAGATACAGAACCAGAAGGATACATACATAGAGAGAAGTATGAGGAGATTTGTTCTAGGACCTGGTTTATGTGATTATGGAGGTTGAGAAGTCCCACAGTCTGCAGTCTGGAAGCTAGAAAATTAGGAAAGTTGCAGGGGTAATTCCGCCCCAGTCACAAGGCCTGAGAACCAGGAGGCTGATGGGTAAGTTCCAATCTACATCAGAAAGACCAAGAACCAGGAACACCAATGTCCAGGGACAGGAGAAGATGGAAGGCCCAGCTTAGACAGAGAGAGCAAATTCCTCCACCAGGTTGTTCTATTTAGGCCCTCAACAGATTGAAGGATGCCCACCTGCATTGAGGAGGGTAAACTTCTTACTGAGTCCCCTGATTGAAATGCTGGTCTTCTCCTGAGATACCCTCACAGACACACCCAAAATAATGTTTCACCAATTATCTGGACAACCCTTAAGCCTAATCAAGTTGACACAAAAAGTTAACCATCGACTGCTACACTTCACAATGCAGGGGGATGCTTCTGTTTTATTGCTATCATAAATTCTGACCAAAACATGACAGCATATTAGCATTTCAATCAAAGTAGCTTCATACAGACACACACATACACACACACACACTGCCAAATCTATTTGGCAGTGCTTACCACTCAATTTATTTCTTGCCTAGAATCCTGGTTTAGAAACTTTTGAATCAGAATCAACCCACAAGAGTAAAAGAAACAGCTCAAACTTTTCCTCTTAATATGATTATTGCTTAGTCTTTTGCTCCCAAACCTGCAAAGCTTTTGAGAGCAGTTTTAAAGTGCTTTCTCAAACTTGTAGACCACAAACCAACTTTGTGGCTAGGCAATCTCCATTATCCATTATCCAATGATTTGGGAAGACGTGAAAACTTTGCCAGTATTTGGTGATTTATACTTTCCAAGAGGAGTTGAAAACAGAAAATGTAGACATTTTCAAACCATGAAACTTGGCAAATTCCACTCACACCTGTCATCCCCAAAGATTGAACACAATCCCTGCCTCTCTCTACATGAAGAACAGCTGAAAAACTCTGGGAAAATTATTTTCCCCTGAACACAATGGCTGGTGAGAAACCCTAGAGAAGAGAAACAAGAAAAGAAGCAAAACGAAGACTAGAATACTAATCTACATTAAGCTGACTCAACTAAATAAACGGTGAGACTCAACTGCTACACTTTACAATGCAGGGGGATGCTTCCGTTTTACTACTATCATAAATTCTGACCAAAACGTGACAGCATATTAGCATTTCAATCAAGGTAGCTTCATACAGACACACACACACACACACAATGTACAAGCATACACTCTCACATACATGTCTCTTGGCCAGCCCACTCGGCACTGTGTGTTGAAAGCTTTATGAAATGAAAGCCTGGAGGATGTCCACAGACCGCTGATAAGATTCAAAGGGATGGAATTTTACAAATCTTTATAAAAGAACCAGGAGCCTTGCCAATGGGGATTTGAAATATGTCCCTCCACTCCTCTGGCTGTACAGAAGAAAAAAATCATAAACCACTTGCAGAGGATATACATTCCCACAGAACACATCGCCCTCAAGCTAAATGCTCACTGTCTTTTCTTCTTCCTTAAGAAGTAGGAATCAGTGACATTACTGGGGCAATACAGATCCGCCTGACTTCTTCAATCACTTGGCAAATTATAAAACATTGCTATGTCACTTCAGCTATTGAAATAAGGAGGTAAGTCAGCATTACCAAATAAGCACGCGCAGTGCAGGGGTATAAGAAATGGGGCAATATTTCAAGTGCTTGGGAAGTGACAAATTTTATGTTGAGCCATATCCACTGCAGGGCACCATATGATATTTCTTCAGGCGCCGACACTGCAGGAGGGTAAGCTGTTCCATGCATGTTTGTAAAGTATTTCTATTCCACCAGCTTTCTTGCCTGTCGGAAAAATAATAGCAGTTCTTTGCACTTATGCCAGATTAGTTTCATAATGGAAGCCATGCCCCGTTTCTAAGTAAATTATTAAATCACCAGCTTTTTAGTGAAATGGAATTATCTACACTGATCTTCCAGATAAAAGATGCTGTTTTTTAGAAAATGATTCTCGCAGAGTAGAAGAATTAATTCAACCACATGCTTCTGAAGATTGTGGAAAGTGAAGTAAAAACCAGAACTTACTGAGTGAAATGCCAGACACTGAGTAGGTACTCGCTATGCTATTTCACTAAATCCTAATATCAATCTACAAGGAAAGAACAACTACCCCCATATCAGAGAGGAAGCAGTCAAACAGGCTAAAACACTTGCCCAGGAGCACAACGCTCAGAGGTGGCACAAATGAGAATTGAAAATCTAGGTCTTATGAAAACCTACCTTCTTCAAATGCTGTATGCTAACTGCCAACTTGGGTCAAAGTGGCCTAGATAATCTTACCCTGGCTTTTGTACCAATGTCCACATGTATTCATGCATATAGACTATATGCTGTCATAGAACTGCTGTTCATAATCACAGGTATGGTTAGAAGAATTTTTTTAGAGTTGAGTGGGAAGCTAAGGGTTATCTAATCCATCCTTCCGTTTGTTCATTTATTCATTCAACAAATATTTATTGGATCTTCCCTGATCACTCACTTGGTAAAAAAAAATCCATCTGCAATGCAGGAGACCCCAGTTCGGTTCCTGGTTTGGGAAGATCTGCTGGAGAAGGGATAGGCTACTCACTCCAGTATTCTTGGGCTTCCCTGGTGGCTCAGACAGTAAAGAATCTACCTGCAATGTGGGAGACTTGGGTTCGATCCTTGGGTTGAGAAGATCCCCTGGAAAAGGGAATGGATGCCCACTCCAGTATTCCAGCCTGGATAGTCCATGGGATCACAAAGAGTCGGACAAATATTTATTAAGTGCCTGTAGGTCATTCACTGTTCTAGACACTGAGAACACAGGATTAAACAAAACATATAGCATCTCTAGTGTCAGAGATCTTCTATTCCAATAGTGAAGACAGGTAATAAATAATACCTTTACTTTGTGAAACCTGGAAGACACTGTGTTAACCAAGTGATGATGGTTAACATTTGTAGTATGTCAGGTGGATGTCATTTATCCCCGATAGGATGTGATTAAAAGGGTACTTCTCAGGACTTCCCTACTGGTCCAGTGGTTAAGACTTCATGCCAGCAATGCAAGGTGCACAGGTTCAATCTCTGGTTGAGGAACTAAGATCCCACATGACGCACAGCACACCCAAAAAGAAGAAAGAAAGAAACTGCCAGACCATTTTACTAGTAGTATCATGTCCTAAAATAATATGACATGTAACCTTTTTAGCATGTAATATCATGAGGAGAGTACCTGAGAGTTCCAGTTCCTTCATAGCCTCACCAGAAATTAGTATGGTCAGTGTTTTTAATACAGGCCATTCTAATAGGTATGTGAGTGCATGCTCAATTGCTCAATCATGTCTGGCTCTTTGCAACCCCTGCAGCCTGCCAGGCTCCTCTGTCTGTGGGATTTTCCAGGCATGAATACTGGAGTGGATTGCCATTTCCTACTTCCTAATAGGTGTGTAGTGTTGTTTTCTTGTGGTTTTGATTTGCATTTCCCTAAGGACTAATGCAGAGAAGGCAATGGCATGATGTTGAATTTCTTTTCACCTGTTATATCTACTTTGATGACGTGTCTGTTCTAACCTTCTGCACTGCATGTTTTTATAAGGGCCTCAAAAGTTGAGATACAGAGTCATATCAGGAGAAAAACTTTTCACCTCTTTTTTCTCCGTATAACTTCTCTTTCCATTCTGACAAAATCCAAACTTTCTGCAAGAAGTTTTTCAGTATCCTTTAAATAATAGTTTACTTTTTAGAACAGACTTAGAGTCACACCAAAGTTGAATAGAAGGTAGATATTAACTATGTAACTCTTGCCCCTCCCCTGGCCTCCATGAACTACAGCAGCACGTTTCTTACTACCGATGAACCTACATGGATACATCATTATCAGAGTCCATAGTTTACTTTAGGGTTCACTCTTGGTGTTTTGTATTCTGTGGTTTGGTGGTAGAGGTTTTAGTCCCTTAGTCGTGTCTGATTCCTGTGACCCCATGGACTGTAACCCACCAGGCTCCTCGGTTCATGAAATTTCCCAGGCAAGAATACCGGAGTGGGTTGCCATTTCTTTCTCCAGGGGATCTTCCCAACCCAGGGATCTAACATGCATCTCCTGCATTGCAGGTAGATTCTTTACCACTGAGCCATTCTGTGGTTTGGACAAATTTATAATGGTATGTATCCACCATGATACCTAAAATATCATACAGGGTAGTTTCATTGCCTCTGTGCTTCAATTATTCATCCATCATTTTGCCTTTCCTAGAATGTCATATAAGTAGAGTAATGTAGCATTTTCAGACTGACTTCTTCACTTAATATGCATTTAAATTCCTTCCATGGCCTTTCAAGGATTGATAATCCATTTCTTTTTATTACTAAAAATATTCCATTGTTTGGATGAACCACAGTTTAACATTTCACCTACTGAAGTACATCTTGGTTGCTTCCAAATGAGGGTCCTCTTATTACTGGGTCCCCGTGGGCCTCCAGGAATCTGTCGATTGCAGTTCAGGTTTTCCTACCCTGGCACTGGTGTCCATGGAGGCTTCTGCTTTGGGGTTTGTGCTCTAGTAAGTTGTTACTCTCTGCATCCACTTTCTGTCTCTCCAAATTGGGAGACAGCAGTTTGCCCTGTAACCTCACTTCTCTAATGGATTTGAGAAGAATTGTTGATTTTTCCATTTGTTCAGAGTTTTAATTTTTATTAGGATAGAGTGGCAACTTCTGAATTCCTATGTGCCAGTCCAAAAATCAGTCTCTCAGTTATTTTTCAATTAAAGCCATCTAGTAGGTATACCTCAGAGAAGGTAATGGCACCCCACTCCAGTACTCTTGCCTGGAAAATCCCATGGACGGAGGAGCCTGGTGGGCTGCAGTCCATGGGGTCGCTGAGAGTCGGACATGACTGGGCGACTTCACTTTCAGTTTTCACTTTCATGCATTGGAGAAGGAAATGACAACCCACTCCAATGTTCTTGCCTGGAGAATCCCGGGGATGGAGGAGCCTGGTGGGCTGTGGGGTCTATGGGGTCTATGTGTGGTCTATGGGGTTGCACAGTCGGACACGACTGAAGTGACTTAGCAGCAGCAGTAGGTATACCTTCTGATTGCAGCATTTGTTTTTAGTGGTACCTATTAATGATGTAATGGACTTCCTAGATAGTGCCGTGGTAAAGAAACTGCCTACCAATGCAGGAAGCACAAGAGATGCAAGTTTGATCCTTGAGTTGGGAAGATCCCCTGGAGTAGAAGGCAACCCACTCCAGTATTCTTGCCTGGAAAATTCCATGGACAGAGGAGCCTGGTGGGCTACAGGCTATAGGGTTGTAAAGAATCAGACACGACTGAGCACACACACACAGATTACAGAATATGATGGTACATTTCACAATTTATGGTGTGATCTTCATTTTATAGATGAGAAAACTGAAGTATAGGGAAGTTAAGCCCCAGGCCACATAGCTTGAAAGTGGGAGGGCTATTTTATTTACTTTTCTATATTGAATTTTTTGGGGTCACACAGCATGCAGGATCTTAATTCCCTGACCAGGGATCAAACCTGAACCCCCTGCTCATGGTCTTAACCACTGGACCAACAAGGAAATCCCAGGAGGGCTAAATTTTGACTGAACCCAGGCAGTCTAACACTAGAGCTCATACTTTTTATGTTTTGCTTTTGACCAACTAGATAACTATGTGCATGTTCATGGCTCAGGCATGTCTGACTCTTTATGACTTCATGGATGGTAGTTGGCCAGGCTCCTCTGTCCATGGAATTCTCCAGGCAAGAATACTGGAGTGGGTTGCCATTTCCTTCTCCAGGGGATCTTCCCCACCCAGGGATCGAACCCAGGGTCTTCTTATACATTGCAGACAGATTCTTTACCATCTGAGCCACAGGGGAAGCCCAAGATAACTTTATAACTATAATAACTATACACATGAGTATAACTGTGACATTCTACAAAATATTTTTTATTTCCCGATGTGTATCACATAGTTTTTAATCTTACACTTGCATATGTTTCAACTTAACACATTTTTAACACTGTTTCCTCTTTCTCCATTTTCATTCTGCTAAGCCATTGATACTTATGGTGAAGGATGTCAGATTCATGATCTCTGAAGATTTAGCTTTGGGACCAGGGACCAGACTTGATCACTCAAGAGCTTTTGTGTAGCAGAATTTTATTAAAGTGAAAAAGAGACAGAGAAAGCTTCTGACATAGATACCAGAAGGGGGACGGAGAGTGCCCCGCTAGCTAGACTTATGAAGGCCTTATATACTTTTTTCAGACCCACTCCCACAACATACAGCTTAAATTAACAAGATTAGAATGAACAATAGAAAGATCTTACCAGATGTACTCCCTTAGTATACATTTTAAGATGACAGGATTAGTCAGAAAGTTCCTGTTAAGGAGAAACATGTCCTTGAGCAAGAGACATTGTTATATTGACTAAGACAAAGCAATGTAGAAAAGAATGTTTGTCCTTTTCTCCTTGAGAGCCCCAGACCCCTTTCTCCTTCTCAAGGGCTCCGGACCCCTTTCTCCTCCTCGGGAACCCTGAACTTCTTATCAACCAATCTAGGAACTGACTCTCTCACCATGTTGAAGTAACATTGTCTGGTATAAACTGTACCATTGAGTTTGGCTTTACGTGAGTGCTTGTGAGCACTCATTACTCCGTGGAGGTATACATCTATCTATTAACACTTATTTGAATTTTCTGTCTGTCTCACTAGAATATGAACTCCAGGAGGCTTGGACCTGGGTTTCTGAAGAGCTGTATCACTGATGCCTAGAACAGTGACACTCAAAAAATATTTGTTAAAATCAATGTTCAAATGCCAAAAAAAAAAAAAAAACCTGTAAAATGGATGTTATATCATTATTAGAGACACCATGGTTTTCAAACACTGATGGTGCATTGTGGTCTTTCAGTGAAGTCTGTGCAATAAAATAACAGACTATCTTCAAAACTAGCCTTGTCTTCTAAAAGTATAAGCTTTTTTAAAATTTCATTTTTCTCTGCTGGCAATTCTTAAAAGTTGAGCTATAATTCTCATGCCATAAAACCCATCTTTTAAAGTACATGATTCAATAGTTTTTATTATATTCACAATGTTCCGTGACTATCAACATTATTTAATTCCAGAATATTTTCATTATTCCACAAAATAAAACCTCATACACATTAGTAGTCACTCTCCCCTTCACCCTCCTCCTGACCCTTTACAAACAATTGATTTTCTACTCCATGGATTTGCTTATTCTGGACTTTTCACATAATGGTATCATAGTATGCAGCCTTTTGTGACTGGCTTCTTTTATTTAGCATAATGTTTTCAAGGTTTACCTATGTAATAGCATGTACAAGTACTTCATTCTTTTTATGGCTGAAAGATATTCCATCATATAGATGTATATAATCTATTTTGTTTATCAATTCATCGCCCATACTCAACTTCTCTGCTACAGTTCCTGTCAAAACACAGAGGGCACAGTTGTTCTACTATCTGATATTGAGAATACAGGAAGAAGACCAGGTTTGGGACAGAAAGACAATGAGTTCAGTTTTAGACACATTAAGTATGAGGTACCTCTCTGCAGATGTCCAGTTTATAGTTAAATATGCAAGTCTAAAGCAGAGGCAAGTTCTGGTGTGAAGATATCGATGAGGAGAGAGAGAGTTGAATTAACTGAGTGCTATTTGAAACCATGGGAGAGTAAGAAAACACCCAGAAAGATCAGACAGAGCACATTTAGTACTTACATTTGTAGGGCTCTGCTAGGTAATTTATTTATTCCTACTAGTTTAACAAAAAAAATTTTTTTTTAATTTTTTGCTGTGGACCATTTTTAAAGTCTTTATTGAATCTGTTATAACATTAACTCTGCTTTATGTTTTGGTGTTTTGAGATCTTAGCTCCCCAACCAGGGTTCAAACCCACAACTCCTGCATTAAAAGATGAAGTCTTAAACATTGGACCACCATAGTCCAGTGTTTAAGTCCTTGGTTTAAGTGCTTAGGAGTTTGTTTCTACCTTACATTTTGGTTCTCCAGAGACATTCCCTCTGAGTGATAACTCAGAGATCCAGGCTGGCTCCGTCTTGTGCCCTTACCATCCTAATTCATGACCACTGGTGATTTCTGGGGAGTGCTGAGACAACTGGAGCGAAGGCAGGAGCCATAAGAGCCTAAGCTGGGAAATGAAGAGCGTTATTGCTGTTTACTACCCTCTAGCCAAAATAAGTCATGTTTGGACCCAACTAAGTGCCAACAGGCTTGGAAACATAGTATTGTGGGTAAGCAGAAATGGGAGAAACTAGGTAATGGTGAGTGCTAGCAATGCCTACTACACTTCCAATGGGCAGCAGTCTTCAACTCTCATTCCAGTTCTCATTTCCACTAACACCAAAGAGGATGGAAAGTGGGAAAGACCAAGAAGCATAAGATATATTGTGCCTACTGTTTGTGTCAGTTGCTCAGTTGTGCCTGCCTCTTTGCAATCCCATGGACTGTAACCCGCCAGGCTCCTCTGTCCATGGAATTTTCCAGGCAAGAATACTGGAGTGGGTTTCCATTTCCTTCTCCGGGGGATCTTTCCAAACCAGGGATCAAACTTAGGTCTCCCACATGGCAGGCAGGCTCTTTACTGTCTGGGCCACCAGGGATCCTGGTGCAGGCTGAGATCAATTAAATATTTATACCTTAGGATAAATTACTATTGAAACACAGTTACAAAGTTGAAAAGTTTTTTGAAATCCATGAAATGTGATTTTTTATTATAGCTTTCTGTGTCTTGCTTCACCTACCTTACCTTCCCCTTTTACATCCTAATGTTAATCAATTCTTACTTAATTTAATCTGGATTTACAGACAATTTATTAGGAGACACACTGTAGACAGTAAGATACATGAGTCTGATGTGCAGAGAAGACGGGCTGGAAGGAGATTTGAGAGTCATCAGCAAAAATACTGTAGTACTTGCCCCTCCTCCCTCACTCCCATTTCAAATGGAATAGTGGGGTTGGAAGCCAGATTGCAGTGGATTGAACAGTGAGAGGAGCAGAAGTGGAGACACTGACTTTTTCAAGAATTTCAGTTCTAAAGGAAAAGAGAAGCAGAGAGCAATAGCTAGACAAGACGTTGGGATTGAGGAAGGATTTTTTTTTTTAAACATTTGACAGACTTGAACATGCTGAAATGCTATTAGACATAGCCATCCATTGGCAGGCCATTAGAAAGATCAATCAGGCTTCCTGTATGAAATGTCTACCTCGTCCTTTCTAATAGTCAACAATATTCTATATCGGACTAACAATTTTCCTCTTAGTTTTGACAGCTATATTATAACTAGGGTCTTCAACAGATACAACACTTAAAAATAAAAGAGGCAACACTGCCCAGGATCTTGTTATTATAAACAGTCTTTATTCTTTATTCTCTCTTTAGAAGCCATATTTTTAAAGCTTTCCTGTCATTATCGCCACAAGCAACAATTTTATTATTCAAAGACACATTTTACGGCCTGGTATAAGCAATTAAAAGACAGCACTCAAAGACTTAGTCACTAGATACCATAAAGGTTCATAGACCATACGATAGTTTTGAAGGGACAAAGGAAAATGGACAACTATCTCCCTTGCCATACAGAAATCTGGAGTTTTCCTGGCTGGTTTCCAGAGACTTAATGATTAAAGCCAGTATGTTAGAAATTTTGAAGTGGAATTGAGAAAGGGTCTGTGCCCTCTTAGAGTTTATTATAGCAACTACAAAATAGCCGTTTGCAAAAGGTGAGAATAAAGTTTGGAAGACTGAGATAAAGAATGAAACTTAGCAGGAGACAGGAAATATGACATAAAAAAGAACTGTTGAAAGCTCTGAAAGAAAAGACAAGGATGAACAATAAGCAGAACAGGAAAAGAACCAAGTGAATCCCAAAGGCTGACCTCATCATAGAGTATTTATGTAAGAGATATTGAGCTACAAGATAAGTTTACTAAATACTTTCAGTAAGTTCACACTGTGACACCAAAATTTATGCAGGAGATGTCACTGTTATTTACAAGCTCATTTAAAAAGTGGGGAGCACTCTTTTGGAAAAAAATAGAAGCACACTCTTAAAAGGACCTGCAAGATCATCAGTTTCTTAACAAAAAGTACAGCTGTCAGCCTTCAGCTCTTAGCACCTACAGGATGCCCCTCGGATTTCAGGCCAAGGCCATACTCTTCCAGGGCACTCCCCAGCCAGTTCCGAGCGTGGCAGGAGTACCAAGGCCTGGCTGTATGTGTCTAGTGCAGGACTCCTCTGTGCCCTTTGCTCTAGCGCCCCATCATGCTGGCTAAGACTTTGCCAGATCTACAAACAATCCGAAGTTCTTTCTGCCCAATCCCACTTCCTCCCCACTTCCTATCCCATCATAGGAATCAAGTAGGCACTCCTTTACATAGGATTTTCTTGCCTAATCAGACTTCCTCCTTTTTTTAATCTTTCACAGGCGTTATGCTTCCTCTCCCCACAAAACTTCATGAACTCCTAACTTTATCTTTACAACCATCTGATGGATACAACTAATGCAAAGAACATAATTACAATTCATGTATCTGACAAAAGACCTACACCCAGGATATATAAAGAAACTCTAAAATACAGTAATAAGACAACCTTTTTTTTTAAATGGCCAAAGACTTCATTTTTATAATATGCAAATGACAAATAGGCACAGGAAAAGATTTTCAACATCATAAATCATCTTGAAAATGAACATTAAAACCACAGTAAGATATCACTACACACATATCAGAAGAGTCAATATTAAAAAGACTGAAGTGGTCTTTTTAATAATGGAATATTACTCAGGCATAAAAAAGAATGAAATAATGCGATCTGCAGCAACATGGATGGACCTAGAGATGATTATACTAAATGAGGTAAGTCAGACAAGGAAAGACAAGCATCACATGACATCACTTATAAGTGAAATTTAAAAAATGATACAAAAACATTTATATACAAAACAGAATAGATCCACAGACATAGAAAACAAGACTATGGTTACCAAAAGGGAAAGCAGGGGAAGGGAAAAGTTGGGAGTTTGGGATTAAAACATACACATATACATGCTACTCTATATAAAATGGGCTTCCTAGGTGGTTTAATGGTAAAGAACCTGCCTGCCAATCAGGAGACGTGGCTTCAATCCCTGGGTCAGGAGGGTTCCCTGGAGAAGGAAAGGGCAACTCACTCCAGTATTCTTGCCTGGGAAATCCCATGGACAGAGGAACCTAGCAGGCTACAGCCAATGGGGTCGCAAAGACTCAGACACGACTCAGAAACTAAACAACCACAGCAAATATATAATATAGATGAACAACAAGTGCCTACTGTATAGCACTAGGAACTCTATTCAGTATTTCACAATAAACTATAATGGAAAAGAATCTAAAAATGAATAGATTATATACATATGTATAACTGAATTGTTTGCTGTACACCTAACAGTAATACAACATTGTAAATCAACAATTCTTCAATTAAAAATAATTTTAAGGTTTTTAAAGTTAATTTTTAAAAGATTTTTTTTAAAGTCTGACAATTCCATGTGAGGAACAGGACGTGGAGCAACTGGCACTATTATACAATGCTAGTGGGAACATAAAGTGGTACAATCACTTTGGAAAACAGTTTGGCATCTTATAAAGTTAAACTTATACTTGTCATATGACTCAGCAATTCCACTTCTGGATATTTACCCCACAGAAAACATGTATACACAAAAAGACCTCTACAAAAATGTCCATAGCAGTTTTATTCACAATAGCCAAAGCCTGCAAACTATCCAAATGTCCAATAAATGGACAAACCATGCTATATCCATACAATGAAGAGAGTACTTGGCAATAATAAAGAACAACCTACTGGTACATGCAGGGCTCCCCAAGTGGTGCCAGTGATAAAGAACCTGCCTGCCGATGCAGAAGACATAAGAGACCTGGGTTTGATCCCTGGGTAGGGAGGATTCCCTGGAGAAGGGAATGGCAACCCACTTCAGTATCCTTGTCTGGAGAATCCCATTGACAGAGGAGCGTGGTGGGCTACAGTCTATGGGGTCACAAAGAGTCAGACATGACTGAAGCGACATAGTGTGCACACTGGTACATACAACCAAATAAAGGAATCTCAGAAACATTATATTGAGTCAAAAAATCAATTTACATAAAATGTCATATGTGATTCCATTTTTGTGAAGTTTTAAAACTGGCAAAACTATTCTTGAGTAATATAAATTAGATTGGAGTTGCCTCTGTGAGGCATTAGTGATTGACTGCAAAGAAGTATGAGGGAATTTTCTAGGATGATGGAAATTTCTATATCATACTTTTATTTTTATTTTTGGCTGTGCTGGGTCTTTGTTGCTTAGCGGGCCTTTCTCTAGTTTCAGAGAGCAGGGGCTACGCTCTAGCTGCCATACTTGGTCTTCTCATTGCAGTGGCTTCTCTTGTCTCTGAGCGCTAGATCTAGGGCACACAGGCCGCAGTAGGTGTGGCTCCAGGGCGCTGGAGCACAGGCTCAATACTTGTGGCACACAGCCTTAGCTGCTCCACGAAGTGTGGGGTCTTCGCAGATCAAGGATTGAACCTGCACTGGCAGTCTGAATCTTTACCACTGAGCCACCGAGGAAGCCTGGAAATTTCTATATCTTGATTGGGTGATGGTTACACAGATATATATGTATTTGTCAAAACTCATGAAACTGTACCCTCAAAATGTATGCATAGTTCAGTTCAGTTTAGTTCAGTCGCTCAGTCATGTTTGACTCTCTGCGACCCCATGAGCTGCAGCACGCCAGGCCTCCCTGTCCATCCCCAACTCCTGGAGTTTACTCAAACTCAAGTCCATTGAGTTGGTGATGTCATCCAACCATGTCATCATCTGTCGTCCCCTTCTCCCCCTGCCCTCAATCTTTCCTAGCATCAGGGTCCTTTCAAATGAGGCAGTACTTCACATCAGGTGGCCAAAGTATTAGAGTCTCAGCTTAACATCAGTCCTTCCAATGAATATTCATGACTGATTTCCTTTAGGATAGACTGGTTGGATCTCCTTGCAGTCCAAGGGACTCTCAAGAGTCTTCTCCAACACCACAGTTCAAAAGCATCATTTCTTCGGTGCTCAGCTTTCTTTATAGTCCAACTCTCACATCCATACATGACTACCAGAAAAAACATAGCCTTGGCTAGAGGGACCTTTGTTGGCAAAGTAATGTCTCTGCTTTTCAATATGCTGTCTAGGTTAGTCATAACTTTCCTTCCAAGGAGTAAGTGTCTTTTAATTTCATGGCTGCAACTGCATCTGCAGTGATTTTGGAGCCCCAAAAAATAGTCTGCCACTGTTTCCACTGTTTCCCTATTTATTGGCCATGAAGTGATGGACCTGGATGCCCATGATCTTTGTTTTCTGAATGTTGAGCTTTAAGCCAACTTTTTCACTCTCCGCTTTCACTTCCATCAAGAGGCTCTTTAGTTCTTCTTCACTTTCTGCCATAAGGGTGGTTTCATCTGCATATCTGAGGTTATTGATGCTTCTCCTGGCAATCTTGATTCCAGCTTGTGCTTCATCCAGCCCAGCGTTTCTCATGATGTACTCTGCATATGTTAAATAAGCAGGCTGACAATAGACAGCCTTGATGTACTCCTTTTCCTATTTGGAACCAGTCTGTCCTTTCATGTCCAGTTCTAACTGTTGCTTCCTGACCTGCATACAGATTTCTCAAGAGGCAGGTCATGTGGTCTGGTATTCATATTTCTTTCAGAATTTTCCAGTTTTTGGTGATCCACACAAAGGTTTTGGATAGTCAATAAAGTAGAAATAGATGTTTTTCTGGAACTCTCTTGCTTTTTCGATGATCCAGCAGATGTTGGCAATTTGATCTCTAGTTCCTCTGCCTTTTCTAAATCCAGCTTGAACATCTGGAAGTTCATGGATCACGTATTACTGAAGCCTGTCTTGGAGAATTTTGAGCATTACCTTACTAGCATGTGAGATGAGTGCAATTGTGCGGTAGTTTGAGCATTCTTTGCCATTGCCTTCCTTTGGGATTGGAATGAAAACTGACCTTTTCCAGTCCTGTGGCCACTGCTGAGTTTTCCACATTTGCTGGCATATTGAGTGCAGCACTTTCACAGCATCATCTTTCAGGATTTGAAATATCTCAACTGGAATTCCATCACCTCTACTAGTTTTGTTCGTAGTGATGCTTCCTAAGGCCCACTTGACTTCACATTCCAGGATGTCTGGCTCTAGGTGAGTGTGAGTGATCACACCATTGTGATTATCTGGGTCGTGAAGATCTTTTTTGTACAGTTCTTCTGTGTATTCTTGCCACCTCTTCTTAATATCTTCTGCTTCTGTTAGGTCCATACCATTTCTGTCCTTTATTGTGCCCATCTTTGCATGAAATGTTCCCTTGGTAACTCTAATTTTCTTAAAGAGATCTCTAGTCTTTCCCATTCTATTGTTTTCCTCTATTTCTTTGCACTGATCACTGAGGAAGGTTTTCTTATCTCTCCTTGCTATTCTTTGGAACTCTGCATTCAAATGGGTATATCTCTCCTTTTCTCCTTTGCTTCTCTTCTTTTCACAGCTTTTTGTAAGGCCTCCTCATACTGCCATTTTGCTTTTTTGCATTTCTTTTTCTTGGGGATGGTCTTGATCCCTGTCACCTGTACAATGTCATGAACCTCTGTCCATAGTTCTTCAGGTACTCTGTCTATCAGATCTAGTCCCTTAAATCTCTTTCTCTCTTCCACTGTATAATTGTAAGGGATTTAGGTCGTACCTGAATGGTCGGGAGAAATATCAATAACCTCAGAAATGCAGATGACACCACCCTTATGGCAGAAAGTGAAGAAAAACTAAAAAGCCTCTTGAGGAAAGTGAAAGAGGAGAGTGAAAAAGTTGGCTTAAAGCTCAACATTCAGAAAACTAAGATCATGGCATCCAGTTCCATTACTTCATGCAAATAGATGGGGAAACAGTGGAAACAGTGACTGACTTTATTTTTCTGGGCTCCAAAATCACTGCAGATGGTGACTGCAACCATGAAACTAATTACTCCTTGGGAGGAAAATTATGACCAACCTAGATAGGATTTTGAAAAGCAGAGACATTACTTTGTCAACAAAGGTCCATCTAGTCAAGGCTATGGTTTTTCCAGTGGTCATGTATGGATGTGAGAGCTGGACTATAAAGAAAGCTGAGCGCTGTAGAATTGATGCTTTTGAACTGTGGTGTTGGAGAAGACTCTTGAGAGTCCCTTGGACAGCAAAGAGATCCAACCAGTCCATCCTAAAGGAAATCAATCATAAATATTCACTGGAAGGACTGATGTTGAAGCTGAAACTCCAATACTTTGGCCACCTGATGCGAAGAGCTCACTCATTTGAAAAGACCCTCATGCTAGGAAAGATTGAGGGGAGGAGAAGGGAACGACAGATGATGAGATGGTTGGATGGCATAACAGACTCAATGGACGTGGGTTTGGGTAGACTCCAGAAGTTGGTGATGGACAGAGAGCCTGGCGTGCTGCAGTTCATGGGGTCGCAGAGAGTCAGACACGACTGAGTGACTGAACTGAACTGAATGGTCTAGTGGTTTTCCCTGCTTTCTTCAAGTTAAGTCTGAATTTGGCAATAAGGAGTTCATGATCTGAGCCAAAGTCAGCTCCTGATCTTGGTTTTACTGACTATATAGAGCTTCTCCACCTTTGGCTGCAAAGAATATAATCAATCTGATTTCAGTGTTGACCATCTGGTGATGTCCATGTGTAGAGTCTTCTCTTGTGTTGTTGGAAGAGGGTGTTTGCTACGACAAGTGTGTTCTCTTGGCATTAGCTTTTGCCCTGCTTCATTCTGTACTCCAAGGCCAAATTTGCCTGTTACTCCAGGTGTTTCTTGACTTCCTACTTTTGCATTCCAGTCCCCTGTAATGAAAAGGACATCTTTTTTGGGTGTTAGTTCTAAAAGGTCTTGTAGGGCTTCATAGAACCATTCAACTTCAGCTTCTTCAGCATTACTGATTGGGGCATAGACTTGGATTACCGTGACATTGAATGGTTTGCCTTGGAATGAACAGAGATCATTCTGTCATTTTTGAGATTGCATCCAAGTACTGCATTTTGGACTCTTGTTTACTATGATGGCTACTTCATTTCTTCTAAGGGATTCTTGCCCACAGTAATAGATATAATGGTCATCGGAGTTAAATTCACCCATTCCAGTCCATTTTAATTCACTGATTCCTAAAATGTTGATGTTCACTCTTGCCGTCTCCTGTTTGACCACTTCCAATTTGCCTTGATTCATGGACCTAACATTCCAGGTTCCTAGGCAATATTGCTCTTTACAGCATTGGACCTTGCTTCCATCACCAGTCACATCCACAACTGGGTGTTGCTTTTGCTTTGGCTCCATCTCTTTATTCCTTCTGGAGTTATTTCTCCACTGATCTCCAGTAGCATATTGGGTACCTACCGACCTGGGGAGTTCATCTTTCTGTGTCCTATCTTTTTGCCTTTTCATACTATTCATGGGGTTCTCAAGGCAAGAACACTGAAGTGGCTTGCCATTCCCTTTTCCAGTGGACCATATTTTGTCAGAACTCTCCTCCATGACCCTATGCATAGTACTGTATGTAAATTATACTTTAATAAAATTGACTTTTTAAAATGTATTCCCAGTGTTTATAAATATTATACTAATAAACACCAAAGACTGAATATATAAACACTATATCTAATAGTATTCATTGGTATTGCAAGTGGAATATTTATCTAATCTATGCTTTTAGATGTTATTGCCAAAAAGTAAAAAGGCTATTATTGATCAATTTATTTTTCCTATATCCAGACAACTTCTCGAATTCCTTTATTCATTTTTTTTTAAACTGAAGTCTTAGTCTTGGGCTTCCTTAATAGCTCAGTTGGTAAAGAATCTGCCTGCAACGCACGAGATCCTGGTTTGATTCTTGGGTCAAAGAAGATCCGCTGGAGAAGGGATAGGCTCCCTACTCCAGTATTCTTGGGCTTCCCTTGTGGTTCAGATGGAGAAGAATCCAGGAGACCTGGGTTCCTGCAATGCGGGAGACCTTGGTTTGATCCTTGGGTTGGGAAGATCCCCTGGAGAAGGGAACAAGTGCCCACTCCAGTATTCTGACCTGGAGAATCCCATGGACTGTATAGTCCATGGGGTGGCAAAGAGTCAGACATGACTGAGCAACTTTCACTCACTTCACTTAGGCATGCAATCACATATACAGCGAAAAATAAAAATAACTTCTTATTATCCAACATTTATACAGATTACTTTGGAGAAGGCAATGGCACCCTACTCCAGTACTCTTGCCTGGAAAATCCCATGGACGGAGGAGCCTGGTAGACTGCAGTCCATGGGGTCGCTAGGAGTCGGACATGGCTGAGCGACTTCACTTTCACTTTTCACTTTCATGCATTGGAGAAGGACATGGCAACCCACTCCAGTGTTCTTGCCTGGAGAATCCCAGGGACAGAGGAGCCTGGTAGGAGGCCGTCTATGTGGTTGCAGAGAGTCGGACATGACTGAAGCGACTTAGCAGCAGCGGCAGCATACAGATTACTTTTTTTACTTCTCTTTTGCAATTCACTAATCTCCAAATGAATGATCATAGTGATCACCAGATGTTCTCTCTTTTCCCTACTTTAAGGGAAATAGCTTAACATCTGAATGTTTAGGATAGTACTTGCTGTTGGACTTTCTTATAAAATCCTTATCAGTTTGTATTTTCTATATTATTTTGTTAAGAATGATTCTTTTTGGGGGGTACTCTTTCTGCCCCCTTCTGATGCCTATGTCAGAAGCTTTCTCTATCTCCTTTATACTTTAATAAAACTTTATTATACAAAAAAAAAAGAATGATTCTTTTTTTTAAATTTTAAGTGTGTGTTTGTGTGTTTGTGCTCAGTCATGTCCGACTCTTTTCAGCCCCATGGACTGTAGCCCACCAGGCTCCTCTGTCCATGGAATTTTTCAGACAAGAACACCGGGGTGGGTTGCCATTTCCTACTCCAGGGGATCTTCCCAACCCAGGGACTGAACCAGTGTCTCTTGAGTCTCCTGCATTGGCAGGAGAATTTTTTACCACAGAGCCACCTGGGAAGCCCAACTGACTTTTCTGCTTTTATTAGTACAATACTGGTTTCTCTTTTAAATTGTTGATGCAGTGAAATATAGGTTTCCTAATATTGCAACATTTTGCTTTCATGAAATAAAACCTCTTGAATTATTATTTTGATAAGACACTGGATTCTCTTTTAAATACATATTCATAAGCTAACTTGAACTTTGGTAGTTCTTTCATATTAACTTTAGCAGATGAGAGTAAAGCTGGTTTCATGAAATGATTTAGGGAGTTTCTTTTTCTGTGCCCTACAAGAGTAAAAAAATGATATTTATTTATCCATTATTCTTTAAAGATTAAAAAGGATTTAGAGCATTTAACTGTAAAATTCTCATCTCTATGCTATTTTTATAGTAGATAGTTAATCTCCAATTTTTCTACGGTAATTATTTTCTTCACGTTTTTTACTTGCTTGATAAATTTTATTAGGAAGTCATTCATATCACCTGTTTTCAAATGTGTCACAAGTTTTAGTCAGTAATTTATAATATTTGATTTCTTTTCTATATCATTACCTTCCTTCTCATTTTTATCTTGTATAATTTTTTTTTTTTTATTCAGGGTCAGAAAAGGATTGTCTGTTTTATTGGTGTTTTCAAACAACCAGCTTTTGGAATTACTTATGCAAGTTTGGGTGTTCGTATTTTATTAATTTCAATTGTTTTCTTTACTGCTTCCCTTACTATCAGTTTGTTTCTAACTAAGATACATAGTAATTCTGTCTTGTTTCTCTTTCTTCTTTAATAATAAAAACGTTAAAGCCTCCAGAATTGCCTAATAAGACAGCTTTCATTTGTTCTCAAGTTTTTTTGTATGAATTATTCTGATTTTTATTGCTTATTATGTTGTTTTAATTTTTATTTACCTTTTGATTCAAATGTTATTTAGGAAGATGCTTATGTCCAATATTATATTTAAATTATTGGAGTAACTTATTATTTAGTATCAATTATATTGGATTATGATTAGTTTATTAAGGCTTTTTGTTACAAAGTGTCACAATGTTTTTATATATTCCGTGGACCTACCAAGTATTGCATATATTTTTCATATATTAAATATATACAAAAAATTTTCTCTGAACATTTAAAATGGTAACATATACTACCTAATTGCCCTCACTCACACACATACCCATAGCTCTCTTTACTTTGTTTATAAATATTTTTTCATAGCATGTATCATAATCTTGTAACAGACGGTATAATTTACTTATATAGTGTTTATTGCTTATCCTCTGGCATTTCCTCATGAATGTCAGAGCTGGGACTTCCGTGTGTTGTTCACTGATGTATCTCAAAAGCATATAACAGTGCCTGGCACAAGGCAAATATTCAAGAAAATTTGTTAGCTAAGTAAATCATCATTACCACATGGGCTTCCCTGGCGGCTCAAACTGTAAAGAATCCGCCTGCAACGCAGGAGGGGGAGACCCCTTGGAAGAGGGAATGGCTACCCGTTCCAGAATTCTTCCCCGGAGAATTCAATGCACAGAGGAGCCTGTAGAGCTACAGTTTGTGGGCTTGCAGAGTCACACAGGACTGAGCTATGAACACACACTACCACATGAGTACCCAAAGGGCCAAACAGGAATACTGATGGTATCTATTCACTCATTAACTTTTGTTTCAACACCTACTACAATTCGGAACAGTGCTGGTGCTGAGTTCTTATATAAAGACAAGTCTCCATCCTCACCAGTGGTCTTTTCTGGCATTTCAGAAGGAACAGGAGTCAGAGAAGGACGCTGTGAATCAGTGAGAGATATATTTCGTTTCATAAACGCTCTCTATATTTACTGATCTCAATAGAGCTGCAATATCTTAACTTCTTTAATGTCCTTTGTTCCACGCTCCTAACAATTGAAACAGTGGGGCAGTCCAAACCTTTAAATGCACTCAAAGAAAGAAAGCTCAGTCGTGTCCGACTCTTTGCATCCCCATGGACTGTAGCCTACCAGGCTCCTCTGCCCATGGGATTTTCCAGGCAAGAGTACTGGAGTGGGGTGCTATTTCCTTCTCCAGGGACCCTCCTGACCCAGGGAATGAACCCGGGTCTCCCGCATTGTAAGGCGGATGATTTACCATCTGAGCCACTAGGGAATGACGGAGTGCCTCAAAAGAACTACCTCGAAAGGTTTTGCCAATGCACGCGTCTTCAAAACCCAGACCCCAGCAGACACCACGGTAGAAGAGCACAGTGTTTCTCTGAATGCTGGCGCTGCCTTCCGCAATCAAGGTCAGAGGGGTTCCACGTGGGAGGAACCCGCCTGGCCCACAAGTGCACGGCGACATTTCCAGCTTAGTTATGGGTACTTCCAAATATTAGGGAGCAAAAGCCTCGAGGGGAAACCAGTACCTTCCTGGGACCCGTGACCACCCTGTGAACCCGTCACAACGTTCAGACACCGCGCACATCTACGCGCACGCGCAGCGGTGCCGCGAGCCCCGCAGTGGGTCTTCGCCCCGCCCCTCGGACCGGAAGGAGTTGCCGGCCCTTCCGGCGTCCGGCGGCCCTGTGGTTGCCTCAGTGATGTCGTGGGTTCAAGCTGCTTCTTTGGTCCAAGGTCCTGAAGAGGAAGGGGACGTGTTTGACGAGGAAGCTGATGAGTCGCTCCTGGTGCAGCGGGAATGGCGGAGCCATATGCAGAGACGAGTCAAAGTAAAGCTGCGTGGAGAGGGCGGGGGGTCCGTTGCTGTACCGGGTTGTTAGCGCTGGAGCTGGGAGTTGTGAGAAGGTGGGGTCCCAGGATGAAGGCCGGAGTGGTCGCGGCCTGGCCTGGCGCTGCCCTCCCTCTCTCTTACCATTCTGTCTGGCCCATGTCCTGCTAGGGTTTCCCAGTGGGTTACTTGAAACCGTGCGACACCACAGGATGCTTTCCTCGAGCGCCCGTGGAGTGTGTTGGGTGGACAGCGGGGACCGAAAAATATAACCTTTGTCAGAGACTTTGAAGAGATTTCAGTTTGATGGGCATCAGAGGGAAAGGGGTGGACGAGAAACATTTACATTGTTCCAATTATGTCTGTCAAAGGACATGTAGGCAGTTGACATGGGTTGCTTGAATAAGTGGGGAGCCTAAAGTTAGGAGTAGTGTTAATCAGGACAGATGGAAAAAGTGAACTTATGAATGTTGTCAGAGGGCAGTAAGAGAAAGCTAATAAGGAATGGAATCACAGAGTCAGACAAGGCTGAGCGACTGAACAAAATAAGGAATGGTAGTGGCTACGTAAGGGAGTGTTAATGTGTTTTCTTTTTTTTAATTTGTTGGGTGTGAATTATCCATCTCTAATTTGTCTTACTATTCATTGAGTCTCAGCTTAATACCACACACACCCAGTTTCCAAGTGGAGCTTTCAGAGCTTAGTTCAGGGTGAGGACCAGATGGTGAGATCTGTGCCTGCTAGTGTCCTTGCCAACCATTAAATTGCCATTAAATCTGCCCTTGTTTAATGTCTCAGTAAAATAATATTTGCTTAGCACAACAACAATGTTGTCAACTTCAGAAATGGCTTACATGAAGCTGAGGCTAAACCAATAAATACTGAGCACCTTTTGAGTGTTGTGGCAGGACAAAATCCTTGTGCACAGAGGATTTTCAGTTTACTTATATTAAGGTAAATTTCTAAATCAAGCAAAATTTCTAAAACCAGACCTCTCGTCTTCCTTTTACTATACCAATTTCCTCTTTCCCTACTCCAGTTCCAAGACCTTGGTAACCCTGCCCTGCCTTACCCACCCACACCAAACCAGTTTCTAAAGGACCAGACACCTAATTCTCCATGTTTCCTTTCTGTGGAGCTATTGCTAGCACGGATTTTTTTTTTTTAATATGTAGAATCAGTATTTTTAAATGTGTGCAATAAATCTAGACTACCAAAATGGAATAAACCAACAATAAACTTTTATGAGAAGCATAGTCTACTTTGATTGTGTGATTATGCCATGTTATAGAACCATGATGTTAAATAACACAATAGAGGCCTGTTTCATCAGTTTCTAAATTGGTTCTGTGGCTTTCTAGAAAAACCTACACTGGTTTACTTGGTGTTAAGTTACAGCTATAATTCTTCATTACTTATTTTTAGGAAGGCTACAGAGATGGAATAGATGCTGGCAAAGCAGTTACTCTTCAACAAGGCTTCAATCAAGGTTATAAGGAAGGTGCAGAAGTCATTATAAACTATGGACAACTCAGAGGAACATTGAGGTAATTTTTAAAACTTAAATGCTGAATTATTTTAACCTTTGTACTAGTGGAGGGTTTTGATGAAAGTAATATATAAAAATAAACTGTAAGCTGGTGTTTCCCCTAGTGTTAAATCCACAAAAGGGTACTGCAGAGCATAGACTAAAATTGCATTCAAAAATTCAGCAGTTACCCACTTTAATATGTGAGCCAAATGTTGTCTTTTATTGCAAAGAAATGATAGAAAGTTGTCTTCTTTTTTGCTACCTGAACTACCACCAATCTGTATCTCAAAGTAATTGAAAAAATCTTCAGGTTTTGGGTAACATTTTTATTCTTGCACATGTGGCAGAACACAATAAAACAGATGTCTAGACTAGCGGTACCTGATGAAGAGTATAGCCAGTAACAGAAAAAGTATTCCTTTTACTTTATTCCTGAACTTTGAATACCTGTCAGGATTTCATAGGAATAATGGCATGTATTAGAACCAAGTGGTCCAAAGGCACATGGAGCTAGGAGCACGGCAGGCTTGTCCTCTGATGCTTTGTACCTTTTAAACAGTCCTCTGTAAAGAAAAACATAAATGCTTCAAAGAATCACTGACTTTTACAAGGTATGAAATAAAAGTTATCAAAACAGGACAGAGACTTCCCTGGCAATCTAGTAGTTAAGACTTGTCTGCACTTCCAATGCAGGGGATGCAAGTTTGCTCTCTTGTCAGGAGATGAAGATCCCACATGCCATGAGATGGCACAGCCAAGAAAAAAATCAAAATAAAATTAGAAAAAAGTTATCAATACAAAAGTTCATTACATTTGAGGTTTTATAAAATTCAGCTGTCAGGAATCAGCATTTATAGTATACTAAGAAAGTGATCATGTGTTCATCTTCTCATCAAGTTAAATTAATTTTTTATAAGCTTAGAAAGCTTATTGCAGGGTATCTGCTGGCAATGCAGTGGATTTGGACTTCATGTTTTCATTTTCACGGTCTGCATTCAGTCCCTGGTCTGGGAACTAAGTTACCACAAGCTGTGTGACATGGCCAAAAAAAAAACAAAACTTGTTGCTAACATTATTAATTTTCACAACAACCATTATTTCGTGACATGAATAATATGAATGTAGGAAAGTAAAAGTACTATCTATACTAAAAACAAAGTAAAGAAAAATAATTATTAGGACTGGAAGAATTCTAACCTTCAATAAAATTGTTAGTAAAGTAGCTACTCTAACAAAGTTGGAAAAGTGAGTTGTCGCAAAACTTTTTTTCCCCTCACCTTCAGTTTTGATGTCAAGCAGCTATACGGTTATAACAGTGATTTTTAACCTTGGTTACACCTTGTTATCAGCTGGGAAGCTTTTAAAAAATAATACCCCCCGAGATTCTGATTTAATTGGTCTCGGGTATGACCTGGACCTTGATAAAGTTTAAAAGTTTTGCAGGTAATTCTGATGTGCATCCAAGATTGAGAATCACTAGTTTAGAAGCTGGTTGCTGCCTTTAAAAGAAAAACTGATTTTTCAGGTTTTTTCTTTCTCTTGAGTTGTATCCATCTTCAACAGAAGCTACACAATCATAAGGGGAAAATAAAATCAGGAAAAATAGATGAGGACCTGTGAAGGAGGGGTTATGAATTATAAACAGTTTATATGATTAAATCCAGTTGTTTAATTTTTGTTGAAAGATAATGTCTTTTATATTTATAATCTTATTTTACTATCATTACTTTCCTGATTTTGACTCACATTGCTATTATTAATAATTTTTGTATGATTTTATCTAGAAGAGAAACCTGAAAGCCTTAGCTTCAAAAATTCTAAAAGCCTTTGATTGTTTAATTTTTTCCTCTTTAACTCTTATTTATATTTTCGTTCAGTGCTTTGCTCTCCTGGTGTCACCTTCACGATAATAGTTCGGCTTTGATCAGTAAAATAAATAATCTTCTGGATGCAGTTGGCCAGTGTGAAGAGTGTGTGCTCAGACATCTGAAATCAATCACTTCACAGCCACAGGTTGTAGATTTATTGGACTCCCTTCAGGATATGGACCTTTGTCATGTAGCTCCAGCTGAGGAAAAGACTGATGAAGCTAAAGATGAAAGATTCTGTGAAAATAATGCTGAGTTTAACAAAAACTGTAGTAAGAATCTTAGTCAAGTAGATTGTTCATCTTTAGAATGTTGTAGAGCCCAGGAGCATGCACGCCCTGAAAACCCAAGCCTCACTTGGATTTTAGAACAGACAGCCAGTTTGGTAAAACAGCTGGGAGTATCAGTAGACATATTACAACACCTCAAACAACTATAAAAATTACCTTCACTTTAATAATGGAAGCGATGTTCAGAACATTTTTAGAACATTTTGTTTCTGAACAAGCTAACCAAAATTTGCACTGGTTTCTACACTTCACTTGTAAGGGTATCCCTTCATGTAATGTTGAAACATCTTCAAAATTAATACTATTAAAGGTAATATAATCCTTCTTTCTTTGTCACTGGCAGTTTTTATGTGGTTTAAGATATGCTCAAAAATTCCAGTTGTCTTCATTTTCAAATTTCTGGGGACTCATTACTATCAGAAATTAACAAGAATCAGACTACAGTTGACCCTTGAACACAGGTTTTAAAAGCACCCACCCACCATGCAGTAAAAAAAGGTGCATACTACTTATAGCTGGCCCTCCATATCTGCAGTTATGAATCCCAGATTCAACCAGCCTCCGATCATATAGTACTGTAATATTTACTATTGAAAAAGGTCCAAGTGTAAGTGGACCCTCAGGGTTCAAACCCATGTGTTCAAGCATCAACTGTTATTTTGTAAGGACTTAGCCTTACTTTCTGCTCCTGTCACATTGTCTTATGCCTAGGACCTCAGCAACTAATCAGACCAAAGTTACAAAAAATAACCTAAAGGCTAAAGTTGTAAATAGACACATACAGATATATATATATGTAGATGTATTATATTTGAAATTAAGAGGCTAATAAGTATAAAGCCGAAGACATGTTTATACTGATAATTAAAAACAATTCTAAAGTTTGCTTTAGTTTTTTTATTTAAGTATTACTGATTTTTTGTTGAAGTGTAATTTTTTAATAATGTTTCAGGTTCACAGCAAAGTGATTCAGTTATATATTTTTTTCCATTATAGGGTATTACAAAATATTGAATATAGTTTTATGTGCTGTACAGTACATTCTTTGTATCTATTTTCTATATAGTAGTGTGTACACATTAATTTGAAACTCCCAATTTATCCCCACCTCCTTTCTCTTTTTAGTAACTATAAGTTTGTTTTCTCTGTCTGTGAGTCTGTATCTATTTGTATAATTTTTTTAGATTCCACATATAAGTGATATTTGTTAAAGTTTGTTTCAGTTTTGTGATGATTAGAAGTAAGGACACAATTCCAAGAAAACACAGAAAATACATTTCATGCTCAAGTACTTACCTAGCTTTTCCAAGTTTTAACCAGTTATATTGCTTGACAGTGTGCCAGATTATTCCTAAACTGCAGTTTACCTTCATATTTATTTAGTAATAAAACATTGAAGCCACTGACTTCTTTATTACCTTGTAGCAATATTCTTAGTCTAGCATAGACAAAATTAGATACAGATTTTTGCTCTAGGACCTAAGCATATAAGATCAGGAAAAAGTTTTCCATCACTTTTTTGCCTGAAACACAAATTTATGTAACAAATCCGACTTCAGAGACACCCAAATGATTGCCCCTCATTGATAGCCTTAACTTATATCTATCATCTACTCTAAAAGACAGTCTTTTCTGATAAAAGAGGTATTTCAGGAGATCAAGAAAATGTACTACTGCAATCTTGGACTTCCTTAAAGTTCACCAAACATTATGAAATTGAGGCAACAAATTTGAAATTAGAAAACCATAAAGTGTTTAGAACTTACTAAAACATACTGAAGATAAGTGACATTTGATAGCTGGTTTTTAAAAAGTATCTGATCACATCTCTCTAGATGTAAATATTATTATTTCAGAGATTTAGTAATTTGCCTTGTTATACAGATACTATCATCATATGTATGAATGCAGCAAAAATCTCAAATCCACCTGGAATATTATAAGCAGTCTCTAAAGTCTTAGATTTGAAATATACCCATCTTTAATAATATATCTCAAGAAAGTCACCCTGAGCAAAAATTTCATGAGTGCAGCAAATCTAGAGATTTTATCTGAGCTCACCCTGACATTCCCTGAAGATAACAACCTTTGGCGCCATTGAAAATAGGGTGTTTTGAGTAGATGTTCACAGAAAAGGAAGCCAAGAGAATTACGTGAGTTAAATGAGGCTGTTAGATTGAAAACATCTCTTTTAAGTTTACATTGCCTTTTGGAAAACACAGAAGTTCCTGAAATGCAGAGGAAAAGTAATGGAATGCTCATTTTATACGTGTTTCCTGAGCCTCTGTACTAAAACCAGCAAGAAACCTTGCCTTGTGTCTTTTACCCTGCCTTGTATATTATAGGCCTACCAATTCTTGCCATGAAAAGACCCTAGATAAACATAAATGTAAAGCAAGATTGTCCCAGAGCAGATAGCCAAGAGTTTCAAGACCCAGGATCCAGACATTAGGCTTGGGTGATGTGGTCTCCTTAAAAACAGAATCTTCACCTTAAATAAGTTATTTCTAGATACTGACATACCTGGAGTTTTTTATTTGTTGTTGGGTTTTTTTAAGCCCATAATACTGTTCTTCTCTGACAGAGCTGTTGAAGCCACCAAAATTTTTGTGATACACAGACAAGTGGACAGTGGACAGCTGAATTCACCTACCTCATCCTTACCTCATTTATATCCTTAGCACTGCTCATTAACTGCTTTTGTGGTACACCAAAATAAAAGCCTTGAACCAAGTCCAAGCTGTGATTTTCACCTGTCTTCAAACTAATTAGAGCTTTGTGTTCCAGTCTAAGATAAAGAGAAATAAATATAGAGATTCTTTTTTCAAATTCTTTTCCATTATGGTTTACTACAGGATATTGAGTATAGCTCCCTGTGCTATATAGTAGGACCTTGTTGTTTATCCATTCTGTATATAATAGTTTGCATCTGCTAATCCCAAACTTCTTATCCATCCCTCCCTGACATCCCCTCCCTCTTGGCAACCACAAATCTGTTCTCTTATGTCTGTGAGTCTGTTTCTGTTTTGTAGATAAGTTCCTTTTATCATATTTTAGAGTCCACATGTAAGTAATGTCATATGATGTTTCTCTTTCTCCTTCTGACTTCACTTAGTTTGATAACTTCTAGTTCCATCTATGTTGCTGCAAGTAGCATTATTTCATTTTTTAAATGGCTGAGTAATATTCCATTGTATATTTGTCCCACATCTTCTTTATCCATTCATCTGTCCAGGGACATTTAGTTGTTGCCATGTTTTGTCTATTGTGAACAGTCCTGCTGTGAACATAGGAGTGCGTGTATCCTTTTTTAATTATAGTTCTGTCTACATATATGCCCAGGAGTAGGTCATTTACTGGATTTCTGGTTCATATGGTAACTCCATTTTTAGGAACCTCCATACTGTTCTCCATAGTGGCTGCACTAATTTACATTCCCACCAACGGTGTAGGAGGACTCCCTTTTCTCCACACTCTCTCCCGCATTTGTTATCTGTAGACTTTTTAATGATGGTCCTTCTGACCGCTATGAGTTTTCACTTGTATTTTAGAGAGAGATTCTTAATTTCCAACCAGTAGATGAAGCGAATATCATATGTCATGTTAATAAACTACCATTCAGATTTCTTGCTCTATAGAAATTCTCAAGTCTCTGTCATTAATATATCAGTACTTCACCGCCATAATTACTTTTCTTTCTTTTGCCCTCATTCACTGCCTTTTCTCAACAAACCTTCTGGAAGAAGAGTCTGCTGTCACTGTCTCAAATTATTTTTTCCGCATTCACTCCTCAGCTTCAAACTGCTTTTAGTCAAGGTCCTGGTGGCTACTAAATCATACAGCTGCCCTGACTGACTGGTTTCTAGTCTTCTCACTTGTCTCCTCCATCACTGGGCATCTACCTTTACATTCCCCCTACCTGCCTTCTGCAGCAGCACTTTTCCTCTTTGTCCTGCTCATTACTACTTGCTTCTACTGGGTAAATTATAGACTTGAATTTCATTTCCAGACCCAAGCAGTACTGTCAGTCTTTCTCATCCTGCATCCTGCTCCACTATGCACACAGACACTCTACACTTCTTTATATACTGCAGTGCTTTGTGGACAATTCCCAACTTATAAATTTACTCACTCTGACTCTTCTGCCTAGAAGAGTAGAAGACCATCATTCCTTGCCAACATTCCTTCCACATCATTCTTTCCCAACAAATTCCTATTTATCTGTCAATCCTAACTCAAATTTTACCTATCTTAGGCAGAGGTTGTTGCCCTTCCCAGTGTTCCTTCTGCATCACTTTGAGTACCTCTGACTTCAAACTTACAGGGAATTACCTTATTCATCATTATATCCCCAGCACTTAACCATCGCACCCTGTATATAGATGCATATGTACTGCTTGATGAGAGGGAAAAATAACTATATCTACTAGCCACAATGAAAATGAAATCAGAAATTTAGAATTCCAAAATGCATCACGTTATATTTTATTTTTAGACGAGAAAACAAACCTTTATGTTTGCCTTTTAAATTTTTTTTCCTTTTCATTTTGCATGTTTATAAGAATCCACATATACAAATTCTGTCTTTATCTTGTACGAAGCTAAATAGTGGCACTAAGACAATATTATTTACCAATCACTAAATGAATACTACAGTATAATTTTTAGTGATAAAAATTTTATTTGAACAGTTTTAGTTATTAAGGACAGAAAGATACTGCAAAAGAAAAAACTGGAAGGATATATAAATAGTTTCTAGCAGACTGCCTGGTACATGGTGTCTAACAACAATAAGAAGGAATTGGAGGAAATAGAGGAGTGGAAAGTTAAGAGCTAACATGGTATACAGGATTACAGGCAGTGTTCTGAAAATTCCACCTGTATTACTTGTTTAATCCTCATAATGTCCCTAAGCATCAAGACTATTCATTATCCTCATCCTAGAGATGAAACCAGAGCCGGAGAAGACTGACTTATCCAATCAGAGATATTAAACGGGCCAGTTGAGATTGAAAGCAAAGCAATTGTACCTGCAGAGTTGGTGCTCTGGGTAAATGTGTATGAAATAATAACACGGCAGCAGTGATTGTGTTTAGTGAGGGACTGTGAACCGTATTTCCCCCTTGCTGTTAATTTCTGTGTTTCTGCATTTTTCCAGTCTTACCTAGTCAGCAAGTATTATTTCTATAACATGTATAGTAATCAGCATTTACAAAGAGAGAAATTTGTTTGCTATACATCTAAAACAAGAAATTAAATGCCATTTGCTATTGGGAGAATATCATGTAGAAAGTGTTAACGAAAGGTGTGTTCTGCATATACAGAAACTAAAGTCTCCATGGACTCAGACTTTCTAGAGTCCTGGTAGAGAGGATAATTTGTGTCACTTGTTGCCATAATATTTCTTTCGCTTTCATAAATTTCCTACTTAACTTTCAAATACAGAGTATGAGTTCACCACTGGCAAGAATATGTATTGCTACAGATCTGCCGAAAAGAGCCTGGAGTCCTTACCATACACCAAACTCCGTTTTCTTGCCCTATAGTCTGCTCTTTCATAAAGAAGGTTAGAGTATAATTAGAGCTATGCACAATGAATTCAGATCTGCAGAAGTTGAATCCTGTTCCTTTTGTAGACAGTTCACAATTGAAAGGCTGGCCCTGAACTCTGGATCTGGTTTCTTTCCAAGAGCTGTTGAATTAGTTCAGGGCCACTGGGTGGTGCTGGTACATCCTGATTCCTATTGTGCTCACAAGACAGGAAGCCGGTGATTATTCCTGAAGCTATCTATGCCGAGCAAATTGAGTCTTTTGTAAGATTGGGAGGATAGGGAGAGGTTTCTGGAGTATGTAAAAAAAAAACTCAAAAAGGTAAGGTGCACTCCCCCCACTTTTTTTAAGAAAGGGAGACCCGGGTTCTGGATACTCCACTCCAGTATTCTTTCCTGGAGAATCCAGTGGACAGAGAGGAGCCTGGTGGGCTACAGTCCATGGGGTTAGAAAGGGTCAGACATGACTAAGCAACTCACACTTGAGGCTGAGAATTTTTCTCAATCAAAATAACCAATCATAAGAAAACCTGGTGGCAGGAAAAAAGCACCATTTATTCTCCAAATCCCTGAGACCTAAAAATAAATGCCTAGAACTCAAAGCATATAACCTTCAATCAGAAGCGATGTAAGATTACAATTTTACATGCATGAAGCATTTCTACTTTGTCAGGACTGTGCCTAAACTGTTTCAAACATTAATCTCTCACATACACAGATACAAACAACTCAGAATTTAGGGATAGGAAGATAGAGACAGCAACTTACTTTTTTAGCCTATCAAATAGGTCACAACCTTCCTTTTTTAAGTCAACAAATACACTACTAGGTATTTCCTCACATTAAACACAACTCATTCCAGCTAATATTTAAGTCTATTTCCTTATGGATTGCAGAGTCACCATAATATCATACTGCTTTGTTATTTATAAAATAAGGTTTTACAAAGAATTTTTAACATAAAGCTAAAGTGATTTGTCAAGTCCCTTGTAATAATAATATGAATGATTTGACTAATCATACAGACAGCCCTTGCCAATAAAGTAAAGCTGGACTGGAATGAGGATATAACATAAATAACCTGAGAATAAAATCTTTCTTTTTCTTATTTGGAAACTATACTATAAAGCACCTTCCTTCAAATATCAGATCCTACAATAGCCAGAGATTCTAATTTATGATGATAAACTATAGTCAAACATCAAATCATACTTTGAGAACCTTCAATGATGAAGTTTTTACTTGGTATAAACTAACCACAAATTTTTAATCTATCTGCTATATTAAAAATCAGGGCCTTCCCAGATGGCACAGTGGTAAAGAATCCACCTGCCAGTGCAGGAGACACAGAAGACATGGGTTCAATTCCTGGTTGGGGAAGATCTCCTGGAGGAGGAAATGGCAACCTCATTCCTGTATTCTTGCTGGGAAAAACTCATGGACAGAGGAGCCTGGCGGGCCTCAGCCCATGGGTTCGCAAAGAGTCAGACACGACTGAGTGACTGAGCACACACATCCTAGAAATCATTGCCATAGAGTTGATTATGATCCAAAACTCATTTAATGCATTTAGACATTTAAATCCCAGGTGGGAGCCAGTTAAACTACTGTCACTTGAAGTCACTTTGTTTTGCTATTCAAGATGCCAAATAACATATTATTAGTCTGTATTTTAACCTTATAGGCCTGTATGAGGTTCATTGGATGTCTAGAATATGGCATAGTATTTATTGTGACCCCAGCTCAGAGACTGTTTTTCTTTCTGTCCGTGTGCTAGAATAAAGGACTCCCTTCATGAAGGTAGCAGCAGAGCTGGGGTCAGGGATATAAGCCAGGTTCACTCAGCTGCTCACAGGCCCCACCTCTTTAGTAAACAGGCTCCTGACGTCATCACAGGATACTGCTGTCACCAAGGAGGTAACCAAGGGACAACTTGAGAAAGTCAGGCCACTGACCAAGTGAGTGACTCCTGAGAGATCCTGTTCAATTAGTGGGAAGAATGAGCAGAGAGACAGACATGGGTGCTGAAGATCAGTATAGCTTCTGGTTTGATAAAGCAGCTGTGCCGCTAAGTTGCTTCAGTCGTGTCCAACTCTGTGCGACCCCATAGACGGCAGCCCACTATGCTCCTCTGTCCCTGGGATTCTCCAGGCAAGAGTACTGGAGTGAGTTGCCATTTCCTTCTCCAAAGCATGAAAGTGAAAAGTGAAAGTGAAGTCACTCAGACTCTAGCGACCCCATGGACTGCAGCCTGACCAGGCTCCTCCATCCATGGGATTTTCCAGGCAAGAGTACTGGAGTGGGTTGCCATTGCCTTCTCCGTGATATAGCAGAGTATGAATCAAATCAGAAACACCTGTATCTAGGAATTTGATCTAAGAAAATAAACATGTAGAAGAAACCTTCAGCACAAAGATATTTATTGCCTATGCAGAGTAAATAATGATTAAAAACAACCTAAATGACCAACAGTAAAAGAATTGCTAAGGGTATTTTGATATATCCACTCAGAAATGTGAATGCACTCATTACAGATGATCACTATGAGATCTGTAGAAACAGGGAGAATAATTATGGTATTTTAAAAGTAAAAGTCACTGTAAAATGTTTCTTATGTATGTGTACAAATTATGTAAAAAATGTTTTTGCAGACAAAAACTAGAATATGAGTCTCAGATATACTAAGGTACGAACATGGTAGGATTAAAGGAGTTTTTTTCTTTTTCAGAACTTACTTTAATGTCACTGTGCTGTTTTACAGTAAGAAAAGAAAAATATTTGTAAAGGCATTGGTTTTTAAGAAAAAGAACAATATGTACTTTATCATGAACATCAAAATCTGGGAAAAAGGTAGATACACTTAATTCAAAACAGTAGATCAGAAGAAGATCCCCAGACAACTATCTGGTAAGGAGGGGGAATACAAGAAATCAGAAGACTTTGATTATATTTATATTTTTTTCCAACTATGTAAAAAACCATTCCTATTTGCCCTTAGTACATTTTTTGAGAGTCACTGTAAGGTTTTACTTCAGCTGATGCTAACAATTACAGCAAACTGTAACTGAGGTGGTTCCCCGAGAATGTGAGTACATTCTTGGTAGCATGAACAAACTAGCTTTCTTAAAAATCTGTGGGGCTGTTACTCTCTTAACAAAATAAAATAAAACAGATAAAATGAAGTCTTTATTGAATCTGTTACTATATTGCTTCTGTGTTAAAAGGGAAAGATCAATCAGTTCATAAAATTGACACTACTGTTAGCCAGCTGAGTTATTTTGCACTCACTCTTAGGGGAAACTGATATCACACATATAAATCAATTCTACGCAATACATAATATCCAATAATAAGACACTTCGAACCTCAGAAAGCTCAATGAGAAGTGACTGACTGCTAACTCAAATAGATTTGAAAGAGAATACATATTTACATAATTTATTTGGGTCTCGATATTGATTTGATTGTTGTAATAATTTTGGTTAAGTTTGCCATTATTTTGTATATGGTAATGAATTATATGTATATAAGCTGTCTACTTCCCCAAAGAGGTTTGAGCCTCTTAGTTTCCAAGTCTGTAAAATGGAGGTGATGATAGCAATCTCATTGTTTCTGTGAAGATCACATGCTATGAGATACATAAGAACAGTGCTTACTAAGTGTCAGGCACCCAGTAAGCACTCAGTAAGGGAGGGCACGTATCCTGTGGTGGCTCAGCATGACAGCCCTGAAGCCATATTGTCTGCTTCAAAGCACAGCACCATCATTTGCAAGGCGCTTACTCCTTGGAAGGAAAGTTATGACCAACCTAGATTGCATATTCAAAAGCAGAGACATTACTTTGCCGACTAAGGTCCATCTAGTCAAGGCTGTGGTTTTTATAGTTGTCATGTATGGATGTGAGAGTTGGACTGTGAAGAAGGCTGAGCGCCGAAGAATTGATGCTTTTGAACTGTGGTGTTGGAGAAGACTCTTGAGAGTCCCTTGGACTGCAAGGAGATCCAACCAGTCCATTCTCAAGGAGATCAGCCCTGGGATTTCTTTGGAAGGAATGATGCTAAAGCTGAAACTTCAGTACTTTGGCCAACTAATGTGAAGAGTTGACTTATTGGAAAAGACTCTGATGCTGGGATGGATTGGGGGCAGAAGGAGAAGGGGACAACAGAGGATGAGATGGCTGGATGGCATCACTGACTCTATGGATGTGAGTCTGAGTGAACTCCGGGAGTTGGTGATGGACAGGGAGGCCTGGTGTGCTGCGGTTCACGGGTCGCAAAGAGTCGTACCCGACTGAGCGACTGAACTGACTGACTGACACCTTATTGTGCCTGTTCCTTCATCTTTCAAATATTAGTGCCTATCGTAGTTTTATGGTAAAAAAAATAAATGAATTTTATATGTAAAGCATTAAAGACAGTGTCTGGCACATATTCAGTGCTCACAACACGTTGTTGTTCAGTCGCCAAGTTGTGTCCAACTCTCTGTGACCCCGTGAACTGCATCATGCCAAGCTTCCCTGTCCTTCACTATCTCCCTGAGTTTGTTCAAACTTATGTCCATTGAGTCAGTGATATCATCCAACCATCTCACCCTCTGTTGCCCCCTTTTCCTTAATCGTTCCCAGCATCGGGGTCCTTTCCAGCGAATTGGCTCTTTGCAGCAGCAGCTTCAGCGTGACACATCAGCTATTATTGTATTTGCTCCTAAGCATCATGCCTATCATTTGGATAAAATGCAGCAAGAGATTTAACTGTCTTTGGATAACTTTAGTTATCATGGTACTCTGCCATGACTGGGACACAGCCAAGCTTCCCACTGACATAGCTAAAGGTAATTAGTGTGATTTCTCCCTATGTTATCTTAAAAGAAAGGGGGAAATGGAGAGGAAGAAAACACTTCCAAACATTTGCAAATTTTAGTATAAAATTAGTTTAAAGCGATGATAATCAGTGAAGTTTTTGGTTGCCAAAGTGATGGTGGAAAGATGCTCCTTGGCAGTACTTGTGGGAAGGGGATGCTGTGCCTCCTGCCCTGCCAGATCAGTCCTGCAACAAAGAATTGTCCTACAGCCCTCAAATTTCACACAGCCCGGGAGACATTCATGTAAATGAAGATGCAGTTTGTAATTATCTAAGCCTAGAATTATCTAAGGCTTCCCTGGTGGCTCAGATGGTAAAGCGTCTGCCTGCAATGCAGGAGACCCAGGTTCAATCCCTGAGTCGGGAAGGTCCCCTGGAGAAGGGAATGGCAACCCAGTCCAGTACTCTTGCCTGGAAAATTCCATGGATGGAGGAGCCTGGTAGGCTACAGTCCATGGGGTTGCAAAGAGTCGGACGTGACTGAGTGACTTCACTCACTTAAGCCTAGAATACAGCTATATTTTAATTATGAATACAAAGTATTTTTGCTTTGTTCTAACATCGCTTTTTGAAGTTATAATTAGATTCCTTGTACAGAAACATTGTAAAAAAAATATTAGGAAAAGTAAATCTTCCATATTGCTACCAGTTATGAACTGAATTGTGATTCCCCCAAATTCATGTCAAAACCTTTAGCCCCCAGAACCTCAGAATGTGACTATATGTGGAGAGAGGGCCTTTGGAGAGATGATGAAGTTATGTTGATATGTGCCAGAAACAAACACAATATTGTAAACCAATTATCCAATTTAAAATAATTTAAATTAAAAAAAGATGATGAGGTTAAAATGAGTCTATGAGGATGGGCCTTAATCCAATCTGACCTGTCCCCTTCTAAGAAGAAGAAATTTTGACACACAAAAAGACATCAGACATATGCGTGCACAGAGGAAAGACCATGTGAATACACAGCAGGAAGGCAGCCATCTGCACTCCATCCAAGGGGTGAGGCCTCAGAAGGAACCACACCTGTTGCCATCAGACCCTAATCTCCAGAACTATGAGAAAATAAACTGCTGTTCATCATCCAGTCTGTGGTGTCTTATTATGGCAGCCCTAGCAAACTAATAAAACACCCCTCCAAATTCTTCCAGAATCTTTCTATACACGTTAGCAAATGGCACAGTTTTATTTTCTAGAAATTCATTGTTTCATCAGATCTTTATTGAGTACCTACTATATTCAGAGGTTTCATTGGCATGCAAAACAAATCCCTACTGAAATGAGATCATACCAGATATACAAAAAGCAGCTTTATTTTTTCACTTAAAAATGTATCTGTGTCAGTAATGATAACTATGATTTATTAAGGGCTTTATAATCTCTAGGCACTGAGGGTAAACACTTTGCTTACTGTGTGTTAAAGTGCCCCCATCTCTCCAAGCCAAATGAGATGATAGGCTTGAAAGCCTTTGGAAACTGAAGCTTAAGCCACATATAAAGGATGTATCCTCGACAGCAGCCTTCAGAGATTTACTGACTGATAAACATCAAGCCTAGAAGGAACCTTAATAAGCCAGGGCTTCTAATTACTGTGTATGTCAGGAAACTGAGGCCCCGAGAAAACAGAACCTGTTGTGACCCTTAGATGGGATCATCAAATTGGCTCTCGACAGCAGAAGCCAAAAGAATAACTTCTTGCAGGATTTCAGGAACCAAGGGAGAACCAAGCCCAAAAGTTAAAGGAGGGGGCAGTGGTTCCCTCAGACACTTCTAGCCACTTGGACTCTCAGCAACACCACTGCCACTGTAAATAATCTGTAATGACTCCAAGATTTTGTTGAACCTCTTCCAATTCTAAGTCCCAGGCAAGATCGTCCAATCACTTGTTCTGCCAGGTACCGAGAGAGCGGGGATGTCTGATGCGTCACACTCGGAGGAAAAGTCCTGTCTCCCAAAAAGCCTCACGCTGCAGAGGACCCCCACATCAAGAAAGGACACTCAGATGCTGGGTATCCAAAAGTCCTGATGTCCACTACGGAGGGGAAAATTCAGGACTTGAAGTCAGCTGTCCTAACTTTTAGTTCTATCTTTTTTCTACAACCCTTTTTTTAACCTTCCTTGTATGTGGTTTCTTTAAAATCATGAGATATTTTTATTTGAATGGGAGTACAATTTAATACATACTGAATTTTCGGGGGCTGTGACTACTGCGTTATTAGAATGTTGTACTATGTTGTGTTTGGAACTGATAACTGCACTGCTCCTGGTATCAAGTCACCAGTGCAACTCACCTGCCAGACTGCCCCCTTGTCTCCATCAGACTCCTCTGTTATGCCTTAGTGGAGCTGTGCCCAAGCATTAAGTGTAGAAGTACAGATTCTTTTGATGATAATATTTTTCCTTTGATTTCTCCTTTAGGTTATAATTAGGGCCCTATCATAATTTTTTAAATAGATGAATAGGAAAAGGCTGTTGTGTCTAAAAACCACTACTTTAAGGATAACAACTTAGAATAAAATTCTAAAAGCACAAACTTCTGTATCTTCCTCACTTTTTAAAATCACTATTTACTTTTGGGGGTTTTTTATTTGTTTGTTTTCTTGGCTAAGTGGTTCCAATTTATCTTGGTTTCTGCCTGGAGAATCCCATGGACAGAAGAGCTGCAGTTCATGGGGTAGCAGAGAGTTAGACACGACTCAGCGACTAACACTTCACTGCTGATTTCTAGGACTTTTAAAATGCTCCAAACCACTATACTTATCTTTTAGAGGGGTTAAAATTTCTCCAATCTTTCTTTTATTCCAGCCTAGATTTAATTACTATGTTACTGTGGACTGCTTGATTTTGAAAAGTTAGTGTTACTTAGTCCTTTGTACATGTAAGGAGCCTGTAAGCTTGACAAACCTTGGAAGTAGGAAGAATTATAACTACCCCACCTATTGCACAGCAGCGGCAGAAATTTCCACAGTGTTTCTTTTCTAATAATAATAGTCTCCTCTGGCAGAAATTTCCACAGTGTTTCTTTTCTAATAATAATAGTCTCCTCTCAAAGGAGAAGGCTTTCCCACTTTTATTAAGTATATGGCTATTTAGTTAGAATTTGTTCACTGATTATATCCACTTACTTGGTGTTATTAACAGATTAAACAAAGCTTCCTATTTATTCCCTTGCTGGCACATTCCTTTTTTAGAATTTACTTTAGAAATTTAAACATTATACAATTTTAGTTTTAGTTTAAAATAAAAGGCTTTTTAAGGACTTGAAAGTGACTTGGACAGCAAGGAGATCAAACCAGTCAATCTTAAGGGAGATCAACCCTGAATATTCACTGGAAGGGACTAATGCTAAAGCTGAAGCTCCAGTATTTTGGACATCTGATAAGAAGAGATGACTCACTGGAAAAGTCCCTGATGCTGGGGAAGATTGAGGGCTGAAGGAGAAGAGGGTATCAGAGGATGAGATGGCTGGATGGCATCACCGATGCAGTGAACATGAATTTGGGCAAACTCTGGGAGATAGTGAGACAGGAAGGCCTGGCATACTACAGTCCATGGGGTCAAAAAGATTAGGACATGGTGACTGAACAACAACAACAGGGATTTCCCTGGTTGTCCAGTAATTAAGACTGCCCTTCCAATACAGGGGGCATGGGTTCAATCCCTGGTCAGGAAACTGAGATTCCACATGCCATGAGGTGTGGCCAAAAATAAATAAAAATAAAGGAATTTTATAATAAAAAATAAATCACTTGTAATCTTAGAAGAAATGGAAACTAATTTACCTTATAAACTGATGAATGTTGAAAAGTGATAGCTATAGATAAAAGTTCCCATGTAAGTCAAAAGCTTTGCTGAGAAAATAAGTATGACTATATTTGACAACATAAAATATTTTTCACCAAAAATTTTCTACATAGTTTTCTGTATAGCTAGTTTAATGACCTCAAGCACACATGTAGTTTAGAATCTGAAATCCAAAATTTAAACTGTCAGTTGTTGATTTAATGGTTTATAGAGAACTGTTGGTGTTCCAAATCTAAAATGTGTTCTTCAACTGGGGTGTCAGTTGCTTAATTAGAATACGCAGTGTCCTAACCTTTAAAAATACTTAAAGATAAATTATCTTCTTTTACATAATTGGGGACCCCAAATCCTATTGGGGGTTAGTAAAAAAAAAAATCCCTCACATTCTTCAGCATATACAGCTCAAACCCAGTTTTTAGCTGTATAAGAAATCCTATTTTCTTCTCTGTTTAACTACCTTGGTTTGAATCCCCCACCCATCCCATACCTCCTACTCTACCCCCACCTCCAGAATAATCCTCATGACCCCCAAACTCCTGAGGAATCCTGTTGTCATGAAAGGTAGGTTTCATACCTATCTAGTAAGGCGATTGTTAGACCTAAATACATAGTAGGCAGTATTAGTAGTATTACTGTGTACTCTCTTAAAATCTTGTCATTGGTTTATTTAGATTTTCTCCTGAATTCCATGAAGAGACAGAGATCTAGTGTCTAATAAAAGACAAACATGTGGAGTTAATTGTCGGCTTATTGTTTGGCTGGCTTTGAGAAAAAGAATCAGTGCAGATATATTTGTTGGTGTATAGCCAACACTATCCTGGGGAGGGCGGCGAAGTTTCCTTTAGCTGAACACTCAGCATTGCCAGAAAGATCTTTCTAAAACACAAGTTTGATCTTACTGTTCTCTTGCATGTCCCCTCATGACTGAAACAAGCGGCCCCAGCTTTCATTTCCAGTGTCATCATCTGTCAGGCGACCTCACACATCAGTGATAATAACAAATGCTGTTTCCTAAAGCTCCATGTGCTTGTAAATTTGTTGCTGTTGCTGGAATGAATGTTTTCCACTGTCTCCTCCTTTAAATTCAACTAAAGTATCATCACTAGGAAAACCATTACTCATTCTCCCAACGCTGAGATAAATTTGTGTTTCCCTGGTACCTCTTACCCACCACAGAGCATGTTACAGGTACTCCTCAGTGTTGCCTCATTAGCTTGTAAGCTCTTTGAAGGGTTGAATAGATATTACTAAAATCTGGCTTCTCGGCATTTAGTAAAGTGCTGGACACACATTGAGTAAATGCTCAATCAGTTCAGTTCAGTTGCTCGGTCATGTCGGACTGTTTGCAACCACATGGACTGCAGTACGCCAGGCCTCCCTGTCCATCACCAACTCCCAGAGTTTACTCAAACTCATGTCCTTGAGTCCATGATGCCCTCCAATCTCAATAGACATGTACTGAATGAACAGCATTCCACAGGATAATTCTTTTCATTTTCCCACAGTCTTAAGGAAACTTCCTTGAATTCATTGAAGTACCTTTTTTTCTGGGAAGGGTGTCTTGAATGTCTAGGGGGATTTTGTCCTCTGTAAAGATATTAACAAATAAAGTGACCCAATCAGTCTGGCTTGTTTATGTCTCTCGAATTTATATGACTCAATCTGCCAGAGCCTGATTCCTCTGACTGAATGAAGAAACAGAATTCCTGAACACACAGTAGGGTGTACCAGACATGTGAGAATATTCAATAACAGTTACATTTTTCTCTAAACTTTTATTTGGTTCTACTCCTGGAATCTTATCTTATTGGAACAGATAGATAATAAATTGGGATTGCTTGTTGGCATGTGGTTTAAAAGTTTTTAAATAGACACCATTCTTTCACTATTCTGTGAATAGTGCCTTAGTGGTTTTCTTAGAATTTGTAATGTGTGGTGGTTTCTCTTTTTATTTATTTATTTTTATTTTTTGGTAAATCATTTTCCAAGTTGAAAATAATTAAGCTATCACTGACTCATTGAGGGTTTAACTGATTGTTTCTTTGACATTTGCTAACATAAGGAATTGTTTCTTGGTCATTACTCTTTCATAATTTTTTCTGAATGTGTTGTTTATTGACATTTCTTTCAAATATTAGGGTGGTAATTTTTTCTTTCTTTTTTAGTGTTTTTTAGTTGTGATTATAATACTTAGTGTTTGGTAGTATTTACTGTTTAATAAATATCTGTTCAATGAATGAATGAACATAAAATCAACTTCTTTTTTTTTTTTTTTTTGGCCATACCGTGGCATGTGATCTTAGCTCCCCATTGAACCTGTGCCTCCTACAGTGGAAGCTCAGAGTCTTAACCATTGGACTGCCAGGGAAGTCCCTCCAATCCTTACTTTTTTAATCTTCCTATTCCTACTACCAGTTATATACATAAATTGATTTTATCTTTTGTTGAAATCAATAAAATCATCTTTAATAAAAATAAAACTATTAAAAAATGTGCTCTCAACAGGCCCTTAATAAAATTTTGAAGTAAATTGGGTTTTACAGTCTCAGTTATATGATCTGAATATTTTTAATGTGAAGATAAAATTTCTGTACTTAAAATTTTATCCCTCTTTACTGCTAATAAAAAATTAATCTATTTTGATCACTAATTCTGAGTCTTTGTGTTTTTCATAATTAAAGGTAATTTACTTGAGTACCTGACATCTCTGTTATAAAATATTTTCCTGTTTGCCAGGAGGTCTATCAAGGGTAATTCCAGGAATGTGCCAGCGTCTACAGCAATAACAAAACCACTGCAACCAGTCAGCATTTAGGGAACTGTAGCTTATTTCAGGAAGCCATGCTTGGAGGCAGTAGACAGACAATAAGGTCACCTGTCACCACAAGGCACCAAGATGATGATTCACCAAAAGTCCCCTTCCAAACCTTGGCACTTAGAGGAAGAAACACTTGACAAGCATCACTAACACAATATGTATCTATTATACTTTACAGAATATGATTGTAGCAGCAGGAAACTCAGAACACAGAGAAATATAATTTCAGTATGGCTCAGTTATACTGACATGACAATCATGCATATATAAATGAATTATTATTGAATGTAATAAGGTATTTAATATGCTGAATATTTACTGAGACACTGTACCAAACACTATAAATCACTCATAAAACTGTTCAAATTCCCAACATAACTTAAATTTCAATGATTCTTAATTACTGTAAATACTTTAAAGAAATTATCACATAACATATACTAATCTCACAGTGTTGTCATGGAATCAAATGATGATGATACTAACTGAGCACATAAAATATGTCAATACCGGCTAAAGGTTTTAAGTGGACTGTGTTATTTTTTTCTCATTAAGTGGTGATATCCTTATTTTACAGATAAATAAAGAAGTGAGATTGAATCTATATCTGCCAGACTCCAAAAGCTTGTCCCCTTAATTACTTTGATCTTTAGCACCATTCCCTCAGACCTTTACAAAGGAGTGCCCACAGAGCTGAATAACATACCTTTTATTACTGGCTGCCTTTCTCTTCCATCCCCACTTCTCTACCATGTTTCCTAGTATCCCCTCATGTATTAGTTTGCTAAAGTTGCCATAATAAAACCTAATACAACCATCTGGATGGCTTAAACCACATAAATTTATTTTTCATGGTTCTGGAGACTAGAAACCTGAGATCAAGGTGTTAGCAGGTTTAGTTCCTTCTAAGGCCTTTCCCCTTGGCTTGTAGATGGCCTCCTTCTTTATGTGTCCTCATGTGGTCACTCCTGTGCACACACATTCCTGCTGTCTTTCCACATGCCCAGATGTCCTCATCTTATAAGGACATCCATAATTTTGGATTAGGGCCTACCCTGAAGACCTAATTTTTACTTAATCAATACTATAAAGCCCTTACCTCCAAATAGGTTACATTCTGAGGTGCCGGGGATTAGGACTTCAACATATAAATCTGGCAGGGGGCAGGAGATATGGCACATAATTCAGCACATAATATTACCCAATAAACTACTTCAATTGAAACTTTGTTCCAGGTTTGACTTCTTGGCAGAAACAAACTACTACTTAAAATATGAAGGTTTCTATTTGGTATGTAGTATTAAATATTTCTTTAGCATTCTTGGTAGTGCTAGCTTACTGGCCATTAATTCTCTTAGTTTTCATTCATATTAAAATGGCTTTATTTCACTTTCATTCTTAAAGAGTATTTTTTGCTAGGTGTAAAATTCTAGATACTTCTATTAAGTATAAAATAGGTATAGAGTTCTAGTGTTTTCTTTCTTTTGGCACTTTAAATATACCAGTTCAGTTACCTTCTGACTTCTGATTAAAAGTCAGCTGTCATTACATATCATTGTTGCCTTGCTCACAATGTACTGACTCTCTGGTTGCTTTAAATATGTTGTCTCATTTTTAATTTCAGTAGTTTCAGTATGATGTGCCCTCATTACCCTGATTTGTGTTTGCCAAGTATCTTGGATATTTCACCAAATTTGAAAATTCACTTTTTTGAAATTTTGAAATTTCAAAATTTCACTTTGGCCATTGATTCTTCAAATTTTTGATCATTTATTCTCTCTTTCTCTGTCTCTCTTGCCTTACAACACTCCAGCTATACAGAGTCTGCTTGATGTTGTTGAAGAATTCACTGGGGCTCTGCTCATTTTTTTCCCAAGACTTCTACTGTTTTTGTCAGGTGGGATAATTTCTATTGACCTGTATTTAAGGGTACTAATTCTTTCTTCTGCTATCGCCATCTACAGTTAAACCCATTCAGTCAATTTTTTATATCAGATATTTTAACACTTAATTCTAGAATTTTCATTTGGTTATTTCTTTTTACTTTCTATTTCTTCTGAGATTTCCTATATATTTGCCCATTAAAATTAAATTTTCTTTTATATCCTTAAGTGCAGTCATAATAATTGCCTTAAAATCCTTGTCAGCTAACTACAACATGTGATGCATCCTGGGATTGATCTCTTGATTGTCTTTTCCTTTGAGCACTGGTCATATTTTCCTGTTTCTTCTTTTGTGTAGTAATTTTGGATTGTATCCCAGACATGGTGAATAATACATTGCAGAGACTGTAAACTCTGTTATGTTTTTCTCAAGAATATTGACTTTTGTTTTAGTTAACAGCTTCGCAGAACTCAAACTCTAAACTCTACCTCTCCATGTTGGGCAGCAACTGAAAACTCTGTCAGTTCTTTTAGCCTTGTATAAGCTGCTTGGATTCTGTCCTACACATACATAGAACAGAGTTGAGCCAGATTTTCAGCCAGAGTTTGTACTCCTAAGTGGGGGCCTTTTTGTGGCTCTCTCCTTTCTGGAATATTCTCCGTAACATTTCAGCCGTGGTTGCTCCAAGCATTAACTTTGAATACTCCGGATTACAAGTTTCTGAGCCTTAGCTCTCTGTATGATGCTGCCTGGAGCCTGCCCTGAGGTAAAGAGTTATGGAAAGGGGAGAATTCACCCAATGTCCTTCCTTTCTTCCAATTGTTGACTCCCCTCCAATTTCTGCCTGCTTTGATCACTTTTCAGTGCCTTCATATAGTCGCTTTCTTCTATTTTGTCCAGACTTTATTAAGTGTTACCTATGGAATGGTTGATGTGATACAAGCTACTCACCATTAACAGAAGTAGAGCCTCATTTTTTCTTTACTCAAGAAAAATCTGCTCCGTATCTAGACATCTGTATTGTATTTATTTATACCAACCCTACTACTCCCCTTCAAAACATGCTTTTAAATTTTTTTACCTTTTAGAGAAAAACCTTTTTAGAAAAAGGACTGCCTCCCTTCTCCTTTTCTGGTGCTTCTGTCTCAATTCTCTGTTGAAAAGAAGCTGCCACACTACTTTTTCTCCAGACCTCCCTACCAGTAGGACTTTTATACTTGTCTTGACTTACCCTTCCAATTCTGTTTCTTTGGATTAGTGAGTAGAAACATTATAGACTGGGGATTTTTTCCTGAGGTTGAGGAAGTACCTTGGAACATTTCAAAGCATTCCATCCAACTGTTCTCTTTTTATTGACAAGGATATTTATATAGAATGTTTCTGGAGGGTTGCACAGGAAATTTCTGAATAAAGGAGATTTAAGTTCACATCCAATGGTATAACCAGGAAAGGAGGAACATGTCACCCTGGGACATGTTCCAGAGGAGATGAAGGACACTGCAAAGGGGTAGAGTCAGCCCACGCTCTGAACTCAATGCAAGAAACATTTATGTGCCAAACTCTGCTGGTCTCTGGGGGGGAAAGACATTGGAATACACTATAAATGTCTTTTCTTTAACAGCTTTATTAAGATACAATTTATATACCAAACTATAAAATTTTAAGAATGAATAATATCTGGATAAATAACTACTTCCCAAATAACTGGTACAATATTACAGTAACTACTACTATATTTTCTTGAAGAGATCTCTAGTCTTTCCCATTCTATTGTTTTCCTCTATTTCTTTGCTCTGATCACTGAGGAAGGCTTTCTTATCTCTCCCTGCTATTCTTTGGAACTCTGCATTCAGATGCTTATATCTTTTTTCTCCTTTGCTTTTCACTTCCCTTCTTTTCACAGCTATTTGTAAGGCCTCCTCAGACAGCCATTTTGCTTTTTTGCATTTCTTTTTCTTGGGGATGATCTTGATCCCTTGATGGTCTTGATGCCTTGTCTCCTGTACAATGTCATAAACATCTGTCCATAGTTCATCAGGCACTCTGTCTATCAGATCTAGTCCCTTAAATTTATTTCTCACTTCCACTGTATAATCATAAGGGATTTGATTTAGGTCATACCTGAATGGTCTAGTGGTTTTCCCTACTTTCTTCAATTTAAGTCTGATTTTGATGAGCTGAGCCATAGTCAGCTCCTGGTCTTGTTTTTGCTGACTCTGTAGAGCTTCTCCATCTTTGGCTGCATAGAATATAATCAATCTGATATTGGTGTTGACCATCTGGTGATGTCCATGTGTAGGGTCTTCTCTTGTGTTGTTGGAAGAGGCTGTTTGCTGTGACCAGTGTGTTCTTTTGGCAAAACTCTGTTAGTCTTTGCCCTGCTTCATTCTGCATTCCAAGGCCAAATTGCTTGTTACTCCAGGTGTTTCTTGACTTCCTACTTGTGCCTTCCAGTCCCCTATAATAAAAAGGACATCTTCCTTGGGTGTTAGTCATAAAAGGTCTTGTAGGTCTTCATAAGTCTGTTCAACTTCAGCTTCTTCAGCGTTACTGGTTGGGGCATAGACTTGGATAACTGTGATATTGAATGGTTTGCCTTGGAGACGAACAGAGATCATTCTGTCACTTTTGAGATTGCATCCAAGTACTGCATTTCAGACTCTTTCGTTGACCATGATGGCTACTCCATTTCTTCTGAGGGATTCCTGCCCGCAGTAGTAGTTATAATGGTCATCTGAGTTAAATTCCAGTCCATTCCAGTCCATTTTAGTTGGGGTAAATGATGGGAAAAAGAACATCCCAGTTGCTGTGTTTGTGCATACACAAAGACATGCCCAGGATTTTCTCTCTAGGTTTAGAAGCAAACTAGAAGATCCCAGACATAATATCAAGATAGGACTAAAATATTAAGCTCCAAGAGTACATTATCTAGGAGTTATAAGAAGACATAGAAAATTGTTTAGCAATTTACAATACAAAATTCATCAAATTGTGTAATTGTGGAGTAAAATCTCTTTTGTAATTTTTATTAAACTTCAGAGAAACAGGCTTTCTTGTTTGAGTGACTTGCATAAAGTTGCCTATGGTGATTATTTTTGAGTCTTTCAAGAGATAAGTGGTACACTTTGAATTCTTTCCTGAAATTTTAATATTTTATGCCAGTACAAATTGACTTTGGTGTTGTTTTCTGTAACAATTACATGACATATCCAAGTTCTTTCCTCCAATCTATGAAAATGTTATTTCCAGCGTCATGAACTATCTTGTCTTTAGCACTTCTTTGTTGCCATCTATTCCTCCAAAGTATGATGTTTACTTAAAGCCATAATTTGTCCCTTTTTTTTAGGATTGCCTGGATCCTCTCCTTTGTTGTAGATGGAATAACACCCATCTCTCTAAGTCAACTGTGAAAGTGTTAGTTGGCCAGTCACGTCTGACTCTTTGGGACCCCATGGAATGTAACCCGCCAGGTTCTGTCCATGGATTTCTCTAGGCGAGAATACTGGAGTGGGTTGCCATTTCCTTCTCCAGAGCGTCTTCCCTTCCCAAGTATCAAACCTGGGTTTCCTGTATTGCAGGCAGATTCCTTATTGCCTGAGCTACCAAAATAAGTAAATACATAAAAACACAATAATACCCATCTCCCCAAAGATGTCTATGTTCTAATCCCTGGAATCTCTGATTAGGTTAGGTTACATAGCAAAGGGACATTAAGGTCCCAGATGGAATTAATCAGCTGATTTTAAGGTAGAGAAGCTATCCTTGATTATCCAGATGGGCTCAATGTAATCACCAGAGTCCTTAGAAGTGGAAGAAAGAATTATGAGAAGCAGAGAGATGGCAGGCACATGATGCTCCTGGTTTTGAGGGTGAAGGAAGCCATGAGCCAAGGGAAACAAGCAGACTCTAGAATGTACCTAGCCAACAGCTGGATTATAGTCCAGTGAACACTGGGTAGGATTTCTGATCTGCAGAACTGTAAGATTATAAGTGTGTGTTGTTTTAAGCCACTAAGTTTATGACAACTTGTCACAGCAGCATTAGAAAACTAATTCATCTGTTTTGTTTTGGGCCTTTCCTCTGCACGGATTCCATTTTCATTGAAATCCTTAGTAACCTTCAGGCCAAACCCAAAGATCATAGTATCTGTTCATCCTCCCTTGATTTTTTTCTGTCTCTCAGAAAATTAATGAAACTATGGAATAATCCTGAAGTCAACAAAAATGCCTATTGTTTTAAGAGTATAAAGATATGCAGTTTTTCACTTGACTAAGATGCCAAGATATAAGTGAAATGTCATTTGCTTATCATTCTAAAATATTTCCATAGCCAATAATCTCTTGAATGCCTATAAAATATCCAGCACAGTAGTCTAGGTAAGTTAAAAATTGGGATGATACATGTAGCAAAATCCTTGAACAAATGACTTGAGAGAAGAGGTAAAGATGGAGAGACAGGAAGTGAAGAATAGATGGAATGGGAAGTAGAGGAAGTTCAATGGGTGATGTTTTTAATGGAGAAAAAGAGAAAGAAAACAAAGAAAGGAGAATGTGGCAAAAATAAGAACACTCAGGAGATTTGTGTCTTGACCATAATATGTACCCCACAAACCTCTACAGAAGGACTGACTTGCATAGTGTAATTCATTCTCAGTGGAAACCCAGGAAAGAGATTTATCCCTCTTTCTCTGATTCCCCAAGACTCAAACCATCCAGATTTATGGGACATAGCCAGACATCCCTTCTTTTATAAGGTGCCTGGTACAATGTTTGAAATATAATAAATATTCAATAAATGGCAATCTAATTCCCTTTCCTTGGCTGACTCTGGACTCAAATAGTCAGTTGCTTCCCAATGGATGGCATCTAATTCTTTCTTTTGGTTTCTTAGATCTGTATCTTCTGGTGTAATCCTTGCTACCTACCAGATTCATCCTGATTTTATAAATACCTTTTTGTTCTAGTCTATCCCCACCTTTACCCTTTTCTAGGACAAATCAATTTGTTTAGGATACAATAATTCATTTTAATGAAGTATATTAAAGACTAGATTTGTATTCTACAGGAAGATATGAAGGTATTCTGTGTATTTGTATACACCCATACACACACAGACACACAAGAATATATTAATAGAAGCCATTGAAGCCCAAGAATTGTGGCTCAGATGATAAAGAATCTGCCTACAATGCAGGAGACCCGGGTTTGATCCCTGGGTCAGGAAGACCCCCCCTAGACAAGGGAATAGCAAACCATTCCAGTATTCTTGGCTGGAGAATTCCATGGACAGAGGAGCCTGGTGGGCTACAGTTCATGGGGTCACAGAGTTGGACACAACTGAGCAATCACACTTCCACTTTCACTAGATATTGATGCTGGTATGCAGTGATTCTTCTGAAAAAATAATACAACTTATAAAACTGAACAAAACTAAAATGGGTATTAATTTTCACAATGATAGATCCTGACCAGAGGTATATTTTCACAGACTTTGTCAAAATGTAATCAAGAGCTGTTTAAAATATCAAAATAGATTCTTCATTTACTGATGAGAAAAATGCACAGTTTTATAGTTAAAAAGTATAAAAACTTATTCAAGGTTGAAAGATTATGAAAGAAACCTGAAGAGAAGGACGGACATTAAATAGAACCAAGCATATCTATTCCCTAATTCAAGGGAAATATTTCATTTGCAAGATCAATCCAAGTAGACAATGGCTTCTAAAAAATGAATATTTGATTTCACAATAGTAAAAATCAATTTTAGAGCTAATTCAGTGATAGAAGGACAGTATAAAATACATCATGCTGTGCTGTGCTTAGTCACTTAGTTGTGTCCGAGTCTTTGTAACCCCATGGACTGTATCCCACCAGGCTCCTCTGGCCTTGGGGACTCTCCAGGCAAGAATACTAAAGTGGTTGCCATGTCCTGCTCCAGGGGATCTTTCCAACCCAGGTTTCCCGCATTGCAGGTAGAATCTTTACCATCTGAGCCACCAGGGAAGCCCAAAATACATCATCCAATGCACTTTAACTGTAATTACATCTTAAATTAAAAAAATATAAAAATACTATACAGGTACAAATCCAAAACTTCATTTAATAATTCCTAACATTTCTCTTAATGTGTCAAAAAAGATGAAAAGAAGCAGTATAGAGGTATTTTCAGCTATACAAATTCAGGGCTTCCAAAACACACATACACAAAAGCTGAGGATGCCACTGTTATTTATACATATTTTTTTCTACATAGAAAATGTTTATATCTAATTCAATTTTACCTTATTAACCCTGAGCAAAGTAAATGCTCTAGACAATAGCATTCATTTAACATGTAACCTACTCATTTAACAAATTTCACCTGCATGTACTAGACATGTGCCAGATACTGTTCTAAGTACTCTATAGATATTAACTCATTTAATCCAAAAACCATGCAACAGAATATGGTAGAAAAAAATTTTAAACTGAAATTGCTATTTTTTCCTTCACTTCTCCATTCCACCCCATCATACTTAGTGAAAGGACAGCAAAAGTCCAGTGAAAAGTGCTTAACTCAGATTCATAAAATTTGAGTCCATTTCTGGCTCTATTTAGGGTTCTGGGTAACATTGGGTAAGTTAGTAAACCAGAACTTCCCAAACCTAACTGATTAGAATTTGAAGGAGGTGTTATAGCTATAAACAGAACTATTTATATTTGTTATATATTTAAATTTATATAAATATACATATAAGGTTTTACCCAAGACTACTTTGTTTAGAATGGGACTCAAGAATCTGAATTTCCTTTAAAGCTAAACATATCTTCCTCAATTTATGATGGGGTTATATCTAAAAAAATCCATCATAAATTGAAAATAACATAAGTCAAAAATCTAACTTATTGAACATCATAACTGAGCTTAGTCAGTTAATTGTGTTCAGAACACTTACATTAGCCCACAGTTGGGAAAAATCAGCTAACATGAATACCTATTTTATAATAAATCTATTTTATAAATTTCATGTAATTTATTGACACTGTAGTCAAGATGAAAAACTGAATGGTTGTCTGGGCACAGGATGGTTGGATATAAAGCAGTTATTTACCCTTGTGTTCTCACAGCTGACTGGAAGCTGCCTAATGAGAGAGAGTATTGTGTCCATATGGCTAGCCCAGGAAAAGTTCAAACTTCGAAACTCCAAGTATGGTTTCCACTGAACATGTATTGCTTTCACACCATCATAAAATCAGGGACTGTCTGTACAGGTGGTTCTGAGGTTAGCGGTCACACTTGGGAACCATTGATCTAGTGGTCTTAGCCTTTAATCCCAACAGAACAAGTATGGGAATACGTGGTCCACAAAAGTGGGAATGAAGGGCAGGATTATAAAGTCTAAATGTCAGACCTCCATTCTTTATGCATTCTCACTAGAGTGGCCACAGCCTTAGGGCAGAAACATTACACAAGTAACTGTCATGGCACCTATGTAAATCTACCCCTTTAGGCCTAATGTCAGTAAAAGTGAAGCAGGAAACAGAGTCTCATAAACTTATGAGTCTCATAAACTTAAGCTAAAAAACAAATCAAAACAAAATTTTACCTAAATGTGCTGAAAATGGACACACACACCTAAAAGTTTCTAAGGTGATCACATATTTTTCCTATTCAACTAATCATCACAATATACTTTTTATTTTTATCCCTAAAATATTTTGATTACTTACACCTGACACCATGAAGATGAATAAAACAAAATGTATGTCTTCAAGGTGGTAAAGGCATCTCTATAAACATAAGAATAGCAGTTTAAGTTTAAAAACTTTAAGTTTGGCTGGATTTCTGAGATTCTAACAGGCAATCAATCATAAGCCAGAAATGCAAATAACTGCCATATCAAGCTGGTAGCAATCTATGAAGTCCTAGAAAGAAGGCTAATTTGAGAGTCTCAGGATAAGAGATTGAGTTTGACTTGGCTACTTGACAATTTGTAGCAAGTCTTTCAGCTCTTAGGCAAATCTTCAAACCCTTTGAGCCTGTTTTTTTTTTTTTTTTAAACAATGCATGTCTTACAAAGTTGTTATGAAAACAAAATGAAATACAAATGTTAATATACCATGGGTATTACAGATAATATTTACAACTATTAATAATAAAACATGTATTTTGAGTTCTTTTTCCACCAATAGGGATAAACTGCTAGTAACCAACTACTTTCTCACCTTATTCCTAATACATCTACACGGCTTTTGTCATTACTATATGTATATCTATTGTATTTTTATAAATTGATATATAAGCAGGCATATAAAAATAAATATGCACATTATATAGCCATGAATATATTTAAATGAATGTTTATATACACATACACCTTTCAAAAGAGAAATATTGAGGGCAGCAATCTAAGAGGCAAAATTTCATCTACTTTGGGGATAGATGCTGGACAAGACCTCAGAGGACTATGTATTATATATTTCTGATAAAACAATGATGAAAATGACAGATTTATGCACTTAGCTTCATACTTCAAACATGTAACTACATGTAAATTACTATTCTATGGGGATATGAGTAATGCTTTAATAGAAAATTCCAGTTAAATGACTGCAGTAAACTGATCATTAATTCTAAAATGTAATTCTGACAAAAGCATACATACCTATCTTACACTTCTCCCAAAGGCATAATTAGCTACAAGCAAATGTAAGAATTATAGTTACTAAAACTTCTTACCTTTTTTCCTCATAAATAAGGTAGGTTTATAAACAATAAAAATTAAATGAACAAGTCAAGAAGAAATCCAAGTATATTTTAAAACAGAATCTTTCATGTTCTTTGAGTTGTTCAAGCAGCAAATTTTGAAATGCTCATGCATTCTACTGGATATTAGTGCTGATTATTAATAACATATACTTACCATTACGCCCTTTCATCCAAGTACCTCAAAGAGCTTTTAAAGCAATATATATGTTATTTCTTATAATATCTCTGAGAGACAGACTGGTAGAAAGTTATTATTAACTCTATTTTATAGTCAAAGAAGCTAGGGCACTGAGAGGTTAAATGACTTTGCTGGGGCCATATGGTGAAAAGAACTTTGGACCTCAAGATCATTGTTCTCATTTAGAGTTCAGTATATTACCCATTACATGGTTGTTTACTACACCTAAATGTAATTCTATTCCAGGAAAATTGAGAATAATGTATTTGAATAATCTAAGAATTAAAGGTGAGAGGTTTTTTTGTGTGTATTTAAAAAATGCTGTTATACAGGAATATAGAATAACTAATAATTAGTCTTTGGTTTGTTGCTGTAGCTATTATTTATAGGGCTTTGCTATTTGTGGCTTTCTGAAGCCTCTGCTCAAAAATGATCCATTCTATTTCTGACTGTTTTAAGCTAGGTTAGCATAGCTGTAAACAACCAAGAAGCAGCTGAGACAGGCTGACTAACTTGAAGTTGTCTTTCATTGTGTTTCCATTGCTCACTCTTCTGAAAGTCATCCTCCTAGTTCTCCATTCAATAGGTATCTGTGCACTCTAACATCCTCAATCCTCCATCTATGGCCAGTTTAACTAATACCTTCAGTTCAGTTCAGTTCAATTCAGTCGCTCAGTCATGTCTGACTCTTTGCGACCCCATGAATCGCAACACGCCAGGCCTCCCTGTTCATCACCAACTCCTGGAGTTCACTCAGACTCACGTCCATCGAGTCAGTGATGCCATCCAGCCATCTCATCCTTGGTCGTCCCCTTTTCCTCCTGCCCCCAATCCCTCCCAGCATCAGAGTCTTTTCCAATGAGTCAACTCTTCGCATGAGGTGGCCAAAGTACTGGAGTTTCAGCTTCAGCATCAGTCCTTCCAAAGAAATCCCAGGGTTGATCTCCTTCAGAATGGACTGGTTGGATCTCCTTGCAGTCCAAGGGACTCTCAAGAGTCTTCTCCAACACCACAGTTCAAAAGCATCAATTCTTCGGCGCTTAGCCTTCTTCACAGTCCAACTCTCACATCCATACATGACCACAGGAAAAACCATAGCCTTGACTAGACGGACCTTAGTTGGCATATCCTATCTGGCTGGTCATAACTTTCCTTCCAAGGAGTAAGCGTCTTTTAATTTCATGGCTGCAGTCACCATCTGCAGTGATTTTGGAGCCCCCCCAAAAAAAGTCTGACACTGTTTCCACTGTTTCCCCATCTCTTTCCCATGAAGTGATGGGACCGGATGCCATGATCTTCGTTTTCTGAATGTTGAGTTTTAAGCCAACTTTTTCACTCTCCTCTTTCACTTTCATCGAGAAGCTGTTTAGCTCCTCTTCACTTTCTGCCATAAGGGTGGTGTCATCTGCATATCTGAGGTTATTGATATTTGTCCTGGCAATCTTGATTCCAGCTTGTGCTTCTTCCAGCCCAGCGTTTCTCATGATGTACTCTGCATATAAGTTAAATAAGCAGGGTGACAATATACAGCCTTGACGTACTCCTTTTCCTATTTGGAACCAGTCTGTTGTTCCATGTCCAGTTCGAACTGTTGCTTCCTGACCTGCATACAGATTTTTCAAGAGGCAGGTTAGGTAGTCTGGTATTCCCATCTCTTTCAGAATTTTCCACAGTTTACTGTGATCCACACAGTCGAAGGCTTTGGCATAGTCAATAAAGCAGAAATAGATGTTTTTCTGGAACTCTCTTACTTTTTGCATGATCCAGCGGATGTTGGCAATTTGATCTCTGGTTCCTCTGCCTTTTCTAAGACCAGCTTGAACATCAGGGAGTTCACGGTTCACATATTGCTGAAGCCTGGCTTGGAGAATTTTGAGCATTACTTTACTAGCATGTGAAATGAGTGCAATTGTGTGGTAGTTTGTGCATTCTTTTGCATTTCCTTTCTTTGGGATTGGAATGAAAACTGACCTTTTCCAGTCCTGTGGCCACTGCTGAGTTTTCCAAATTTGCTGGCATATTGAGTGCAGCACTTTCACAGCCTTGTCAATTATTAAATTTTAAAAATTTATTTAAAGTAAGAAAGATAGGGATTTCCCTGGCAGTTCAGTGGTTAAAACTCTGCACTCCTATGGCAGAGGACATAGGTTTGATCCCTGGTCAGGGAACTATGATTCCCCATGGTGTACCACGGGGCCAAATAAATAAATACTCATCTGCTTTTAATAAAAATCAAAAAAGGACTCTTAAAAATACTATGCTATACTAGCTATAATTGTCATATTCAGCTTTTGCAAACCTAACTTTTATAGGCTTCCCAGATGGCTCAGTGGTAAAGAATCTGCTTGCAATGCAGGAGACAAAGGAGATGTGAGTTTGATCATGGGTCAGAAAGATCCCCTGGAGAAGGAAATGTCAACCCACTTCAGTAGTCTTGCCTGGAGACTCCCATGGACAGAGGAGCCTGGTGGACTACAGTCCGTGGGATCACAAAGAGTCAGACATGACTGAAGCAACTTAGCAACTGGCACAAGCCTAACTTTTATTGTCCTTAGAAGGCCATTAAGCTTATATCACCAAATGGGGATTTTAAAAAATGTAATATTTCACCATTTTTCCCAAGAAAAATTTGGAAGAAAGGAGAAGTGGTTTTAAATCTGTGCTCAATGAAATGAGACTGCACAGTTGGCTTGATTGTGGTAATACAAGCCTGTGGTGTTTGTAACTTCATACCACATCCTACCCAGAGCTCTAGATAAATATAGCAACTGCCATTAGACAGCACTATCCACGCTTAAAATCCACCAGGTCCAAAATGGCACTTATTATCTGCACCCTACCCCATCCCAATCCTTCCCTATTTGTAAAATACACCTTTATCCTCCCCTCAAAAGCAGGACAAGGCATACTTATAGTGATTTCCATTCTTTTACCCAGCAAGCACCTGCCTCCCCATGAATCAATTATCATAACCAATTCATTTGGCATTCATACTTTAGGAATTCATCTTTGGATGTTCACTCCCACTCACATTATGGTTCTTTTCTCTTGATTTCTGTAATGGCCCCTGGTCTACAAGCTCTCTGCTTGCTCTGCTCCTCCCCTCAGCTAGCTATCCACCAACTTAATGTATTATCAATCTGTCCAAGGTCATTCCTCTATTCATTGCCTCAGCACAGCGTAAGACGGTTCATGTTTGGCTCCTGTCTACTACTTCAGATTCATCTTTTTCAGCAGCCCAGGCTTGAACTGTAATTACTACTCAGACTTTTCAATACTATTTGTTCCTTTGCTGGACGTCCTTTTTTGTCATGATCTGGATTTGCCACTCCACCCCTTTCTGGTGCTGTAAAATCCCCACTTTAAAAGCTTAAAGCAGTTTCAGTAAACTCATCCATTCTTTTCTCTATATCTTTTGATATACTACACTTCCAACCATAACTATTTGTTTTCATTAGACTCGGCATCCTTTGAATGGACTGTGTCAAGCGCAGAGTTGATACTCAGTTGGAGGGTGGGGAGGCTGGAGGAGAAGGGAGTTAAGTATCAAGAGACAAGACTGTAGCTGCTAACGGATGTTAGTCTAACGATCTTATTTCGAACCTGTGGATTGATTAAATAAAGCAAACGATTTAGTGGAATTACTTCCAATTTAGGTTCCCAAATTACACGATGAGGCTACGGGTTGATCTCAATGCCACACCAGACATCAGAGCCACAGTGTCGTAGGAAGCTCGGGAATCCCAGGAAAGGATCCCAGACTATCCGCCGATGCGAGTTCTCTAGGGATCAGCAGGAGAATAGGAAACCCAGGGCGGCCACCAGACCCTCCAGCCAGGCAGGCGACTGACTCATCTCCCGGGATTCGGCCCTCGACGAGCCACGTCGCCGGCTCCACTCGGGAAACCCCGTTCACAAAAAAGTTGCCTCCACCCTAGGACGCCCCGGGAGAAGGGGCTGCCCTCTAGAAGCAAGATGGCGGCCTCCGCTCTTCCCCCTCCTTCCAAAAACCCCCTCCTGGTCCCCAGAAGAGAGACAAGGACGTCGTGGCGCCGAGATCCGGGAAACTCAGCGAGGTCCGCGGCCACTCCCGGGCCCCCGGGAGGTGACTTCACCTCGCCAGCGCAGAGAGCCGGGGGTGGAGCCGCCCTAAAGGCCGTGAAGCCCGCCCTCAACACTCGGAGAATGGACACAGGAGAGCCCGCGCCCTTCGGCCATTGTTCTCCAGCCCCCGGCCCCCCACCCTCCTCTCCGCTCGCAGACAGGAAGTTGCTTCCCAGCCGGCTCCGCCCCAGTCCCCAGCGCCCCGGAAGTGATCGGCGGCAGCTGCTGCAGAGCGGCCAGGAGGAGGGTGGATCTCCCGAGAGCGGAGCGCCCGGAGTCCTCCTCCACCTCCTCCTGCCGCCCAGGCTCCACCGTCGCCTGTCGGACTCCTCCTTTTGCCGCTCCCGGCGCGGAGCCTCCTAGACTACAAGAGCGGAGCACTATCCGGCTGGAGCCAGCTCAGCCGCGGCTTCCGGAGCCCACGGGGCTGCTGACCCGCTTGCGGTGCAGGTGAGCGGTGCCCACCCGGGCCGGCCCGGGAGGGGTTGGGGCCGCCTGGGCGGCGGCGGGGGTGTGTCTGGGCGGCGGCTATCCGAGGCCCAGGCGCAGGGCCCGGACGCCGAGATTGCACCTCCCGCGTTCTGCCCGGGAACCAGCTGCGGGACGAGCCCGAGCTGGAATCCGGGGCGCCGTGTTCGCCGCTGTGCGGGCTAGTGCACCTCCTGAGAGCGGGCGGTTGCGGCGGGGTCCCCAGAGCCCGGCACCCCGTTGAGTTGGCCTCTTCGGAAGGTCACCCTGCATCTCTAGCCCGCCGCGCCGAGGTCCCCGCCTGGGCGGTGCCCGCGACCTGGGGGACCCGACGCCGCAGTCCCCGCGCCTCACACCGCCCCTCTCCCCTCCTTCCCTTTCTTCCACTCCTTGTCTGTTTGCTGGCAGTTGCTTTTTAAACATCTCTGGTGGGGTTTTGTGCCAGTTAAAGGAACGGGTTTTACAGGTTGAAGTCATTAGATGGTCCGCACTGAACTAAATAGCCGGTCCTGGGCTCTTGCACAGGTTTAGCCAATAGTCAGGAATCAAGCCTCTGAAGCGAGGACGCGATAAGGGTGTTTTGAGCAAGGGGGTGTTTCCTCCGTGGTTCGTTCTAAAGGTTTTCCACAAGTGAAAGATGTGATGTGTGTGCTCCAGGCTGGGTATGTGTGTGTAAGTGGGCGGAGGTGACGGCGCAGAGAGGTGGCAGTGTTGTTTCAAGGTTTAGGGAGAATCAGGGAGTTGACTGGCATTTTCTTGGGAACCTGAATGTCCAGACTTGTGAGAGCTCATCCAAGTGTCTTAGACGTTGTTTGAGAACTCCAGGACCACGCCCTACCTGTCAAGCTAAAAAGCACCTAATTTACGAATAGTGTCGGGAGCGGGGAGGCGGGGAGAAGATCGTTATAAAATATGTGTCATGAGTTAATTCTTGTCCTGGAAATAAATTCCGACTTTAATCATGCTCCACATATTGAATAACACATTTCATTAGTAAACTCATTTCCACTAAAGGAAAGTTATTCCTCTTAGTGTATTTCAGTGTGTCTTACTAGCTTACGTTTTTGTCTCTATTAATGCAATATTATAAAATGACTTGTGATTCTTAAAACATTATTTTTAGTTTTTGAATGTCTTCAGGGTCAGAGTCATGTCTTTCTCATCCCTGTGCTTACATGGCATGTGCCCAGAATATAGAAGTTATTCACACAATTCTTCACCGAGTGAATGATGTGCAGGTGATCTCACAGTTGCCTTCTAGTAGTCATTTATTTTGTTGGGCTAAGGTGTTTGTTTGTTTGTTTTTGTTTTTGTTTCAGTTTGGGGGCACATGCAGATTTTGCTTTGTCTTTCTGTTCTGTAGCATGGTCAAAGGACAAATAAGAATCCTTTGCCATCCTTCCAAAACTATCCTACCATGAAAGATTAAAATTATATTTGGGGTGTTGTGATTGAGTATTATAATAACTTTATTCAGTCGGAAATGTCTACACTTGAGCTTTTTTTGCCCAGGATTATCAGGATTTCCTGGTGATAGTAAATTGTGTTTGGAGTTTGTCATCATACCCTATCTTAATCAAACAGAAAATTGGGAGTTAGCACTGTTGCGATAGTGTGGTACATCACAAAATTGCTTATAATGGCTCATTTTTTCCCCCATGGATGCATGAAGTCTGACATAACAAGTTCTCTTGTTATGACCTTGACATGACTTACCAATTAGCCACTTTCACACGATTTTTCATCGATCCAGATGTCGTTCTCCAGTGTGTCTGCTGAGTGTGCAGTCATCTGTATCAATTATTTTGAAGTAACTCTTCATACAACACTTTCTTTGCAGGGCTTTCAGGGAAAAGGGGCTAATTATAGGAAAGAATATTGTCTACCATTTGTGCAGGGAGATAATTTTTGCCTGTGGATGGTTGGGTTATTTTCACTGTAGTGAGGTTCAGATGAAAAAACGCTGATACCTTCTTTTCTCTCCAAATGTCTGGTCCTGCACTGGTTTTCCAAGCTTAGCTTCTGCAGAACAGAAATAAATGTATCAGTATCACTTCTTGTATCTGTGTGTACCAGTGTAATATGCAGGAGTACATGGATTGCAAAGACAGTTACTTTTAAAACATTGGATTAAGAGGCTGTGAGTATTCATGGGGAAAAGATTGTGATTTTGAAGAACTAGGGAGATGGTTCATGGTTTTCATTGTTTTATGAAGTTTTTTATTTTAGACACTAAGGAGACCGAAGCCTGCAGTTTCTTATCTCAGTGACGTAACCACTATACAGAGGTCAGATTTCCCTTATTTTAACAACCCTCTTGATAATAGCAGTCCTCCTACATTGACTGCCTGCCAAGCACTGTGATAAGAACTTTACTTGTATTATTTTTAATCTCCACACTACAGGAGGTAACTTTTCCATAGTTTACTAAGGCTAAGTGCGGTTAATTGCTGGAAGCTGGGCCGCTAGTGAGTAACATCATCTGGATTTTGAAGTAATGATTGCTGAGAGCATTGGCTATTGCAATTAATCCTAAAAGACTGAGAAAAAAATTCAATTTTTGATTTAGCTGAGCTTTAAGAAAGCAAAGATACTGATCTCCTCAGTATTCTTGGGCACCGAATGGGGCCTGGCGTAACCACTGACCCTGGCCAGGTGGCTTCAGACAGCAGCCAGTCTTCTGTTTATGACCTTTCATATGTTATCCCCTTCTGCGTGTGCCATGATGAAAAAATGGTTGGGCATTGTTCATGTAAGTGTCCTGGGAGAGTAAACTATTAGGAACTCAACTTTGGTGTTTGATGATTACGTTTTACCTTTCAAGTAGCTGAATAGTCCCTATTTGAGAAGACTATTGGAGGCTTGTTTGTAGTGACCTTCCTGAAATCTTGTGTTTTAGCTCTTTCTTGGACCGAAGGAGATACGGGAACTTATACTCCAGCCCCCATTAGTAACAGTTATTTGTTTTGTTTTCTTTAGCTCTAAAACATCTTTCTTACTACTTTATTGCGCTCATAAGGATTTGGTTACAATATAGAAAAAATGAAATTAAAGCTCTGAGTTCTTAAAGATGTTTGAATAAATTATAGAAAAGAATTTGTATCTTTGACTTATTACATCTGCAGGTGAAAACTTAATTTCTCAACATCAGCGGGTATTCTCTCTGATCCAAAAAGCAGGCTTCCATAAAATATGTTAGTATTCTTAAATATACCACAGCTAGACTCCTGTATCAGACTCAGGAGACAGACATAATGCTTGACACACATAATCTCTTTGAAGTCTGGGATCCAGTTTCATTGCAGAATTCACTTACTGAAACTAAATATCAGGGTTTGTCAATGTCATCTTGGAGAATAAAACACAGCAAGATTATGAGATGACTTCTACCCCCCAAATACATTGTGAAGGTGGGGCAAAGATCCCCAGTTTCTAAATAGATCATGACTGTAGTCTTCTAAACCACAGGATCTCTGCCTTCTTGTGCAGTTGAGAAGCTGGTATAGTAATCCACTGGAAATGAGGCTGCCCACCACTGAGTGATTCAGTTGCGTTAGTTCTGCTGCCCTATCTAGATCTATTCTGGATTTTTGTAGCAGCCTTTCAGCCTCTGACTGGGGGCTCCCCACCCAGTCTTTTCTCCACGGTTTGGGGGTTAGAGCATTCTTGATATTCCCATGCTTAAAACCCTTTCACACCTCCTTCTTGCTAATTAAAAAAATCCAAATTCCTTTTATCCTTAATTTCATATATAAGTTTAACTTATACCTCTCCAAAAATTGTATCTTGATTCGATTTTTTTTCTCTCAACTCCACCCCTCAAAACAACAACACACAAAAAAACAACTTTCAAGACTGGGCTAGTTACTCCCCTTGTGATCTGCCATAAAATCTACCTTATACTACTATGGACAGTGCCTTCATTAGCCTATTATAAATTTTGTTGACCGCAGTCTATAGTAACCTCATAACTACAGGTACCTATGCATTCTTAAAAGCCTACACAGGACTTTGTCAGAAGTTCCCAAACTTCCTCAGTTCTTAATGACATCCTTATTCCTGGTGGCTCAGATGGTAAAGAATCTACCTGCAATGCAGGAGACCAGGGCTTGATCCCGGGGTTGGGAAGATCCCCCGGAGAAGGGAATGGCAACCTACTCCAGTATTCTTGCCTGGAGAATTCCGAGGACAGAGGAGCCTGAGGGGCTACAGTCCATTGGGTCACAAAGATGTGGACAGGACTGAGCAACTACCACACTAGACTACAAGTAATATCCAGTATCTTTCAATTACTGATGATATTATAATGCTAATCTTTGTTTCTTTGCATTGTTGAAAGCATATCTTCAGGGTAAATGCATGTGTAAGATTTGTTAGATTTGCGATATTTTTCTTTGTAGGATTGTAGTATTTTGAATTCCCACCTGTGGTATATGAGTACTGCAGCTTCTGCTAATCTGAAAGATGAGAAATGGTATCTCAGTGTAGTTTTAATTTGTATTTCTTGTATTACAAGTGTATGGAACATTTTTTTTCATATGTTTAAGGGCCATTTTTTTGTATGTTTAAAATTGTTCACATTATTTACGCACTTTCTAAATAAATTTTGGTCTTTTCTCCTCAGAGTTTAAAACTTCTTTATATTTAAGAATATTAGTCATTTAGCTTTGCCATATATTGTAGATACTTTGCCCAGTTATCTTTTGGCCTTGCTAGTGGTACATGTTTGTTTGTTTTTTTCTTTTGACTTGCAAAACTTTGTTTCTGTGCAATAAAATATATTAAATTTATTGCATCTAGGCTTTAGTCATAGTGAGCCTTTTTGCTACCCACAGGTTAGAGAGGAATTTAGCCATGCTTTCTTCAGTACTAATACAGTTTTTTTTATAATATAGAGAGCATTCAGTTTTGTGATCCATTTGGAGTGTATTTCTGTTTTGATGTAAGGAATGGATCTAATGTTAACTTTTCTACATGACTTTCCAGTTGTTCTAATGCTACTTTTAAGAAAAAACTTTGCTCCCTTTATCATGTACTAGATTTCCATATGTAATTGGGTGTGTTTCATTCTTTTGTATGTCTGACTATTCCTGTACCAGTAAGTAGTACACTGTTTTAATCATAAAGGCTTTGTATATGATTCAGTATCTGGTAGGGCTAGTTCCCCATTATCGCTCCTCCTTCAATGTTCTTTACTAGTCTTACATGTCTTTTTTTTTTAATTTGAACTCTAGCATCAGTTTTTCTAAGTCCATTGAAAAGCTCACTATTTTTATTGAGATCTCATTAAACCTACTATTTAACTTAGAACTGATCTCTTGATGATGTTGGAACACCTTTAATCTTAAATAAGCGAAATCTTTTCATTTTCTTAAATCCACTATTGTGTCTCTGCAGAATGATTTATATTTACTTTGTATAAGTTTTGAACATTTCATGTTTATTCCTACGTATTTTGTATTTTGTCTTTTGTTGTTACTATTATAAACAGAATTTTCTTATCCATTGTATTTTATCATTGCTTCTCTTTGGCCCAGATATACAGTTACTTGTTGTTCAGTAACTCAGTTGTGTCCAACTCTTTGCGATATATAGTTATATCACCTGTAAATAAAGGTTTTATCCTTTTCTTTTCCAGTGTTTATATTTGTTTGTCATATATAATTGCTTTGATTACTATCTCCAGAACAATGTTAAATAGTGGTGTTAAGAGTGTCTTTGATAGAGATGCTGATTGTTTTATTGTATTATCTTCTCTGTGCATGTACAAAGATAAACATTACACTAGATATTAATTTAACTATGGAAATTCTTTGCCATGACTACAGTCCTTCACTGTTTCTGTGATACTAATGTCGATAGGTGTAAGAGGCAGGAAGCTTTACTTACCTAGTGGGCAGCAGCAAAGTGTAATGATAGTCGAGGTGAGGTACTGATCCTTAGTTTCCCAGTTCATACAACCATTCCCAAGTTCTGTTCCTGCCTCTCCATGTAATTCTTCTGAACCTCATTGTAATCTTCACTCAGCGAGTCATGGGTGCCACAGGTTAAAAGCAGCCATAGGTCTATGAAAATCTAAGAGTTTCCTTCTAGGCTTTCATGATCTTTAAGTGGTTTCTGTGCCTAGCAGATGAATTAGACTCACCTTGTATTGATGTGATTATGACTTAAGGACAGCCCTTAGTCAATAAGGTAAGTCAGACTTGTAATTAGATGAGTTTACCCATGAAATTAAAAGACGCTTACTCCTTGGAAGAAAAGTTATGACCAACCTAGATAGCATATTCAAAAGCAGAGACATTACTTTGCCGACTAAGGTCCGTCTAGTCAAGGCTATGGTTTTTCCTGTGGTCATGTATGGATGTGAGAGTTGGACTGTGAAGAAGGCTGAGCGCCAAAGAATTGATGCTTTTGAACTGTGGTGTTGGAGAAGACTCTTGAGAGTCCCTTGGACTGCAAGGAGATCCAACCAGTCCATTCTGAAGGGGATCAGCCCTGGGATTTCTTTGGAAGGAATGATGCTGAAGCTGAAACTCCAGTACTTTGGCCACCTCATGGGAAGAGTTGACTCATTGGAAAAGATTCTGATGCTGGGAGGGATTGGCAGCAGGAGGAGAAGGGGACGACAGAGGATGAGATGGCTGGATGGCATCACTGACTCTGTGGATGTGAGTCTGAGTGAATTCCGGGAGTTGGTAATGGACAGGGAGGCCTGGCGTGCTGCGATTCATGGGGTCGCAAAGAGTCGGACACAACAGCTACTGAACCGAACTGATCCATGGGGTGGCCTATGGTACACAAATATGGGGTGATTGTAGGCATGTTTTTAGGGTCCATTTGGCCTCCAGAACTCATTTGTAAATGACCTAGGCCTCTGGCTGCAGGTGTGTGTTGGTGTGGAATCAGATGCTGGCACCCTGGGCACAGCCCATTCATGTGGCAGCTGTGGACACACCAGTGCTCAGTCTCCCGTGTTCTGGAGAACACGTCCATTTCACTGCTATTGACTTCACCCAGAAAGTTCAAGTAGCATGTTTTCTGTAGATTCTTATAATTTCAAGATTGTCTAGGTCCATTTTGTGAACTTGCAGTCCACATCTCATTTCCTGTTTCAGTCATTCTATTTCCTTTCCCGGGAGTGCAGGGTGATGGGATATTTATTAATTTCTTGTCCCTTGTGCTTCCCTAGAAGTCCCCTCAAATCCCAGTCTGTGACCTGTAAGTCCATCTTCGTTGTCCCAGAAACGCTGGTAGGTCTCTAGGTTGAGGAGCTCTCACCCCCCAGGTGAGTACTCTTGGTCTGTGGCCAGTTGTCTGTCTCCCCTTTTACCTGGGATCTATGTTGCCTTTTTCTCTGTGGGTCTTGTTGCCTCCTTAGTCCACAGTTCAGCCTTGGGCAGGTGGTGGATGGGGACTCTCCTGCCTTGAAGATCCTCAGGTCTCATCCTCTGCTACATGCTGCTACCCTGATATATGGGCTTGCAGTCGGCTGATCTTTTCTTTTCTGTTTTTTGCCTTATTTCCCCTTCCCCCATTATTTTAGTCTGAGGACATTTCGTCTTCCTTCATCTTTCTGCCTAAAACACTTTCCTGTGACAGAAACTCCCTGTCCTCTGAGATCCTAAGTGTCTGGGGCACCAGCCCTAGTCCCTTAGTGCTTGGACTATCAGTAACTTTACTACTACCCTGTCAGTCTCTGAGAGCTCCTTGTTTCCTGTGTCTACACTACAACTAAAATAACTCTCTTTGTCTGTTACTTCATTTATTCATATTTGCTGAGCTTTCTTGATCCCTCAGAATAAAATAAAACTTGACCATTTGCTCTATCTTTTCTTGTCCTTTGCTTTGGCCTGGATCATTAAACCCACCCTTGTTTGTATGTTTTGTTAAAGTTTATATATATATATATGTATGTATGTATTTCGTTACAGCTGTTTGAACTTTTTGCACATTCATTAGTCATTGAATTTTTTTTTTTTAAATCCTGTCAACTGTCTTTTTATGTCCTTTGCTTAATGGGTTGGGGATGGGGAGGCTGGTTTTTTTTTTAATGATGAATTTGTCAATTTTATGTGGTATAATTCACATACTAATAAATTTACTTTTAAAGTGTTCAATTCAGTGCTTTTTGTTTGAACTTCCCAGGTGAACAGTCCTTTTGATTCATTACAGGATTCCTGTCTTACATTACTGTGTCTGAATTTAAGCTATTAAAACTCTAAATTGTTTAAAAGTACACTGTTAACAGACAGTGGTATAGTAAGTACAGAGACAAAATACCCAAATTAGAGTGCTGACAGGGAATTATTCATATTGAACACTGACAGTGCTTTGAAGAATTGTTTGTACAGTGTTGACTACAGAATTGAGGAAATCAAGTTATAGACAGGAGTGATCAAATAGGATGCTAGATTTAATTCTGTGTTTCTGTTCTAGAAAGGTACAAAGTGTTAAGTGACTAAATTTTTTTAAATTGACACTTAGCACTTTTGTGTATGTGATTTCATTTGATCTTTGTATCAGCCAAAGAAATGACAGTATACCTCATCTCTGCCTCTTTCTGAAAAACTATATCAGTGAGTCCTATTACATTTGCATTTTGAAATGAGAGTGCTCCATGAAAAGATGTTCAGTGTCACCATTTACTAGCAACATGCAAATCAAAACCACAGTGAGATATCACCTCACACCTGCTAGAACGACTTTTATCAAAAAGGCAAGAAACCACAAGTGTTGGCAAGGATGCGGGAAAAAAGGGGATCCTTACACACTGTTTGTTGTTGTTTAGTCACTAAGTCGAGTCTGACTCTTTGCGACCCATGGACTGCAGCACTCCAGGCTTCCCTGTCCTTCACCACCTCCCAGATTTTGCTAAACTTCATGTCCATCAAGTCAGTGATGCCATCCGACCATCTCATCCTCTGTCATCCCCTTCTCCTCCTGCTTTCAATCTTTACCAGCATCAGGGTCTTTTCCAATGGGTTGACCCTTTGCATGAGGTGGCCAAAGTATTGGAGCTTCAGCATCAGTCCTTCCAATGAGTATTCAAGGTTGATTTTCTTTAGGATTGACTGGTTTGATCTCCTTGGTGTCCAAGGGACCCTCAAGAGTCTTTTCCAGCACCACAGTTCGAAAGCATCAGTTCTTTGGCTCTCAGCCTTCTTTATGATCCAACTCTTACATCCATACTTGACTACTGGAAAAACCATAGCTTTGACTATATGGACCTTTGTTAGCAAAGGTTTGTTGGCAACAGATTTCTCTGTTTTTTAATATGCTGTCTAGGTTTGTCATAGCTTTTCTTCCAAGGAACAAACATCTTTTGGTGCAGCCACTATCAAAAATAGTATGGACACTCCTCAAAAAGTCTAGAAGAGAGCTACCATATAATCTAGGTGTTCCATTTCTGGGTATTTATCCAAAGAATGCGAAAACACGAATTCAAAAACACGTATGCACTGCTGGGTTCATCACAGCCTTATTTATGATTGTCAAGATTTAGAAACAGCTTCCGTGCCCATCAGCAGATGAATGGATGAAGAAGATGTGGTGTACACAGACACACACACATATGCAGTCACACACAAATACACCACAGGATAGTACCCAGCCGCGAAAAAGATGAAATCTTGCCATCTGTGACAACATGTACTTTGAGGGTATTATGCTAAGTGAAATAAGTCAGAGAAAGATAAATACCTTTTGGTGGAATATAAAAAGAAAAAAAAAGTGAAGAAACCAAACTAAAGCAAATACAGAGAACAGAGTACTAGTTATCAGGGCAGTGGTGAGGGCAAAATAGATAAAGGGGATAAGCTGTATGGTGACAGATGGAAAGTAAATTCTTGGTGAGCACATTGTAGGATATAGGAGAAGTAGAAACATATGTTGTACAGATAAAATTTATATAATGTTGTAAGCCAATATTACTGCAATAAAAACAATGTTTAAAGAGAGAATATAAAATGAGTAATCTTTTCCCCCAACTTTGTGCTTTGAAAGATTTCTTTTTTTTAATTGAAGTGTAGTTGATTTACAATGTTGTGTTAATTTCTGCTGTACAGCAAAATAATTCATATATATATACATATATATATACACACATTCATTTTTTATATTCTTTTCCATTATGGTTTATGCCAGGACGATGGCTATAGCTCCCTGGGCTATACAGTAGGTCTTTGCTGCCTTGAAAAGTTTACAAAAAAGTTAATAAGAGTACATTGTTGAAAGCCAGTAATTACTAATCACTTTATATTCACCAGTTATTGTTTTGCTACATTTGCTTTACCTTTTTAAGTGTAGTTGGTTTTATTTTTCTGAGTTGTTTGAAAGAAGGTTGGAGACATGAAATTTCACCTCTATGTACTTGAGTTTACATTTTCTGAGGATGAAGACATTCTCCTGTATTTCCATACTACTATTGTAATATTTAAGAAAATTAGCAATAATTTCATTATATCATCTAATATCTAGTCCAAGTTCAGATTTCATTAATTGTCTCTTATCGTCGTTAATAGCTGTTTTTTTCCTTCTGATCCAGGACCCAGTCAAGGTTCATAATTTCTGCTTGCTTATTTTGACTTCTCTAGCCTCTTTTCACTTTTTCTGAGTAACTTTTGAGACATAGTTTACGTACCGTAAATTCACCCATTTTAGATTTACAGTGATTTTTAGTAACTTTACTGAGTTGTGTAAATCATTACCATAATCCAGTTTTAAAACATTTTCATCTCTTTAGTATAAAATCTCTTATACCCCTTTGTAGTTAATTCCCATTCTATGAATATACTACATTTTGCTTATCCTTTTACTGGTTGATGGACATTTGGATTGTTTACCCTTTTTGGTTATTTTGAACAATCCTGCTATGAACATTCATGTAGAAGTCTTTAATGGACATATGTTTTCATCATTGGCAATGTAGAGTGAAATCTCTAGGTTGTGTGGTAGGTTGATGTTTAATACATCATTTTGCATTCCCACCAGCAATATTTGAGAATTCTTGTTTCTTTGCCTCTTCATGAACAATTGTTAATCATGTTTTAAAAAAAATGTATTGCCATTCTGTTGGGTATAAATAAATATCTTGTTGAGAATTTAATTTGCATTTCTCTAGTGAATGATACGGAGAAGGCAATGGCACCCCACTCCAGTACTCTTGCCTGGAAAATCCCGTGGATGGAGGAGCCTGGTAGGCTGTAGTCCATGGGGTCGCTAAGAGTCGGACACGACTGAGTGACTTCACTTTCGCTTTCACGCTTTGGAGAAGGAAATGGCAACCCACTCCAGTGTTCTTGCCTGGAGAATCCCAGGAACAGGGGAGCCTGGTGGGCTGCCGTCTATGGGGTTGCACAGAGTTGGACACGACTGAAGCGACTCAGCAGCAGCAGCAGTGAATGATAGTGTATCTTTGCATGTGCTTATTATTAGTCTTCCACCTGTTTTCTTTAGTGAAGTGTCTACTGAAATCTTTTGCCCAGTTTTTAAAAATTGGGTTATATTTCTTATTATGTCTTAAGAGTTCTTTGTGAGTTCTGGATACAGGTCCTTAAGATCTGTGATTTTCAAAGATTTTCTCCTAGAGTGTAATGAAGTTAACCATAAGCCTTGCTTAATTTTTCTCATTTGCCATGTGGCTTTTTGGAGAGTTGGAATAAAAGCTAAATCTTCTGTTTATAATTCTTCCACATGTCTAGTACTGAAGTACTAGATTAATTAAAGACTAATCAAAGACAGCATAGACCCCTTTATCTTCATTCTGCCATTAAGCAGTGAGAAACTCTTCCTTTCTAAGCTATAAGAAGCAAATAGAGACCCTATAAAGCATTCATTCAGTTGTAAGAGTCAGAAATCCAGGTTAGGCTACCTTAAGCACAACAGAAGTGTGCAGGCTTTCTCTCCTTCCCCAGCTCTGCTTCTTTCTTTTTTTGTACTGGCAGACTATGTGGTAGCCACATTCATCTCCAGATTCATCAAAGAGCCTGTCTCTCTCACTTATTTAAGGAGTAGAGTACTCTGGCCGGCCTGTGTCTCTTGTCCTGCTTTGTAGTCCTGCCCGGATATATAGTCCCATTGTAACTGTAATAGGAGAGAATGGTTCCCACAAGAAGAGGGTGTGCTGGCAGACAGACCATGTTTAATGCCTCTTTAGGGGCAACGGGTCATTTTTTGCTCACTTTTATGAAATTAAACCAAAAGTAATGAATAGGATATTAATATCTGAGGTTAAGGGGGAAATCACATTTGTTAGCTGATGAAAGTAGCCTTTACTAGTAGCACTTTTTCTTACCTAACTAAACACAGGTGATATTTGGTTTAAGCTAAAACATTCAAGGTATCTCTCCTGTGGAAGTGAGGGGAGGACCTACATTAACAATGATAACAACTTGATAATTGTGGCTGATTTTTCTGTACTTCTCTTGCGTGTTTTTTTATGTAGTTTTCTTTAGCTCTCTGAGTGGGGGTTATAGCCAACTCTCTTGGAGTTCCTGCATTCCTACAGATTGCTGAAACGCATTTTTATAATTAGTTTCCTTCCTCTCTTCTTTCATTTACTTGGATTCTCAAGCTCTGTCTGTGTCCATATGTTACATGATTCATCTTCAAAGCGTTTTTTTTTTTTCCCCCCCTAAAGTAAGGCTTGTTCCCAGTTCCTCTTCATGGCATTGAGTGTATGGTGATGGTGACGATCCTATTGATGCAGTTGTGATTTTCCTGCTCAAAAAATAAAATGCTTTTCATCACTCAGAGCATTTCTAATCTAAACTCTTGAGTAGTCATACAACTGATATGTAAGTACTGTCATGAAGTCAAACAAATAATTTTGGATACTGTGGCTCTTGTGTTGCGTCTATACTTTTCCAGTATTCTTTAGGGTTTATTTTTGTGTGAAAATAAATGCAGAAACAAGAGCTTCTGATTTTGGACTGTGTATAAAATGTATCATCTCTTACAGAGTTAGAACAGGTCTTCAAAGGGCAGCTAATACATGCTTCCACTGTTTACAAAAATCTCCTCAAAAGCCCCTCGGCCACTAGCCATTGCTTAACCACTTGTAGTGGTATTGTGAAAATATGTGTTATTTCTGGATGTCTTAATTTAAAAATCCATCCTTGTTTTGAACTGTAGTCTATTATCCTGTGGCTTCTCTTTATTCCTGTTTTCTCTGGAGAAGCACTTAGCACACAAATATGTTTTTCAGCCCTTGTTAAACAGTGCATCTGTTGACAGAATCAAGAATAGTCATTTTCACATGTACCTTTCTTCAAATAATTGAAGATGGCAGCCATGCAACTCCCTTGCCAGCTTCCCAAGCATCTGCCTGTTCAGACACATCCTTCATGTATTTAGTTAGCTCCCTAACCATCTTGGTCCCACGCTTCTAAAAATGATACAGTAACTTTCACTTATTTGGGGTCAAACTTTACAACTTGAAATATGAAATGTACTTAGAGAGGGAGAAAGAAATGACTAGAATTTGTGCCTTTCCTTCCATGGCCAGGCCCTCACCCAAACATTTCAGATTCTTTATTTCCATTTAATCATCCAAATACAACCCTGTGAGGTAGAAGATATTCCCCATTGAGAATGAGAAAGTAAAGTTTCAGAGCAAATGTTGGGGGGGGGGGGCGGGGCGGGCCAGGGCGGGAGATACCTTTGAACATCCAAAGTAGCAAGGTGAGGTCCTAACACTAAATGCTATTATGTGTCCAGTGCTCAAGAGTATAGTAATAAGTCTTTCAGAACCTACTTATTCTTATTTTATATCTAATGCAATAAGCCTGGTAATTGGCTTCCAGATAGTTTTTGGGGACGGAGGGGTGCTCTGAAGGCACGTAGGCAGTTAGTGATCAGTGAGGGACAGCTGTGAGAGGAAGGGATGAGGCAGAAAGACTACAGCATGACAGTAGAATTTAGAGTTCCATCTTCTAGAGCTATTGAATCTAGGGAAAACTGCCCTACATTCATAGTCGCCTCTGGGAACAGGGTAGTAGTTGATCATTATGATTCTGGGTTATCAAGGAAAAAATTTTTAACTGTTCAGTTAAGTTGAATTTGTGAGACATGAAATTCTGAACTCAATTTTCATCAAATACAACTCAGAAATTAAAATATCATCCTATCCAAATACTGCTTCTGATGGCTAAGTTGCTTATTTTGATTACTGGCTTGTTGAAAAATTCTCATGATTATTACTATTATTTTTTGATGTGTGTATGCATATGTGTGTGCGTGCTTAGTTGTGTCCCACTCTTTGCAACGCTGTGGACTGTAGCCCACCAGGCTCCTCTCTCCCTGGGATTTTCCAGGCAAGAATACTGGAGTAGGTTGCCATTTTCCTACTCCAGGGGATCTTGCAGACCCAGGGACTAAACCCATGTCTCTTGCGTCTCCCGCATTGGCAGACAGGTTCTTTAGCACTGCACCAGATGTGTGTATATTGAGTGTTAAGTATACTTGGTAAACAGGAGATATCACTCTTCGATGATTTGGGGAGCTTTGATTGAATTCCCAGGGTTTTCCCATCTTGGATGTGTTAAGGTTTATCACAACTTGACTGGTCCACGTCCCCTGCTGTCAGTTACTAAGTATTTAGAGAATGCTATTATTAGACTAAGTGAAACATAATTTAAATTTTTAAATGAAAGTATATGTGAATACTTTTAAGATTATCTAGTTAACAGTTGCTTGCTCTTTTCTTAAATTAGGAAGTAAAGGAAGAAGATTATATTACTCCAGAAATACTCTAGTTTCAGCCTTCATCTCATTTTCCTCCAAATCCCAGCTGTCCATTTGGTTCTTTCAATGTAAGTAGTTAAATAACTACTGTTTGTTATTCTTATGAGTTTAAACTGTGTCTAATTTTATTACATCTTTAAAGCTTTGATACAAATATTGACAATGTGTTCTTCAATCAAAAAAAGACTAGTTAAAATGTACAGTCCAGAATATTTCTTTTTTTGGTTGTTTAAAACTCAGGAGTAATCCTTATCAGAGCAATACTGCCGTAGAGAACTGTAAGATAGTAAGCTGATCTGTGTTCTTAGTGAAATTTTAGTAACTTCTTAAGAACAGTGTTGTCATGCAGTATAGAATGTATGTCATCATCTGACAGATTTGTGCAAAATGTAGGAAACTGGTTCTGCCTATGGATTTGCCTTTTGCTGGTTCTTTACTGATAAATATGACCAGATTTCCTTAACTCTTAAATCTTAAAAACATGAAGTGCTCTTTTGATTATAATTGTAACATCATTTGGGTCAGAATTCGTTTTCAACTTAATGTCAGTATAAAGTATTATCAGTTACAATAAAGCTCTTGGGGCAAGGATAAACAGCAGCAAATTTCCTTTTTGTAGGTTATTTTTGTTATATTAGTCAATAAACCTCTGTTTGAAATCTGTGTCACAGTGTCACAATCAGGCAGATGGCTTCAAGAAGAAACATTCCCTTTTAAGGCAGTCATATGAAAGTAATTTTGAGATGAAAGTTGTTACTAATGTGTGTTTTCTTCATTCCAAAACTGGGACATGATGGCAAAAATGGTCTCATAAATGAAGTGAAAAAGAGAAGAAAGACAGTAATTGAGAGGTTTTCTTCTTTAGAAATTATAGTTTTGGGTTTTTTTTAATATTTGAAGCTCATAAACATCCATTTATTCTCACTACAGTGTAAAGTTTTGAATAGAAGTATAGAACATTTTGGGGGAGACAGTAGGTACGGTGAATATTGAACATAAGTTTTGTTTAATAAAATATTTATTGAGTGAAAAGCACTGTTGTGTGCCAGGCACTGTCCTAGACACATATGAGGGAAGGCACTTAACCCCCACTGAAGCAGCAGGGAACACTCCCCAGAAGTGACCACAGGAGGATGAACAGAAGTTTGATAAAGGAGATGAATCACGTTGAGTTGGACATCAAATGTTCAGAACTAGGGAATAAAATTCATGCCGTGCCCTTTAAAGGGAGTGTTGTGTATTCCTGAGGGGTAAGGTAGGGAAGCAGAAAGGGCCTGGGGGAGAGAGGATTGGGAGAATTGCGGACAGATCTTAAAGCCCCTCATTTCAAGCCTCTGGGGAGCCACTGGAAAAATTTAGGAAGCATCATGATCAAGTTTGCCTTTTGAGTGTTTTCTGCAGCAGTGCTTCTGACATGATCTCTGATAAGGTCTGTTTTTTAAGTTTTCTGTATATAGCAGACTGATACTTTTGTAAAATATAGTAAAAAATAAAATACTAGAAAGATGAAAATTTAAGAAGACAGAAAACAAGTCCATTTTAAAAATTAAGTTGAACAAACAATTACTGTCAAGTTCCTCTTTGAGTTTCTAAATGTATACTCTAAAATTGGTTCTTTCCTATTCTTAAACTAGTTATCCTTTGAGTACCTCTCCTGCAGAGGGGTAATCTCTTTTTGATCATGTACCCCCCTCAGTACAGAATTCTGGAAACTCTCAGGTATATATTTGCTTTCAAATCATGTACATGTGCTACTGTGCAGTTATATGATGTGTGCCATAAACTGTAAATCCAAATTGAAAAATAACAAGAGATTTTATTAGCTATTTTAAATGAAAATGTTTTAGTAGTTAAAAAAAAAACCTTGCACTAAAATATTGTTTAGTGAGAGCAGTGTAATTGAATACTTCATTACAGCTTTTGAAAGACTTGGTTCATTCATAAAAATAATCAGTGTATTAAATGATATTGTGTACTTTGTATATAACTCTACTGTCAATTATATTTCAGTAATGCTGGAAAAATTAAGAAACAAATTGTCTCGGCTCTCTTCCAGATGATGCCAGACCATAATATATACAAGAACCCCTACACACCTGGGGTCTTCTTTCTAGTGGAGGTTATTAACACTTCGTGATTCAAAGGCCTGGTTTTAGGGTTGAGTTCGTTTTGTATTTGTTGTAATGGCTGTCATAGTTGAAATCAATGCTTTATAAAGTATATAGATCAAAATGGGAGAACTGTGTTGTTGGGTGTGTTTCCTTAGTAATGGCCTCAGTTTTCAGTTTCATCCAGCAGTTAATGACAGATTTTTAATGAAGTTTGTCTTGCTCATTTTCTTTTCCCCTGATGTCAATCAGTTCTTACAAACTCATCAGAATGTCTTCCCTTTGTGTATGTGTGTGTGTGTTTAATCAATGTATTCAAAATCCAGTGAAACTGTAGATTTAAACAGGTTAGGAATTTTCAAATTGGTATTCAGATGAGATGTAAAGTGGGCATATTACATTTATAAGGGTACAAACTTGTCAACTCTTTCTGTATCCATTCACTAATACCACACTGTCTTTATAGCTTTCTAATAAGTCTTCTTAGTCAATATAATAAGAGTCAGCAAATATTTTCTTAAGGGGCCAAGTGTTAAATGTTGTAGGCTTTGCAGGCCAAATGGTCTGTTATAGTCCACACCTTAGCCACTGTAAATAGAAGGCAGCCATAGATAATACATAAATAATTTGAAATTACTATGTCCCAGTATAAGACTTCCCTGGTGGCTCAGATAGTAAAGTGTCTGTCTACAATGCAGGAGACCCAGGTTCGATCCCTGGGTTGGGAAGATCCCCTGGAGAAGGAAATGGCAGTCCACTCCAGGACTATTGCCTGGAAAATCCCATGGACAGAGGAGCCTGGTAGGCTACAGTCTATGGGGTCGCAAAGAGTCGGACACAACTGAGCAACTTCACTCAGTATAACAAAGAAGCATTTTGCTGTGAACCTGAATTGCTCTTAAAAAAATGAAACCTATTAAAAAGAAATGAAGGCAGAAAAAAAACAGCATCCCTTTTTTGTTCTTCCTGCCAGAGACGCATAACCTGAATCTGATCATCATACAATTCACTTAAGGGACATTCTGTGAAAAAATTGGTCAGTAATCTTTAAAATTCGCAACTTGATGAAAGTCAAAGAAAATATTAGGAATTCTACACTGAAGGTGACCAAAGAGATATGACTATTAAATGCAGTGCATGATTCTAATCCAGTGCAGAATCTTGGATAAGCTCTGAGGAGTATCTGGTAGAAATATGTTCATGCTGATTTCCCAATGATGGTGGCTGCATTATGATTTGTAGATGCTTGTCCTCATTTGTTGGAAATAAATGCAGAGGTGTTCAAGTGATATAGTGAGCAACTTACTATCAAACAGCACAGGGAAGAAATCGTTTTGGGTTATACTTGCAACTTTTCTATAAATTTGAGATTATTTTGACATCTTAACTGTATATATCATTAAAAGTAAAATAGATTTATTGGCAGGACAGTCTAGTTTGACAATCTTCTACATACTTTGATGCTGTTTTGGATATTCTTGATGTTACTGTTTCCATACAAATTTTAAAATTAGTTTGTCGATTTCCACCAAAAAGAAAAACCCTGCCAGGATTTTTATTGAGATCGAGTTGAGTCTGTAGATGAATTTGTGGAGGATTGATACTTTTGCAATAATGTGAGTTCCAGTCCATAAACATAATTTAGAGCAGTATTTAGATGTCTTTACATTTTCTTAGCAGTGTTTTATACTTTTCTGTGTAAAGTTTTTTGTGGTTGCTATCTTCTAAAATGCCCGCCAGAGATTTTTGCCTCTTGGTATTCATACATACCCTTTTGTAAGTGATTCTCTTTCACATTGAGTAAAGGAGTAAGATTGACCGAATGACATTGAATGACTTCCAAGACTAGATCATAAAAGACATTTCACCTTGGTGGATTCATGTCAATGTATGGCAAAACCAATACAATATTGTAAAGTAAATAAATAAATAAAACTTAAAAAAAAGACGTTTCAGCTTCAGCCTTGCTGTCTTGGATCACTTACCTGAAGGAAGCCAGCTATTGTGTTATGAGGACATTCAAGCAGCCCAGTGAAGAGGCCCAGATGGTGAGGAACTCTGAGGTCTCCCGCCAACAGCCATGTGAGTGAGCCATCTTGGAAGTAGCATGTCCAGCTCTGTTTAAGCCTTTGGATGACTGCAGTCTGCCAGCATCCTGACTGCAGCCTCATGAGAGTCCCTGAACTACTAGCACCACCTGGCTAAGCGGCTCAATCTCTAAGATAATAAGTGTTTGTTATTCTAAGCCTCTAAGTTTTAGATTAATTTATTATGGAGCAGTAGATAACTAGTAATGTACTTGTTTTTTAATTTTTAAATTCTGTGTAATTAGTTGTTTGTTTCCACCTTTTTTTGTAGTAAAATACAGTAACATCACATTTGCCATCTTAACTATTTTTAAGTGTACAGTTTCATGGTATCAATACAGTCACTTTGTTCTACAACCATCACCACCGTTCATCCCCATAACTCTTTTCATTGTAAAACTGAAACTCTGTATTCATTAAACAATAACTCTGCAGTCTTCCCTCCCTGTAGCCCATGGTAGCCACCATTCTACCTTTTGTGTATGATTTTGACAGTGCTAAGTACCATAGCTAAGTGGCGTCATACACTATTTGTCTTTTTTGATTAGCTCATGTTCACTTAGCCCAGTGTCCCAAGATTCATCCATGTTGTAGCAGACTGCAGAATTTCCTTGCTTTTCATGTTGAGTGTTATTCCATTGTATGTTTATACCACATTTTGCTTATCTCTTCACCCACTGAACTTGAGTTCCTTCCATACTTTAGCTACTATGACGCATGCTCTATGAATGAGTGTACAGATATCTCTTTGGGAGCCTACCTTGTTTTTCTTTCTGTCTTCTCTTTTTTTATGGCAGTTTCGATTCTTTGGGGTATATAGACTCAAGAAGGAGAATTGCTGTATCATACAGTAATTCTGTTTTTAACTTTTTGAGGAACCACCATAAGGTTTTCCACAGTAGCTGTACCATTCTGTGTTCCCAATAAGAGTGGAGAAGGGTTCCAGTCTTTCCACATCATCACCAGCACTTGTTATTTTCTGTTTTGTGTTTGTTTTGTTTTGTTTGTAGTAGCAGCCATCCTAATAGCCATGAAATTAGCTATTCTTGAGCCCAAGTGGGTGATGATGCCATTCATTGAAATGAGGAACATAGGAGAAAGAACAGGCTATTTTAATCATTTTCAGTTTGAGTTCTCTGAATATCCATGTCGTTATAAGCAGTAGCAGTTGGAAGCATCAGATGGACTCTGTTCAGTTCTCCGTTAATTAATATTGAAGATGCATAATCCCTTGTACAGTCTTGTCTTGTTTTTTATTCATCTGTTTGATGCCTACCTTATAGAATCATTTTGACAAATATCATAGAATGTTAGAATATTGTAAGCATTCATCCACAAATTTTAGCATTTTTCCTTTAAAAATAAGCAGGAACTTATTTAAGTTTCTATTATTTAAACTAATATAAACTGTTAGTTTATATTCAGAAATATAACTGAGTATATTCCTGTTAGCTTATAAACAGGTTGTTTTTGGTACTAAATCTGCGTAGCCTCTGCTCTTATGGGACTTACTCAAGAATTTTGGAAATACTTTCATAATGACCTATAACTCGGCTATAAAAATGATTTTTGTAAATATACTAGAGGTAGAATCCAACTAATTGTATGTCTAATCAGAATTCCATCAGTGTGTGCAACTACCTCAGATATATTGTGTCCTTGAACTTAATTTTATGGTATATAGTACATTGGAAATAGTGTAGATTTGGGGTTTCATAGGCCTATATTTGAATTCTTGCGCAGCCATTTATTAGCTGTGTGACCTTGCACATCTTACATAACTTTAGGGACTCATTTACATGGTTTTCTACTGAAATTTGAAAAAAGGATTAAAATTTTTACCAACTTGCCATTGTTATTGTTGGAGACCAGAAGACAGTTTTTTCCATATCTAACCTAATACCTTGGACATTTTAAGCCCTTAAATAAGTGTTAAGTATATTCTCATTGTTGTACAACCATCACCACCATACATCCCCACTGCTCTTTTCGTCTTGTAAAAGTGAAACTTGTTTCACTTCTGTGTCACCAGGTTATATCAGCTGGTATGATACTTCTCCTACATAGCATGTCATTTTTTCCAAGAAGTCAGAATTGTACTTCCCTATCAACACACCTTTATAGAAGCTGTGGTCTGCTCCCTGTGGGTTTGAAAGCATCTGTCATCACACAAGCCTGAAGTTATATGTCAACTTTTGAAAGTTTGTAGATTTTAAAGGAGTCCAAGGCTCCTGGTTTAGTCATCATTTTACAGATCTGAAAACTGTGGTCATCAGAAGTTAGGTAAGTGTCAGAAAAATTAGTCTTTGCAGGCTAGTGTGTGGCAAAATCTCAGTGTATTGACTCATATGCCATCCTTTTTGCTGTAAGTCATCAGGGGCTCTGGTTATGTTTTACAAACACTATGAGAATGTAAATTGAGGACAAAGTTAATATACACAATTTATTTTGCTAATAAGTTTTCCGTCAACTTTGTAAGTGATCCGGGTTTTGGTTTGGGGGATTTTTTGGTGGGAGGGGAGTCTCTTTTCACAGGTAACTCATTCAACAAATATTTCCTAAGGACTTAGTATGTGTCAGGTACTGCTGAGGTCATGGAGACGCAACAATAATCAAAAACTCCGTGCACTCATGGATCTTACATTCTGCAGACCAGAATCCTGAAGGATATGAGGAAGTAGGCCATACGGTTTATCTTTTAGTAGACGGAATGGCAAGAAAAGTTAGAATCATAGTAAGGATTTTATTCTGAGTATCATGGGAGGTCTTCTGAGGAGTGGATATATTCTCAGGATGGAGCCTCTAAATTTGCCAGCAGATCAGGTGTGGCCTATGAAAGAGGAGTCAAAAATGATTCGAGTAGTTTTGGTCTGAGAAACTCAAAGAATGAATTGCCATTTACTGATAAAGAGAAAACTAAGAGAGGCAGTTTGGGGTAGGTAAATTAGATAGGAGTAGAGTCTGGACAGTTTGGAGTTTGGACTACCTGTTAAGACAACCAGTTGAAGATATTGAATTGGTAGTTGAATATGAGCCAGGTATTCAGGGGAGAAATGAAATCTGAAGATATAAATTTGTGTGTCTTTCCATGTAAAAAAATATTCTGAGTGAGAGCATGAAAGGAAAGACTGTAGCTAGCCAAAAGGGGTCCAAGATGAACCCTAAGATAACACCAGAGTTTAAAATGATGGTGATGGAAGAGTAATAGCCGAAGAGATTCGAGGGGGAGAAAAAAACAATGTGATTAAGATATCTTGGAAGTCAAAGAAAAAATATATTTTAAGAAAGAGAGTGATTATCTTGGTTGCTGCTGCTAAGCAACGTGTGTTGAAGACTGAGAATTTCTGGTTGGGTTTGGGTTTCCCTGGTGGCTCAGACAGTGAAGAATCTGCCTGCAATGTGGGATACTTGGGTTCAGTCCCTGGGTTGGGAAGAACCCCTGGAGAAGGGAATGGTATCCACTCCAATATTCTTGCCTGGAGAATTCGTGGACAGGAGAAGCCTGGCGGGCTATAGTCCATGTGGTCACAGAGTCAAGACATGATTGAGTGACTAACACTTTAACTTTTTCAGTTGGTGATTTGAAGATCATTGATGATCTTAACAAAAGCTTGGGTAAGAGCAGGCTTAGGGAGAGGAAAGAAGCAGAATTTGATACAGTGAGTTTAAGAAATGGAAGTAGGGTTGAGAATTTTTTAAGATAGGAGAATAACATGTTTGCATCCAGTACAGAGGGGCAAATTGGGAGGGTGGGGGATTTCTGGAACATTATCTGTTGAATCAACAGAGGAAATAGGATGTGCTGCATGAACAAAAGCATTAGTCTTATAGGATCTTGATCAGTTTCATTTGTAGCAAGGGTTGGCAAGCCACAATTCTGCAGCCAAATTCCATCTACTGCCTGCTTTTGAAATAAAGTTTTATTGGAACAAGGCCGCGCCCAATTATTTAGACATTGTCCATGGTTACTTTCCAACTACAGCGACAGGCTTGAGTAGTTCCTCCAGAGAAGCCTAAAATATTTATTATCTGGCTCTTTACAGGAGTCTGGTGGCCCTAGGTTTATAGTAAAAAAAGAGAAGATGGGATGAAACAGGAGTGAGGGAAGGAAGGAAGTAGAAGTCAAATCTAAGGAACTGAACCTTTTGCAGAGGTATTCAAATATCTTTTCTGATTTAGGTCAGACCAAGAGAAAAATCAGAACCATGAATTTGAGCAAAATGAGCTATAGCCTAGGTGCTTTTTCCTAAGATGAGTTCTTAGGACTCTATAGTCTGCAAAGCTGTAAGCCAACTGTATATAGTCAGCTCTTCCTGCGTTACAAATGACTTCAATCTCATCAGCTTAAAACAACAAACTCTTAACTATCTCACAGTTTCTGTGGGGGAAGAATCGGAAGTAGCTTTAGCTGTATAGTTCTGACTCAGGAGGCTGTAATCAAAGTGGCAGCCTGGACTGCGAGCACCTAGGCTTGTCTTAAGTCCAGAGGGTCGGCTTCCTATCCTGCTCACATGGTTGTTGGCAGGAGACCTCCGTTCCTTGCCACTTGGGCTTCTCACATATGACTGCTCACGGTGTGGTTTCCCATGTAGAGAATTACAAGAGAGTCCAGGATGGAGGCTTGCAGTCTTTTATTACCAGTTCTAGGAAGTGACGTGCCTTCGTTTCTGCTGTGTTACATTGATCGCACAGATCAAGGCTGGTATAGTACAGGAGAGACTACGGGAGGGTGTGAATACCGGGAAGCAGGAGTTGTCGGGACTTCTCCTGGAGGCTGACTACCACAGACCCACCTGACTGTCTCCAGAGTTCAGTGCTTTGTGTACTTCCAGCTTTGCTGTATGTGTCCACTCTCTCCACAGTTGCCCAAAGCAGCTTGTGATGGTTTGAGTCTCGTAAAGCCCAAACACAGACACTGTTTTAAATATTTTTCTGTTTTTTTAATAAGCTTTTTTATTCCTGGTTGTAAAAGCAGTATTCATGGTATTAAAAAAAAAAAAAAACTGGCATAGAAATAAATGAAAAGCTCTGGAAATTAAACATTTTTCATGTTCCCCTGTTTAGATTATTGCGTGCTTGTTCAGTCACTCAGTCATGTCTGACTCTTTGCAATCCCTTGGACTGTAATCCGCCAGGCTCCTCTGTCCATGGAATTTTCCTGGCAAGAAAACTGGAGCGAGTTGCCATTTCCTCCTGCAGGGGATGTTCCCAGCTCAGGGATCAAACCCTCATCTTGGTTGCATTGCAGGTGGATTCTTAACTGCTGATCCACTGGGGAAGCCCTCAGATTACTCATACCAGATTTTCATTTTGCTATCTTAATGTTTTTCCTGTCTGTACTAGTACATACCTGTTTTAAAAGTTTATACATAGATCCTATTTGTAAGCTACTTTCACATATTTTGTGAACATTTTTCAGTGTCCGTGTCACTTTTTAACAATTGTTTTATAATTCTATTTTACAGCTATTCTTCATTTTTTGTTATGCATAATGTTACAGTAAATATCCTTGTTATCAATTCTCTATGCCAGCCATATTTCTTTAAAGCAGTTATTGCTGATAATCCACTAAAAATTCAGCAAAAGCAGTAACTAGGTATAAGCTTTATAGCATTTAGATTAATTTTTAACTAGAACCAAGGTGGGTCTTCTGTGTTGAGGTTCCATGAACTTTATTGGGTTCTCAAAGGGGAATGGGATATTTACATGTCAAGTTAATTTGTGAAAATATTTCAGTACTGTAAACATAGCTTACATAAGTAAAACTATTGGAATGGATATAGGAATAGAACATGGGTCTAATCCATATATAACTTTGTAATACATACATAAGGTAAGCGCAAAAGTTTTGTAGAGATTTGCAGTTTGCTATAGTGATTTTAGTAAATACCTGTCATCAGAAGACTGAATTTCTTTGTAATCAAATGTTATATAACATGGACATGGTTGTATTTATTAAGAAAACTGCATGACAGATCAGCTCAGCTCAGCAGGATTATCTCTGACAGTTCCATTTTCTTTTTTTCAGGGTTTCTTTTTCAGCATTAGTCTCATAAAAGCTAACTTAGCCTCTGAGACCAGTGTTCAGTTTGTCCATACTGCATAATGCATTGTAATTCCAGGTAATACAACAAGGCGTTATCAGATATGGGAGCAGTCTGCCTTTCTCTGTGGCTGGTTTCTCCATCACCTCAGTCAGTTCTTAACTAGTACCAGCCTTCCAAGGAGAATGAATGTCTCAGAATTTTTACTGGTACTGATTACCTGTTCTCCAAGGTCATTTTCAAGAGTTTAATTTCTTTTTCAACAGTGTATGTATATACTAGTTATTTGCTAGATACTATGCTAAATTTGAGATTACAAAATTGGAGGTGGGGAGCTCTTTGCTATCGAAAAACTCCCAATGATTAATGTGGTGGGAAGCCCTGGAAGAAGTTTTGTCCAAAATGCTCTGGACTACTGAGGAGTGAGGAGTTACCCACCTAGGCCTGGAGAGAAGGCCAGGAATGCTTCACCAAGAGGTTCTGTTTAGATAGAACCTCTAAGGGATTCCCTGGTGGCTCAGATGGTAAAGAATCTTTATCTTTCCTTACACATTTATGTACATCACCCTATTAGGCAAAAAATGTTTTAACTGAAAACATTTTTATCAGGATTTATGGATCAAGAATTTCTTTCACCATTGATTTAATATGATGTCAAATATGCATTAAGTTGGTCATCTTACAAATAGCTAAAATGTGTATTTATAGAGTAAGAAGGAATTTGAATTTAATCAGCTCAGTCTCCTCTATTTCCCTTTCTTTCTCTGCTTGAATTCTTTGATGGTAGCTTACATACAGTTCAGTTCATTTTTTAGTTCCTGCCAGTAAGCCAAAATCTGCCTTTCTCTTTACCCAGTAATTTTAGTTTTAAATTCTAAAATTTTCCTCCTGGTCTGTGGCTTACCTTCCCTTTTTTGTTGTTGTTGGGCAGGGAATTTTTTTTTTTAATTAGCTTAATCCATTTAATATATTTCAGAAGGTGCAGTATTGTCCTTCACTTATCAATGAAAGAAGTTAGAAATTTTAAAAAGATCGTCCAGTGGCAAACAAATTTCCTTGAAAGTCACATATACAGCGCATCCTAGAAAAGAGGCAAGTCAAGTTTCACTAACTTTCATGAAATTCATCAAATACTGGACATACTCGGGGGTGGGGGAAAGAGGCAGCATTCACGAAGGACAGAGTTACAGTGTTTCCTGCACTCCTTCCTAGGAGCACCAGGCAGGAACGCATTTTCTAAACTAGATCCAGGAATTGGAATACAGTATCAATCTGCCTTCCTGTTAAAAATTGTTCAGTATTTTGTTTTGTTTTTTGAAAAAAGGACTGATAACAAAAATTCTCCCTCCTCAAAAAAAAAAAAAAAACAGAAAAGGAGAAAAAACACCACTATTCTCAAGAGCGGAATCAGGTTCAGGAATCCAAATTAGTCCGTTACAGTCATTACAAGCATGTCTTTCTTCTAAACACAAGAAAAAGAATTTAAGTAACAGAACAAAAGCTAGTAGTGATACAGATGACCCAGTCAGAGAGAAAACCAGAACCTTATAGTCGATGTAGTTCAGTTTAGTACTAGTTCTTCTGTGGGTTTTACTTTGGGTATTATATGTAAGAAATTTGCCTAACTCAAGACCACATGCCTATTTAACCCTATGCTTTCTTCTTGAAGTGTTGTAGTTAGTTTTAGTTTTTATACATGGGAATGGGTACATTTTGACTTAATTTTTTTGTGTGGTGGAAGATATGGATCTACTTGTTTCGGTATATGGATATCTGATTTGTTCCGTGGTTATCATTGTTGGCGCTTTTTTTTTTTTAACCACACTGCCTTTTTCACCTTTGTCAGTGGGTGTCAAAAACTAAATTCCCATGTAAATCAACAGGTGAGTGGATAAATAAATTGTGGTGTACCCATAGTAGTGGCATTGTGCAGAAATGAGTTATTGATACAGCAACGACAGGGATGCATCTCAAAATTACCCTGAGCGAAAGAAGCCAGATTGAGTACATATTACATAATTCTAGAAATTCTAGAAAATGCTAACTTATTTATAGTCACAGAAAGCAGATTGATGTATTGGTGGGGGAGTGGAAAGGGGGGAATTATAATAAGGCAAATTTTTGAATATGTACAGTTTATTATGTTATACTTCAAAGCTGTTAAAAATAAACTTCTTAAAATTATACAGGCTAACACAGTAGTTGGATAAACTTTTGATAGCCACAATTTTTCTACCCCCATTCATTAATTGTTTCTTCATACTGAAACTCCAGTTTATTACTGCTGTTTAAAAAAAAGACGTGTGAGTCTGAACATAACATCCAGAAAATGTTGTGATGATTATAAACTCACTTCAACTATGCTTTTTATTTCTTTATTCAAGACAGTAATATGTCATGCCAGTCCCTGTAGGGTCTGTTAACTTTCCTTGGTACCATGTTGTTCAACTACCTACAAATCCACTTTACTCATTATCACTTAATTCAAACTTCCCCAAATTGTCCATACATATTTCATTAGTAGAAATTGAAAAATGCATCAGGATTGAGGTATATGAGGTTTAGTGGGAAAGAGTAGAAAAGGGACAGAGTATTAAGAAATTTAAATTTTAACCCAGAAGCAGCGTGGAGTCTGGAGAAATTTAAGTAAGCCGTGTCAAACTAATTTTACTTTTTATTGTGGTAGGTGGTGCTTATGGAAAAGGCAGACAGTATTAATAATAAGAGTATTTGTGTCAGTCCCTTTGGTATTTTAGTATGTATATAGCTTTTGTGGGTGACAGGATCACCCTATTCTTATATCTTAAATTAATTGTTCCCATGCTTTGTACGTTATAGTTGTAGCCTGTCAACTGAAATGTAACTAGCAATTCAAAGTTCAGAACTATTTGAATTTTCTCGCTTCTGACTACTTCTTGGTTTTATGAGAATGACAACTATATTTAGGCCCAAGAATTTAGTCTGCTAGAACTGGAACAAATGCAGGTCTCATCTGTTCATGCTGGCTGGTTCCCAATATAAAATCTTATAAAATAACATGTAAGAGCTCTAAAATTTTTTTCCTTTCAAACCTTTAGAGTTAAGGTACAGTTATTTGGTTAGTTATGGTTCTCTGTGAGGCCACTACTGGTTCTTGACTACAGCAAGAACCCAAAAAGGAAAAAAGGTAATTTATGAGCAGCAGCCAATTTGGCAACCAGAATGCTTTGTTGTTACAGAGCCTATTGTAGTAAGTCTCTTTGTCGTCATTCAACATCTGGTCACTTGTGTAACCAAGACCATGTTTTTGAACACCTGGCATAGCATAAAACCACTATATCACTTTGAAGCCAGTCCCTCAGGTGAGTTAAATTGCTCCATTAGTTTTAACTCAGCCCTCCAGTATGGTGGATTGGTGAACGTGGAGACCTGTAAGTGGGTACCAGTTACTAAGTGGAACAAACATGCTCAACCCACACCTTGAACTGAACCCCAGATTTGGGGATAGAATAAAAGAATGAGAGTGGATAAGGGATATTTGCTTCAAATGTCATTTGGGAGAACACAGTGATTTCACATCTGATCTATCTACATTGGCACAGATACATAGAATCTGCTGGATCATGCCATCCTGGGTGAGTGCCATTTTTAACTCTGTCACAAGTTTCTGCTGAGTTTCTTGCAAGTGACTTAACTCTTCTCAAGCCCTTGTTTCCTCATATGAAAAAATGAGGGGATTATTTTAAGAATTCATCTGTGGTTCAGTTACGTTTTATTTACCTGACTTTAAAAAATATCTTGCGGTAAAACTTTTAGGTAAAAATGAAAGTAACTTGTTAAAATCATATCACATGTAAAATTGGAAAAAGTAGATTACTATACCAAAAGATATTGTATTGAATGAGATCTCCAGGAAAAATCTCACTTTCTCTGGAGCATGGACCTTCCAAATGTTATTTCTTGGATCATTGTCCTCTGTATTAGTTGAAGCCTTTTCTTGCTAGGGACTCCTATGGACAGAGGAGCCTCACAGGCTGTAGTCCATAGTGTCGCAAAAAGTTGGACACAACTGAGGCGACAGAGCATGCATGCATAGCTTAAATGATGGTGAGACAGTACAAGTTTACTTCTGACCACTGGTTTGAATTCAAGTGTGCATGTTTAATGTTTTAACTTTAAATGTATGATTGGGTGTTTAGTGATACAGTTTGAGAAGAATGGAGGTTTACTTGCACATGGGGCTGCTGACCAGCCTGATGAACCATGACTATACCCAGTAAACCCCTTATAAGGAGAGAATGCACTCTCACTGTCTCTCCCCGCTAACCCCCCATGACTCCCTTGATGTTTCCCTTAGAGTAATAGGACTTGCAGTCTAGTCCATATTCCTGCTGTTACTGACTTGGAACAATGAGAAAGGTGGTCCCTTCATTGACCACATAGGCCATTGCTAAATGTAGGACTTGTTTTAAATTCATATTCTCTTCTCTCTTCTCCTGCCACTGATACCGATCGGGGTTGTTCAGGTCCGTTCAGTTACTCAGTCGTGTCTGACTCTTTGCGACCTCATAGACTGCAGCATGCCAGGCCTTCCTGTCCATCACCAACTCCCAGAGATTACTCAAACTCATGTCCATTGAGTCAGTGATGCCATCCAGCTATCTCATCCTCTTTTGTCCCCTTCTCTTCCTGCCTTCAATCTTTCCCAGCATGTTTAATGTTTTAACTTTAAATGTATGATTGGGTGTTTAGTGATACAGTTTGAGAAGAATGGAGGTTTACTTGCACATGGGGCTGCTGACCAGCCTGATGAACCATGACTATACCCGGTAAAGTCAGCTTTTCCAGTGAGTCAGCTCTTCTCATCAGGTAGCCAAAGTATTGGAGTTTCAGCTTCAGCATCAGTCCTTCCAGTGAATATTCAGGACTGATTTCCTTTAGGATGGACTGGTTGGATCTTGCAGTCCAAGGGACTCTAAAAAGTCTTCTCCAGCACCACATTTCAAAAGCATCAATTCTTCAGCATTCAACTTTATTTTTAGTCCAACTCTCACTTCCATACATGACTGTTGGAAAAACCATAGCTTTGACTAGATGGACTTTTGTTGGCAAAGTAATGTCTCTGCTTTTTAATATGCTGTCTGGGTTGGTTATAACTTTTCTTCCAAGGAGCAAGCGTCTTTTAATTTCATGGCTGCAGTCAGCATCTGCAGTGGTTTTGGAGCCTCCCAAAATAAAGTCTGACACTGTTTCCAGTGTTTCCCCATCTATTTGCCATGAAGTGATGGGACCAGATGCCATGATCTTAGTTTTCTGAATGTTGAGTTTTAAGCCAACTTTTTCAGTCTCCTGTTTTACTTTCATCAGGAGGCTCTTTAGTTCTTCGCTTTCTGCCATAAGGGTGGTGTCATCTGCATATCTGAGGTTATTGATATTTGTCCTGGCAATCTTGATTCCAGTTTGTGCTTCATCCAGCTCAGCATTTCTCATTCTCTTGACCTTCCTTAATCAGTAGAAATTGATAAGAGGCCAAACAAGAAATTTAGCTAAGGCTGTAGCAGGAGGGAATGAAAACAACTAACAGATTTCCTTGCTTTTAGGAAGGTGGGGTAGTCTGGTTCCTTTTATAGGTGAGGGTAGGGGTGTGTCCAGGGTTCAGACCACAGGAGTGGCTTAAATGTTCTGCCTACCCTCTTGGTGGGGTCAAGTTCAGGGGGCATGCCCGGTACCCTGTTTTTCCTCCTGACACCTTGATTTATGTTCCTATCTCTTCAGAAGTGTTGGGGGGGGGATCTTTTTGTATCCTGTTGTCCATAATTTGCTCCAACTGCACATGCACGCAGTTATTGATAGTCCCTTACAATTTCTTTGTATTTTATTGCTTGAGGAGACATTTGTCCAGCTGTAGGCACTGCAGCAAAGAGTCCCAGGTCCTAGGAAGTGCAGAACCCTAACCACTGGACCACCGGGGAACTCCCACTCCAGTGTTGTTTATCCCAATCATAACAGTAATTTGCCCTGTGGCCTCATCTCTAACTCAGTTCGTCTTCTGTCTCAGCTGCCCTTCTGCCCCCTCACCTTGTCATGCGAAGTTTGGGTTTATTTTTGCTCATCTGTTGCCTGGTGTTACCAGACTTTCAGCAACAAGTATAAAGAACCTAGTGCCTGGTACGAAGTCATAGTGTTGGCTGTTTTTAATCCTTGGCCACTTTCTATCAGATGAATCATATGAAATTGCTATTTTTGTATTTAAAAGGGAAACCTTATGTTGGCAGTGTCATGCAGTTCAACTTTATTGATAGACATAGAGAGCAATGATTCTTAGCCATCACTAGGATGCAACTGGAATTATCTAGGCAGCTTTTTACAAAATATGTATACACTGTCCCCGTCTTAGACCAGTGAATGAGAAGCTTCATGCATGTTAGTTAGTTCAATCACTCAGTCGTGTCCGAATCTTTGCAAACCCATGAATCGCAGCACGCCAGGCCTCCCTGTCCATCACCATCTCCCGGAGTTCACTCAGACTGAGTCCATCGAGTCAGTGATGCCATCCAGCCATCTCATCCTCTGTCGTCCCCTTTTCCTCCTGCCCCCAGTCCCTCCCAGCATCAGAGTCTTTTCCAATGAGTCAACTCTTTGCATGAGGTGGCCAAAGTATTGGAGTTTCAGCTTTAGCATCATTCCTTCCAGGGAATGATGGATTCCAGGGAATCCACCCAGGGTTGATCTCCTTCAGAATGGACTGGTTGGATCTCCTTGCAGTCCAAGGGACTCTCAAGAGTCTGCTCCAACACCACAGTTCAAAAGCATCATGCATGGGTCCTGGGTAAATACCTTTTTATGGAGCCCCCCAGATGATTCTAATTCATATTCCATCTTAAAACCACCTATGAGAGAATCTTTCCTTCAGGTGATTTTTCTTTTAATATAGAAGTTTCTTTTTAATACAGACCTGTATGTTTTTGATATAGTCAGTTGTCGGATCATTTACTGAAACTTTAATTTTATGACTCTACAAATTATGGTCATTTTTTTACTTTGAGATATGATCAAACCTCAGATTAAGATTTATCAATACTCAATCTTGGGAAGAAAAAATCTAGGTGCTACAAGACATTTTCATGATTTTCAGGGAATTCCAAAATCTTTTTTTTCCTCCTAGTTTGTAGCACCACATTATCTTTCATATAACTTAGAATTTTGGCTTTTCAAATGCACTTTTGCCTGTTCCTGGAAAAGAGCGTGAACAGCAGTAAGCAGGCTACAGTTGAGTAGTAACTTATCCTGACTCACGTGACTCACAGTGTAGCATACATGGTTCATAATTTTAATGTAGCCAAGAAAAAATGGAGGCAGCTCATTTGAAAGTATCTGTCTTTGTTCGCGGATGGTAGTTTGTGTGTTGTCCTCTTGTGATGGACCAGTGTTTTGAAATCTCTGGTTAAGTGGGCTCTAGGTAAGTCCAAAATGATGAACAGAATTTTTTACTTTGTTCCTTGGTGGCTGTAGACCAGAATATTAAAATCCAGAAAAGAGAATTGCGAGTCATTTTTCTACCTCCCCCATCATGTTCTCTGCACATGAAATGAGCTTGCTCTAGTGGCAAATACACTTTATATATTAAAAAAAAAAAGACAGAGAAGTATATTGTATAAAAATGAACTCTGTATAAGAATGGCTCTTAAAGTTGTGTATGAAGCATTTCATTAGAAATACATATGTGCACCAACAGTGGGTAACCTGTGGTGCTGAAGTCATAAATGTTTTATCAGCAAGGCCTACTGAATTTTTCTGATGCCTTTTCTTTTTCTTTTTTGTTAACTATATGGCTTTTCTCATTGGGCCTAATCATGCGACTGTTATTTTATAGCCTTCTTAGTATCAAGCTATTATTGTATTCCTAGAATAAAGCACATTTCACTCAACTGAATTATTCTTTTATTAAGAGGTAAAATTCAGATGTTCATCTTTTATAAAATTTCTGTGCTCATAAAAGCAATTGTAATATGGCTTTTTTGGGTACAGTTACTGCTCTTTTGTTACCACTGTTATTACCCAAATAAAATGATTTGGCTACCTTTTCTATGCTGCCATGAAAATTATCTTTTTATGTTTAAAAGAAATTGCATCTCAACTTGTCTGTGCCCCAAACCTTGTACAAAGATCATTCTTACATTTTCTTCCATAGTGGTAGTAAACTTTAGATGGTAAACACTTAGGATCTGGATTTTTGTAACAATCCTGGCTCTGTATCAGCAGTGAGATTTGGGGTTTGTTAGTTTGAAACTCTGTGTGTGGTTAGTTTGAAACTCTGTGAATTTTCTCACAGAAATAATGATTATAAAGCCTTTTGAGAGTTCCATGAGATAATCAGGTAATTGAAAAAGTGCCTCACTAAGTGAAACTATTCATTCTCCTCCAGTGTTTATTGTACCATTTCCAGGTATTATGAGTCTTTTAATCTCTCTTTTTTTTTCCCCCTTCTTTTCTGTTCTTCTTAGAATTTTCCTCCTAGTTTCTTGAACCATATGACTGGTTGAATGCTTTTTGTAAGATAGACCTGGAAGAAGATAAAAATTGAGAAATATTAACCCTGGATTACAGGAGCACACAAGTGACCTTTCCCCTCTTCTCTTTTCTCTCCACATTATATATGATGACCACATGTTATTTTTATGATTGTGAAAACTTGATGAGGCAGCTTAAGTCTGTGCATCCATGCCTGTGTACTTCGTGCATGCATGGCAAGGTGATCAACACTAAGGGTAAGATGAGGAGTTTTCAACAGCATTCAGGATAGATAGCCCTTGGAGGTGAACCTGTGGTAAACAAGTTTAATATTCAGGTTGTCAGTAAATGAGTTCAGATAATATATTCATTGTCAAAGGAGGTTTTTATTTGAAAAAGTGGTATTTCCTGTATATTTGTTAGGCCTTACTTAACAGTGAGTATCTTACAGTACATACCAAGATGTTAACTTGTCTGGAGAGGTGGGTGGTACCATGCATAGCAGGTCAGAATTTCAAAGGTTAGTAGTTTATATTTTCTCTCTTTCTTTCTGTTTTTTCAGCAGCTCCATGTTATTCCTTTGAAAGAATTAGCTGATTGCCCACAATTCCACAAAAATAGAAACTCAGCAGGTGGTCTCTGAAAGAGCTATCGTCTTTCAATAGCTAAGTCATGTCCAACTCTTTGCAACCCCTGAACTGCAGCACGCCAGACTTCCCTGTCCTTCACTGTCACCTGAAGTTTGTTCAAACTCCTGTCCTTTGATGCCATCCAGCCATCTCATCATCTGTCACCCCCTTTTTCTCCTGCCCTCAATCTTTCCAAGCATCAGTGTCTTTTCCAATGAGTCGGTTCTTCGCATTAGGTGGCCAAAGTATTGGAGCTTCAGTGTCAGTTCTCCTAGTGAATATTTTAGTGACTGGTTTGATCTCCTTGCTGTCCAGGGGACTCTCAGGAATCTTTTCCAGCACCACAGCTCAGAAGCATCTGTTCTTTGGCACTAAACCTCTTTATTGTCCAACTCTCACATCCATATGTGACTAGTGGAAAAACCATAGTTTTGACTATATGGACTTTTGTTGGCAAAGTGATGTCTCTGCTTTTTCATATGCTGCCTAGGTTTGTCATAGCTTTTCTTCTGAGGATCAAGCATCTTTTAACTTCCTGGCTGCAGTTACCATCCGCGGTGATTTCGGAGCTCAAGGAAATAAAGTCTGTCACTTTCCACGTTTTCCCCTTCTGTTTGCCATGAAGTGATGGGACCAGATGCCATGATCTTAGTTTTTCTTTCTGCCATTAGAGTAGTATCATCTGCATATCTGAGGTTGTTGTTTCTCCCAGAAATCTTGATTCCAGCTTGTGAGTCATCCAGCCTGGCATTTTGCATGATGTACTCTGCATATAAGTTAAATAAGCAGGGTGACAATGTAGTGGAGCTTTGATGTACTCCTTTCCCAATTTTGAACCAGTCTGTTGTTTCATGTCTGGTTTAACTGTTACTTCTTGTCCTGCATACAGGTTTCTCAGGAGACAAGTAAGGTGGTATGGTATTCCCATCTCTTTAAGAATTTTCCACAGTTTGTTGTGATCTGCACAGTCAAGAATCTGCCTCCAGTGCAGGAGACCTGGATTCAATTCCTGGGTCAGGAAGATTCCCCTGGAGAAGGAAATGGCAACCCACTCCAGTAGTCTTGCCTGTAGAATCCCATGCACAGAGGAGCCTGGCAGGCTACAGTCCATGGGGTCAAAGAGGCAGGCACAACTTCGTGACTACACCACCACCACCCAGCTGCAGCCTGCATCTTTGGGGCTTCCTGGGTGGCGCAGTCGGTGAAGAATCCATCTACCGTGCAGTGGGTATTTTTCTGGAATTCCCTCTTTCTATGATCCAACAGATGTTGACGGTTTTATCTCTGATTCCTCTGCCTTTCCTAAACCCAGCTAGTACATCTAAAAGTTCTTGGTTCATGTACTTTTGAAGCCTAGCTTGAAGTATCTTGAGCATCACCGTGCTAGTATGTGAAATGAGCATAATTGTAAGGTAGTATGAACATTCTTATAATTAGATGTCTTTAATACAGCTTTTCAGAGTTTTAAAATTTGGAATATTTGAGGATTCCAAATCAAGTCAACTCTGAGTTTTAAGTCATTTACAGGGAAGGCCAACAGACTAAACTAATGTGTCCTACTCCTCTGTAGCCCCAACTCCCTGTGAAATGACAGAGGGGAAAAATTTACAGGCAGAAATTTGTAAATCCATAACTGAGAGTGGGAACAGATGGAGTGACCATCAGCAAAGCAGACACTTTCCAGGTTCCAGAAGACAGAAGACAGATGGTGCTGGTGGATGAACCAGAGTGGAGAAAGCCCCAGTGAAACATAGCCATGAGGGAAGCTGCCAGTGCAGTCTCTCTTTCCCCACAGACTCCTGAAGAGACTTCCAGCTCGAGTCTGTAGCAGCAGAGAGCAGAAGAGATGCTAGGACATGGTAGTAAGTAAAAGAGGATATATTAAGAGCTAATTGGATATGCTGCCCACTCACCCAACCCATGCAAAGATTGTGCAGCTTTGGTTACCACGCTGATTTTGGAAATCTGCTTTCAGAAAACCTTGTTTTTAAACTCTCAGCCTGAGGAGGACTAGGAGTTCTGATGCATGAGCTAGTGCCCCAGATAGTACCCTCCTTATTTTAATATTTGGAAAAAGATCCTACCTGTCAACCTGTTCCTTGCCCATGAACCCCTGAAGTAAGGCGTTTCCACTAAAATGCCAGTGATGAATAGAGTCTGTTACCTCTGCTGATCTGTCATGGTAGCAGATCTACCCAGCAACAGAAGAAACCTGCTACAGTGAACTGGGAAACAAGAGGAAAGAAAGCCTAGCCAGGGGAGACGTGAAAGAATAAGAAGTGTAATATGAGATATGATTGCCTGATGAATAAAGGATATGATTCACAGAATTCATAAGAACATGGAAAAAATGATCACCCTCATCATGTAATCAAAGGTGTAATTAGAAACAGTGAGATAATTCCCCCATTATATAATTAGCAGATTTTTAAAAAGAATGTTCATTCCTAATAGGAATGTTGTGAATGACTGTATAGCACTTTTGAAAAGCATGGGACAGTATATCTAATAAACCTTAAACAATCCATTAACTCATTACAGTTCCTTAAAATATGCCTCATGGAAAGTATTTTAAATGTAGAAATAGATGGTTATCCATTTAGAAGTACTATAAACAGCCATAATGTCTTATATGAGTTTTTACGTAGACTTTCTACATCTATAGGATGATGGGATTAAATTCAAAAATAAAAATGGCAGCTATAAAGTTAACCAAAAGAACATAGAAAAAGCAGGTGACTTAAGTGGAAAGGGATGCAGAGGGCAAACTTGTGTGTTGCATCTTAGTAACATCCTCCCCCCACATCTGTCACTTATTGTATAAGATCTTGAAGTCAGGGATTCTGACTTGCTCATCTGTATACCCACCCACCAGCCCCTCCCAATGCCTAGCACAGTATCTGGTCCTTAATATATGTTGACTCAGAAAATGGGGATAAGAAGAAGAAACAGAAAGGAAATCCAAAAGCAAACCAAAAGATCAGGGAAGCCACTATACGAAGAGAGAGCTAATAATGAAACTCGCATCCCAAAGTGGGCACTGACAGATGTCTTCATGTAAACCAGAGGCCATACTTAGATTCTTCTAAATAACAACTGTTTACTGTTAAAACTTTTTGTCAGTATTTCTTCTAGTATGTAGTTTGATATGGGGCTCAGATGGTAAAGAATCTGCCTGCAGTGTAGGAGACCTCAGTTCGATCCCTGGGTTGGGACGATCCCCTGGAGAAGGGAATGTGTGCCCACTCCAGCATTCTAGTCTGAAGAATTCAATGGACAGAACAGCCTGACAGACTACATCCATGGGGTTGCAAAGAATCGGACATGACTGAGCAACTTACACCTTAATGTCATTCAGTTAATCAAATGCCGTGTTTATTTTTAAGTTGGATCTTTAAGACATGGGTAATTCAATTGTTTTTATCTGGTTCCACTTTTTTAATCAGAGTTTTCGTAGCCAATATCAGGTTTATATATATATCAGAGAAATTCAAAATAGCAGTAGTTATACACCTAATTTATAGCTCAGATGCAGTAGAATCTAAAGCAGGTATAAATTACATAAATCATACTTTTTTATTCTATTAAACTTAGGCTTTGACTGTTCATCTAATTTTGTAGTTGTTAAGTTCAGTAAATAATATGTATTGAATTTTCAAATAGGTAAAATACTCACCTGGTTCAGAACTCAAGATTATTGTTATGTATCTTCCCATAGTTAGCATAGGAATGCAGAAGCAAAACATATGTTCTTTATAATTAATAATTATTAAATGTTTCTACATAAACTTATTTTTAAAACACATTTAGAGGTTCAAAGACAAATGTTAAAATAGCTGTAAATAATAGTTTGTCAGTCTTTCTCTTCCACCTTTCAGGTTCTACCCTGTTATTTATTTCTCAGCATTGCTGATACCAAGTCATAGCGTGGTAGCGAAACCTCTGGGACTGGAGTAAGAAAACCGCTTATACTTAGACTATACTTAGATTCTTCTTTTAAAATATTTTGATCTGTTAAAAGATCAGTATCGATTTCCATCATTTCCTGGCACCAGCTCTTCTCACACACCCTCACTCCCCTAAAAAGGCCGCTTGTTTCTCTTCCTTTCCTTACCCCGATCAACTCTAGCCTTAAAGGGGAAGTTGGGTACTTTGGATTGAATTGTCCCTTCACCCCTCGCATTTAATCTGTCCCCAGATTTGATTGATGTTTTTTATCTGAACATCTCCTATCCATCACCATCTTCTCCCTAGTCCACACTCAGGTCACCGTTGCCCGGTAGCCTTGCAGCTGTTCTTCCTGCCTTCTGAGTCATACTCTCGGACTTAAAAACTCCTGGTGGCCCTCTTTGAGTGCATTCGTGCTCAGCCGCTTCAGTCGTGTCTGACTCTTTGTGACCATATGGACTGTAGTACACCAGGCTTCTCTGTCTGTGGAATTCTCCAGGCAAGAATACTGGAGTGGGTTGCCATTTCCTTCTGCAGGGGATCTTCCCAATCCAGGAATCAAACCCTGGATTGCAGGCAGATTCTTTATCACTGAGGAGGAAACCTAAATTACTGGCACATAAACTTCTGTTTTTAGTCAGTTTTACTTACAGCTTCATCTCTCACCACCATCCCCGAAGTTCACCTCATCTGCTGATGCTTTGTCTTTCAACTGTCAGCTTAGTTGTGACTTTCTCCTGAGCTCTAGACATTTTTTGTTCGTCTTAACTGTGGGGAGGGCTTTCCTTTGTGCTGCTGCTAGTGACTTAATATTGATGGGGCCTGAATATACCTGGCATATAAAGGTAGGGCCTTCTAAAAAGACGCCTGAATGTTTATATTACCCATACTTAAATGATGTGTATTTAGACATCTTACAGGTGCTATTCATCTTAACCTTAGTTTTACAAACAAACTGAGATCGAAGGAAATAAAGTAATTTTGAGCCTTCCCATGAATTTGAGTCTATGCTTTGATGTCTGACAACATGTCTGGCAAGTCAGATAAATAAATTTTATTATGCAGACAAGGCAAATTGTTAAGTCATCTTAACCCTTAAAACAGAATGTAATTTTTATTTTAGTTCAGTCTTTGTTATAATTTTGTGTTCTCCTTATTCATTGCAGTTTGGATTGTTGGAAAATATTAAGTTATTTTGTTTCAAAAGTAAAACATTGCTTCAGGGACTTTGTGACTTTGTTGCTTCTTTTGAGCTGATCAAATACCTTAAAATAAAGAAGGACCTTCTAAGAGTTGAGGGTATCAGTTACTACTTATTTATGTTTCACTTGGATGTGCTTCCATTTTCTCTTGTTAATAATAACTAAGTAATAAGATTTTGTTTATAAATGTTCAAAATATAGTAGCTTCTTTGCCATTTAAAAATTATCAAAGATTAGGACTCCCAAAATGTGAAACACAGAAAATTGATAAATTGGACTTCATCAAAATTAAAAGCTTCTTACTCTCCAGAAAACATATTAAGAAAATATAAAGATAAGCCACAGGCTGGGAGAAATACTTTCAAGATAATGTTTCTGGTAAAAGATTTGATTCCAGAATATCCACAGAACTCTTATGAATCACTTAAAAAAAAAAAAAAAAGAGAGACCAATTTTTTAAAATGGGCCAAAGATTTTAACTCTAAGGACATAAAATGGCAAGTAACCACATTAAAAGATGCCAAACATGATTAGTCATTAGGAAAATGCAAATTAAAAACCACAGTGTAATTACTACTACACACACAATAGACCACTCAACATGGAAAGCCTGTGGCTGTGACTGTACCAGGATGGGGAGCAGCTGGAAATCTCGTACATTTACGTGCCATACAGATTAGCAATCCCACTCCAAGGTATTCCGAGAGAAATGAAAGCATATAGGTATACAAAGATCGGTACACCTCTGTTTATACCTTCTTTATTCATAAAATTTTTTAAATGGAAATGCCCTGAATAAATGTGAATAGATAAATTATGCTACTTCAGACAATGGAATACAGTCCAATAGTTAAAAAAAAAAAAATAGGGCACATCCTACTGATAACGTGTAACAATATGAATATATCTCAAAAGCCTTAGCTGGGTGAAAGAAACAGGCACAAAAAGCTATGTACAATATGATCCATTTATATATAACATTCTGGAAGATAGGAACTAAGATCAGTAGCTGCCACAGTGGCTGCCATGGGATGGAGTGGTCATAGGAAACTGACCGCAAAGATGTAAGAGAAAACCTTCTGGGGTGATAGAAATGTTGTGTATGGTGGTGTTACATGACTGTATACATTTATCAAAGCTCATGAAAAGGGCAATTTATTGTATGTAATCAGCTTGCCTTAAAAGAAAATGTTGAAGTCAGCTTTTAACATCAGAGATTATCTTCACAAATTTAAGGGTGAGGAAAGCTAGGAGATAGTTCAGATGACTCCTGAGTCAGGTCCTTTGTCTCTTGACTCAGTGGTCAAAATTTTTTTTCATTGTGAAGTAATTTTTATATATTAGAGATTAATAGTATTTCTTACTAGAGTTTTGTCCCTTTACCAATATACAGTCTTCTTGTCCCAAGAACAGGATCTACTTTGATTTAGTCACCCTTTCTGTTACCTAAGTATTGTTATTAAATTGTCTTCATGAATATCTTACAGCCTGTTCATTTTATTCTTAGTTATGTGTTCTTTTGTGAGTCTTGTAAATTGAGCCTTCCATTATGTATTCTAACTGCTTATTTGAAAAGAAATTTTTCACATAATGTATTGATTATATAACCAATTTACCTTTGAAATCTCTCATTTGTAGTAATTTTTCAGTTGATTCTTTTGGCCTCACTGTGAAAGCATCATTGGTATAAGCAGTGGACTTTGAGTTTTATCAGATATCATTCCAGATCGTATAGAGATAATCGGTGACTTTTCTATTAATGTAAAGAACTAGATTGATTTTCTAAAATGTAAAGATATCCTGTGTATCTGGTTGAATCCCACCTGGTTACTTTTATTCTTTTAATGTGCTGAACTCTAACATTTTTTATTTAGAATTTTTGCATCATATTTACATTATAGATCACCAATATGCTTTTCCTTTTGTCTCTCTGTTAGGAACTTTACATCAATGTTTAACTAGCTCTCAAAAAAGAATTTGGAGACTTTCTGTATGCTGAGAAATATTAAATTGTATTAATAAGACACGTTCTTTAAATGGTTGGGAAAATATGCCAGTGATACTATCTGTATCTGAGCCTGGTGATAAACCTGAACAGACTCAAATGCCTTTCAAATTAGAATTGTGTATCTTGCTTTCTTGGTCAAGTATAGTTTAACTCAGTTGTTTGTTTTCTACTAAATTTCTTTATTGAGCAGGTATTCTTAATGCAGATAAGAATTGTCATTTGTGAGTTGTCTGTATGAACCAATTTTCACTTGGAGGATGAGTCAATAATTTGGCCTCTACCTGCTTGTGCTTAGTAATGGTTTGTAATGATTTGCTCGGAATTGAACTTCCATGATCATAGCCTTTCATGGGCTATTCAAATTGGAGGGGAGAGAGATGTTTCATTTAATCTCTTTTTAACAAGGACTCTCTCAGTAAGAACTTCTATCAGCTAATGGTTTTATTAAACTAAAGTCTAATGATAAGTGTCTCTATTTTAGAAGTCTAAAAAAGGTAGTAATGAACTCTGAAAATAAAAAGATCATTGGGTTTATTGTTTTTAGTGGACAAGGAGTATTGTTTGAGACCTTACTTAACTAGGTTGATCACTTCTTAGAAATTTTCATGAAGTTTGAAATAGAGACCTTAGAGTTTCAGTTGGAGATCTGTGGTCTAAAGCTCTGTGACCAACTTCCTATTGGTGGGGCAAGGTGAATCATGACCCAACTACAAGATACCTATGGTCCCCATAACCTTTGACTATTAACTCCTGTGGCAAAGGGTACAGGTGTGATGAAGTGAAGGATTTGGGGATGATTTTCTGGATTATCCTTGTGGGCCTTAAATGTAATCACCAGTCTCCTCATCACGAGTCTGCCTGTAAGAGGGAGGCAGAGGGAGGTTTGACTGCAGTGAAGGAGAAGGCTGCATGACCACAGAAGCAGAGGTGGTGGTGATACAGCCAGGAGCCAAGGAAAGCCAGTCCCTAGAAGTGGAAGCGGTAGGGAACAGATTCCCCTCTGGAGGCTCCAGAAGGAACCTGCCCTCCTGACACCTTGAATTTAGCCTCTGAAAATTCATTTTGGACTTCTGACAACAGGAGCTCTTAAGACAATATATTTTGTGTTGTTTTCAGTTCAGTTGCTCAGTTGTGTCTGCCTCTTTGCAATCCCATGGACTGCAGCGTGCCAGGCTTCCCTGTCCATCACCAATTCCTGGGGCTTACTCAAACTCAGGTCCATTGAGTCGGTGATGCCATCCAACTGTCTCTTCCTCTGTCATCCCCTTCACCTCTTGCCTTCAATCTTTCCCAGCATCAGGGTCTTCCAGTGAGTCAGTTCTTCACATCAGGTAGCCAAAGTATTGGAGTTTCAGCTTCAGCATCAGTCCTCCCAATGAATATTCAGGACCAGTCTCCTTTAGGATGGATTGGTTGGGTCTCCTTGCTCTCCAAGGGATTGTTAAGAGTCTTTTCCAGCACCACAGTTCAAAAGCATCCATTCTTCAGCACTCAGCTTTCTTTATAGTCCAACTCTCAAATCCATATGACTACTGGAAAAACCATAGCCCTGACTAGACAGACCTTTGTTGGCAAAGTAATGTCTCTGCTTTTTAATATGCTGTCTCGGTTGGTCATAACTTTTCTTCCAAGCGTCTTAATTTCATGGCTGCAGTCACCATCTGCAGTGATTTTGGAGCCCCCCCAAAAACCCCTATAAATTTGTGGTATTTGTTACAGTGACAGGAAACTTAATTCAGTAAATGTGTATGTGCTCAATTGCTCAGTCCTGTCCAACTCTTTGCAACCCCATGGACTGTAGCCCACCAGGCTCCTCTGTCCATGGAATTTCCCAGGCAAGAATACTAGAGTTCGTAGCCATCTCCTACTCCAGGGGATCTTCCCGGCCCAGGGATCAAACCCATGTCTCTTGTGTCTCCTTCAATGGCAGGTGGATTCTTCACCACCACGCTACATGGGAAGTCCCTTAAGACAATATGGGTACCTGTTACCTAAACATAGTAGGGCAGGGACCTAGGCCTGTGGAATTCAGCTTCGCATCCTCAGACCCTAGAACTGTGCCTTATATATTTTAATAAGGCAAGCACTGAGTATATTTGTTAATGGAGGATGGGAGGGAGAGAGGGAGGAAAAAATCGTGTAACTATCATTTAAATCAACATTGTGAGCATGGTGTAGATATCTAGCTTCTGGGTGAAGCAGAGAAATGCAGTAAGGTTGAAAACTTGAAGGCCACCCATAACCATAGATTCTACAGTATTGTTCTGCGACATCACTTTTTAAAAATAGAACTGCCGTCAGTTCAGTTGTTCAGTAGTGTCTGACTCTTTGTGACCGCATGGACTGCAGCACGCCAGGCTTCCCTGTCCATCACCAGCTCCCAGAGCTTGCTCAAACTCATGTCAGTCTAGCTGGTGATGCCATCTGACCAACTCGAACTGCCATATGATCCAGCAATTCCACTTCTGGGTATTTCTCCAAACAAAATGAAAATACTTACTCCGAAGATATATGCACCCCCTCATTCATTGCAGCATTACTGACAGTAACCAAGACATGGAAGCAGCCTTAGCGTCCATCAGCATATTAATGGTTGAAAAAAGTGTGGCATATATGTACAATGTAATGTATTACTCCAGCCGTTAAAAAAAAATTGAATCTTTCCATTTGTGGATGGACCTTGAGGGTATTATGCTAATGAATAAGTCAAAGAAAGATAAATACTATAGGATTTCACTTATACGTGGAATCTGAAAAAACAAAACCAAGCTTATAGATACAGAGAACAGATTGGTGGTTGCCAGGATGGGGGTGAGGGAGCAAACAGTGAAGGGGATTAAAAGGTACACACTTGCAGTAAAAAAATAAGTCACGGGGATGAAATGTTACCCTAAACGTGACAGGGAGGAGGCAGTTATGTAATTTAAAAAAATTTTTTTAAAACAGTAAGACTCAATGAACGTGAGATTGAGTGAACTCCGGGAGTTGGTAATGGACAGGGAGGCCTGGTGTGCTGCAGTTCATGGGGTCGCAAAGAGTCGGACACAACTGAGCAACTGAACTGAACTGAAGAGGTAGAAAATAATTGAGGAACCAAATCAAACAATTTGAAGTTCAGGGATCCCTAACTCTTTACTTGCAGAAGGATAGCATAAATGCATACACATACATGGAGAAGTCATATTTCTCCATGAGAAGTCTGACTTCTCCAAGAAGTTAAAACTCAGGTTCAGTTCTCTAATTTCTAGTTTGTTTAATGTGCCAGGAAAGTAGTTAATAATATTTTTACCAAGTGGATGCAGAAAATAAGCAGATTTACGTTATTAGTTTATTGTATGACTAATTTTGATTTTAAAAACAAGCTGTATGTTCACATTATGCAAAAATCAAAATGGTGGTTAGCCAAATGCCATTATCCCAAGTCTGTTCACCAGTGACTCAGTTTCCATTCTCACAGGCCACCCTGTGTTACCACTTTTTATATTCTCTCAGGCAGATAAACAAGTGAACTTCTAAATCCCCTTTTCCTCATCGTTTCATGCAGTTCATAGCTTACAAGGTGCATCGTTCTGTCTCTTAGCTTTTTCACTTTACCAATGTGTTTGGGCTCCCTCCATATCCGCGGGTAAAGAGCATCTGTTTCCCTGTGTGGGCTTCCCTAGTGACTCAGTGGTAACAGCTTGCCTGCCGATGCAGGAGACACAGGCTCAGTCCCCGGGTCAGAAGGTTCCCCTGGAGGAGGAAATGGCAGCCCACTCCAGTGTTCTTGCCTGGGAAATCCGATGGACAGAGGAGCTGGCAAGCTGCAGTCCACGGGGTCGAAGAAGAGTTGGACACGACTTAGCAACTAAACAACAGCAACACAAACTTTTTCTGTGGGTACTAAATAGTTTGTGTTTCCAGTTTATACTTCCACTGCAGAGAAGGAACGTGCCAGGAAGGAACAAGCCTTTTCTGTAGATGAGAGGAAAGAAAAGATCATCTAGACTTGCTGTCCACGCTCTCTGTTGCATATTCTTCTTAGTTTTCTTTTGTGTACAACCCTTTAAAAACGTAAAGCCATTCTTAGCCACAGACCATGTAAAAAGTAGACCAAGGAGGCGATAGTTTACTGGTTCCTGCAGACATATTGATAGCAGTCTGATGGGTAAAACAATTGAGTCCCCATCGATTAGATTGTTATTAAAATTAAGATTATTATTTGTATTTCTTTTATAAGCAAGGTTGAACCTACTAGAGCCATTTGTATCTTACTGTTGATTTTATTTGTAGTAGCTTTTTATATCGAGAAATCACCTCTTATCTTTGAAATGGATCACAAAATATTTGCCTCAGTTTATCTTTTTATTCTGCTTATAGAATTTTTTGCCATATAGAAATTGTTCTAAGTAATAAAACTCATCAAAGTTATTTTATGACTTGGGTTTTAGATAGTACTTTATGCCTTTCCCATTCTAAGATTATAAAACAGAAATTTTGTGGGATTTTTTTTTCTGGTGATTTTTTCTGGCTTTCGTGATTTCATTGTGTCATTTAAACCTCTGATACGCTTAACAGTTTTGGTTTTTTTTCCAGAGAGCTCACCAGTTGTCCCATTACCATGTGAATTATCCTTTGTGCTTCCCTCCCCCACTCTCCACTTGAAATGCCACCTTTATTACACACTAAACTATAGTCTGTACTTGGATCTGTTTCTGTATATCATGATCAATGTTCCATTGATCTTATCTAGACAAGCTTACTTGTGAATTCCAACTCCCTCACTAAATTGCTCTGAGTCATATTTCATTGAGGAAATACAGGTGCAGTTAAATAAGTAGCCAGATCTACCTGCAGCCTGTATGTCTTGCTTTACCGCCTCACCTGGTGCAAAGGAAGCAGTGTGCCTGCCCTTGTGTGCTCTGGGCCCCACTCCTCTGGTCTGCAGCTAATAGAGTCACTTTGTCTGCAACTAATAGTCACTTTGCTGCTCCTGGAGGCACTGTCTCTTCTTCATCATTAATTTCTGCCTCTTTTAGATGACTGTCATATAAACACCCCTTAGGAATATTTACGGAGAAGGCAATGGTACCCCACTCCAGTCCTCTTGCCTGGAAAGTCCCATGGGCAGAGGAGCCTGGTGGGCTGCAGTCCATGGGGTCGCTAAGAGTCAGACACAACTGAGCGACTTCACTTTCACTTTTCACTTTCATGCATTGGAGAAGGCAATGGCAAGCCACTCCAGTGTTCTTGCCTGGAGAATCCCAGGGATGGGGGAGCCTGGTGGGCTGCCGTCTCTGGGGTCGCACAGAGTTGGACACAACTGAAGTGACTTAGCAGCTTAGCAGCAGCAAGAATATTTAAGAAGCAAGCCACACTAAAATATGTTCATCTATGGCCCAGTTTCTCCATTTGTCTTCAAAGTTTGTTTCTGCACCTTCTGTTTTCTCCTCAACCCGCCCCATTCAGGCTATGGTTTCTATCTCATTGATGAAATGACTCTTCCCAAGGTCACTGGCAACCTCCATCTGCCAAGCTTAGTCATGGCCTGTGGGAGAGATTCCTGTGCTTTCAACCCTTGCACCTCTTCCATTTATTCTCCACACACCAGCCATGGTAATCTATTAAAACTGGATGAAATTATGTCACAGTCTTGCTTACACCATCTCCAGAGGCTTCCCATTACATTACAGTCAAACTCAAACACTTCCGTAGCCTTCAAGGCTTTTTATGATTTAGTCTCTGCTCCCTCTCTGTCTCACCTCCTGTTTACGCTCCCTGATACTCATAGACTCCATCTACTCTGGCCTTCATCTGGCCCCTAGAATGTGGCAAACCCTCTCCTGTCTTGGACCTCTTTCCCTGTGTCTAGAGTGCTCTTCCCTCAGAGCTGGCTGGTTTCTTTATAAAATTCAGATCTCAGCTCAAATGCTGCCTCATCACAGGAGTCACCCTTGGCCGTCCTGGTTACAGCAGCCTGTCCCCACTGTCTTGATCCCAGTGCCCCTGTGTTCTCCATTGCACTTGCCACCAGTGGAAGAGTCTGTGTTGTCTTAGGTACAACATCTAGACCAAGGATTGGGACCTGAGTTGTGGAAAACCAGTTTTTTCACTGGGGCTGAGGAGTGTCTCCTTGGTGGGATCTTTTCCTGAATAGCCTCTTAAAAGTAAGGGATCCGCACCTCATAGTTACTGAGGAATGTTTGCACTTTGGAAAAATGTCTTTGAGAATCTCTGCATTTTTTAAAGTCACAGACTGAATTGTAAATTTTTCTGAAAGGGAAAATGTTCGTCTAACTGCTAACTAATTTTTTGCTTTAAAAACATACATACTCAACTCTTGGAATATCAATTGATACGGTAACACCCTCAGCTCTTGTGGTATAACTGTTTTAAAAATAAAATGGTAGTTACGTAGCCATGAAGTGATTACAGCTGCCAGCAACTAAAGATCATAAGAGTGAGAAGTAAGTAATTTCCTGCCTTCATTAGGAATGCCAGCAAGAGCATGCTCCACAAGCTTTCTTAGATGAGGTGTCTTTTAGACTTCTACTTATCTGAAGTACACTATTAATTTTCACTGTTTCTGAGCAGTGGTAATCATTTAGAATCCAATGATTGTGTCCTTGATGTCCAGGGAAAAGAGGGACTCAATCCTTGTTTATTGAGTTAAATTGAACTATTAGCCTCCAAATGTGGATTCCTTATCATATGCATCACAGTTCAGGTTGCCTCTACTAAAAAATGTTTATGACATAAGAATAGGATCAAAAATTGCATATATAGTGTGATCTCAGTTATGCTCACAAGTTGCAGCTTGTGAAAGGTATGCTGTGACTCTCTCAAATACTTCTCAACTTATTCCTGTTGTTATATGGATAGCAAGATTTGGGTTTTTTTTTTTTTTTTTCCCTTAAGACTTTTCTATATTGGGCAGATAGGAACATGGGCATGATTTCTGGGGCGGCCTGAGCAGCACCCAGCTCTTGGGTGCCCTGCACAACCAGTGTGTGGAGCACAAACCCAAAGCTGACTGTCCTCACCTGAACTTGTGATGGAATCTTTAGTAGCAGTAACTGCTTTATACCAGTACCATCCAAAGCACTCCCCAGGTTAAGTCAGACTCCGACATTTGTTTGTTCATTTGACACACGTGTACTGATGTTGCCAAGTCAAGTAAACCAGCAGACTTAGCGCCCATACTCAAGTTGCTTCCAGTATTTTAGGAAGAAGACCTCTATTAGGAAGAGCACACTTGAGCAGTTCCAGTTCATGATAATGGTTACGAAGGAAAGGTATCATGTATCATGTGAGCACAGAGCAGGGGAGAGCCTAGTTTAGGCTGAGAGTTTCAGGTAAGCTGAAACCTCAAAACAGAGGAGTTAGCCAAGAATATGCCAAACGGAGGAAACGGCATGATAAAGGCCAGGAGGCAGAGAAGAGCAATGAAGAATCAAGGGAGACCAGTGTGGGTCTGATGCAGCCAGACTGGGAGAAACGAATGAGCATGAGGTGGAGAAGTGGGCAGCGTGAGGGGTGTTCCTGTGAGTTGCAGCTTGTGAAAGGTGTGCTGTGACCGAAATAAGTCAGAGATACTGAGAAGGTACCTCTGACTTCTAAAGAAGGAACCCCCCTCCAGCCTCTAAAAACAAGAAGTCTCCTTGCATGGGCCTCCACACAGACTCAGTGTTTGCTCTGACCTTACCGCCTCTTTTTCTAAGGACTGGTAACCATGACCAGAGGTAACTGGGCACCTTTAGTGTGTGTCACCACTCCAGCTTCGGGGGGAACCTGGTCTTTCTGCTCTGAGCACATAAATGTAGTGAACAAATGCATATTCTAAGGAAAGTGAGGGCACGCTAGATTCACGTATTTAAGTTGGGTTACCCATCCCATCACAGTATATACAGATGTTCCAGTAACACAATCCTCGGGAATCGGGGTGCACAGTGTTAGATTCTACTTATACGTCAACTTCCAAGTTGTCAGGATGAGGTTTCTTTTCTTTTTTTTTTTTTGTCAGTTGTTTCTTACTGAAATTAGAAGAAACGTCTCTTTAATTATTGCCAACAGCGATTAATGTGGAAACAAAGTGATCGCTCAGCCTGCTTGGTAATCTGTGTGACCATATTCTCGTACAGCTAATACTCCATTACTGTCAGCATGTGGTTGCTCTGGGAAGTTTTTGCTTTCGGTCAGCAAACTCATTACTGAAAACTATTATAAGAGAAATGTCCTTGAATCATATACTTGTCTACTTGTCTTATTGCCATGGTGTTTTCTGATAAGTGGTTCTTCCCACAAATGAGCATACTTCATTTGCCATCTGTTTAAAATCATAGCAGAATGGGAACTACCTTGAAGCCTAAGGACTTCATATCTCTTTCATACACTGGAATTCTGACGAAGAATGTATTGAGCATGACTTGTTCTTTCATTCTTTTTAGATTCTTCTTAATCCTTTGGTGAAAACTCTGTGACACAAGATGGCTGCAAATAAGCCCAAGGGTCAGAATTCTTTGGCCTTACACAAAGTCATCATGGTGGGCAGTGGCGGTGTGGGCAAGTCTGCTCTGACTCTGCAGTTCATGTATGATGAGGTAAGTGCTGCTTGTATCACGGATGTCAAAGTTCGGGCTTTCAGAGAGGATTTCTCTAGCTTAGTTTTGATTGTGTTTTGGATGGATTCCTTGAGTCTTTGAAAGCTACTGATCATTTTTTTCCTGGTTTTAAATTCAGAGCCAACATTTGTATGCAGCTTGATTTACCAAGTTGAGAATTCAAGGTCCTTAAAAACATTATGCTTTTAAAAAACAGAACAAAAATGAAAACACCTGTCTCTGAGCAATATGTGACTTTTTTTTTCTTTTTAGTATCTTAATAGTGAGACCCACCTTGAATTAATAGAACTGGTAAGATATAGTACCTAATTGAGACTTGAGGTTAACATATATAAGGTATCCTTTAATAACTCAATGGAAAAATCAGTTATTTATTGTATATTTGGCCTGGTACTACACTCACCACTAAGCAGGTGAAGGCTGTGTCCCTGAAGTAAAATTACTTAACAGGTTACAGATTTGTGTGCATGTATTTGTATTAGACTTTATGGCTCCAAAGTTAAGGTCTCAGCCTCTATACAGCAATGTATTTTTTCCATAGAGTATTGCTATTAAGGCTAAATGATTTGAGTTGCTAATCAAATTTAAGCATTTATCCTCAATTCTTCTTCCTCCCAAATAGAAGTAAGGATTTATGGTTACTCTTTCTTACCTGGTCCTCACAACAGTCTTGTGTGGTAGGTAGTGGTATCTTCATTTTACAGATGAGAAAACAGAAGTTACCCAACCTGCCCATGTAGAGTGACCTCTGATGAGTAACTCAGTGTTACACCTAGTCTTCTGAGAAAAATATACTGAAGATTTTTATCACCCAATGTCTCTTTTCATTGCCTGATCATCAGCATTTATTTCATACACACAGAAATTTTTTTTAAAAATTTATTAACTGTAGTTGATTTACAATATTGTATTAATTTCTTCTCACACAGAACTCTTAAATCCTGTCATTGTCCTGCTTAATTAAACAATTTGGAGGAGGGAAAATTGAAATGGTATTTTAAATGGAATTGCTAATTTATCTGTTCAGTTCTGTTCTTCATACTAGTCACCTGAATAGCTGCTTTTCTTTAATCCTTAAATCAGTCCCCTTCTTGACAGTAAGGCGGTCAAAAGTAAGAATGTTCATATGTCTGACGTTTGATGAATGGTTAAGCTTTCATTTAATAGTCATAATATTATCAGATGCAATAACTGAATATATCCATTAAATTTTCATAAATGTTTATAAATATTTGATATTTATGAAATAATAGCATGTAATTATGGTAGAATATTCTATATCTTTTACAGTTACAAATACACTGTGTTTGATTTTTCAGTAAATACTTGTTGAGTGTCTCCATGTACCAGACACTCTTCTAGGCTTTGAGGAGACATTGATGAATAGACTGATCAAGGTCCCTACCCCCAGGGGTTAAATTCTAGTATGGGGATTTAGACATTGAGCAAATAAATAAGAAAATATCAGATAAATATTTATAGAAACTAATTAAAAGCCCACAAAAGTATGTGTGTATATCTATATACACACACACCAACAATGATACTCTGCTCAGAAATATCAAGGTGAGATTTAGAGAGTTAAAGTTAGAAGTACAATTGTAAAGTTGTTTAATTGTGCTATTTTTAAAAATGGGAAGACTGAGGAAAAATCTCAAAGTTCAAGATTTGACATTCTACAGAGTGGTATAAGCCACTTTTTTGACTTGGTTCATTTTGGAGGAAGAAAAGAATTAGCCATACTTTTAATCCTTACCTAAATATTGACTTACTTTGAAGTCATTTTCTACAATTCTGACATGAAAATTTATATTTGGAGTCACAAAAAAAGGATTCTTAAACATTTGATAAAATACCTATCTAATAGTTTTTGCAGGTATAGCGTTTTAAGGAAGAAAAGAGTCATGGTTTTCAAGCTGTCAATGACCTAGAGCTGTTCAGCCTCCACTGTTTGTAAAAGAAAAGACCTCTGAATTGTCTACAAGGGAAATTTAAACGAATGTAGCTTTTACCACTAGGGAAAACTTAAGGTAACATGCGGCTTCTCAGTACTGTTTTGGTACCTTCATATGAATCTGTATTTCAAAATAAGAACATTTGAAAAGGAAAGATGATTTAGAAATGGAAGTGCTTTTCCTCATTCCCAGTTTGTGGAGGACTACGAGCCGACCAAAGCCGACAGCTATCGGAAGAAGGTGGTGCTGGACGGGGAGGAAGTGCAGATTGACATCCTGGACACAGCTGGGCAAGAAGACTACGCTGCCATTAGAGACAACTACTTCCGCAGCGGCGAGGGCTTCCTCTGTGTCTTCTCCATTACAGAAATGGAGTCCTTTGCAGCCACAGCCGACTTCAGGTATGGCAGGGAGTCGTGTCATGACACTGCAGAGCAGCTGCCTCCTCAGCAACGACTGGACAACTAGAGGCTCTTAACCTGGTTGTCTTTCCCTCTAACTGTGTTTAGTCCCTCTCTGCATCAGTACGACTCTGTCCTCTGTGCGCTTGTCCTCACATTTTCAGTGCACCGTACCTAACCTCACAGCCAGCTCTGCCCGCGCCAGCTGCAGTGCAGCCTGAGTGTGTGACAGCCTGCATACGCAGAGTCTCCTTATGTGTTACTGAAGTATTTCCCTTTGGAGTACCGTACTACTGCTGCCATAAAAGCAGATGCCTGGATCACATAACGGATCTCTGACCCAGATTTTGAGTCTTTCTGTGCTAGTCACGGGTCTCCCAGCACCTGTGTCGTGCCCAGCAGGCACGTGTCGCCATCCTCCTCACAGTGTAGACACGTTGATAACACACACTGAACTTTTAGTGGAAATAATACCACCATAGCTTGACACACTGTCTTGTTATACAATCTTTTTAATATCTTGTTTACTGTTTGTTTAATCAAAATCCATCCTCCACTTGATTTGGGGCAGGGGATTGGGGAAGTGAAAAAGCGGAGAGGTGTTGTCTCTATACATAAGACAAATATAAATAAGTTCTTGAGTAGTGTCATAAATATAGCATGCATAAAAACAAATATTCTTTATTTATTTTTATTTTATTACCATGTAATAAAAATAAAATAATTTTTATTACCACGTACACATGGTCTGCTTTGGTGTGGGGGGGGGCGCAAAAGAAGCATATAATATATCCTCTGTTTTCAACGTTCACACAGCCGAGTTGAATAAGGCATGAAACCCAGTGTCAGTTAGTGATAAAGAAGATATGGACAGTGATTGTTACAAGGGATCCAAGAGCAGAGAGGAGTTGGAGGCCTTCAAGAGATAGATAACCTTGAAGGATAACACGGATTTCCAAAGATGAGGAAAGACGTCATCCCTAGTATTTGGGCAGGAGACTGAACCAGGGCTTACACAAAGCATTCCTCTTCATGTATACATGAAAGTCCCAAGAACTGAAAAGATTCTAAGAGAACCTTCTTTGCAAAAGACCATGTCACTGAAAAACTTAGGAAATGTAAATTTATATGTAAAATTAAGTTTGTTGGTTTCTGTAAGGAAGAAGTTTTTTGTACGTGATACAGTGCAAAGCGTGGCAGATTCTGGTAACTTGCAACCCTGGGAGACAGATTGAAAGTTACGTGTCAGGGCTTATTCATTCTTTCAGCAAATATTTGAGTGCTTATGCTGTAGCAGATTCTGTTCTAAGTAATGGAATACATTTTGTCACCATAGTCACCAAAGCCAAAGTGGTATCTCAAGGGAATGAGGTATTTTTATGCCAAGAGAAAAAGTCTTGGGCTGTTGCTATTACAGAAAATAAGTGAATCATTCATTACCCTTCTGTCCTACCTCCAATGTGTTGCCTTTCCCATAAATAAAAAATGTTCTGGTAATTGACCAGCAGTAGGAAAGCCATTTTTGAGGTGATCTGAATGGTAATAGAATAGTAGGCACGCCACATCTGACCTGCAAAGTATAGCACAGTGTCAGCTCCTGTTTTTAATTTTTTTTTATTGTAGTTGATTTTTTAAAAAATTTTTATTGAAGTATGGTTGATTTACAATGACATGTTAATTTCAGCTATACAGCAAAGTGATTCAGTTTTACATACCTAATTATTTTTTTATATTCTTTTCCATTATGGTTTATCATAGGATATTGAGTGTGTTCTCTCTGCTATACAGTGGGACCTTGTTGTGTATCCATTTTATGTGTAATAGTTTACATCTGCTAATTCCAAACTCCCCCAACCCATTCCTCCTTGGCAACCCTAAGCCTCTCTTGTATGTCTGTGAGTCTTTCTTCATAGATAAGTTCATTTATGTCATATTTTAGATTCCATACATAAGTGATATCATATGGTATTTCTCTTTCTGACTTGCTTCACGTGGTATGATCATCTCTAGTTGCATGCACGTTGGTGCAAATGGCATTATTTCATTCTTTTGGCTGAGTAGTATTCCATTTTATAGGCACCATATCTTTATGCATTCACTCATCTGTTGATGGATAATTTGTGTCTTTGCTGTTACGACTAGTGCTGCTAAGAACACCGGGGCACATGCATCTCTTTGAATTAGAGTGTTGTCTGGACTATGTCTAGGGGTGGGCTTGCTGGATCATATGGTGCTTCTTAGTTTTCCGAGGGCCTTCCATACTGATTTCCACGATGGCTGCACAGATTGACGTTCCCACCAGCGGTGTAGGTCCTGGTTCTCCATGCCCTCTCCAGCATTTGCTATTTGTAGACTCGTTAATAACGGCCATTCTGACTGGTGTGAGGTGGTACAGCAGTATAGTTTTGATTTGCATTTCTCTAATAATTGTCAGCTCCTAAATGTAGCCTTCCTGGGCTTCCCGTCATGAAGGCAGAATCCACTGTCTCCTCATCGGTGTTTGTGATGTGCTTTGCACAGCCCCCGTAGCACACTCACCACACTCTGACACTGAGATTGATTTTTGTATGCTGTGTGTTTTTCCTGACAAGGTAAAAACACTTGAGAGCAGAACCGATTTCTTACCCATTTCAGTATCCCTGATACCCACATTTGGCACCGTTGCTAGCATATAACTTACAGTGCTTATAAGTGTTCGATAGATATGTTAGAAAACCCTGTTGCCTTTTGTGGTTCTCACTTTCTTCAAGGTAAAAATGAAGCTTGACCAGTTTGTAAAGGTGCTTTTCTATTCTAAAATTCTATAATTGTCTCTCAGACTCTAAAGGGAGCATCACTTTAAGCAAAAATGCCGGTAATAATTACAGTCATCACAAAAGTCACTGATCACCCTAACAAATTTAATGATAATGGAAAAGTTTAAAATATTGTAAGAATAACCAGAATGTGACACAGAGACACAAAAGTGAACAAATACTGTTGGGAAAGTGGCACCAATAGACTAGCTTGACACAGGGCGACTACAGACCTTCAATCTGTTAAAAAAAAAAAAAAAAGAGAAAGCAGTATCTGCAAAGCACAGTAAAGCTAACTGCGGTATAACAAGGTATATTTGTATCAGTAGTACTTCATAAATTGTGATAAATTATGTTAACAACGGGGAAAGTGGATGTGGGGACATACAGGAACTCTGTCTTATCTTCACACCTTCTCTGGAAATCTGAAATCATTCTAATGTAAAGAGTTTGTTGTGAAAAAGCCTTTAGAGGGACTTCCCTGACAGTCCAGTGGTTAAGACTCTGCACTTCCACTGCAGCAGGTGTGGGCTCAGTCCCTGATTGGGGAACTAAGATCCCAACTAAGATTCCCAAAACGTAAAAAAGGCTTTAAAAACAAGGCATTTAGACTGAAGTTCCCTTCATGCCTCTTCTGCCATATTTGTACTCTTCCTTGGTGTGTTTTTTCCTCCATCAGTGAAGTGAATGTGAAGCTCAAACGATTGAGGGCAGATAAAGGAAGACGTGCTGCTTGTTTCCTCCCGGGTAATAAATGAGCTCATTGTTCAGTTCAGTTCAGTCACTCAGTCGTGTCCGACTCTTTGCGACCCCATGAATTGCAGCACGCCAGGCCTCCCTGTCCATCACTAACTCCCGGAGCTCATTGTTAAGAAGCATAAATAAATGCCTGCATGCGTTATTTGTTATTTTAACACATACATATATTTCTTGCTCATTTCCTCTTATCCAGGGAACAGATTTTAAGAGTAAAAGAAGATGAGAATGTTCCATTTCTGCTCGTTGGAAACAAATCAGATTTGGAAGATAAAAGGCAGGTTTCTGTAGAAGAGGCGAAAACCAGAGCCGATCAGTGGAACGTTAACTATGTGGAAACATCTGCCAAGACGCGGGCCAATGTTGACAAGGTAAAAGGGGACTCTCCTCACCACAACATCATGTTAAAATAGGTTGATTTGCTTAACTTGGCTCCATCTGTGTCTAGAGATTCTGTTGAGACTTTCAGAGAGAGATTTAATACACGTTGATGTTTCTTAGCCCTGAAGGCTCAAGTACGCTGTTAGGACTTTCTTGACTTTACCTTGTCCTTCCGTTCCTAAGGGGTGTAAAAACATGAGACAACCACAGCAAGGTGTACTTTTTTTTTTTTTAAGCACTGGCCAGATTCCTGACTTGAATCCCTCCTCTTTTTTTTTCTTTTCTTTTCCTGATTGGCTGGAGAATCTTTTATTTTCTTTTTTCTTTCCTTTTCTTTTCCTGATTGACTGGAGAATCTCTGAGCAGACACTTGCCCATTCCCACTTAAGTTCTCCCAAGTGAAGGTGGCTCCCAAGTTGAAGGAGCCCCAAGGGAGAGGGTTTTGAAGTCTCTGTCACCACAGCTGCACTCCCCACCCTCCACTTCTGTTCTCCACCCCCTCACCCCGCTCTCCACCCAGGGGAAAGAGAACTCCTCTGCCCTCTTCTCTCATCTTTGCACTTTGCGCAGATTGGCCCTTCCTGGAGACCAGGTGAGGAACACCTTGGAGCCTTCCCCGGTGCCGTTTATCTGCCCCCCAACACCACTGTCAGCATTCAGGAAGCCTGCTGGTGGGGCTGGAGCAGCTCTGGGTGGGTGCCCTTCTAGGGAGCCCTTTCCAGTCCCCGAGTATCTCGGCCCTACAAGTGCCTCACAAAAACTAACATGCAGAAGGATTGCCTATAAAGCCTGATAAACACAGGTTCCTGGGTCTTCTCCAGAGACTTGGATTCATTTGCTCTGGGGTCAGTCCTAAGAATCTGCAGATCTAGTTAGCTCCTGGGTGTGCAGGTGGGGTGGTGGACCGCACTTGAAGTAACACTGCCCTAGGTGCCTGTAGGTGTCTGTGAACTGGTCTGCTCTGTCTGTAGATCCATAACCCTGGTCCAGAAAACATGATGTTAAAAGTTTAGAGGTTCTTTCTGCCTGTTTACTGTAGGTTTAAAGACATTGTCATTTTAAGCTCACCTTTTTTTTTTTTTTCCAGTCACACAGTCAGATTCCTCTAAGTCCAGGATATCTTTACAACATGCTACAAGAGTTCTACTCAGTAAACCAGTTTCCACTAATTACAACAAATGTTTTTTTAAAATACTAATGAAATACAGTTTAAGATTCAGTGTGTATGGGGTTTTGAAAGGCACCGCAGAACAGTATCATAGCATATATATAGTTTGTTTCCTCCTGTTTAATGTCTTGAGCAGATGGTAGAACACACACTAAAACCTATTTGAACTAAGGGGAGTGGGGAGGCGAGGTGAACAGTAACTGTCCGGCTCTGAGGCTTGCAGCAGTCCTGCGGTGTCACTTGCTGGCATCAGAGGCCCAGGGAAAGTACAGCCATGCACGTTGTCAGAGTTATCACAGGACAGTGAGAAAAAGACCAGCAACCCAATGGGAAAACAGTCAAAAAATATAGACACCTTTGTCATAGAAGAGAAGTACAAATTGCTTTTAAAGTTTAAAAGCGGCTTAGTCTGACTTATATTAGGAAGCACAATTTAAAAATAGGACTTTTTTTTAACCTGTTACATTGGGGAATAAAGCAACAAGACTGATGATAATACTATTGACAGGAGTATGGAGAGGAGGGGAAAGGAACTCTCATATGTTCGTAGAAGGGCAATTTGGTAATTATCTATCAAAATTATGACCCCACCAATTCAAGTTCTAAAATTTATATAAAGTCATACATCCATGCAGCAGTAGTCACTGAAGCATTATCTATAGAAACAAAAGACTGGAAATATCAAAGTGTCCAATAACAGACTATTTTAAAGACTGGTGCATCCATATAATGGAATATTGTACAACCATTAAAAAGAAATGAAGAGAACTTCCTTGGTGGTACAGTTGATAAGAATCTGCCTCCCAGTGCAGGGGACATAGGTCGACCCTGGTCCATGAAGATCTCACAATGCCGCGGAGCAAGTAAGCTCGTGTGCTGCAACTGCTGAGCCTGGGAGCTGCGGCTGCTGAAGCCCCCACACATGGAGCCTGTGCTCTGCAAGAGAAGCCACTGCAGTGAGAAAAGCCTGTGCACCGCAACTAAGAGTAGTCCCCACTCAGAACAACTAGAGAAAACTTCGAGCAGCAGTGAAGACCCAGCAGGCCAAAAATAAGTATTTCTTAAAAACGAAGGTAGAGCTAGATGTGCTGATCTTCAGCATTAGGAAACGAAATACAGAACGGTAGCAGTAGCTGTAGTTTGCTGCCATCTGTGTTTGAAACACATGCACACAAGCACACATCTTTGTATGTATCAGGGGGATATGCAAGAATCTAGTACCTGTGGCTGCCACCAGGTAGATGCATTTTTTACAAGCACCTCAGTGGCTGCAGAAAAGGAACGTGCAGCAACTCTTCAGCCACAGCGTGAGTCCACATCCTTCAGGCCCTACTCAGTGTGCACTCAGACACTTGCCTGGAGAATCCCATGGACAGAGGAGCCTCGTGGGCTACAGTCTTCAGGGTTGCACAGAGTCGGACACAACTGAAGCAACTTAGCATGCATGCATGCACAGACACTTGTTAGTGATATTGAACTTTTGAATTATTACACTAATAGCTTTTAAATTATTATGCTAATATCTCCCATTATTTGCCAATTTCTAGACAGACAAAAATTGCTAAATACTAAAATATTGTGCAACAAGCAGTTATTTTCTAGTGCCTGGTATCAAAATGATAAAGGAAGCAGTCATTTTCCACAGCTGTTTTTAAAAATGGGGCTGAAGAAAGGTTAATAAATGAAAATTTTATTAAATTACTTTAAAGTAGTAATTGATAAAATATATTTGCTAATTATTAAATACTCAATCCATTGGGTTACATCTTCAGAGCTATCACTTGCAGTGCTTTTTTATTTTTATCTTGAAAATTCAGATGGAAGATTAGGTTATATTATGTAAGCAGATTTTACCCGAAGGTGTAATTCAGAAAATCTTCCTGTCTTCCCATTTTTTTAATGTACTTGGAAGAAGCAGACTTTAGTTATATACTTTCCTGTCCCTGTACTCCCCAAATAAGAGCTCTTTAATATTCATATAGTACTCCCAATGTTTATTGCTGTGATTCAGAGATGTACCAGGCACATATTATCTACTTGCTTTACTCTGTTTTCTTCTTTGTAGGTATTTTTTGATTTAATGAGGGAAATTCGGGCCAGAAAGATGGAAGACAGCAAAGAAAAGAATGGAAAAAAGAAGAGGAAAAGTTTAGCCAAGAGAATCAGAGAAAGATGCTGCATTTTATAATCAGAGCCCAAACTCCTTTCTTATCTTGACCATACTAATAAATATAATTTATAAGCTTTGCCATTGAAGGCTCAATTGACTGAAATTACTTTAACATTTTGGAAATTGTTATGTATCTCTAAAAGCATGAATTGGAACTGCACTGAAAGTCAAATTCACTTAAAAAGAAATTAATGTGGCTTCACCAAGAAGCAAAGTTCAACTTATTTCATAATTGCCTACATTTATCACGGTCCTGAATGTAGCGTGGGCGCTTGTGTTTTGCCGGCAGTCTTTCTTGAACTGTTCGAGAGGTGAGAATGGGGGTGGACAATGGGAGGAAAGGCTACTTCCTCTGGTTTATTATAAAGCTTAAATTTTATAATCATTTTAAAATGTCTTGGTCTTCTACTGCCTTGAAAAAAAAAAGACAATTGTGAACATGATAGTTAAACTGTACCACTTTTTTTTAAAACCATTGTTATGCAAAATATAGAAGAAAAAAGTGACTGGCATGATTGTTGCATATAGTTCAATTGAGAGTAATTCATCTGTGAACCTGCATTAATTACCTGGTGATTAACTTAGAAAAGTGGTGTAAACTTGTACATGGAAATTTTTTAATATGCCTTAATTTAGAAACTGAAAGATACCTGGTTACATCATTCTGGGTTGTATCTTCCTGGTGCCGTGGGCCCACTGCCCACGTGTCCTGGTGAAAGAATATATGTCAGGATGGAGGACAACTTTTGTATGGAAGATGCTCAAGAAATAACTGCTAGAGTCTGTCCAAATGTAAAATGTGTGCCATACTCTGGTTCTTGAAAATGAAGTTCCAGAGCTCCTTGATTGCTTTTAATTAACTGTAAGGTAGTTTAAAAATGAAGGACCAGCATATACTTGTAAGATAATTTTAGACTATGAGGATTCAGTATGTCTCAGTGAACCCTTATTCTTTAGGATGCTGATCCCTGGAAATCCTTTTATGCAAGTGGTGAGTATGTGTTAAGATTTTATTCTCTTTGGAGCAGGGCATAGGAAAAGTGTCCACGGTGCTAATGCGCTTTGCACTAGACCACTTCGGGAAAATAGTTGTCCTTGCCATCTGTTAACTTCTAAATTTGTATTCCTGAGGTTGCAGTTTGGCTGTCAGGGAGTTACTAGGAGTGTTTGTAGTCTGTGTTCATAATGAAGAACACTGTAGTTACGTTTTCCTAAAGTTAACATCGAACGGCCAAACCTGCGGATAGTGCAGAAATCATGTTCGCCACCAAACGGTAGGTTCTGTCCCTGTTGTATGGCATCCCCACTGAAGGGACGTAATTTCAATGGGAAATATACCACTGTCAGACTTTTCTTCTCTTTGGAATGGGACTAGGGCAGTTGTTTCAATAAAGTTTTGCTTTCTTTATGCTCAGTCTTAATATCAGCAAGTCAAAGATGTGTTCAGGCATTCCAGATAACAGATGTGTACGTAAAGTTAACACAAATAGGCTATTTAGGAACTGAACTCTTTAGATACTACATCCAGCTTGTCATGTTAAATATGTGTCCTTAAAGGGTTTGAGATGTACATCTTTCATTTCATGTTTTTCATAGGCTATGCCGTGTGCAGAATTAAAGTTCCCCATATAAGCGCAGCCCCGCGGGCCCAGCAATCTCCATGTGTACTTGTTGCAGTCTCATTTAACCAGGGGTCCTAACCACTAACGTGATTTTGCTTTGAGACCTTTCCTCTCCTGGGTACTGAGGTGCTATGAAGCCAAATGACAAAGATGCATCACATGTCTTAGGCTGATGCCACTACCCGACTGGTTTATTTGCAATTTGAGCCATTTAAAGACCAATAAACTTTCTTTTTTTAAATGTTTGTGGTGTTACTTGATGTTTACAATAGAAGATGTGAAATTCAACCTGGGCATCCTTACCAGAGACTTGAAAACACCTCAGTGTTTTGAGCTATCAGTTTAGGGACTTCTGTGTGAGAATAGTCCTGAGCCAGATGTGCTCAGTCATAGGACCATCATTACTCAGGTTTAAACAAAGCTCAGAAATGGCAGAGCCCCCACATGCACAGTTGCATGGAAGGCACTCTTCTGCTGTCACGAGAGTCCTCCATTGTACATTACTTTTCGAATACGACTCGACTCCTGACTGGGTAGGTGGCAGCTTTATATTCATTTTGTAAATCAGACTGATCCCCAGGGACAATTCCATTTCCAAACTGGCAGGAAGAACCCCCCCTCCCCCTGCCATCTCATACTTCAGGCATTCCCTCACATTGATGTCTGTCTGGCAAACGATGGCCTGCTAGCTGTCACACAGCCCCTGGGAGAGAAATGATCTGGCCCAGTATTGACCACAACCCTTCAAAATCCAATTCACTTTAATTTCTTAATTCATAAGCAGTGAGCACATTTATAATTGGCATAATTTTAATCTCGCTGTATGGACCCATGCAGTACTTTGGCCACCTCATGCGAAGAGTTGACTCATTGGAAAAGACTTTGATGCTGGGAGGGATTGGGGGCAGGAGGAGAAGGGGACAACAGAGGATGAGATGGCTGGATGGCATCACTGACTTGATGGACGTGAGTCTGAGTAAACTCTGGGAGCTGGTGATGGACAGGGAGGCCTGGCGTGCTGCTATTCATGGGGTCACAAAGAATCAGACACGACTGAGTGACTGAACTGATACTGATACTGATGGACCCTTTCTTAACACCAATCAGGGGCGTGGTGGTGAACATTATATACTAAACAAAGGTTAGATTAAGTTGTCTCAAGGTGAATCAAAATGTCATTTTCAAAATTTTGTAACGGAACGTAAAATTTAAAACTATCGAAGAATTTACCAGAACTTAAGTTTTCAAACTAATCCTTAAAAAAATCCATCACTAAAAGTCCCCTTTAGCAAATTGCTTTGAAAGTCAAGAGTGGACAGACCAATGGAGGCCTTCATTCATGCCCTTAGTTTGTGATAGGTTTTTATGGACCACCTACTGTGGGCACTGCTGCGAATATAACAGGTGAAAGGACAGGCATGATGAGTTCAGGACAAGTATAGAGATTCACACAGAGGAAAGTACCTATGTGTTACAAGGAAAGCAAGTTTTAAAAAGATTAGAGATTAAGTCTAGGTCTCCTTATCCTGGGCCAGACACCCTATGATTGTAAACTCATATAATAATAGCAAACAGTGCATTCTATATGCAAGACACTGTATATTTTTTAATTTAATATTAACTCTGAGGTACTTCCAGATGGAAAAACTAAGTTGAAAAACTTGCCCAGAGCCAAAAAAATGGCAGAATTATTAGCGGATTGGAAACAAAGTAGTCTGGTCCCAAGTCCCTGCTCTGAATCCCTGCACAGTGAAGGAGTAGAGGATAGAGTTAATGATTCAGGGGCCTGTACTACGGGGGGAAACATCCAGGGTTTTCCCCAGGCTGATTTCCTTCAGAGAGCAAGCAGAGGCTGCTGTGAACCAAGAGGCCTCTTGGGCGTACAGCCTGGTTGCTAAGAGAAAAATCAATTGTGGAGGGAAAACGTTGTGAGAGCTCAGCTGTGGAGTCAGCCTTACAGTGCTTTTTCCATAACATCAGTCAAGAGGCAGCATTCTTTGGCAGGCAAGAAGCCTGTATCCTACATTTCTTTAACTGCAAAAAATTTCCGAGTCATTTGCTCCAGCAGCACTGCCTGCAGCTGTTGTGGACAGCTTCCTGGAGACGCATGAAGGTAGGTGAGGAGGGACGTTCAGCCATCTGTACTCTCAATCCTTACAGAAGCACCATTTCTGGGGAGAGTGAGGAGCCCAGAGAGCATTTAACATTTGTTTAAGAAAGGCCATGATGGTCCAGTGGTTAGGACTCGGAGCTTTCACTGCTGGGGCCAAGTTCAGTCCTCAGTCAGGGAACTAAGATCCTCCAAGCCATGCAGCGCAGCCAATAAAATAGCCATGAGAACTGTGATAACTTACACAGCTAATCTGATAGAAGAACAAGATCACTTTTATCAAAAGCCCTGAGGAAAGAGAACAGCCAAAGTTTCTGGAAAACAGCTGCTTGCAAGCTCCTAGCAGCTAGAAAGTTCTAAGGGCAAAGTGAAACAACCAAAAAGTAAGAGTCAAGCCTTGTTGAATTACAAGGGAAAGGAGCAGGTGTGAGAGCTAACATCTAGGCCTTTGCCCAGGGAATTGTATGCTGTCGCCCTCAGCATTGCGCCATTACATGCCAACTCTGTTGTTTATGACCAACCTAGACAGCATATTAAAAAGCAGAGGCATTGCTTTGCCAACAAAGGTCCATCTAGTCAAAGCTATAGTTTTTCCAGTAGTCATGTATGGATGAGAGTTGGACTGTGAAGAAAGCTGAGTGCCAAAGAATTGATGCTTTTGAACTGTGGTGTTGGAAAAGACTCCTGAGAGTCCCTTGGACAGTGAGGAGATCCAACCACTTATCCTTAAGGAAATCAGTCCTGAATATTCACTGGAAGGACTGATGCTGAAGCTGAAGCTCCAATACTTTGGCCACCTGATGCAAAGAGCTGACTCATTGGAAAAATTGAAGGCAGTAGAAGGGGATAACAGAAGATGAAATGATTGGATGGCATCACCAACTCGATGGACATGAGTTTGGGTAAGCTCGGGGAGTTGGTGAAGGACAGGGAAGCCTGGCATGCTGCAGTCCATGGGGTCACAGAGTCAGACACAACTGAGCAACTGAACTGATACCAACTCTTTCTACAGACTGATCTTTGCAAAGGGTGCCAATTTGGTGAAAAGGTATTTGGATGATTTTCCTGGACACCAGGAAGTTGGCTTAGAAGGTTGGAAATCACTTTGAACTTCGTCTTCAGGTCTCCTTAGTCTCCAGTTCAGTTCAGTTCACTCTCTCAGTCGTGTCCGACTCTGCGACCCCGTGAATCGCAGCACGCCAGGCCTCCCTGTCCATCACCATCTCCTGGAGTTTGCCCAAACTCACATCCATCGAGTCAGTGATGCCATCAGGTCATCTCATCCTCTGTCATCCCCTTCTCCTCCTGCTCTCAATCCCTCCCAGCATCAGAGTCTTTTCCAATGAGTCAACTCTTCGCATGAGGTGGCCAAAGTACTGGAGTTTCAGCTTCAGCATCAGTCCTTCCAATGAACACCCAGGACTGGTCTCCTTTAGGATGGACTGGTTGGATCTCCTCACAGTCCAAGGGACTCTCAAGAGTCTTCTCCAACACCACAGTTCAAAAGCATCAATTCTTCAGCACTCAGCTTTCTTCACACTCCAACTCTCACATCCATACATGACCACTGGAAAAACCATAGCCTTGACTAGATGAACCTTTGTTAGCAAAGTAATGTCTCTGCTTTTGAATATACTATCTAGGTTGGTCATAACTCTTCTTCCAAGGAGTAAGCGTCTTTTAATTTTATGGCTGCAGTCACCATCTGCAGTGATTTTGGAGCCCCCCAAAATAAAGTCTGACACTGTTTCCACTGTTTCCTCATCTATTTCCCATGAAGTGATGGGACCAGATGCCATGATCTTAGTTTTCTGAATGTTGAGCTTTAAGCCAACTTTTCCACTCACTTTCATCAAGAGGCTTTTCAGTTCCTCCTCACTTTCTGCCATAAGAGTGGTGTCATCTGCATATCTGAAGTTATTGATATTTCTCCTGGAAATCTTGATTCCAGCTTGTGTTTCTTCCAGCCCAGCGTTTCTCATGATGTACTCTGCATAGAAGTTAAATAAGCCGGGTGACAATATACAGCCTTGACGTACTCCTTTTCCTATTTGGAACCAGTCTGTTGTTCCATGTCCAGTTCGAACTGTTGCTTCCTGACCTGCGTATAGGTTTCTCAAGAGGCAGGTCAGGTGGTCTGGTATTCCCATCGCTTTCAGAATTTTCAACAGTTTATTGTGATCCACACAGTCAAAGGCTTTGGCATAGTCAATAAAGCAGAAATAGATGTTTCTCTGGCACTCTCTTGCTTTTTCGATGATCCAGTGGATGTTGGCAATTTGATCTCTAGTTCCTCTGCCTTTTCTAAAACCAGTTTTAATGTCAAGGAGTTCACGGTTCACGTATTGCTGAAGCCTAGCTTGGAGAATTTTGAGCATTACACTACTAGCGTGTGAGATGAGTGCAATTGTGGGGTAGTTTGAGCATTGTTTGGCATTGCCTTTCTTTGGGATTGGAATGAAAACTGACCTTTTCCAGTCCTGTGGCCACTGCTAGTTTTCCAAATTTGCTGGCATATTGAGTGCAGCACTTTCACAGCATCATCTTTCAGGATTTGAAACAGCTCAACTGGAATTCCATCACCTCCACTAGCTTTGTTCGTAGTGATGCTTCCTAAGGCCCACTTGACTTCACATTCCAGGATGTCTGGCTCTAGATTAGTGATCACATCATCATGACTATCTGGGTCGTGAAGATCTTTTTTGTACAGTTGTTCCGTGTATTCTTGCCACCTCTTCTTAATATCTTCTGTTTCTGTTAGGTCCATAGCATTTCTGTCCTTTATCGAGCCCATCTTTACATGAAATGTTCCCTTGGTATCTCCAATTTTCTTGAAGAGATCTCTAGTCTTTCCCATTCTGTTCTTTTCCTCTATTTCTTTGCATTGATCTCTGAGGAAGGCTTTCTTATCTCTCCTTGCTATTCTTTGGAACTCTGCATTCAGATGCTTATATCATTCCTTTTCTCCTTTGCTTTTCACTTCTCTTCTTTTCACAGCAATTTGTAAGGCCTCCTAAAACAGCCATTTTGCTTTTTTGCATTTTGCATTTTGCTTTTTTGCATTTCTTTTCCATGGGGATGGTCTTGATCCCTGTCTCCTGTACAATGTCACGAACCTCCGCCCATAGTTCATCAGGCAATCTGTCTATCAGATCTAGGCCCTTAAATCTATTTCTCACTTCCACTGTATAATCATAAGGGATTTGATTTAGGTCATACCTGAATGATCTACTGGTTTTCCTTACTTTCTTCAATTTAAGTCTGAATTTGGCAACAAGGAGTTCATGATCTGAGCCACAGTCCACTCCTGGTCTTATTTTTGCTGACTGTACAGAGCTTCTCCATCTTTGGCTGCAAAGAATATAATCAATCTGATTTTGGTATTGACCATCTGGTGATGTCCACGTGTAGAGTCTTCTCTTGTGTTGTTGGAAGAGAGTGTTTGCTATGACAAGTGTGTTCTCTTGGCAAAACTCTATTAGCTTTTGCCCTTCTTCATTCTGTACTCCAAGGCCAAATTTGCCTGTTACTCCAGGTGTTTCCTGACTTCCTACTTTTGCATTCCAGTCCCCTATAATGAAAAGGACATCTTTTCTGGGTGTTAGTTCTAAAAGGTCTTGTAGGTCTTCATAGAACTGTTCAACTTCAGCTTCTTCAGTGTTACTGCTTGGGGCATAGGCTTGGATCATCGTGATATAGAATGGTTTGCCTTGGAAATGAACAGATCACTCTGTCGTTTTTGAGATTGCATCCAAGTACTGCATTTTGGACTCTTGTTGACCATGATGGCTGCTCCATTTCTTCTAAGGGATTCTTGCCCACAGTAGTAGATATAATGGTCATCTGAGTTAAATTCACCCATTCCAGTCCATTTTAGTTCTCTGATTCCTAGAATGTCGACGTTCACTCTTGCCATCTCCTATTTGACCACTTCCAATTTGCCTTGATTCATGGACCTAACATTCCAGGTTCCTATGGAACAGTGCTATTTACAGCATCGGACCTTGCTTCTATCACCAGTCACATCAACAACTGGGTATTGTTTTTGCTTTGGCTCCATCCCTTCATTCTTTCTGGAGTTATTTCTCCACTGATCTCCAGTAGCATATTGGGCACGTACCGACCTGGGGAGTTCCTCTTTCAGTATCCTATCATTTTGTCTTTTCATACTGTTCATGAGGTTCTGGTTTTTCCTGTGGTCATGTATGGATGTGAGAGTTGGACTGTGAAGAAGGCTGAGTGCCGAAGAATTGATGCTTCTGAACTGTGGTGTTGGAGAAGACTCTTGAGAGTCCCTTGGACTGCAAGGAGATCCAACCAGTCCATTCTGAAGGAGATCAACCCTGGGATTTCTTTGGAAGGAATGATGCTAAAGTTGAAGCTCCAGTACTTTGGCCACCTCATGCGAAGAGTTGACTCATTGGAAAAGACTCTGATGCTGGGAGGGATTGTGGGGAGGAGGAAAAGGGGATGACAGAGGATGAGATGGCTGGATGGCGTCATCGACTCAATGGACATGAGTTTGAGTGAACTCCAGGAGATGGTGATGGACAGGGAGGCCTGGCGTGTTGCAATTCATGGGGTCACAAAGAGTCGGACATGACTGAGCAACTGAACTGAACTGAACTGAACTGAACTGATGGGGTTCTCAAGGCAAGAATACTGAAATGGTTTGCCATTTCCTTCTCCAGTCGACCACATTCTGTCAGACGTCTCCACCATGACCCATCTGTCTTGGGTGGCCCCACACGGCATGGCTTAGTTTCATTGAGTTAAATAAGGCTGTGGTCCGTGTGATCAGATTGGCTAGTTTTCTGTGATTATGGTTTCAGTGTGTCTGCCCTCTGATGCCCTCTCACAACACCTACCATCTTACTTGGGTTTCTCTTACCTTGGACATGGTGTATCTCTTCACAGCTGCTCCAGCAAAGTGCAGCCGCTGCTGCTTACCTTGGACCAATTGCCCCTCCTGACCTTGAACATGGAGTAGCTCCTCTCGGCCCTCCTGCACCCCTGCAGCCACCGCTCCTTGGACATGGGATTTCTCCTCTCGGCCACCGCCCGACCTTGGGCATGGGGTAGCTTCTCTCGGCCTCGCTTCTGCACGGTCTGTCAATGACAATTCCTAATAGAATTAAGATCCCACATGCCCTGTGGCCAAAAGATTAATAAAAAAAGGAACTGAGAGCATTTGACATAGAAAGCACCCATTAAGTGTGACTCTCACCAGAAACACATCTAAATCCCACACAGGACTTCCCTAGTGGTCCAGTGGTTCAAGACTTCACATTTCCAATGCAAGTGGTGTGGGTTTGATCCCTGGCTGGGGAACTAAGATCCCAAAAGTCGTATGGCATGGCCAAAAAACAATCCCACTCCAGTTCAAGGCCCACCTCTTTGCAGTTAGTAGATAGTTGGGATATAAAATAGTGGGTGAACCTTGTAGTCAAAAGATAAGTGCTTGTTGTCCAAGATGTGGGGAAACACATATCCAGGTGGGGGAGGGGGTAGTATGGCAGAGTCTTCAAATATGAAAACCACATACCTTAACATTCATAAAATTCCCTTTTTCTATATCTCTCTAAAGAAATAACTGCACATGTGCCCAGAGTCATGCACAAGGTGGTTCACTGTAGCACTGCTTACTAGAAGAATACTAAGAACTGCCTGTGTGTGAAGTCGCTCAGTCGTGTCCGACTCTTTGCGACCCCATGGACTGTAGCCTACCAGGCTCCTCTGTCCATGGGGTTTTCCAAGCAATAGTACTGGAGTGGATTGCCATTTCCTTCTCCAGGGGATCTTCCCGACCCAGGGATCAAACCCAGGTCTCCCGCATTGTAGACAGATGCTTTACCGTCTAAGCCACCAGGGAAGTCCCTGCCTAAATGTCTAGAAATGGAGGAATGGCTAGAAACGGAGGAATGGCTGAAGAAACATAGACGATCCATACTATACAACAGTCTGAAGGAACAGACTAGAGATAATTTAGCAGTACTCAGTTCAGTTCACTCGCTCAGTCGTCTCCAACTCTTTGCGACCCCATGAATTGCAGCATGCCAGGCTTCCCTGTCCATTACCAACTCCCAGAGTTCACTCAAACTCATGTCCATTGAGTCATTGATGCCATCCAGCCATTTCATCCTCTGTCGTCCCCTTCTCTTCCTGCCCCCAATCCTTCCCAGCATCAGAATCTTTTCCAATGAGTCAACTGTTCACATGAGGTGGCCAAAGTATTGGAGTTTCAGCTTTAGCATCAGTCCTTCCAAAGAACACCCAGGACTGATCTCCTTTAGAATGGACTGGTTGGATCTCCTTGCAGTCCAAGCCACTCAATTTATCAGTATAGAGAAGTCCTTACAATATTCTTGGGTCAAAAATGCATCTTTGGGACTTCCCTGGCGGTCTAGTGGTTAAGACTCTGTGCTTCCAATGCAGGGGGCATGAGTTCAATCCCTAGTCAGGAAACTAAGATCCCACATGTCACACAATGCTGCCAAGAGCTTTTTTAATTTTTAAATTTAAAAATACATCTTTGACCATGGTACAAACGTTATAACTTTTTTGTAAAAGTTATATACGAACAACACCGAACAACACCATATACATTCTATGAGTTTGTTTATCTTGAGAAAGCTAATTTTTTTTAATCTAGAGGAATAAACCTGAATACGTAATAATGGTTACTCATGAGAGAATGCTGAAAAGGGAAAGGATTTGAGGGTTTAAACTTTATCCTTTAAAAAAAAAATAAACATTTTAAGTCAACCTGGGGGATTGTCAGGTTGACTGCTTTTTTTAAAAAAATTATCTCTTTTTGGCTGTGCCGGGTCTTTGTTGCTACACGGACTTTTCTCTAACTGCAGTGAGCAGGGGCTGTGCTCTAGTTGTGGGGCACAGGCTTCTCTTGTTGTGGGGCACAGGCTCTAGAGCGTGCAGGCTGCCGTTCCCAGGCTCTAGGGCACAGGCTCAATAGCTGTGGTGCATGGGTTTAGTTGCTCCTCACCATGTGAGATCTTCTGAGATCAGGGATCACACCTGTGTTTCCTGCATTGGCAGGTAGATTCTTTACCCCTGAGCCACCAGAGAAGTCCTATCTTGTCATTTTTAAATGAAGGATGCATTCATGTATTACCCACATAATTGAAATTAATTTTCTTAAATATATGATTACATGTAGCCAAAGTCCTCACACCTAGAATATATAGAGAGCGCTCAAAACTCAACATTAAAGGAAAAGCAATTAGAAAATGGACAAAAGAAACATTTCACTAAGTGGCAAATAAACATGAAAAGATGTTCATCATCATTAGCCATTAGGGAAATGCAAATTTAAGACACTGTCAAAAGAGTTAGATGACAAGTCACAGACTGAGAGAAAATATTTGCAAAACATACATCTGTTAAAGGACTGTGGTACAAAATATGCAATGAATTCTTCAATCTTAACATTAAGAAAAATAACCCAATTTTTTTTAATGGGCCAAAAACCCTAAGAGACGCCTCACCAGAGAAGATATTCAGATAAGAAACAAGTACATGAAAAGACATGCCACATCATGGGTCATGAAAGAGATGCTAACTAAAGCAAGAAGGTGATAGCACCACACACCTATTAGAACGACAGCACCAAGTCCTGGTGAGGATGTGGAGCAGTAAGTATTCTCACTTATTGCTCGTGGGAATGCAAAATGGTATAGACCCTTTGGAAGACAGTTTGGTGGTTTCTTCCAAAACTATGAATAAAGTTTTGGGACTTCCCTTAAGAATCCTCCTTGCAATGCAGGGGACATGGGTTCCATTCCTGGTGGGAGAACTAAGATCTCACGTGGATCGAAGCAAGTAAGCCCACAGACTGCAACTAAGACCTCCTGCAGGTCTTAGTAACTGTTTAAAAAAAAAAAAACTGTGGTATTGGCATAAGAATAGACAAATAATCAATGGAATAGAATTTAGAGTCCCAAAATAAATCTTCACATTTAGAGTCCATCTGTTTCGGAAGGTGCCAAGACAATTCAATGAAAAAGAGTAGTTTTTCAACAAAATCGTGCTGGGACTGGATATCCACAAACAAAAGAATGAAATTGTACTCTTTCTTCATACCATATACAAAATTAACTCAAAATGGATCCCTGACCTAAAATATGAGAACAAAACTACAAAACTCTTAGAGGAAAAGACAAGTAAATCTTTATAACCTTAGATTCAACAAAGCCTACTAAGCTATAACACACAGAGAACAAAAAAATTAATTGAACTTCATCAAAATTTAAAACTTTTGTGCTTCACAGAATACCATCAAGAAAGCATAAAGACAACCCCCAAAATAAAATATTTGCAAATCTTATATCTGATAAGGAATTTGCATCTAGACTATTAAGAAACCTACAACTCAACAACTAAAATACAACCCAATTTAAAAATGCACAAAAGTTCCAAGTAAACATTTTTTCCCCCAAGAAAATATGCAAGTCACCAATAAGCACATGAAAAGATGCTCAGGGGCAGAATCAAGATGGTGCAATAGGATGTAGAAGTCACTTCCTCCCACAAATGCATCAAAATACATCTAATACCTACTCAATGCTGGACTAACTCAGACACCCAAAACTGCAAGAAAGATCTCCACATAACCAGGTTGGATGAAAGGAGGGGAGAGAAAGGAATCAGGCCAGAACCTATGCCCCTGGGAGGGGGCTGTGAAAGATGAAATGTTCCCGCTGCCTGGGAAGGCCCTTCACCAGTGGGGTGATCAGTCAGGACAGAAAAGGAGTTTCAGAGGCTCAGTGAAACAGGCAGTTTGCAGCACACAGAACAGAGCAAGACCTGCATAGGTGGTCTGTGCCACCTCCCCACACTCTCCAGACTGAGATTCACATTGGCTAGTTCATGTGGGCACTGGATGCTGGATGCGGAAACTCTGGCTTCAGTGGACAAACACAGGGAGAAGACTGGGATGGGCTGCATGGAGACAGCCGGAAGGGGCTGGAGCCTTGCTCTTGGCTCACAGTGGGCTTGACACCACCAATGAAATCTGATTGTTGGGACTTGCCTTGTAGTCCAGAGGTTAAAACTTCACCTTTCAATGCAGGGGATACAGGTTTGTTTGATCCCTGGTCAGGGAACTTTCCTGTGCTTTCCCATGTGCTTTCCAGCCAAAAAACTAAAACATAAAACAGAAGTAATATTGTACAAATTCAATAAATACTTTTAAAATAATCCACACCAAAAAAAAAAAAAACTTAACAAAATAAAAAGAAGGGCTTCCTGGTGGTAAAGAATCTGCCTGCCAAAGCAGGCCGATCCAGGAAGATCCCACATGCTGCAGAACAACTGAGCCCATGTGCCACAACTCTTGAGACTGTGGCTCCACTGCCTGGGATCCACAGCTACTGAAGCCTGCGCTCTCTAGAGCCCATGCTCCACAATGAGAGAAATCACCGCAATGAGAAGCCCTTGCACCACAACTAGAGAGTAGCCCCAGCTCTCTGCAACTAGAGAAAGCCCATGTGCAGCAACAAAGACCCAGCACAGTCAAAAATAATTTTTTAAAAATCAAGAGAATTCCCTTGAAATAACAAAATGTACCCCAATGTTCATTGCAGTACTATTTACAATAGTCAAGACATGGAAACAACATAAATGTCCCTTGATAGATGAATGGATAAAGAATATGTAATATATGTGTGTGTGTGTGTGTGTGTGTGTGTGTGTGTATGTAGGTATGAATATATAAATGGAATACTACTCAGCCATAAAAAAGAATGAAATAATGTCATTTGCAGCAACATGTTTGGATCTAGAGATTATCATAGTAAGAGAAAGACAAATACCATATGATATCACTTATATGTGGAACCTAAAATATGACACAAATGAAGTTATCTATGAAACAGAAGCAGACTCACAGACCTAGAGAACAGACTTGTGGTTGCCAAGGGCAGGGGAAAGGAAGGATTGGGCATTCAGGATTATATGGTATGAATGAATAACAAAGTCCTATTATATAGCTGCTGCTGCTGCTGCTGCTGCTGCTAAGTCGCTTCAGTCGTGTCTGACTCTGTGTGACCCCATAGACAGCAGCCCACCAGGCTCCCCTGTCCCTGGGATTCTCCAGGCAAGAACACTGGAGTGGGTTGCCATTTCCTTCTCCAATGCATGAAAGTGAAAAGTGAAAGTAAAGTCACTCAGTCGTGTCCGACTCCTAGCAACCCCATGGACTGCAGCCTACCAGGTTCCTCCATCCATGGGATTTTCCAGGCAAGAGTACTGGAATGGGGTGCCACTGCCTTCTCCTATCATATATAGCATAGGTCACTATATTCAATATCCTGTAACAAACCATAATGAAGGCAAATATGAAAAAGAATATATATATATAATATATATATATTATATATATATAACTGGATCACTTTGCTGTACACCAAAAAATAACACATTGTAAATCAACTATACTGGATATATAATATATACACATATTGATGCTGAAGCTGAAACGCCAGTACTTTGGCCACCTCATGCGAAGAGTTGACTCATTGGAAAGGACTCTGATGCTGGGAGGGATTGGGGGCAGGAGGAGAAGGGGACGACAGAGGATGAGATGGCTGGATGGCATCACTGACCCGATGGACATGAATCTGAGTGAACTCCGGGAGTTGGTGATGGACAGGGAGGCCTGACATGCTGCGACTCATGGGGTCGCAAAGAGTCGGACACGACTGAGCGACTGAACTGAACTGAACTGATACTATGCAGGCTTGGCAAACTTATATGGAAACTAGAAGTCTGATACACTACTGATGGAAATAGTCTTGATAAAAGCAAAACAAAGTTGGGTGGGCGGGCGCGCGGTGCTGGCTCAGCAACGCTGTGAATCGCTGGCTGTGTGGCAGTGAGTGTGCGCCTTTCCCAGCCCAACCTCAGCGTTCCACGGGCATGAGCTATAACCGCGCCATCAGCGTCTTCTCTCCCAACGGCCACCTCTTCCAATTGGAGTACTTGCAGGAGGCCATGAAGAAGGGCTGGACCATGGTTAGTGTTTGAGGAAAAGACACTGTTGTTCTTGGTGTGGAGAAGAAGTCAGTGGCCAAACTGTAGGATGAAAGGACGGTGCGGAAAGTCTGTGCTCCGGATGATAATGTCTGCGTGGCATTCGCCAGCCTCACTGCTAACGCAAGGATAGTCATCAACAGGGCCCGGGTGGAATGCCAGAGCCACCGGGTGACTGTGGAGGACCTCGTCACCATGGAGTATATCATATCGCCAATCTGAAGCAGCGCTACACACAGAGCAAGGGGGGCCGGGAGTTTGGCATCTCTGCCCTCGTTGTGGGTTTTGACTTTGATGGCACCCCCCGACTCTATCAGACTGACCTCATCAGCACATACCATGCCTGGAAGGTCAATGCTATAGGCCGGTTGCCAAGTCAGTGCGTGAATTCCTAGAGAAGAACTATACTGAGGAAGCCATTCTGGAAATGGTTCAGTCAGGTGACAAAAACACAGAGCTTGCTGTTGTGAGGCGAGATCAACCCCTCAAGATTTTACATCCTGAAGAAATTGAGAAATACATTGCTGAGATTGGAAAAGAAGAAGGAAATGAAAAGAAGAAACAAAAGAAAGCATCATGATGAGATCAGATTTTGCTTGTAACAATTTTTAAATTCAAATCATGGCTGATTTCCAAAATGATACATAGGTATTTCCATTCCATTTATCTGTACTGTCCAAGTGTCCTACAATAAATTGCCTATTTTTTTTTTAAAGCAAAACAAAAAGATGTTCAATGTCTTTACACCTTAGGGAAATTCAAATCAAAACCACAATGAGATCCTACTTCACCTTCACTAGAAAAGAATGGCTGTAATCAAAAAGACAGTAAGTATTGGTGATGTTGTGGAGATATCAGAATCTTCATACACTGCTGGTGAGAATGTAAAATAGTGTAACGGCTTTGGAAAACAGTTTGGCTTTTCTTGAAATGATTAAACACAGAGTGATCATATGATTCAATAATTTCACTCAGGTATACCTAAGAGTACTGGAAACATATGTCCATGCAAAAACTTGTACATAAATGTTCACAGCAGCATTATTCATCACAGCCAAAAAGTGGAAACAACTCAATGTCCATCAACTGATGGCTAGATAAACAAAGTGGTTCATCCTTACAGGGAATATTCCGGGCAATAAAAAGGAATGAAGTACATGCTACAATGTTACTAAGCAAAAGGCTTGCTGCCCCACTTGCACAGAAGCCAATACTATGGCACTGGCTTTTGAGGAAAGAACAAGCTTTACTGCAACATGAACCTGCAAGGAGACAGGAAACCTAGCTCAAATCTGTTTCCCAAATCTGGGATTCAGTCAAACTTTCATGAGTTGGGGGAGAATGGATTAGTATGCAGAAATGCTGGTGGGACAGGTTTCAGATGGAGGGCTTTGGAACTTGGCATTTATGGGAAGATATGGGAGGACGCTTTGGCAGTGGATCTTCTGGGCAATGGAAATTTCATTTCTGAAAGGGTTCTAGCATTCAAGTTCCAGTCATGTCTCCATAGTTTACTTCTGGGGTTTGGGGGGCATCACACTCTCTTTATAATTCCCCATGCCTAGGGCCTCACCTGCTGGAGAAGGCAATGGCAACCCACTCCGGTACTTTTGCCTGGAAAATCCCATGGATGGAGGAGCCTGGTAGGCTGCAGTCCATGGGGTCGCTAGGAGTCGGACACGACTGAGTGACTTCACTTTCAACTTTTCACTTTCATGCATTGGAGAAGGAAATGGCAACCCACTCCAGTGTTCTTGCCTGGAGAATCCCAGGGACGGGGGAGCCTGGTGGGCTGCCGTCTATGCAGTCACACAGAGTCAGACACGACTGAAGCGACTTAGCAGCAGCAGCAGCAGCAGCAGCAGGGCCTCACCCAACACAAGGGGGTTGGGGGGAACTTTAGTTCCGAGTGTCATTTAAGGTCAAAATTTTCTCTTCTGTGCATGATTTATGGTTTTGCTCTGTTGTCTCTGAAAAACAGCTCAGTATCTTATTATTGACAGAGTACGACTTGTTTCAGCTCTTCCTACAGTTGCAACAACATGGATGAACCTTGAAAACATTGTGCTAAGTAAAAGAAGGCAATCACAAAAAAACCACATATTATATGATTCTATTTATATGAAATGTCCAAAATAAGTGAATCTATAGAGGTAGAAAGTAGATTAGTGCATGCCTAGGACTGGGGGTTTGGAAAAAATAGGGAGTGACTGATAAGGTTTCTTTGGGCGGTGATGAAAAGGTTCTAAATTGACTGTGGTGATGGTTGTGCAACTGTTAATATATGGAAAAAACTATCGAACCGAACACTTTGAAGGGATGAAATGCATGGTATGGGAATTATATGTCAATAAAGCTGTTATCTTTCAAATAAAGATTGCATACTGTATGATTCCATTTATATAACATTCTCCATCTAAAGATGGAGAACAGATTAGTAGTTTCCAGGAAGGGGAGGGGGAGGGGTGGGTGTAAATACAAAAAGGCAGCAGGAGGGAGTTCTTTTTCAGCAATGGAGCAGTTCTGTATCTTGATTGTGGTGGTGATGACAACTTTCCAGAGGCGATCAAGCTGCATGGATACACATACACAGAAATGAATACAGTGTTTCTTTCTTTTTTTTTTCAAGTGGTTAAAACTGAGTAAGGCTTGTAGTCTAGAACAGTAATGTACCATTTTCCTGGCTTTGATACTGTACTACACCCATATAAGATGTCACTACCTGGGGGAAATAGGTGAGAGGTATAGGAAGCTTGTTGGATTCGTTTTATAGTTTTCTACAAGCTTATAACTATTTCAGGATAAAAACTTAAGATAGAATTACAGTTGTCCAAAATTGGAATATTTTCTCCCATGGAATGATTTCTCTGTTACCAGAGTTTTTAAAAAGCCTTGGTATCATTTAAAATTTTACAAATAATAAATGCTAGAATAGCATAGGGAACTCTACACAATACTCCGTAATGGCCTAAATGGGAAAAGAATCTTTAAAAAAGTGGATATATGTATATGTGGGCTTCCCAGATGGCGCTAGTGGTAAAGAACCTGCCTGCCGATGCAGGAGACATAGGAGACATGAGTTTGATCCCTGGGTCAGGAAGATCCCTTGGAGGAGGGCCCGGCTAACATATTCCAGTGCTCTTGCCTGAAGAATCCCATGGATAGAGGAGCATGGTGGGCTACAGTCCATGGTGTTGTGACTTAGCATGCATGTACACATGTATATGTACATATGTATATGTACACTTGAAACAGCATGGTAAATCAACTATATTTCAATAAAAAATAATAATAATGATAAACACTGAGGAAGCTGTGGATATCAGGGAAACTTCCTACAGTGTTGATTAGAATGTAAACTGGTGCAGCCACTGTGGAAAACAGTATGGAGGTTCCTTAAGAAACTAAAAATAGAGTTGCTATAATGATCCATCAATCCCACTCCTAGGCATGTATCCAGATAAAACTCTAAATTCAAAAAGATACATGCACCCCAATGTTCATAGCAGCACTATTCACAGTAGCCAAGACATGGAGACTATCATACTATGTGAAGTCAGACAAAAACAAATACCATATGATATCACTTTTATGTGGAATCTAAAATGTTATACAAATGAACTTATTTATCGGGCTTTCCAGGTGGCTCAGTGGGTTAAGAATCTGCCTGCAATACAGGAGACCTGGGTTAAGAAGATCCCCTGGAGGAGGGCATGGCAACCCACTCCAGTGTTCTTGCCTGGAGAATCCCATGGAGAAAGGCCCCTGACAGCTTGCAGTCCATGGCATCACAAGGAATCAGACACGACTGAAGCGACTGAGCATACATACAACCACAAACTTATTTATAAAACAAAAACAGACTCACAGACATAGAAAACAAAGTTATAAAAGTGTTTCCCCTCTTTGGAGGGTGGGGGAGGGATAAATTAAGATTCACAGATAGAGACTACCTTACATATAAAATAGATAACCAAAAGGTCTCACTGTACAGCACAGGAAACTATATTCAATGTCCTATGATAAACCATAATGGAAACAAATATATTCTTTGCTGAACATTAGCAACTAACACAGCATTGTAAATCAACTATGCTTCAGTAAAAAATAAGATAAAAATAAATAAATTTTTTAAAGGTTGGGTGAATCTGTGTCTGGGATACTAAAAATTGTAGAGGGCTGGCAATTGAAAAGACTTTTTTCTAAGGCAAATACCAGATCCAGCTGTTACACAAGCCAGCCCTGTCCCTACTTACAGTTTTAGGCCTGAGAATGAGGTCTGGAACGTGGAGGCTCTCAGAAATGCCTGGATGGGCCAGGCTACCCTCTGGTTCCAGGTGACCCAAAGCTCTTTATCTTCCAAGGCTGACTTGACAAACTCAGTTCTCTCTGGGCAAACCCAGCTCCAGTGTAAACAATGAAGCTGAGGCTCTGTCTGGAAAATCTTTTACTAAGATAAGAAGCAACTTCCTGCTCCAAGAGCTATTTGAAGATAGAGACTGAATCTTACTCCCTCTCGAATTCCCCGTGCCCAGGGCCTCACCCAACACAAGGGAATGGCTAGCAGAGTAGCATGCCTTACATATCACTCCCAGTCCCTGTGGGTCTCAACTCTGGCAGCACATCAGAGCTTTTAGAAATATGGCAGACCCAGTATTATACTACAAGTAGTTAAATCAGTTTGGAGTGTTCTTTTTCACTTTTGCTTTTCTATTTTATAGCATCCTCAATGTCATTCTTACATCAGGCTGGATGATGAGTTTCTGAGGGATATTTCTTACGCTGGCTCTCAGGGGAGGGTGACAGCTATCATTCCTAAGGAGGATTCAGTTAAATATGATGTCAACCAGACATCAGCTTGGAGACTCATCTAAGCTTCCACAAACTTATTGCATCTATTTTAACGTAAGTGTTAGTTGCTCAATTATGTTTGACTCTTTGTGACCCCATGAAGCCTGTCAGGTTCCTCTGCCCATGGAATTCTCCAGGCAAGAATACTTGAGTGGTTGCCATTTCCTTCTTCAGGGGATCTTCCCCACCCAGGGATTGAACCTGGGTCTCCTGCATTGCAGGTGGATTCTTAACCATCTGAGCCACATAGTAAACATAAGCCAAAAGCACTGAAAGCTGTTCAGTGTAAACAAAGCTTAATTCCTACCCAGCTCCCCAAAGGCCACCATTTGGTTTTTGTATTTTGTTGTTGGTTTTTTTTTTTCGGCCATGCTGCATCGCATATAGGATCTTCATTCCAACCAGGAATCAAACCCATGCCCCTGGCAGTGGGAGCATGGAGTCTTAACCTCTGGACTGCCAGGAAAATCCTGAGGCCATCATTTGTATCAGCTTATTTTTCCTCCCAAACATTCTCTGCAATAACACACATACATATACTCATGTAGAGATGTATTTGAGAAGACACAGACCCTTATGGGCTTTAATGTGCTTGTAAAAGCTTCTGGGGAGAAAGAAACATTTGGATATGCTGCACCCAATCTATTGCACACACGCATGCATCTACTGCATAGTGCATATTAAAATTTCTGAGTGTCCACAGCAATATTTTTTTTTGATCTGTCTCCTTGAGTAATGAGAATGAAAACCAAAATAAGCAAACTGGGCTTAATCAATCAAAAGCTTTTGCAGAGCAAAGGAAACCATAAACGAAACAAAACAAAAAGATCTCCCACAGAATGGGGAAAAGTATTTGCAGATGATATGACCAAGAAGGTATTAATGGCCCAACGGCACATGAAAAGATGCTCAGTATCACTAATTATTAGAGAAATACAAATCAAAACTAAAATGAAGTACCACCTCACACCAGTCAGAATGGCCATCAATAAGTGGTACTGAACAGCTACATATAAAAGAATAAAATCTGAACACTGCCTAATACCATACACAAAAATAAACTCAAAATGGATTAAAGAGCTAAATGTAAGATTGGACATTCACAGGCAGAACACTCAACATAAATCGCAGCAAGATCTTTTTTGATTCGTCTCCTAGAGTAATGAAAATAAAAACAAAAACTAACGAATGAGACCTAATTAAACTTAAAAGCTTTTGCACAGTGAAGGAAACCATAAACAAAATGAAAAGACAACCCTCAGAAAGGGAGAAAATATTTGCAAATGAAGCAACCCACAAGAGATTAATCTCCAAAATATACAAATAGCTCATGAAGCTCAATATTAACAAAAACTCCAACAACCCAATTAAAAAAAATGGGCAGAAGATATAGACATTTTTCCAAAGAAGACATACAGGTGTCCAAAAAGCACATGAAAAGATGTTCAACATTATTAATCATTAATGAAATCAAAACTGAAATGAGGTATCACCTCACACTGGTCAGAATGGCCATCATCAAAAAAAATCTACAAACAGATCCTGGAAAGGCTGAGGAGAAAAGGAAACCTTTCTACACTGTTGGTGGGAATGTAAATTGGTGCAGCCACTATGAAAAACAGTATGAGGTTGCCTAAAAAACTAAAAATAGAGTGGACATATGATCCAGCAAACCTACTCCTAGGTATATATCCAGAAAAGATGAAAACTCTAATGTGAAAAGATACCTGCACCCCAATGTTCATAGCAGCACTATTTATTCAGTATAATCACCAAGACATGAAAGCAACCTAAATGTCCAACAATGAATGGATAAAGAAGATGTGGTATACACACACACAATGGAATACGGCTCAGCTACAAAAAAGAAATAGTACCATTTGCAGCAACAAGGGTGGACCCAGAGATTATTATACTAAGTGAAGTAAGTCAGACAAAGGCAGATACTATGTGATATCACTAATATGTGGAATCTAAAAAAATGATACAAATGAGCTTATTTACAGGACAGAAACAGATTCACAGACACAGAAAACAAACTTTTGGTTACCAAAGAGGAAAGAGGAGAGGGAAATAAATTAAGAGATTAACACATACTATATATAAAGTAAACAACAAGGGCCTAGTGTATAGCACAGGGAGCTATACTCATTATTTTGTAATGACCTATAATGAGAAAACCTTAAAAAGAATACTGGAGTGGGTTGCCATTTCCTACTCCACTTAAAAATAATATATATGTATATTTAGGTGGATCGTTTTACTATACAGTTGAAACTAATACATTGAAAATTAACTGTACTCAATTGAAAAATAAACCAGTTCTGTTTCTCACAGTTTTTGAACTTAGAACTTTCCTTTTGGGGGAAATTCTTTAAGACTTCTAGTGCCGGCATTTTTGGGCACACCATCTAGATGACTACTGACATAGATGGGTCTGTCATAGCTGATAAATTAGTGAACACGTCTTCATTCCTGGACATCCCCGGTCCCTTGTGAGCCTTTTCCTCTTTGAGTCCCAGCTACAACATTCTGGGCTCATAGTCCCAGAGAATGGGGATTGGGGCAAGTTGTACAGTGACAGAAAAGTACAAAAGACACAAAAGTGACACAAAAAATCTGATCTAGATTTCTGACTTTTGAGCTACATCAAAGCAGCAGCTGAGGTATAAAGTCTAGAATTGCAGTTCTAATGCCTCTGGTAATTCAAACTCCTTGAGGACTAAAATCTTGACTTATTCGTTACTGTATCCCCAGTCCTTGGAACAAAGCCTGGTGCAAAGATGACCCTTAATACACACTGAACAAAGGAAAGGAGGAGGACTTACTTCCTTTTAGGAACCCTCCCCAGATTAGGCTGAACCAGGTTCTATAGTCATTTGAGGAAATGGTACTTTGGCCTTTTGGGTCCAAAAGATACCACTCCCCCATCTCTACCCCACAGACACACAATTAGTAAATAGATGCATGCCATGTAGGAATGTCCAGCCTGGCCTCTCTGGCTACATACCCACGTTCTTCACTGTCCGCTGGCCATGTCTAGCAGGACAAAGTGGACACAGCTGGCATTCCTCTCCCTACAACTTGGCTCTAACTAGCCCTCCCTTCCCCTCAGGTACACCTTAGTCTGTTGCTTCCCAGGATGGTACTTCCCTCCTCTGACATCCCCATTCATGAAAAGGGCCCCTCTCCCATCGCTACCTGAACCCCACTCAGCTTTTCCAGGCAGAATCAAAACACAGCGATGGATTCCACCCTCCAGTACCCTATGGCCACCACTCCTAGCGTAAACGGGCAGCGTTGAGAACTGAATGCAGGAGTATCTGAGGGGAGGGGAGAAGTGAATTTGGGGACCGCATGAGAGGAGGTGCCTGTGGAACGTCTAGGAGGAGAGGAAGCTGCGCGTCTCAGACTTACTCCTTGCCAGCTGCCTCTGCTCGCCGGCCTAGATACCATCGACGCCTCGGGATTCCCGCTATCTCATTGGTCGATATTTCCTCTGCCCGTGCGTGGGAAGAAGGGAGAACCGTGGTCCCTTGAGATCTCGAAGGCTGTTTCCCTGGTGACTGTAAGCTGGCTGCACACGAGGCGCCCACGTGGGCCTCCCCCAGCCCGCTCTAGGAGATGGGATCTCCTTGGGCAGAGACTGCTCCATCTGTCGTGCCTGAAAACCGGAAACCGGATCCACCCTGCTCCCTAGTGCATCCGCAGCACCAGCGCAGAAAGGAGGCACTCAGCCTCCATCGGCACTAGAGTTTGTGGCCACAGCTTTTTCTTTCGCATCATGGCCTTGGATTAGTCTCTCCTCACATCAGAGAGAAGAGATTATCAGAGATGATCCAGAAGCAGTTTCGGCTTCAGAAGCAGAGAAATGAGCGGTTCATCAGGAGCCTGGATTCCTGACCTGGCCCTGTATCCTACCTCAGTTTCCTCATCTGTAAAATATGAGTATTGAGACTTGGAACATGGGAGAAGGGGTGGAGGGTCATTAGAGCCCCTTCCAGCCTGTCTTCTAAGCCTGGGATCTCTTTCAATGCCCAGTTGTCTTTGAGGGTTTCAGATAAAAGGACTGAATCAGAACCTAGGTAATTTCCAGTGCTTCTAATGAGCAAGACACTGAGTGACCTTTCAGTCTACAAATGAGGAAACTGAGGCTCTGAAAGGTCACTCAGACTCAGACTGAGGACTGTGAACCCCTCTTCCATGGTGTGTCCCTATAATTAGGAAAAACCGTATAGAGTAAGTGCCAAGTACACGGCACGTAATAAAAAAAAATCACTATAGTGTATTTAATTTTTAATAAAGAAAATATATTCTTATTAAGTGTATTCAGTGTTGTGTCCCTAAGCTTATTCTGTTAATTCTTTTTTCCCTTTGTCTAGTCTGGCTTCTCCAGTTCTTCTCCCCCATCCCTCCCCCATTTCTGTAATTCCCAGGGGCTCAGCTTATTTCTCTCTCATCTGGGTCACATCACAGTCCCCTCCTTGAGATCTGTACTCCAGCCTCCTGTAGAGCTGAATAAAACCATATGTCTTATTATTTTTTTTTTTTAATCATTTGGCCACAGAGCAAGGCATATGGGATCTTAGTTCCCTTCCAGAGATGGAAACTGCACCTCCTGCACTGGCAGTATGGAATCTTAACCACTGGACAGCTAGGGAAGTCCCTAAACCCTATCTCTCTTCTTGACTTCACTATGCTCAAGCCAAGGCCACACAACTTTACTATATTAGGGATTTTGTAGTATTTACTGTAAGGGCTTCCCATTGGCTCAGTGCTAGAGAATCTGCCTGCAATGCAGGAGACCTGAGTTCCATCCTTGGGTTGGGAAGATCCCCTGGGGAAGGAAATGGCAACTCCAGTATTCTTACTTGGGAAATCCCATGGACAGAGGAACATGGTGGGCTACAGTCCATTCAGTCATAAAAGAGACATGATTTAGTGACTAAACAACATTTACTGTAGGAATACAGTGGCGGACAAGAAAAAAAGGAATTGGGATAATTACAAAGCTCAGGAAAATGATACCAAGATGAAACATGACTTCTCTGCCAGGCATCCCACTGGGTACTGGCCTAGGCTCACTTTTCAGCTCAAACGCCATCTATACAGATCATTTCTGAATCTCTGTAGCCAACTCAGATCTCTCCTGACCTGTGGCCTCAACTGTGTACTGTGAAATGTGTTCATTCTTTCACTCAAGAACATGTGTCTCTCTCCACTTCTCTGGGTAGTTCTTGGGAGGAATAAGCCAGTGAAAGTCCAGTCCCCACTTCTGATCTAGTAGCCTGGAGAGGGATGAACTAGGCAGGAACCAATCTACCTCTGCCAACAGGAATAAGGATACTATGTAAGAGAATCAAATCCCTTAAAATACACATTTTGTTGATTCTGATGATGCTTTGAGAACCACTGGACTCTGTTTCCCACGTCAGTTGTTTTTATTCAGTTGCTAAGTTGTGTCCAACTCTCAGCCACCCCATGGACTGAAGCACAACAGGCTCCCCTGTCCTTCACTCTCTCCCAGGATTTTCTCAGATTCATGTCCATTGAGTTGGTGGTGCTAGCTAACCATCTCATCCTCTGCTGTCTCCTTCCCATTTTGCTTTCAATCTTTCCCAGCATCAGAGTCTTTTCCAATCTGTCAGCTCTTCATATCAGGTGGCTAAAGTATTGGAGCTTCAGCATCAACTGAAAGTAGACCCCAGAGCAATGAAGCCTTGGTCCAAGAGGGGTCCATGTGGAACAGAGAAATCTTTCCTTGTGCTGTGTTCACCTTCCTCACTCTTCTAGTTACTTTATGACTTCTGGAACCCAAAGCTCACAAAACCTTTCATGAAAGGGCCACAGTTTACATCATCACATCTCTCATGGATCTCTTTCTCCTCAAAATGTACCTTGAAGTTTTTCCATAAGCTCTTCCCTCTGCCTAGACTCTACTCTGCTCCTTGTTCCAGCTCTGCCAGCTACATTTTCACCAGGCTATTTGCTGTTTCCCATCCTTCTGATCTCAGCTTAGACATCACTTCCTCTAGGAAGGCTTCCTGAACTTACTGCTTATCTGTCTTCCCCAGTATCAAGCATAATACCTGGCATAGAATAGATGCTCTATAAATACTTGTTAAATTTAAAAAGTGGTGGGGCAGGGGACTTCCCTGGTGATTGAGTAGCTACCTCGCTCCCAGTGCAGGGGGTCTGGGTTCAGTCGTGGTCAGGAAACTAGATCCCGCATTGTTCAACTAAGAGTTAACATGCCACAACGAAGATCAAAGATCCTGAGAGCTGCAACTAAGACCTGGTGCAGCCAAATAAATTATTGTTTTTTGTAAATGAGGAATTCCCTAGTGGTTCAGTGATTAGGACTCAGCACTTTCACTGCTATGAACCTGGATTTGATCCCTGGTTGGGGAACTAAAATCCTGCAAGCCATGCAGTGCAGGACAAAAAATTAAAACAATTAAATGGTCAATCTGTGACTGTTCTTTCTGATAATGACTATCCGGTAGACAGTATTATCTTTGATTTTGTCCCTCCTAGTTTGAAGGAATAATGCATACCATATGTTTATTACACATGTTTATTATAGAATTTTTATCTTTATGTTCTCTGTAACAAGATAATGGGAATGTAGCCCATTTCAAAGTTTTGTACTTTTTATAAACAAATTAGAAAAAAAGGGAGGCCAGATAACAGCCCTGTGTTGGGTTTACCAACAGTTCAGTTTGAAGACTGTTTCCATAGAGATCTGGCCTCCCCTATTCCAGTGACAACCAACAGTCATTCTCAACCATAGCTCACCTGGAAGTCTTAAAAAATACTCATCCCCAGAAATTCTATGCAATTGGTCTAGGGCGTGGCCTGGGCAACAGATTCTTGGAAGTTCCTCAGGCGATTCCAACGTGCAGCTAAAGTTGAGAATCCCTGTCAGATTGAAGCAGAGCGTCATCAGTGTTCCCTCCTGGCAGACTTGTAAGAACAGCCCTGGTAGGACAATGGAGTGGGTTTCCATTTGGGTGACACATTACTGGTACTGGCAATCTGACTGGCAGTGAGCAGTGCCAGCAATCTCAGCAATAACAGTTCTAGACAGCTACAGGTAACCTAGGATCATCAACCTCAATAGGTGGCAGAAAACCAGCTCTGGTCTCATTACCAAGAGGCTTAGAAAGGGAGACTGATCTTTAGTCAGACTACAAAAGCAGCTGAAAGAGCTGAGTCAGGACAAAGCAGGATAAGGAGGCTTGTGCTGCCCAGGTTTGTACAAATGTCAATCTCAGTTTCTTCATCTTTAAAATGTTGATAAAAATACTACCCATGACTTCTCTGATGGTACAGTGGATAAGAACCCGCCTACTAATGCAGGGGACATGGATTCAATCTCTGGTCTGGGAAGATTCCACACGCCAAGGAGCAACTAAGCCCACGTGCCACAGCCACTGAGCCTGAGCTCTAGAGCCTGCAGGTCACAACTACTGAGCCTGCGCATCACAGCTACTAAAGCCTGCACACTCTAGGGCCTGCAAACTACAACTGCTGAAGCCTGTGCTCCTAGAGCCTGTGTTCCACAACAAAAGAAGCCACCACAACAAGAAGCTCGTACACCACAAAGAAAGAGTAGCCCCTACTTACTACACCTTGAGAAAGCCCTTGTGTATCAGTGAAGACCCAGTGAAACAAACAAACACAAATACTATTTCTCTTATAACCCTTTCAGACTTCAGACAATACTACAAAGCTACAGTAATCAAAACAGCATGGTATTGGAACAAGAACAGACATATGGCCCAATGAAATAGGATAGAGCGCCAAGAAATAAAATTCACACATCTATGTCAATTAGTTTTTGACAAAGGAAGCAAGAATATATTAATACAATGAAGAAAAAACCAGTCTCTTCAGCAAGTGGTGCTGGGAAAGTTGGACAGTCACAAGCAAATCAGTGAATCAGTGAAGTTAGAACACAGCCTCACACCATACACAAAAACAATATCAAAATGGCTTAAAAACTTAAATGTAAGACCTGATACCATAAAACTCCTAGAAGAGAATATAGACAAACATTCTCTGACATAAATTGTACCAATGTCTACTTTTGTTAGCCTATCAAGGCAATAGAAATAAAAGCAAAAACAAGCAAATGGGACCTAACTAAACCTATAAGCTTTTGCATAGCAAAGGAAACCATAAACAAAGTGAAAAGACAACCTATGGACAGGGAGAAAATATTTACAAATGACACAACCAACAAGAGCTTAATTTCTAAAATATGCAAACAGCTCACACAACTCAATAACAGAAAAACAAGCAACCCAATCAAAAAGCAGGCAGAAGATATGAACAGATATTTCTCCAAAGAAGAATAGGCACGTGAAAAGATGTTCAACATTACTAATTATTTGAGAAATGTAAATCAAAACTACAATGACCTCACAATGATCAGAATGCCATCATCAAAAAGTCTACAAATAATAAATATTGGAGAAAGTGTGGAGAAAAGATAACCCTCCTCCACTGCTGGTGGGAATGTAAATTGGTGCAGCCACCATGGAAAACAGTATAGAGGTTCCTCAAAAAACTAAAAATTGAATTGCCATATGTTCCAACAATCACATTCCTAGGCATACATACAACTCTAACCCTAACTGTAATTCAAAAAGATACATGTACCCCAACGTTCAGACCAGCACTATTTACGATAACCAAGACATGGAAATAACGTAAATATCCACCAACAGATGAAAGGATGAAGAAATGGTATAAATATATACAGTGGAATATTACTCAACCACAAAATAGAATGAAATAATGCCCTTTGCAGCAACGTGGATGGACCCAAAGATTATGATATCAATACTAAGCAAACTAAGTCAGAGACAAATATATGATATCACTTATACATGGAATCTAAAATATGACACAAATGAAATGCAAAGTAGGAAGTCAAGAAACACCTGGAGTAACATGCAAATTTGGCCTTGGATGTGGAATGAAGCAGTGCAAAGACTAATAGAGTTTTGTCAAGAAAATGCACTGGTCATAGCAAACATCCTCTTCCAACAACACAAGAGAAGATTCTACACATGGACATCACCAGATGGTCAACACCGAAATCAGATTGATTATATTCTTTGCAGCCAAAGATGGAGAAGCTCTATACAGTCAACAAAAACAAGACCAGGAGCTGACTGTGGCTCAGATCAGGAACTCCTTATTGCCAAATTCAGACTTAAATTGAAGAAAGTATGGAAAACCAGTAGACCATTCAGGTATGACCTAAATCAAATCCCTTATGATTATACAGTGGAAGTGAGAAATAGATTTAAGGGCCTAGATCTGATAGATAGAGTGCCCGATGAACTATGGAATGAGGTTCGTGACATTGTACAGGAGACAGGGGTCAAGACCATCCCCATGGAAAAGAAATGCAAAAAAGCAAAATGGCTGTCTGGGGAGGTCTTACAAATAGCTGTGAAAAGAAGAGAGGTGAAAAGCAAAGGAGAAAAGGAAAGATATAAGCATCTGAATGCAGAGTTCCAAAGAATAGCAAGAAGAGATAAGAAAGCCTTCTTCAGCGATCAATGCAAAGAAATAGAGGAAAACAATAGAATGGGAAAGACTAGAGATCTCAAGAAAATTAGAGATACCAAGGGAACATTTCATGCACAGATGGGCTCGATAAAGGACAGAAATGGTATGGACCTAACAGAAACAGAAGATATTAAGAAGAGGTGGCAAGAATACACGGAACAACTGTACAAAAAAGATCTTCACGACCCAGATAGTCATGATGATGTGATCACTAATCTAGAGCCAGACATCTTGGAATGTGAAGTCAAGTGGGTCTTAGAAAGCATCACTACAAACAAAGCTAGCGGAGGTGATGGAATTCCAGTTGAGCTGTTTCAAATCCTGAAAGATGATGCTGTGAAAGTGCTGCACTCAATATGCCAACAAATTTGAAAAACTCAGCAGTGGCCACAGGACTGGAAAAGTTCAGTTTTCATTCCAATCCCAAAGAAAGGCCTGCCAAAGAATGCTCAAACTACCGCACAATTGGACTCATCTCACATGCTAGTAAAGTAATGCTCAAAATTCTCCAAGCCAGGCTTCAGCAATACGTGAACTGTGAACTCCCTGATGTTCAAGCTGGTTTTAGAAAAGGCACAGGAACCAGAGATCAAATTGCCAACATCCACTGGATCATCGAAAAAGCAAGAGAGTTCCAGAAAAACATTTATTTCTGCTTTATTGACTATGCCAAAGCCTTTGACTGTGTGGATCACAATACACTGTGGAAAATTCTGAAAGAGATGAGAATGCCAGACCACCTGACCTGCCTCTTGAGAAATCTGTATGCAGGTCAGGAAGCAACAGTTCGAACTGGACATGGAACAACAGACTGGTTCCAAATAGGAAAAGGAGTACGTCAAGGCTGTATATTGTCTCCCTGCTTACATAACTTCTATGCAGAGTACATCATGAAAAACGCTGGACTGGAAGAAACACAAGCTGGGATCAAGAGTGCCAGGAGAAATATCAATAACCTCAGATATGCAGATGACACCACCCTTATGGCAGAAAGTGAAGAGGAACTAAAGAGCCTCTTGATGAAAGTGAAAGAGGAGAGAGAAAAAGTTGGCTTAAAGCTCAACATTCAGAAAATGAAGATCATGGCATCCAGTCCCATCACTTCATGGGAAATAGATGGGGAAACAGTGGAAACAGTGTCAGACTTTATTTTTTGCGGCTCCAAAATCACTGCAGATGGTGACTGCAGCCATGAAATTAAAAGACACTTACTCCTTGGAAGAAAAGTTACGACCAACCTAGATAGTATATTCAAAAGCAGAGACATTACTTTGCCGACTAATGTCTGTCTAGTCAAGGCTATGGTTTTTCCTAGGGTCATGTATGGATGTGAGAGTTGGACTGTGAAGAAGGCTGAGCGCCGAAGAATTGATGCTTTTGAACTGTGGTGTTGGAGAAGACTCTTGAGAGTCCCTTGGACTGCAAGGAGAGCCAACCAGTCCGTTCTGAAGGAGATCAGCCCTGGGATTTCTTTGGAGGGAATGATGCTGAAGCTGAAACTCCAGTACTCTGGCCACCTCATGAGAAGGGTTGACTCATTGGAAAAGACTCTGATGCTGGGAGGGATTGGGGGCAGGAGGAGAAGGACACGACTGAGGATGAGATGGCTGGATGGCATCATGGACTCGATGGATGTGAGTCTGAGTGAACTCTGGGAGATGGTGATGAACAGGGAGGCCTGGCATGCTGTGATTCATGGGGTCGCAAAGAGTCAGACACGCGACTGAACTGAACTGAACTGAAATGAAGTTAATCACAAAACAGAAATAGAATCACAGAAATAGACAACAGATTTGTGGTTGCCAAAGGAGGCATGGGAGAGGAACAGATTGGGAATTTGGATTAGTAGATGCAAATGATTATATATACACAAAATATAAACATCAAGTCCTATTGTATAGCACAGGGAACTATATTCAATATCCTGTACTAAATCATAATTGAAAATAAATACTACCTGCATTGTTAGTAGTTACATAGAATAAACAATTTAATGTATATGAAATGTTACTAAGTGGTATGTAAGTTTTCACTGCTACTGTGGTTTGGAACAGTGAGGAAATAGGACAGTGTTTCAGTGGATAAAATAAGATTTTTTACACATATTTCTTCCCTGACCAATCTCCTCATATGAAGAGGTTCACAGTTTACATTGTTTTGAGTTCCTATTATAATAAAAAAAAATAGTGATGCTGTACTGTCTTAGTGTAAATGAACTTCAGCTTCATAAATCATGTAATTTTCATGTCCTAACATGCTTTATGTTCTGTCAAGCTTCTGATCACTGCAGTTTCCTCTTTGGAACATCAGCAAGGCATTGGGGTTTATACAAAGTCTTGCTGTATTGGGGAGCGCAACTCAACATGCTGGATCCAAGGAGTGGGTTTGGAAGGAACCCAGGTTTCTCTCTACCAACCAAATGTTGTGCTTATATCTTCAGCCTGGCCTTCTTAGTTAGCTTATTGGAAAAAAGACACTAAGGAGGCTGAAACTTTGGGGCCAGGTCAGTGGGGAATGGCAGATCCTGTCTGTGTGAGGTCACTAGGTTACCTATCCTAAAGAGAGATACAATGGTGAAGGCACCCACCTGCTGTTCTCCAGGGATGCTGACCTACACAAATCAGGTCTGTGGTATCACCATGGCTCCTCCTCTGCCTCTTGTGGTGTTGACTCTTCAGATACGAAATGTGGAACACAAGCGTGGCCACTCCACTTGCTGACAGAATTAAACTAGAATACTCTGCCCTCGAAGGGAAATCCCATTTCTCTCATGAAGAAAAACGGCCTGAGAACTGTCAACAATTCTGATTAAAAGCTACTGACACAGGGGAAAAACAAACTTGATCAGAGCAAGAGAGACTGTAGACTATTTTCTAATCCCCTGGAAAAGTCGGCATCTTTTGAAATGATTTCTTGTACCTGAAATCCAAATTCTGAAATTAAGTTCCTGGAACATAGCAAAAGCAGGGCAGTGACAATTATTGGTGTCTTTTTGTCTGTGTTGCTCAAGGATAAACGCTTTACATGTGTGAATCATTTAAAATCCTCAATTCTTAATCCTTACAAAGTATCTCATTTTTTATTTGTCTGTAAAAGGAAGTCCTTATACTGAGATAACACCTCCATAGTAGCATGGCTAACACAAGGTTGGGGCCAGAACATCATTCCAGATCTGTCCATAGACACTGAGTTCTCAGGGGAGGCAAGTCATCTGTTTACCCAGGACAATGAGACTGTCTAAGGTTGAATAAAATGCATGCGTGCTACATTGCTTCAGTGATGTCTGACTCTTTGCAAGCCTATGGACTGTAGTCTGCTAGGCTCCTAGGTCCATGGCATTCTCCAGAAAGAATACCGGAGTGGGTTACCATGCCCTCCTCGAATAAAATGACTAAATGTCTTTTTAAAGATAAGGGTTTTATAGAAAAGTCAGAAAATACATAGGAGCAACTGGAAAAATAATCATTTGTCATGACCATCCAAGTTACCACAGGAAACATTTTGGGGTTGTATTAATATTTGAAAATATTAATGTTTCTCTGTTTTTGTCATGTGAGCCTTTATAGTGAGGTTATTTTTCTAGGTCAATAAGTATAGATTTATATCATCTACAGTTGGCAGGGTGGTATCTCAGTATACACATGTCTCCTAAATTATTCATCTAGTTTCCCTATCATTAGACATCTATATGGTTTCTAATTTTTATTTATTACAAATGGTGTTCAATGAATATCTTTGTACATATTTGGTGCTTTTATTATAGCTTTCTTAGGGGAAAATTTTTCTGGAAATTGCAAAGTCAAAGGGAATGCACATAACTTTCTTGGAAAACAAACTTTTGATTTTATTTTTGAAAGATTAAAAAAATTTTATTTTATGTTGTTTTGGCCATGAGGATGTTCTGGATGACCATTCGAGGATGTTCACTTAGTCCAGTATCCATAATGAACACAATATCCTTATGTACTGATGGATCAGACTGTGCTGGTTTGAGCAGGGGCAGCAAGAGCAAGAACCCTGGCTGAATTTTCTTAGATGGCTCCAGTAGAGCTGCTAGTGACCCATTTTGCTTTCTCGAATGCAAGAAAGGCTCCAAAAACAAACTTTAATTTTTTCAACTTTTTGGCTGTGCTGTGTGACATAGGGGGATCTTAGTTCCCCAGTTCAGTTCAGTCGCTCAGTCGTGTCCAGCTCTGCGACCCCATGAATCACAGCACGCCAGGCCTCCCAGTCCATCACCAACTCCCGGAGTTCATCACGTCCTTCGAGTCAGTGATGCCGACCAGCCATCTCATCCTCGGTCGTCCCCTTCTCCTCCTGCCCCCAATCCCTCCCAGCATCAGAGTCTTTTCCAATGAGTCAACTCTTCACATGAGGTGGCCAAAGTACTGGAGTTTCAGCTTTAGCATCATTCCGTCCAAAGAAATCCCAGGGCTGATCTCCTTCAGAATGGACTGGTTGGATCTCCCTGCAGTCCAAGGCACTTTCAAGAGTCTTCTCCAACACCACAGTTCAAAAGCATCAATTCTTTGGCGCTCAGCTTTCTTCACAGTCCAACTCTCACATCCATACATGACCACTGGAAAAACCATAGCCTTGACTAGACAGTACAAGGAATCAAACCCTTGTACCCTGAATTGGAAGTGCAGAGTCTCAAACACTGGACTTTCAGGGAATTCCCCCAAAACAAACTTTTAGCTTTAAGTATGGCGCTAGTGTAAAGAATCCATCTGCCAATGCAGGAGACATAAAAGACACGGGTTCAGTCCTTGGGTGGGGAAGACCCCCTGGAGAAGGGCATGGTCACCCACTCCGGTATTCTTGCCTGGAGAATCCCAAGGACAGAGGAGCCTGGTGGGCTACAGTCCATAGGGTCGCAAAGAGTCGGACACGACTAAAGCGAGTTAACATGCGCAAGCACATGTCATGTATACAGAAAGCTCACAAACGATAGGTGGACAGCTTGACCGAGTATCAAAGGGAGCACACCTGTGTAAATATCACCCAGAACAACAAACAGAAAGCTATGAGCCCCCAACCCCTTTCGTGCTTCCTCTCAACCTTTCTTGCTCTCACCTTTCCAGACGTAACCACTCTTCTAAAGTTTAACATCACAGATTGATTTTGACTCTTAACATTATGTAAACGTTTTCATTCAGTGTACATACATTTGTGTCTGATTTCTCTCACTATGATCTTTGTGAGCTTATGTTGTCAAGTATAGCAGTAATTTATTTTCACTGATGTATTTTTTCATTCTAATAGTGAATTTTTGCAAATGAATTCTCACGTGCAGCCATCATATCAGAAGCAAACTTTGTGCTTTCTATCAGTCATTGCTTTCCATAAAGGGGACCTCTCTCCTATTTTCCCAATTCTTGGTGTATCTTCGCATGTTATTTTCATAGAGATGTACTTTAGTATCATGAGCTAAAAATCTTAGGAAAATGAATGTCAGCATTTTGATTTGGATAGTGCAGGACACACAGGTTAATTTAATATCTTAATTTTCAGAATTCTCCTGTGTTTATTAAAATCCATGTTTCTTAACAAAGCTTTACAGTTTTCTTCCTGTCACTTTTACACACTTAATTTTATAAATAAAATTTATTCCTCGGTAGTTTATACCTTTGGTCACTTTTGTGAATGAGATCTTCTTCCAGGGAGGTCTTTCAATGACATTGTACAAAAGAAGTAAATGAGTACCTTTCAGAAATTCAGTATCTTACAGAAATTCTACCCATTTCGGGACTTCCCTGGCAGTCCAATCGTCATTTTGTGCTTCCAGTGCTGGGGGTCACAAGTTCAGTCTCCGGTCCAGGGACTAAGATCCCACATGCTGAGTGACCAAAAAAAGAAAAAGAAATGAGAGGAATTCTGCTTGTCTCCTTTGTTTTTAAATGACTACTTAGAACAACCATTTAGTTGCTTAGCAACATGTCCCCTTGGCTTTTTATTCCTGGTGGTACAAAGACAACATAGAATTCTGAAGAACTCCAAAATTGCATGGTGGTGTTGGAAGCTTTCCCATCCCAGGAGTCACTGTAGAAGTTTTCCACTCACATTGATGGGGAAGAACACCTAAAGCCTGGGTGCTTTTGCAGGTACTTTTTATGTACCAGGTATTACTAAGTGTGGAGAAGACAGATAGATGATCCTATAGGACACCTATAGAACTTTCAGTTTCCTATGGAGAGAGAGTCAGCCAGGTAACAGCAAGAAACTTCCAGCAGGGGACCCACAAAGGGAAAGGTGCTGAGGTGGGAGGCACATTCAGAGAAGGGAAAAGAATGCGGCTGGCTGTAGTGAGAGAAGGGTGTGTCCAGAGACAAGTCATGAGTGGGGACATGTAGGCAGGATTATCTGCTGACACAATGCTCTTCCCACTCTAGGTGATTGGAAGAGACCCAGATGAATGCAACAAGCTGGGGACTGGCAGGCAGGTGGCCCTGGCCGAAAGGTGGTATGGATCCAGGGATACTGAGTCTTTAGCTCCAGGGCGGCCTCCTTCTAGCTGTGGGAATGAGATGTGCTTGCCTGATAAGTCGCTTCAGTCCTGTCCGACTCTGGGCTATAGCCCGCCAGGCTCCTCTGTCCATGGGATTCTCCAGGCAAGAATACTGGAGTGGATCCTCCTCCAGAGGATCTTTGCAACCCAGGGATCAAACCCCCATCTCTTATTCTCCTGCACTGGCAGTTCAGCCCAGTGGCTGAACTCTCCCTGGGCTCCATATTGAACAGGATATCTGGCATTGTAGCTTCCTATTTGATTCTGTAAAAAATATTACTGGTGATAAATTACATATACAATGGATAGACAACAAGGTCTTACTGTATAGACCAGGAAACTATATTCAATGTTCTGGGATAAACCATAATGGAAAAGAATATACATATTTATGTATATATACATATACATATATGGTCTGTAGCCCACCAGGCTCCTCTGTCTATGGAATTCTCCAGGCAAGAAAAGGAGAATTGCCATTCCCTTCTCCAGGGGATCTTCCCAACCCAGGTATGGAACCCAGGTCTCCCACATTGCAGGCAAATTCTTTACCATCTGAGCCACCAGGGAAGCCCAGATTAGGGGTCAAACCCATGTGTCCTGCGTTGGCCAGTGGGTTCACTGAGCCACCAGAGAAGTCCTGTCTTATTCTTAAATTACATTTACAATAAGCAGCAAGTTGGAACAGTGCAGCTTTTGGTTCCTCTCCCTGTTAAGCATTTAACCATCTGTAAGTGAGTACATGAGAAGCAGCTTCTTCAAAGGACCTTTTAGAAATATGGGCAAGGCTTTTGTCATGGGAGTGACATCACTCTCCAATCTGATGCGGTAATGAGGCTTCCCTGATAGCTCAGTTGGTAAACAATCTGCCTGCAATGCAGGAGACCCTGGTTCAGGAAGACCCGCTGGAGAAGGGATAGGCTAGCCATTCCAGTATTCATGGGCTTCCCTCGTGACTCAGTTGGCAAAGAATCCACCTGCAATGCGGGAGACCTGGGTTCGATCCCTGGGTTGGGAAGATCCCCTGGAGAAGGGAAAGGCTACCCACTCCTGTACTCTGGCCTGGAGAATTCCAAGGATTGTATAGTCCATGGGGTCACAAAGAGTCGGACATGACTGAGCAACTTTGACTTTCACTTTTTTTCAATGAAACAGGAGGGAAGCATGTGGAGCACAACCTTTGAAAGAATGACATAGCCAGAAGACACAACGTAAACTGATTAGAACCAAATAGGGCCAAGAGGGTGGACGAATTGACTTCCACTAGACCTTGAGCCTCAGTATAAGATTATTGTAACACAGCACCACACTAAATGACACCCCCCCACCCCTCAGTGTCATGACAGATCTGAAGCCAACCATAAAGGGTCAAAGGAGGGCAATGGCCCAGTTCCTGGAAATTCCCATGCCTTCCCTAAAAGAGCTGGAGTACTCCTCTTCATTAGCCTATGAAATTACCCACCCTTGTAAAAACTGACAACCCTGTACCCTGGTGCCACTCTCACCTGAGTGACCACACTGTCTATGTTTCTCTCTAAATACATCCACTTCTTACCTATCACTTGTCTTTCACTGAATTCTTTCTGCCATGAGACATCAAGAACCTGAGCTTCATGAAGTCTTGAGATCAGGTGTATGATCTCAGTTAAAAGACTCTGGGTTCAAGTCACAATCTGAGTTACACAGTTTCAGTAAGTAAATGGCTCTGTCTTGGAGGAGGCAGCCCAGTGAGGGAGAGGGTATTTTTGTACACATAGAATTCCTCTGATTCACACTCTGTGGTGTCCTATGTTCCTGTGACAGACACCCAGGCATTCCAAGCACTCCCCTCCCAGAAAGTTATTGTGTGATGCCAAAGAGATAAAGCATGGGGAAATGCTTTCTAACTGCAGAGCCAGACAGGCTGGGGGGTTATAATCAGGTTGAGGGTCTTTCTGGGGTACCTGAGCATCTGGGGAAACAGGTAACCCACCGAGAAAGTGGAGGAAATGTCAAAACTGAGGAGATGACTGAGGCAGCTGGAAGTTAAAGAAGACCCGTAAAACTTAATTTTTTTTCCTAAGCTGGTCTGTCCATAGTCAAAATTTCATACTACAGCAGAAACTAATATGATGTGGTATAGCAACTATACTGCAATAAAAATTATATTTAAAAATACATTGAAGGAAGAAAACATGATATAGTTTCCAGTAATGGAAATATATTAGACATAATTTGAGCAAGGACATAGTGAAGGACAGGGAAGACTGGTGTGCTGCAGTCTAAGGGATCCCAAAGACTGGGACACAACTTAGCAATAACACGTTCACTTTCATATCAAAGGAATAATGTCAGTGAGTCCAGACTCTTGCATCTTCCCATACACAGAAAAGTGTGAAATTCCTTCATTTGGGATATCTGGTTTTCTTTAATTTATAATTATCTTTTGATGTTCAGACTACCTGTCCTTTGTTGCAAAACTGCTATACAACCTAGCTCCCCACTCACCTCCTTGGAGCAGTTCTCTTAGGGGTACTTGAGATGCTGCCTTCCAGGTTTGAAGTCTCAATAATTCCTGCCAAATGAAGCAGAACTCTCAACTTTTAAGTTGTGAAAATATTTTTGAGTTGACAAACCCAACTAGGGTCTGTTACCTCAATGGTTAGCAAGACATGGAAGCCTGAGGTCTGGAAGAGCAGGGATCCAGGGATACTGGACTGGTTCCCAAAAGGTAAAAGGAATGGAGAGCAGGGGAGGGTCTAAACTGTTCAGCCTAACATAAGACGGACGCAGAAGGAATGATAATGCTCTGGCTCACCTCCCTGCCCCAGGCATCCTTGTTTGAGTGCCAGCTCTGTTACCCTGAGTACTAGCACTCTAGATACATAAAGCACAGTATACCAATCAAAGGAAATCAGACATTCATCTCATCTAAGGAAAATTTACTGACACCCTCCTTTGGGCCAGGAGTAGACAGATACTGGGAATCCGAAAAGGATTTCAGGAGAGAGGATGACATAACACAGTGAGGTAAATGCCCTGAATTAAGCCCAAGGGGTCCCAGGAGCCCAGAGGAAGAGCAAGCTGGCTCACTTTTCCTGGGTGGGTACCTGGGAAGTTGTCACAAAGGAGTTGCTGGAGTTGGGCTCTGCAGACAAGACAAGGTATCACAGATCTCCTTGTAAGGGGCAGGGGATTCCCAGCTTTGAAGAGCCAAACAACCAGGATCAGAAATCTGTGTGAGCAGATGTAGAGAACAAATGTATGGATACCAAGGAGGGAGAGGGTGGCATGGACTTGGAGATTGGAAATGACATATATATGCTACTATAAAATAGATAACTAATGAGAACCTACTGTACAGCACAAGGAACTCTGCTCCATACTCTTTGGTGACCTATATGGGAAGGAAATCTAAAAAAGAGGGAATATGTATAGGTATATGTATACATAAAGAAGGCTGAGTCCACAATAATCGATGCTTTTGAACTGTGGTGTTGGAGAAGACTCTTGAGAGTCCCTTGGACTGCAAGGAGATCCAACCAGTCCATCCTAAAGGAAATCAGTCCTCAATATTCATTGGAAGAACTGATGCTAAAGCTGAAGCTCCAATACTTTGGCCACCTGATATGAAGAACTGACTCATTTAAAAAGACCCTGATGCTGGGAAAGATTGAAGGTAGGCGGAGAAGGGGACGACAGAGGGTGAGATGGTTGGATGGCATCACTGACTCAATGGATGTGAGTTTGAACAAGCTCCAGGAGGTGGTGAGACAGGCAAGCCCGGCGTGCTGCATTCCATGGGGTTACAAAGAGTCGGACACGACTAAGCCACTGAACAACAATAATATATACCTATAGATGATTCACTTTGCTCTACAGCAGAAACCAATACAACGTTGTAAAGAAACTATACTCCAATTGAAAAAAAAAGTCCGTGTGAGCAGTAGACCCAGGCAGGCAGATGAAGACGCAGATGAAGTAGTCCGTAGAGGGCTGGTCCTCCTTCCAAACCTTCTTCTTGGGGACAGCTTGTACTAGGCCCTAAGTTGGGGCTAGGTCTGCATGTCTGGGCATTCAGATGGCCTGAGGGAGAGACGAGTGGGGCTGCCAATCAGGCAGGCTCTGAAAAAATTGATCTGCTATCAGATACACTTCCTGGGGAAAAGTGTGGAAAATATGGACTGGAGTGTGGCCTTTCCAAGAAGCAGAAAAGATAGGCAGGCTCCAAGGCACTGGTTCATGCTTGACCAGAGAGAAAGGTTGAGCAACAAGCAGGCTGGCCCCAGTCTACCCTTCCCACCCACTCCACCCTCCACATTGTCTCCCACCGCTGGTTGTGCTTAGCAGTGTGGTGAGATCTGCACACTGAGGATGCTGGTAAGTTTTTGGGTCTGGATGAAGTAACCAAGTGGGGCTTTCAAGCTCAGCATCACCTGAGGAACCCTGTTAAACACAGATTACTGAGGCACCCCTCCGGGATCTATGGGTTTGTGGTAGAGCCCCTCAAACTCTACTGTATACAAGTTCCCAGGTGATCCAGTTCTCAGGATTGGTTTTTTTGTTTGTTTGTTTTTAATTGAAGTCTAGCTTCATAATATTATAAAAATTTCAGGTGTACAACATAGTGATTCACAATTTTTTTTTGCTCTCACCATGCGGCTCGAAGAGTCAGACATGACTGAACCCAGCACATGTGATGTGTGGGGTGGAACCTGTGCCCCATGCAGTGGAAACCAAAAGTCTTAACCAATGAACCATCAGTTCAGTTCAGTTCAATTCAGTCATTCAGTTGTGTCCAACTCTTTGTGACCCCATGGACTGCAGCACACCAGGCCTCCTTATCCATCACCAACTCCTGGAGTTTACCCAAACTCATGTCCATTGAGTCAGTGATGCCATCCAACCATCTAATCCTCTGTTGTCCCCTTCTCCTCCCACCTTCAATCTTTCCCAGCATCAGGGTCTTTTCAAATGAGTCAGTTCTTCTCATCAGGGGGCCAAAGTATTGGAGTTTCAGGTTCAGCATCAGTCCTTCCAATGAACACTCAGGATTTGATCTCCTTTAGGATGGACTGGTTGGATCTCCTTGCGGTCCAAGGGACTCTCAAGAGTCTTCTCCAACACCACAGTTCAAAAGCATCAATTTCTTTGGCACTCAGCTTTCTTTACGGTCCAACTCTCACATCCATACATCACTACTGGAAAAATCACAGCCTTGACTAGACGGACCTTTGTTGGTAAAGTAACGTCTCTGATTTTTAGTATGCTGTCTAGGTTGGTCATAACTTTCTTTCCAAGGAGTAAGCATCTTTAAATTTCATGGCTGCAGTCACCATCTGCAGTGATTTTGGAGCCCCCCAAAATAAAGTCTGCCACTGTTTCCACTCTTTCCCCATTTATTTGCCATGAAGTGATGGGACCAGATGCCATGATCTTAGTTTTCTGAATGTTGAGCTTTAAGCCAACTTTTTCACTCTCCTCTTCACTTTCATTAAGAGGCTCTTATTTCTTCACTTTCTTCCGTAAGGGTGGTGTCATCTGCATATCTGAGGTTATTGATATTTGTCCTGGCAATCTTGATTCCAGCTTGTGCTTCCTCCAGCCCAGTGTTTCTCATGATGTACTCTGCATATAAGTTAAATAAGCAGAGTGACACTATACAGCCTTGACATATTCCTTTTCCTCTTTGGAACCAGTCTGTTCCATGAGGGAATTCCAATGAGTCACAATTTTTTTTAAATGTATTTATTTATTTTTAGTTAGGCTGGATCTTCACTGCTGCATGTAGGCTTTCTCTAATTGCAGCAAGCAGGGGCTACTCTTTGTTTCAGTGCCCAGGTTTCTCATTGCAATGGCTTCTCTTATTGTGAAGCACAGGCTCTAGAAGCTTGGACTTCAGTAGTTGGGGCACAGGGGCTCAGTTGCTCCATGGTATGTGGAATCTTCCCAGACCAAGGATTGAACCTGTGTCCCCTGCATTGGCAGGCAGATTCTTAGCTAGCGCACCACCAGGGAAGTCCTGATTCACAACTTTTAAAGGTTATATTCCATTTATAGTTATCAGAAAATATTGGCTATATTTCCTGTATTGTACAATATATCCTTGGAGCTTATTGCTTATCTTGGTTCTCATGTTTTCAGAACTGACGTGACCCAGGTCTGGCCTCTCTTTGACAGGGGCCCTGTGGCTGAGGAAGGACGGGGAATTTGGAAGCTGGAACTGTGCTTGTGGGCTGACTTGAGTGACTCCTCATTTTCTATCACAATAAAAAGGTCATCTGGGGAAATTCCCTGGGAGTCCAGAGGTTAGGACTTTTCCATCCAGGTTCAATCCCTGGTCAGGGAACAAAAATCCCACAAGCCACATGGTGTGAGGTGAAAAAAAAAAAAAAAAAGAGAGAGAGAGAGAGAGAGACAAGGCTCATTCTGAGTCCCAAACAATACCTGTGATGGGTAAACTGAGAGGTGAGACTCAACATCAGTTATCATGCCCAAACTTAACATTGTAAAATGTGTTTATTTTTCCTAAAATTATCATGGCTGTGACCTAAGAACCTCACCTACATCAGGACTCCCTGGGATGCTTCTTTTAATGCAGACTTCAGATGTTCTGAATCTTGGGTTTTTGTTCAGTTGCTCAGTCATGTCCAACTCTTTGCGATCCCATGGATTGCAACACACTGGTCTTTCCTTCCCTCACTATCTCTTGGAGTTTGCTGAAACTCATATCCTTTGAGTCTGAGCCATCCAAGCATCTCATCCTCTGTCACTCTCTTCTCCTCCTTGCCCTCAATCTTTCCCAGCATCAGTGTCTTTAATGCATCATTTTTATACATTTTAATACATCTTGGGTGATTCTTGGGTACCCCAAGGAGTTTGAGAACCTCCAACTTATGCTGAGGAGTGAGTGGAAGATGAAAAAAAAAGTCATTCTTCATTGTTCTGGCTTGCTGTTGGACCACTAAGCTCTCGGTTTAGTCTTCTTACTGCTAGCAGTGCTGGAGGAACCTCAATTCTCTGGAAGGTCATGACTTACCAGCTTCACTTTTCCAGAAGGCAACTTCTGGGTTGGCAGACTCCTAGCCACATGCACGCCAAACGCCACCTCCTGGCCACATAGTTTTGTCACTTTTTTCCTCTAGTGGTGTTAATCTGATCCTCCCACATCTGTGTTCAGAATCTTTTTAATGTCAGAAGGAAATGAGATTCTCTTGCATTTAAGAAGTTTGAGTGTCTCTTTAAATGTCTCAGCTACTTGTGATTTTGCCTTTCCGGTGTTTTGGAATGAATTCTCCAGAAAAATAGGTTCAGGCATTTCTTTGGTAAAAGTGAAATGCAGGTTGGGTGGATCGCTTCTTCCTTGAGTGGAGTCCTTTCTTCAGAAGCACTGCATCTGCCAGGGTGTGACTCAGAGCGCAGCAGAAACCTGCAGTCCTAAAGGATGTTTGTGGTGGGTACCCATGTGCAGTTCCCTTCCATGGCTTCAGTTCAGCAGAGTGTGGTTTTCTGTGTGCATTTAGCATTTCCTGAAGAAATCACACATAAGCAAATGCAAAATTCCCATTATGCTCAGATTGTTTCCTAATATATCAATTGTGCTGCACAAATTTGTGCCTCTTACAGCAGATCTGACTGCAATGCATAATTAAGAATGTGCTGATGTGAAAATACCTTTGAAATAAATTGTAGAGTGAAATAACCAAGGCTAAAAAAAAAAAAAAAAAGTGCTGCTTCTCAGTAAGCTAGTGGAGAAAGTGTCTGTGGATTCAGAAAACCTGAATAACAACTTGAGATTTCCTCTGCGTCTTGTTGATTGTCTGATCACTTTTATCACAGCATCCTGGAGCTGGAGGGTGTCCTAGTGATTTCTTCCCATCTCTGTGCACCCTGAGCACACCAAGACTATTAAAAGGTAAGCTAATGCACATGACACCTTTGAAAAGTCTATTTCAGCAAACATCAGTTTGAATTGGGCAGTACCAAACCAAAGCAGGCTTCCCAGGTAGCACAGTGGTAAAGAATCTGCCTGCCAATGGAGGAGATGCAATAGATTCCGGTTTGATCCCTATGTCAGGAAAAGGAAATGGCATCCCACTCCAGTATTCTTGCCTGGGAAATCCCATGGACTGGTGGGCTACAGTCCATGGGGTCACAAAGAGTTGGACACGACTGAAGAACTAAACAACAACAACAAAACGCAAAGCAGTGAGGAGCACACAACCAACAGGAACTGGGGAAAGGCTTTTATAGGAAGATGTGGAAATAAAGCAATGATTTCATTGGCTGTAGCCTGAGCAGTTGCCTTTGTGGGGGGAATCTACTTGGCTGTTTGTCCTTAAATTTTGTTTTCTGGGAATTGAGCTCATTAACTCTGGCCTAGGTTTCAGTTTGTTTATACAGGCTATCACAGCATTAGTGCCACCTCAGTCCATAGCTTTCCTTAGGGTCCACTCTCACTGCTGTACATTCTATGGATTTGGACATGTGTGTAATGGTACGTATCCATCATTATAGTATCATCTGGAGTGTTTTCACTGTCCTCCAAACCCTCTGTGCTCCACACAGTCATCCCTCCCTGCTCACTAACCCCTGGCAACCACTGATCCTTTACCATCTCCATAAGAATGTCCTGTACTTGGAATCATACAGTATGTAGGCTTGTCAGGTTGGTTTCCTTCACTTAGTAATATGCATTTAAGTTTCCTCCATTTCTTTGCACAGCTTCATAGATCATTTCTTAACAGTGCTGAATTATATTTCACTGTCTGATGTACCATAATTTATCCATTCACCAGAACTTTTTCATCTCCCCAAAAGGAAATTTTTGTACTCATTAAACACTCTGCAAGTCCTGGTCTTCCCAGCCCGTGGCAACTGCTCCTCTTTTTGTCTCTATGGATTTGCCTATTCTGGATATTTCATACAAATGGAATCTCATTAATTCTTTGTACTTTCCTCATTATTCAGTCTTGATTTCATTTGTTCTTCATTTCCAGCCTCTCCTCTTTCCTAGGTCCCCCAGGCTTCCTTGCTACAAACATGATACTGTGTTATCTTTCCTTGGAAAATTTATGCTGTAAACCCATATGAATGTGGCAGCTTAAAGCAAAAAGAAACATTTTAAATCATATTTCTGGGCCTGGCTCTGACCCACCCTCCAACCTGAGTCAGCCTCAGAGTTACCCGGAAAGTGTCAAGAAAATGCAGATTCTAACTTCTCGCCCAGAAAGTCTCGTCCAGGGTGTCTTTGGACACCCTTGGACGTATGTCTTTTTGTTCATGCACACTTGTGAGCACTTTGGGCAGGGCTGGAAGTAGAGTAAGAGCAAGCCCTGGGGCATAGCACTTAGGAAGCGCTTGCCCTGTCCCCCTTGTCTCACCCCAGTCCAGGCCCTGCACTGTGCTGTGCGCTTAGTTGCTCAGCTGTGTCCGACTCTTTGCAGCCCCACGGACTGTAGCCTACCAGGCTACTTTATCCATGGGGATTCTTCAGGCCGGAATACTGGAGTCGGTTGCCATACCCTCCTCCAGGGGACCTTCCCAACCCAGGGATCGAATCCAGGTCTCCTGCATGGCAGTTGGATTCTTTACCATCTGAGCCACCAGGGAAGCCCAGGCCCTCCACTAGAGACTCCTAAAAATGTGTGGAGGAAAAATGGGTCTTTCCAGGGAGCTGGAGCCAGTGGCCAGTGTCAGAAAAACACAGGTTATAAGGCCTCTTGACTTAAACAACATGGCAATTCAATGCGTTTTCACTGTTATCTTCATTTTTTTTTCACTGTTATCTTTAAAATCTTGTATCTTAGGCCTTCCCTGGTGGCTCAGTGGTTAAGACCAGGCTTTCACTGTTGGGGTGTGGGTTTGATCGCTGTTTGGGGAACTATGATCCCACATGCTGTATTGTGCAGCCAATAAAAGAAAAAAAAAAACCCTCATATCTGTAAAGGTCACATGCACAAGGCCATGTTTCCACCTAAATTTCAGACCTAGAGATGTCTAAGAACTATTCAGAATTAGTGACCCTCACTTTTCTCAAATGGATGCTTTCTAAGATGCTGTATTAATTTCCTAGTGCTGCTGTAACCAAGTACCATAAGTGAGGTGGCTTAGAGTAACTATTTCCTCCCAGTTCTGGAGCCCAGAACTCTGGTAAGGTGTTGGTAGGGCCAGGCTTCCTCTGAAACCTGTAGGGGAGAACCTCTCCTTGCTTCTAGCTTCTGGACTACTGGCTATCCTTCAGATTCCTCTGCTTGAAGCTTCATGACCCCAGTCTCTGTCCCCACAGCCTCATAATCTTCCTCTCTCTGTGTCTGCGTCTCTATCTCCAAATGTCCCTCTCCTTATCAGAAGCCCTACCCCAATCTGGCAGGATCTCATCTTAACTTGATTACATTTGTGAAGTCCTATTTCCAACAAGGTTATTTTCACAGGTTACAGATGGACAGCCAGGAAGTCTTCCATACACTTTTTAAATAAGCCAGTATCACTTAAAAGTTCTTGATAAAGCAGCATAAAGTCATTAATGTTATCAAGTCTTGATCCTTGCCTACACATCTTCTTAATATCCTGTGTATGAAATAAACATGTATAAAGCATTTTCGTGGCATACTGAAGTATAGTGATTGTCCACGAAAAGCAGTTGAGCTATTGTTTGAATTACAAACTGAGTTGCGTTTCCATGGAACACTGTTTTTACTTGAAAAGAACATCTGCCAAACTAGAGTTATTCACATTTGAGTATTTAGCAGGTATTTCCACAAAAATGAATAAAGTGAAGACAACTGACAGCATTTGTTGCCAATGATAAAATCTGATCCTTCAAATAACAATCAGAATTCTGGGAAACTTGTGCCTACCACCATGCACTTGACAGTTTCCCAATATATAAAGACTTTTCTGATAAGATCTATAGCCATATTAACAAAGGTGATTTTTTTATATTACATAATGAAATGTGTCAATTTTTGTGAGGTTTGAAGAACTCAGTAAATAAGTGTTTTCCACATCTTTAATCCATGATGTTAAGAAACCACGCATGGGTAAAAAGATCTATTTGAAGTACAAAATGAGTTTTAATGTAGCAGAATATGAAAAGTTCATTGATACAGTTTTGGATTACACATTACAATTTGGGAAACTACCACTTGTGTAGTGTTGGGGTAGTATGAAACAACAGCCACAATTATATAAAAATCATCTAAAAACAAAATATCATTCCCCTTTCAAACTGCATAACAGTGAGGATGAACTTTCTTCAAACGGTTTAGCCAGAGCAACAAATAGCAACAGACTAATAAAGAACTGTGATGCTGGAAAAGACTCTTGAGAGTCCTTGGACTGCAAGGAGATCAAATCAGTCCATCCTAAAGGAAATCAGTCCTGAATATTCATTGGAAGGACTGATGCTGAAACTGAAACTTCAATACTTTGGCCACCTGATGCGAAGAACTGACTCATTTGAAAAGACCCTGATGCTGGGAAAGATTGAAGGCAGGAGGAGAAGGGGATGATGGAGAATAAGATGGTTGGATGGCATCACTGACTTGATGGACATGTGCTTGAGTAAGCTCTGGGAGTTGGTGATGGACAGGGAAGCCTGGCATGCTGCAGTCCATGGAGTTGCAAAGAGTCAGAAATGACAGAGTGACTGAACTGAACTGAGCTGAATAAAGAATCAGATGAGAATCAAATATCTTCTATTAAGATCAACTATCTTCTATTAAGCTAGGCCTTAAAACATTTTTAATTAAAAAATCCATTCTTCTCACTAAATGCTTTCCTATTTTGAAGAAGATGTTTATTTTCTATTTTTAAAAAAATGTTACTGTTTTACCTAACATGAAATGGGTTTATTATTGGTATTGTTCTGGCCCCTCCCATGGAAGTACATGGACCCCATGCTTAAATTTTGGCTCACAAAATTTAGATAAGAGCTAACTAACACCTACCCTACTGAAATTCTTCCAGGAAATTGCAGAGGAAGGTAAAATGCCAAACTCATTCTATAAGGCCACCATCACCCTAATACCAAAACCAGACAAAGATGCTACAATAAAAGAAAACTACAGGCCAATATTACTGATGAACATAGATGCAAAAATCCTCAACAAAATTCTAGCAAACAGAATCCAACGACATATTAAGAGATCATACATCATGATCAAGTGGGGTTTATCCCAGGGATGCTAGGATTCTTCAATATTTGCAAATCAATCAATGTGATACACCACATTAACAAACTGAAAGATAAAAACCATATGATTATCTCAATAGATGCAGAGAAGGCTTTTGACAAAATTCAACACCCATTTATGATAAAAAAAAAAAAACACCCTCCAGAAAGCAGGCATAGAAGGAACATACCTCAACATAATAAAAGCCATATATGATAAACACACAGCAAACATTATCCTCAATGGTGAAAAACTGAAAGCATTTCCCCTAAAGTCAGGGACAAGACAAGGGTGTCCACTCTTACCACTACTATTCAACATAGTTTTGGAAGTTTTAGCCACAGCAATCAGAGAAGAAAAAGAAATAAAAGGAATCCAGATTGGAAAAGAAGAAGTAAAACTCTCACTGTTTGCAGATGACATGATCCTCTACATAGAAAATGCTAAAGACAGCACTAGAAAATTACAAGAGCTAATCAATGAATATAGTAAAGTTGCAGGATATAAAATTAATACACAGAAATCCCTTGCATACCTATACACTAACAATGAGAAAACAGAAAGAAATTAAGGAAACAATTCCATTCACCATTGAGATGAAAAGAATAAAATACTTAGGAATAAATCTACCTAAAGAAACAAAAAACCTATATATAAAGAAAACTAAAAAACACTGATGAAAGAAATCAAAGATGACACAGATAGATGGAGAAATATACCATGTTCATGGATTTGAAGAATCAATATAGTGAAAATGACTATATCACCCAAAGCAATCTATAGATTCAGTGCAATCCATATCAAGCTACCAACAGTATTTTTCATAGAACTAGAACAAATAATTTCACAATTTGCATGGAAATACAAAAAAACCTTAAATAGCCAAAGCAATCTTGAGAAAGAAGAATGGAACTGGAGGAATCAACCTGCCTGACTTCAGACTATACTACAAAGCTACAGTCATCAAGACCATATGGTTCTAGCACAAAGACAGAAATATAGGTCAATGGAACAAAATAGAAAGCCCAGAGATAACTACATGCACCTATAGACACCTTATCTTTGACAAAGGAGGCAAGAATATACAAGGGAGAAAAGACAACCTCTTTAACAAGTGATGCTGGGAAAATTGGTCAACTACCTGTAAAAGAATGAAACTGGAACACTTTCTAACACCACACACAAAAATAAACTCAAAATGGATTAAAGATATAAATGTAAGACCAGAAACAATAAAACTCCTAGAGGAAAACATAGGCAAAACACTCTCTGACATAAATCACAGCAGGATCCTCTATGACCCATCTCCCAGAGTAATGGAAATAAAAGCAAAAATGAACAAATGGGACCTAATTAAACTTAAAAGCTTTTGCACAATGAAGGAAACTATAAGCAAGGTGAAAAGACAGCCTTCAGAATGGGAGAAAATAATAGCAAATGAAGCAACTGACAAAGAATTAATCTCAAAAATATACAAGCAGCTCATGCAGCTCAATACCAGAAAAATTAAAAACCCAATCAAAAAATGGGCCAAAGAACTAAACAGACATTTCTCCAAAAAAGACATACAGATGGCTAGCAAACACATGAAAAGTGTTTATTAACATCACTCATTATCAGAGAAATGCAAATCAAAACCACAATGAGGCACCATCTTACGCTGGTCAGAGTGGCTGCTATCAAAAAGTCTACAAATAATAAATGCTGGAGAGTGTGTGAAGAAAAGGGAACCCTTTTACACTGTTGGTGGGAATGCCTCCTAGTATAGCCACGATGGAGAACAGTGTGGAGATTCCTTAAAAAACTGGAAATAGAATTTCCATATGTCCCAGCAATCCCACTGCTGGGCATATACATCGAGGAAACCAGAACTGAAAGAGACATGTGTACCCCAATGTTCATTGTAGCACTGTTTACAATAGCTAGGGCATGGAAGCAACCTAGATGTCCATTGACAGATGAATGGACAAGAAAGCTGTGGTACATATATACAATGGAATGTTACTCACCTAGTAAAAAGAACACATTTGAGTCAGTTCTAATGAGGTGGATGATACTGGAGCCTTTTATACAGAGTGAAGTAAATCAGAAAGAAAAACACCAATACAGTATATTAATGCATATATATGGAATTTAGAAAGATGGTAACCATGACCCTATATGTGAAACAGCAAAAGAGACACAGATATAAAGAACAGACTTTTGGACTCTGTGAGAGAAGGTGAGTGTGGGATGATTTCAGAGAATAGCATTGAAACATGTATATTACCATATGTGAAATAGATCACCAGTCCAAGTTTGATGCATGAAGCAGGGCACTCAGAGCTGGTGCACTGGGAAAACCCAGAGGGATGGGATGGGGAGGAAGGTGGGAGGGGGCTTCAGGATGGGGGACACACGTACACCCATGGCTGATTCAAGTCAATGAATGGCAAAAACCACCACAATCTTGCAAAGTAATTAGCCTCCAATTAAAATAAATTAATTAATGTAAAAAATTTTGGCTCACAATTTGACACACCACACACACCAACAGGGTATAAAGAATTCTATTACTCCACATAATGAGGCTTTCTGGGAAAAGCAGGGCAGGCTCTCAAAGAAGGTCCAAACACAGCTTACAAAGGCTGAGAGAGGTGACTGATTTGGAGTGTTTTGGTGGTTGGAGGGTGGAACTGGGCCAAATTGGCTGTGGTCTGAACTTTTTGTTGGTGCAAAGGGAGGCAGCTCATTGAGCTTTGTTATTGCCTTCAGTTGTAGGGCAAGAGGGCCAAGTAAGGGACAGAGGTTGAAAGATGTCAACAGTCAAATAGCAAGAACAGAGTTAGACTCCTTACTAAAATTCACTCCTGATATTGGACCAATGACTGAAATGTGCCATGCTTCATTTAATTGAATTTGAACCTGTAATGAATAGTCTATCATGGTGTTCTACAAAGCCTGCAGCCTGAGACTGGTTTAGGAGGTGAAAGGTCTATTTAATACCTATTTGGGTTCAGTGTTCTGTATTTTGCAAAATGAAATGTGTGCATTGGTCACTATCAATAATATTTCAAACTGCAATAATGGAAGTAAGAAGAATCTTGGTGAACCCTCACACTGTGGCTTTTGTAGGTGCAGAGGTATGTGTGACCTTGGTTTATATATTTAAGTGTCAGTGAGGCTACAGATTCCTAGAGTTTTTACCTATAAGGACACAACCTTGGATCAGGAATTGTTGCTGCCATTGGCTGGACCAGATGGCTAACCACTGGAAATGAATGACTCACATGTCTGCAAACATGTGCAGCTTGGTCCAGGGCTAAGATGACCGCCTGAAGTATAGCTAATTATGCTGATCCTTGTGTCCATCCTTAGTTAGGGATGACTCTGTGACGGGAAAGAAAAATAGCAACTCTCCAGCAAGCTCCATCTTGTGACCGACTGCATTGCTGTCTGTAAACCATTCAAACTTCCTATTCACTGTATGGATTCCAAGTAGCCACAGGGGTCTGGAGAGGGGTGACCTCATCCAGCATGCATCTAGTAAAAGCTACGAGACATCTGACCCACAGCTAACCTGAAAGGGAATCTCAAAGCCATTCTCCAGGTCCTAAACATCAATTATCAAAACTTTCAACAAAGGTTGATTACAAGTGTAAAGGAGGCTTGGGAGGACTCAGCAAGTGCAGCACAAAGCAGCACAGCTCAGAGTGTAAGTGCCCCAGTAGACAGGAACACAGCTCAAAGAAGTACACAGCCCAGCCAGCCTGTGGTGCTCAGAACGTGTGCTCACAAGCAGGCAACAGAGCCACTGGCATCTCTGTTTGTGAAAATGAAGCAAGAGTCTCACAAAACATTAGTTTCCATCTATCATGTGATAGCTCTGATTTTCTCCTCTATCATTTTCTCTCTCCTCCTGTATCAAGTGCCAGTCATGCCCACAAATAGTTCATTCACCAGGTAACAAGCCAAAGCAAGAGAAGAGAGACCCTAGGTAGTAGTCACCAGCCTGATACCCCATGGTTGGGTTCACCTTGCCTCCTTGGGGTGATCACATTTATTCATACAAAAAATAAATAATTAATTATTATTTAGTTATGCCACACTGTGCACCACGTGGGATCTTCGTTTCCTGACAAGGGATCAAACCCACACTCCTTGCACTGGAAGCTCAAAGTCTTAACCACAGGACTGCCAGGGAACCCCTGCATTTTCCCTCTTTAAATACAAGAAGAGGCAGGCAGGCCACCACTGAATTTCCCCTGGTTATTATTAGTCTGGTTGTTGGCTAACAATGGAGAGAGGCATTTAAATGCAACTTTTTTTTTTTTCTTTTATGGTATTTCTGGTCTCTGTTAGGCAGAAAGTTAGAAGTTAATTATACAAAATAAAAAGGAGTTCATTCCTGCATCAAGGCATGGTAGGATATTTTTTGAGGTTTAGTGACTAGGAGAATAAGATGTGTGTATTTCAAAATACACTAAGCATTTAGGTTCAGAAAACACTTTGCCAAATACCCCTTGGATCTAAAACAAGAATTCACCTTGTCCTTGTGTGACATGTCTGGGAGGGTTAATGTTTCTGACCTTAAAGAAACTGCCCAGGAGACGGGGCTGAGAGCAGGACAACAAGACTGTGTGAAGACCTGTTGTGACAGAAGCTGACTATTTAGAAGCTTTACAATCAGAAGAAAAATGAGCTTGAGAAGAAATATGGAACAGCAACAAATCACCATGCTACACAGTGAGCCCTCCAGTTTCTATGAAAGATGAAAACTCTGTCATTTGAAAAGGCAGAAAAAAACAAGCATTCTAATGATGAAAACTCTTAAGATTTTCTGTTTGTGAGAAACAGGGATGAAAATAGCATCTAAGTTACTTTAAAAAGGTCACAATCTTAGAAGAGCTGTGGCTTGCAACAACAGCAAAGCAAAAAAACAACCCTGGTTTAAGCTTATTGACTTGTGTAAGACTTAGTAAAATGATTTCAAGCACATATTTTTATTTTCTTAGGACATACTTTTCAAAAGTAGAAAGAATATGTGTTGGGCTGCACCCCGTGGGCCTGCAGGGACTACACTTGCCAGCTTTAAGGCAGAATAAAGAGGGAAATTGCCTCTCAGAGTACAGTGGTTGGGACCCTGAGCTTTCAATGATGGGGTTCAGGTTCAATTCCTGGTCGGGGAACTAAAGATCTCACATGCCACACAGCATAGCCAAATAGTTTTTAAAGAGAGAGAAAGAGTCTCAACTCAGTGACAAAGATGTCAGTGGTTTAATGGATGAGAGAGCTTGCATATATGAAGCAGGGTCCTGGGCCTGTAGCGAGTCTTCACCGTATACAGCTGACAGCGGACAGGACACAGCAGCAGGCCTTGCTCCTGGGGGAAGAGGAGATTGTCCATGGGCTCACTGGTTACCTGGGAAACCACCAATCCTTTGATAAGAAAAATTACTAGCTAGAGCCTGGGGCAAGTATGTAGGAAGGTCAGTCAGGTGAATATGGTGTAGGTGAAGCAAGCATCACTGGTCAGGCAGGGCATGTACCTTTCCCGTGCCACCTAGAGCTGTTGTGAGAATCAATTAAATTGACAAACAAAATAAAACAAAACAGAGGCAGTAGCCAGGTCAAAATATCTCTGTGCTATGAATCGCAGAGTTGCACACAACTTTGTGACTGAACAACATGAACAAAAGAAGAGAGATGAAAATATTTACTGCATGAGGGATTTCCCTGATGGTCCAGTAGTTAAGAATCTGCACTCCCAATGCAGAAGGCATGGGTTGGATCCCTGGTCAGAGATCTAAGATCCTGTATGCTCCATGGTGTGGCCTAAATAAATAAATAAAATTAAAATTTTAATATGTGAAAATGAAAAATTAGGTTGGAGTCTACCTAGCTCTGGGCTTTCCTAGCAGCTCAGCTGTAAAGAATCTGCCTGCCAATGCCGGAGACGCAGGAGATGAGGGTTCGACCCGTGGGTTGGGAAGATCCCCTAGAGAAGGAAATGGCAACCCATTCTAGTATTCTTGCTGGGAAATCCCATGGACAGAGGAGCCTGGAGGGCTACAGTCCATGGGGTTGCAAAGAGCCAGACACAACTTAGGGACTAAACAACAACTACCTACGCTCGAGTTGTGATATATTTGTTCTTTTGCCAGGTTCAGTAAACATCTGTTGTTTTGGTACAGATGTTGGACATCCTTTAAGGGGAGAATGTATTGGATATTTGTTGTAGTTGCTGTTGTTTTTACACAGTTTTACTCTGTGGTGATGGTACCCTGAATTTTGCTTTGGGGAGCCACCCCTTTCCCACACTTTGAGCCCACATGCTTCAGGTGAATCCACCATGGCTCCTGGAAAGAAGTATGTGACCCAGGCTAAGTTGATCAGCACACCTATGTCCCCTGACAATAGTAATTGATTCAGAGAAGAACACATGAATCAAATGAGACCAATCAGGGCATAAAAGATTCAATACCAAGAAATTGAGCCCATTGGTGGGTTACCTGGACTTATTTTTTCTCCTTGGGTGTGAGTAAGAATAGAGCTACTGCTATAATACGTTCCTGGCAGAGAATGCAAAGTGTTACAAGCTCACGGAGAATTCAGCAATATCTAAAGAGACTGACGATAGAAGCAATTCATAACCCATGATTTTTTTCCCCTATAAAAGGTGTTATTGGGACCTTTAATTAAATCTGTAGCTTTTAAAGTGAAATATACAGCGAAATCAAGAAAACTTGAGTTTTTATATCAAGTTTAATATCTTGTTTTTAATCATTGTTTTTCGATAACTATATTGTGGTCAGTATTCTTGTTTTTAGATAATGCACACTGATGTGTTTAGAGATTAAAAAGTTATTACCTTCATGACTCATTGCCTGTGGTTGAAAAAAAAATGCCATTATACACATACACATGCAGATGGTAAAAGAATGAAAAAGCAAATGGGATAAGAAGTTAACTGGGGAACCTGATTAAGGGGTGTGGTACAGCAAGAAATATATTTAGTCCTTGTCATGGTTTCTGACTCTGAGCTCCTTTAGGAGGGTTTTGTGTAAGTGTGTGTGTGTGTGCATGCGTGCTCAATTGTGTGTGACTCCTTGTAACCCCATGGACTGTAGCCCACCAGTCTCCTCTGTCCATGGGCTTTCCCAGGCAAGAACACTGGAGTGGGTTGCCATTTCCTCCTCCAGTGGTTCCTGACCCAGGGATGGAACCCACGATTCTTGCATGTCCTGCCTTAACGGGTGGCTCTTTCACCACTGCACTACTTTTAACCCTTGGCATTTCCTGAATGATGGAAATGGCTTGTTATTCATAAGGAGCCCCTTTTGTGCACACCTGAGTACATTCTAATGAGTTGACTGAGGTCAGGCCCCAAGATAACCCCTGGATCAAGCTGGTCACCAGAAAGGCAGAGGGATGAGAAAGCTGGAAATTTCAGCCACACCTACCCACCTCTGGGAAGGTGAGGAGGCTGGCAATTAAGCTCTATAAAAACTCTTCAACAAGATTTGATCAGCTTCCTAGTTGGTGAAAGCTTCCCCACATGAGGAGGTGGTGCACCCCAGTTCCATGGGAACAGAAACTCTTCTCCTCAGGACCTTTCCAGACCTTGCCCATGTACGTCTTCATATGACTGTTCATCTGGAAATAAATATTTTTGAGCTCTGTGAGTCATTCTAGCAAGGTAACTGAACTTGAAAAAGGGGTTATGAGAATTTCCAGTTTATAGCCAGTTGTTCAGAAGCATCTGGAATTTCTGTTGGCATCTGAAAAGGCAGATGCACTCTCATAGAACTGAGCCCTTCAGTTGTGGAATCTGACACTATCTTTGAGTAGTTAGCGTCAGAATCGAGTTAAATTGTAGGACACCCAGCTTGTGTAGCAGAATTGCTTAACGTCTGGGAAAAAACCATCACATACTTGCTGTCAGAAGTGAAGTGGAGTGCGTGAGGAGGGGAGTGAGGGACACACAAAGGAAGTGAGTTTTCCTTTACAGAGCGGACACAGAAATAAGTCTTGCTATTCTCATAACCTCTGTAAATCTGTAATTATGTCAAAACAAAGTTTACTTGAGCAAGTGCAGGGGAGGGAGTAGGAAATGGCAACAGAGGAGGAAAAAGAAGAAAATTACTGTGGGCAGCCACCTTAAAACCACACTGGAAAAGGCTGTCTCCGAATGGAATAAACCCAGAAGCAGCAGTGTGAGGTGGATCCAGGTGATTTTATATTTTATAGTAGGCAGTCAATAGATACTCATTAAGAACGATTGAAGGAAGAAAGGAAGGGAGGGAGGGAGGGTGGAAGGGGAAGACAGACATTTTGTTTATCATAATTAGATCCTTTGCCTGCATTTGTGGATTAGCAAGCCACATTAAAAAAAAACCTATAAAAAGCCATTTTTGAAATAATCAAGAAAATTTGCATAAGATTTGGGTATTGCATGTTATTTACTGAAGTTCCTATTAATATTAGTGTTTTTCTGTGTGTGTGTGGTGCTCACTCGCTCTTTGAGACACCATGGACTGTAGGCCACCGGATTCCTCTGTGCATGGAATTTTCCAAGCAAGAATACAGGAGTGGGTTGTCGTTTCCTACCCCAGGGGATATTCTTGACCCAGAGATCGAACTTGAGTCTCGTGCATCTCCTGCATTGGCAGGTGGATTCTTTGTCTCTGCGGCACCTGGGAAGCCCCATGTTACGGTATACATTGTGTTATTCTTTCCATTTACTATGACTTTAGCTGGGTACAATCATGGCATAGTGATTTATGAGTGATTTTAAAGACCTTTCCAGTGAGAGATGTATACTGAAGAATTTATAGGTGAAATTTTAGGATGTCTCAAGGAACAGATGAAACAAAATTGACAGTTGCTAATTGTTAAATATGAGTGGTTTGTACAGGGGTTTGTTATAGTATCTGTGTGCTCAATCGTGGACTGCAACCTGCCAGGCTCTTTCTGTCTGTGGGATTATCCAGACAAGAACACTGTAGTGGGTTGGTTGCCATGCCCTCCTCCAGGGGATCTTCCTGACCCAAGAATTGAACCCAAGGTCTCTTGAGTCTCCTGCATTGGCAGGCGGATTCTTTACCACTGAGCCACCTGGGAAATCCCGTGTTATAGTGTTCAGTTCAGTTCAGTTTAGTTGCTCAGTCGTGTCCGACTCTTTGCGACCCCATGAACTGCAGCACACCAGGCCGTCTTGTCCATCACCAACTCCTGGAGTTCACTCAAACGCACGTCTATCGAGTCCGTGATGCCATCCAGCCATCTCATCCTCTGTCGTCCCCTTCTCCTCCTGCCCCCAATCCCTCCCAGCATCAGAGTCTTTTCCAATGAGTCAGCTCTTCGCATGAGGTGGCCAAAGTATTGGAGTTTCAGCTTTAGCACCAGTCCTTCCAATGAACACCCAGGACTGATCTCCTTTAGAATGGACCGGTTGGATCTCCTTGCAGTCCAAGGGACTCTCAAGAGTCTTCTCCAACACCACAGTTCAAAAGTATCAATTCTTTGGCACTCAGCTTTCTTCACAGTCCAACCCTCACATCCATACATGACCACAGGAAAAACCATAGCCTTGACTAGACGGACCTTAGTCGGCAAAGTAATGTCTCTGCTTTTGAATATGCTATCTAGGTTGGTCATAACTTTCCTTCCAAGGAGTAAGCATCTTTTAATTTCATGGCTGCAGTCACCATCTGCAGTGATTTTGGAGCCCCCCAAAATAAAGTCTGACACTGTTTCCACTGTTTCCCCATCTATTTCCCATGAAGTGATGGGACCAGATGCCATGATCTTAGTTTTCTGAATGTTGAGCTTTAAGCCAGCTTTTTCACTCTCCTCTTTTACTTTCGTCAAGAGGGTTTTTAGTTCCTCTTCACTTTCTGTTATAGTGTACATTGTACTATTCTTTCCATTTCCCTGTATGTAACAAAAGGTAAACTGCCCTTTTCCTGAGAGAAACAAGTCTTCCTATCCGGAGGCATGTGAAGGTAATGAATTAAGTTTGCTCCTTTGTATCCAGCATGAGACTAGTTATGTAGCATTCTGAGAGAGCTGGGTGCTACAAAATACTCAAGAGTATTGCTTTGTGGTTTCTGTGGTTCCTCCTCGCTGGAGAGTTCTGAAAGCCATAAGCCAGAGCAGGACACCCCATTAAGGAACAGGAAGGCACAGTCAGGATTTACCTAATCTTTCTTTACCTCAGTTCACACAGATGTGAAAATAGAGATAATAAAAGTACCCACCTCATAAGGAATTGGGGTGAACTGCGTGCCCTTCTTGTTGCTCTGGACAATTGATTTTGTACTGTCTGAGCATGGTGGTTTCTGCCCAAGGCCACAACAGGCGATGAGGGAAGAGGAAGCTTTGGAAGCAGTGATTATGGGCACACTCCTCTGGAGTCTGCCAACACATCCCTGTTTCTCTTCTCCTTAGCCCCCCAGGATGAAGCCTCACCTCATCTTCCCTTCTCTTCCATCCCTAAAACAGTGTCATTCTAGATTTCCCAGCAGTGACTCAGGAGCCAAAGGGCAGGATTTTTAGTGGGACGTGCTGGGCCTGGCGGAGAAGGCAATGGCAACCCCCTCCAGTACTCTTGTCTGGAAAATCCCATGGATGGAGTAGGCTGGTGGGCTGAAGTCCATGGGGTCGCTGAGTCGGGCACGACTGAACGACTTCATTTTCCACTTTCGTGCATTGGAGAAGGAAATGGCAACCCACTCCAGTGTTCTTGCCTGGAGAATCCCAGGGACAGGGGAGCCTGGTGGGCTGCCGTCTATGGGGTCGCACAGAGTTGGACACGACTGAAGCGACTTAGCAGCAGCAGCAGCTGGGCCTGGCAGCCCACAGGCACCTGATTTTCTGTCCTGATCCCATGACTCTTTGGCCATGTGATTTTGGTAGTTACCTGACCTCTCTTGGCATCAAGCTACTGTGAAACAAAGATAGTATCGCCCCACACGCAGATGGGAAGACTGAAGAATTGGAGATAAGGGGCCTGGTGGACCACATGGTATACAGCAGATGCTCAATAAGTTAGTGATGAAGGCAGCATGAGCCTCTCCTTGCTGCCTCCCCAACATTCCCCACCATGCCCACTCAGACCTCACTGGGCCATTTGCACCTTGGATTTTTGATGCTGATATTTGGTTTCTGGTGGGGCTTCCCATGTGACGCTAGTGGTAAAGAACCTGTCTGCCAAAAGAGGATACATAGAGATGCTGGTTGGATCCCTGGGTCAGGAAGATCCCCTGCAGGAGGGCAAGGCAACCCACTCCAGTATTCTTGCCTGGAGAACCCATGGACAGAGGGGTCGCGGCGTCCGACACGATGGAAGGGACAGCATGCACACAAGGTGAGATCAGGGCAAAGAAGACCCGGGAAGGGTTGGTAGGCTGCTCAAAAGACTTCCTCCATAAGGGCTGATGGTGCAGTTTTCAGTGAGGCAGATGAGAAGGAGAATGCTTGGAAGGGAGACAAGGGGAATTTCTGGAGCAAATGGTAGGGGAAAGGAAGAGAGAGGAACATGTGGAAAGAGGAACACATTGGAAAACCAGCCTTACCTGTGAATATGAATATCTCTTATAAATAGAGAATAAAGTAAGATAGTGCTTACTATATGCCAAAGATTATTCTAGGTGCTTTACATATGATAAACCTCATGTAAACCTCCCAGCAACCTGTGAGTTATGCACAATATTATCATCTCCATTTTACATGTGAGTGAACTAAGGCGAAGAGTATTTAAGTATCTTGCTTAAGTACCCCAGCTGGTAAGTGATGGGGCAAATATTGTTACTGTTCCCTATCTGCCCTCCAGATTCCATCCCAGATGTCTCTAGTAGCCCATGCCAAGCCGGAACTGTGCAGGGAAGGGAATTTGAAGAAGTATAGTTCCCAGATGCCTCAGTAGTAAAGAATCTGTCTGCCAGTGCAGGAGATGCAGGTTCAATCCCTGGGTTGGGAAGATCCCCGAGAGGAGGAAATGCCAACCTGCTCCTGTATTCTTGCTGGGGAATCCCATGGACAGAGGAGACTGGAGTCCTGAAGAATCAGACATGACTGAGCATGCATGCAGCAGCAGTAGTCCCAGTGTAACTAAACTGCTGCAATGGGGTACAGCCTACTTTTACTGGGGAAGCCCCACCATTCTTTCTCTGGCTGTCAAGCAGAAGGGAGAAAAAAAATCTCCTGCTCAGGCAATCTCCTGTCTTTAATATTTCCATTGTGTAAAATGAAAAAATGAAAAATTTCCCTACTGCCAGCCTCTGGTCTGGGCCCCTGGTTGGGTCCTTTGCTTCTCTTTGGAAACCCCAAACCCTCTGCTCAGAAGCGGGTTATTATCCTAGTCAAAAGTAAGTTAAATTTCTGACAGTCACCAGTGGTTTGATGAGATTGGGAAATGAAGCTAATTTTTTTTACGGTCTTAATTACACAATTATTATGTACCAAACATACATGTCAATATATATGTTTTAAGTCTCAGCGTCTTGTGAATATGCCATAATTATATGAAATAGCATAAATGACAGTGTGATATGATCTACCATACTGATCTCCAGGGTAGGTGTAGGCACAGAGCTGCTTTTATTGAAATACTCGAACAATTAAAGGCAGCATTGCCTAGGTGAGTGGTTGTCATAATTTGGGCTGTGGCAGAATTCCCTGCTGTGTGTGCTTAGTTGCTCAATTGTGTCTGACTCTGCAACCCCATGGGCTGTAGCCCGCCAGGCTCCTCCGTCCATGGGATTCTCCAGGCAAGAACACTGGAGTGGGTTGCCATTTCCTTCTCTAGGGGATCTTCCTGACCCAGGGATTGAACCAGAGTCTCTGCATTGCAGGAGGATTCTTCTACCTCAGGGCTGATTAAAACCCTGCTGGCTCCCGTCCTTGGAATTTGATTCAAAAGTTCTGGGGTAGGGAGGGCCTGGAAACTTGCAGTTCTATTGGGTTTCCAGGTAAGGATGGTGCTTCTGGTCTAGGGGGCCACACTTTGAGAACCACTGGCCTTGTGGTTAGGATCACATCCTTCTAGGTCAGACGTCATGAGCTGGACACCCAACTCATCATCAATTTGCTATTTGACCTTGAGCAAATTCTCAATATCCTCAAGCCTCAGTTTCTTTATATGTAAATGAGGATAATAATGACGCAATCTTTGGGAGTTATACTGAGGATTATATAAATTAATCCCCATAATGTGTAGATATTTTATGCATCTATAAAGTACTTTATCCATATAAAATATGGATACCGCACACAGTAAATACTCAGATGTTTGCTATTATTTTAATTCAGAATGTTTTGTGAATCAATGATTATATAGAAAATGCATATTATAAAATATTCCAGATCTGCAGATCTTTTAGACTGTGTCTAGAAGGAATTGAAGTTTTTTAATGTAATTTCTAAGTAATCGGTTGTGAACTTGTCATGTCTCATCCTATTTGTCCCTTCATTTTTCTCTAATGATCAGGGAGTTAGGAAAAACCAAGCAAATGCATTTAGGAAAAAAGGTAGAAATACAGCAAGGGCCAGGTCTTTCACAAAGTTTAATTTCATTAGCATTACAGCAAAGTTTGAGTTTAATTTCCTAGTTGAACAGAAGGTGGCAGCACCACACAGGATCTGGCAGAAGAGTGTCTCAGCGGCACCTCCCCCAAAGCCCCTGCCTGAGGCTGTCTTCTTGCACTTTGACCTCCATTTCCTGGATCTCAGGCCCTTTCTTATCCTTGTTGAGGTTTTAGACCCTGAGTAGATCGAGCCTCATTCCGGTTGGGGACTCCAGGGTCAATTCACAAGTTAGAAAAACAGAGTTTCACCTTGGCCACAAGACTAAACTGATTTGTAACTCAAAACAGGCCCCTGTTTCCCTTTGAGCCTCAGTTTCCCCTGTGAAAACAAATTCAGTTCAGTCGCTCAGTCGTGTCTAATCCTTTGCGATCCCATGGAAGGGAGCACGCCAGGCCTCCTTGTCCATCACCAACTCTGGGAGTTTACTCAATCTCATGTCCATTGAGTTAGTGATGCCAATCAACCATCTCATCCCCTGTCTTCCCCTTCTCCTCCCACCTTTAATCCTTCCCAGCATCAGGGTCTTTTCCAATGAGTTGGGTCTTTGCATCAGGTGGCTAAGTTTCAGCTTCAGCATCAGTCCTTTCAATGAATATTCAGGACTGATTTCCTTTAGGATGGATTGGTTGGATCTCCTTGCTGTCCAAGGGGCTCTCAAGAGTCTTTTCCAACACCACAGCTCAAAAGCATCAATTCTTTGGTGCTCAGCTTTCTTTATAGTCCAGCTCTCATATCTATACATGACTACTGAAAAAACCATAGCTTTGACTAGACAGACCTTTGCTGGCAAAGTAATGTTTCTGCTTTTTAATATGCTGTCTAGTTTGGCCATAGCTTTTCTTCCAAGGAGCAAGCATCTTTTAATTTCATGGCTGCACTCACCATCTACAGTGATTTTGGAGCCCCCAAAAATAAAGTCTGTCACTGTTTCCCCATCTATTTGCCATGAAGTGATGGGACCAGATGCCATGATCTTCGTTTTCTGAATGTTGAGTTTTAAGCCAACTTTTTCAGTCTCCTCTTTCACTTTCATCAAGAGGCTCTTTATTTCTTCTTCACTTTCTGCCATAAGGGTGGTGTCATCTGCATATCTGAGGTTATTGATATTTGTCCTGGCAATCTTGATTCCAGCTTGTGCTTCAACCAGCTGGGCACTTCGCATTATGTACTCTGCATATAAGTTAAATAATCAGGGTGACAATATACAGCCTTGATGAAGAGAGTGGAATAAGGGTTCTCCAAGGTCATCAGCCTTGACAGCCAGGGTTCCAGGTTTAGAATCAGGTATCAGAATCATCAATTCTTCGGTGCTCAGCTTTCTTTATAGTCCAACTCTCACATCCATACATGACTACTGGAAAAACCATAGCCTCGACTAGACGGACCTTTGTTGGCAAAGTAATGTCTCTGCTTTTTAATATTGAAATGTAAAACTTTGTATATTAAGCAAACCAGGATTTATCAGGAGAGTCTGGAAAGTCGTGTCAATTTTTAACACCAAATGGATAACGGCAATGAAATTGCATTGCCTCAGAAGACTTTTCCAGGGACCACCTGTCCACTCTCTTCTGCCTTTAGGGTTACTTCGGTGGAGCCTGTCGTTTTGGGGAAATGTTTTTAACTGACGCCATAAGGGTTTTGTTGAACTGAAACTTCTTTCGGCGAAGGATGCTCCGGCGCCCTCTGGTGACTAATCCCAAGTAATGCACCATTCGCCTCACAACACCTTGCTTTCTGTCCTTGTCACCAAATAATCCAGTTTTTGCCTTTTGAGTCCTATGATAGCCTGCTTCTGGATTATTATTTTTACTTCTAACTCTATGAAACCCCCAAGAAGCGGTTATGAGATTCAGTATTGGAAATAATTAACTCTAGGCAAGCTTAGAGTGGAAGCACAAACTAACTCGGTAGGACTGCCAACTCTTTGATGTTGGCTCATTTCACAGGAAAAGCAGATGCTTTTGGAGAGATGGTTGTCAGTCCCAGTGGGGAGAGGGAGTGTCGGTGAGCTCCATATTTTCTGTGCTTGCGATCCGGATAGCTGGCTCCCTGGAATCTCCAAGCCCTTTCCTCTACCTCCCCTTTCCAAGGCTCACTATGTATGACTTGATGGCCCCTCTCAGGACTCTGACGTGTATCCTAGCGCTCCTAGTGAGTGAGGGGCCAGATCCTGATCCTTCTGCCTGGAAATGTTGCTAGAAATACCAATATTTCTCCAGGAACCAACTGCATCAGAATCTTCTAAGATGCTGCTTACATCCAGACTCCTTTGGTGAACCCTGGACTTGCTGCAATAGAATCTCTGAAGGTAGAGATGAGAAGTATGCATTTTAGCCATATCCCTGTGATTGTGAGGCAAGCTGAGGTTTAGAAATTGCTTCATATACTCGTGACTTCACAGACATGATGATGATGATACCTGCTGTCTACATAACAAGTGTCTGTGTTTCTGCTGCCACTTCCCCACTCCACCTTGGTGACTGTGTGATGTGAGCACCAGCCAGGGTGCATAAGCATGCACCATCTGGCTTCCATCCCTGGAAACACATCATAGAATAAGTTTTTCAGCCCTTTCCTGGGCCCTCTTTTTTCATCCATCAGGCTAGTGTTTCTGAGCAAGACTCTTTGCTGAGAAGCCTTAAATTATACCCCTAACACTAAAGTTAAAATGTGAAGGATTAAAAAATCGAATTTCTTTGTGGTACATATATATACTGGAATATTACTCAACCATAAAAACAAAATAATGCCATTTGCAGCAACATGGGTGCAATTAGAGATAAGCGTACTAAGTGAAGTCAGAAAGAGAAAGACAAATACCATATGGTATCACTTTTACGTGGAATCTAAAATATGGCACAAATGGACTTATCTATGAAACAGAAAAAGACTCACAAACATAGAAAACAGACTTGTGTTTGCCAAGGGGGAAGGGGGGTGGGAGAGAGATAGATTGAGAGTTTGGGATTAGCAGATGCAAATTATTATATATAGAATGGATAAACTACACGGTCTCTACCGTATAGCACAGGGAATTATATTCAATATCCTGTAATAAATCATAATAGAAAAGAGTATGAAAAAGAATGTATATATATATATATAAACTGAACCCCTGTACAGCACAGTGATTAGCATGACCTTGTAAATGATATTAGCATGACATTGTAAATCAACTTCAATAAAATAAAATTTTAAATAAATAAAGGTTACCTACCAAAACAATTGTCTGGTGGGTAGCTTTGCCCAGCTGAAGCACCTTTTATTTCTGCCGGTCTGTCTGTCTGTGGAGGGCATGGCATGCTACTGTCCCTTTGACGTTAACAGGAATAAGTTGAAAGTGAGCATCTGCTGTTTCTGTTAGACACAAACTATGAGGACAGGGATGTTAAATCCACCCTAGGATTCAAGGACTCAGTGTTAGTAAGGACAGTGAAGTCCAACTTGTTGCCCAGGGCAGGAATCCCATACCCTCATACTCACTGAGGGGACATTGTTTTAGATGCTGACTTCTGAAGCTATCGTCCCTTGAATCTGCTTTCAGGTATATTTTTCATCTGAGCACACAAGTGCTTCCTCACCCAGCAAGGCCCAGAAAAGAGATGAAGCATAAAGAAGCCCAGGAGGTCACTAACACTGGTCTCTGGTGTTACCAGTGTGGACACTGATCTCAGGCTCTGTGCGGTGCTGTCCAAGGTAGTGATACAAGCCACATCTGGCCACGGAGCTCTTGCAATGTAGCTGATGAAGAATGTGCGATAAGTGTGAAACACACACCAGCCTCTGGACACATAGCAAGAATATAAAATATCCCACAGACAGATAGGTAGCATGTTGAAATCATAATATTCTGGATATATTGGGTTAAATAAAATGTATTATTAAAATTAATTTTACTTGTTTATTTGTCATTTTCAAATTTGGCTACAAGGCAATTTAAAATTATATAACATGGTTTAGATGCTACTAGTCTGGACCTATGGAGAAGGAAATGGCAACCCACTCCAGTGTTCTTGCCTGGAGAATCCCAGGGATGGTGGAGCCTGATGGGCTGCCGTCTATGGAGTCGCACAGAGTCAGACACGACTGAAGCGACTTAACAAGTCTGGACCTATGGTGTTTACCTGACGGTTTCCACTATTTCTAACCAGCCTTTCCTGGTGGCTCAGTCAGTAGAGAATCCCCCTTAAATGCAGGAGACCACCTGCAATGCAGGAGATTGGGAAGATACCCAGGAGAAGTAAATGGCAACCCACTCCAGTATTCTTGCCTAATAAATCCCATGGATAGAAGAGCTGGCGGACTACAGTCCATGTGATCACAAGAGTTGAACACGACTTAGTGATTAAACCACTACCACTGTTTTTAACCTTTTGGGGCTTAACCACTTCCCTAACATGATCTTTCTGGTTCCTCCTAGTTCTTTCCCTCCTGGTCAGTCCTATCTTGTTGCCCATGGAGCTGTGTGACACATTACAGCTCATGCTAGAAAGTCTTCCTGGGGTGCCCCAGTTTGCCCACTCCATTGCTACATGATTCTAGTGGTTAGAAGATTCTTTTTTATACATAAACCCAAATAGGCTTCCCTGGGACAGATTTCTATGAGAAGAAATGAGTCATGGTTAATGATAGAGTAATACATGTAAGTCATTTATTTAATCAGTTCCCTATTGCTAGTTATTTAGTCTATTTTCAGGTTTCTAAATTTTGTATTATGATAATTATCCTTATGTTTAAATCTTTGTACCCATGTTAAATCATTTCCTTTGGATCAGTTCTTACTAATATAATCTTTTAAGCTTTTGATGCCATTCTGTATTACATGAACAATGTTATGTATTATAAATTTAAAGAATTTTATAATTCTTATAAAATGGTAATTTTGTTTAAAAATTTGCATTAAAATTTTACATGGCTTAAGGGAAGTTTAAAATGATAATTACTAAATGGCAAGAACTAGAGCGGTGGGATGGGGGACAGAGGGAGGTTCAAGAGGGAGGGGATATATGTTTACACACAGCTGATGCACTTTGTTGTACAGCAGAAAATAACACAACATTGTAAAGCAATTATATTTCAAGAAATAAGTGAAAAAAAGAACTTAATTTCTTCTCAAGTTCCCTTTCTGTTGATGTGCTGTGCTGGGTGCTAAGTCGCTTCAGTGGTGTCCGACTCTTTGCGACCCAATGGACTGTAGCCCTCCACTCTCCTTTGTCCAGGGGATTCTCCAGGCAAGAATACTGGAGTGGGTTGCCATGCCCTCCTCCAGGGGACCTTCCTGACCCAGCGAACGAACCTGTCTCATTATGTCTCTTGTGTTAGCAGGAGGGTTCTTTACCACTAGCGCCACCTGGGAAGCTTCTTTTTGTTGATAGCAGAAGTTAAATAGAAATCAAATGCCAGTTCTGACGTGTATGTTTTCTTCTAGAGGCATTTTCTATAGAAAAGTACCATTAAATGCACCCTTTTATACGCCTTTCATTTTCACATTTATAGTTTTTTTTTTTTTTTAAAGAAAATTCTAGGCTGGCTTAAAGAAAAGTCCTCCTTAACAAATGTCACTTATTACCTTAGTCTTGTGATAAACACAGGAATCCACTCTAAGCAGCGATTTATTTTCCTCCTTCTTTTCTTTTTCTTTTTCCTTTTCTTTCCTTTCTTTCCACTTGCCTTTTCTTCAGATGGAAGAGTAAGCAGTTAGATCCTGAGTATTCTGGGACACGTTTGCCTACCCTTGTGTCTTGTGAGCTGGAAAAGGTGGGTACTAAGCCACTGGGCCAGGCTGCAGAATCTCTCCTCTAAGAGCTGCTGGTGGAGACAAGAAATGAGAAATGACTGACATTATTATTATAAGAGGTCTCAACCTCTCCTCCTCAGGATTATTTCTTTATTTTATCTCTCTATTCCAACAAAGGTCCATCTAGTCAAGGTTATGGTTTTTCCAGTAGTCGTGTATGGTTGTGAGAGTTGGACTATAAAGAAAGCTGAGCACTGAAGAATTGATGCTTTTGAACTGTGGTGTTGGAGAAGACTCTTGAGAGTCCCTCGGACTGCAAGGAGATCCAACCAGTCCATCCTAAAGGAGATCAGTCCTGGGTATTCATTGGAAGGACTGATGCTGAAGCTAAAAACTCCAGTACTTTGGCCACCTGATGCAAAGAACTGACTCATTTGAAAAGACCCTGATGCTGGCAAAGATTGAAGGCAGGAGGAGAAGGGGATGACAGAGGATGAGGTGATTGAATGGCATCACCGACTCAATGGACATGAGTTTGAGTAGGCTCCGGGAGTTGGTTATGGACAGGGAGGCCTGGAGTGCTGCAGTCCACGGGGTGTCAAAGAGTCGGACACGACTGAGCGATTGAACTGAACTGAACTGAACTGATTTCAATTTAACAATGTTTTGCATATAATTGACTTTATATAAATATTATTGAATGAATGAACTAATAAATGTATATATCAGTGGGTGACTGTTAACCCTGAGAATATCTGGTTAGGCTTGTTACGGCAATACAAAAGATTTTCATCTGTGTGACTCACCATATAGATGGTGAGTCATATAATGATCCATATGTCACTCACCATAAATGATCAGTGACAGGGTAGCACATATACTATTGGGATATCACAGAATTATATATTGTTAGACCTGGAAAGGGCCCTTGAGCTTTTCATGCCCCAAGGTTCCCAACTGGTGAATACCATCAGAATTTAGCTAACAGATGTATTTATTTAGCTTGCATAGTCTCACTGCTGACTTTTACTTATTTTTTATTTTTTACTTTTATTTATTAATTTTTAAATTTTATTTATTTTAGGCTGAGCCACATGGCTTATGGGATCTTAGTTCCCTGACCAGGGATTGAACCCAGACCTTGGAAGTGAAAGCACAGAGCCCAAACCACTGGGTCACCAGGCAACTCCCTACCTTTAAAGTGGTTACCAACATATACATACTGGGAGATTCATATACAGTGTTTGGAGCTTTTTTAAACTGGAAATTCTGGCACCACTAGGTCCATAGCTACACACAATAGCCTGGGCTGAGTAGCTGCTGCCCTCTTTTATTCAACCAATAGTGGATTTTCATTCACTTGTCAAATGATTGCTATATATTTAAGGCAACTTGCTCATTTTTCTGTTTAATCTATGACTTAGTGAACTTTTTTGCTATGAATCCAGACTTGCTGATTGATTCTTGGAAGCACATTCAAGTATAGTTTGGGTCTATCCCCTATCTTAAAATTCTTTCCTTTTTTTTTGGCCACCCCTTGCAGCATGTGGGATCTCAGTTCCCTGACCGGGAATGGAACCCATGATTGTCACATTGGAAGCCCAGAGTCTTAACCACTGAACCACCAGGAAGTTTCTGCCCTCTTTTAGATGGGATGTGTCCTGTCCTTCTGTGGAGCCCCGACCACACACAGCACATTTGACAGATACACAGGACTTTTCTGCCCTTTGGAGATTGTATTTTGTGATGTCAAATCGAGTCTGATGCCAATGTAGTTGAGGAAACTGAAGCCCACTGAATTTATCTCCTTAAATATTTTGCTTGATCTTCCCCACACCATCTTCCATCTATTGCCAGAGAAAGCTCTGGAAAATATAAATTTGCCTAGGTCACACCCCTGCCTAAAATCCTCCATTGGATCTACTAGACCTAAAGATTCTGATCTTATCGTGGTTTACGAGACCTTTCAGTGCCAAGCCTGCTTTACCAGCCTTAACCCAGAACAACTCTGCCTCACCAGCCACACCAGGTAACTTCATGTTTCTCTACTCTGCCCTTCCTCTTTGCCTCAGGGTCTCCATTCCTGCTGTTCCCTTTTCCTAGAAGGCTCTTCCCCATCTATTTGTCTGACACTTTCTTATGTGCTTACGTCAGACACCTGTGATTCTCCCCTGTGAATCCTTCCACCCTCGCTTCATCATCTCTGCCATGGGACACAGTTCACAGTCCACGGAACAATTTAGTATGACTTCTCCACTAGGCTGTATTTTTCTTGTGGATGGGAACCACAAATCATTCTCTTTTTTTTTTTTTAGGCCACAGCATGTGGGATCTTAATTCCCCAATTAAGGATCAAACTCATGCCCCCTGCATTGAAAGTGTGGAATCTTAACCACTGGACTGCCAGGAAAGTCCCACAAATCATTCATTTTTATCCTCATTATTTATTCCTGTGCCAATAAATATTGAATGAATGAATGACAGCCTTGCTCCATGTGACTTATTTAGTAAGATAGCCATGAGAAACTATGGTCTGCCCCTGATTCCCTGTAGGGTTATGCCCAAGGAGCCTTTGCAAACTGGAGACAGCATAGGGACAAGCTTCCCTCTTTCCATATTACCAGACTGTCTCAGGAACCTTGGTCTTCAGTGTTTGTTGATTTTATTCCTGCTCGTTCTTCTACACAAATTGTATAACTTATTTTGACTTCAGCTTCTCACTTTAAAAATTGACTCCCAAGTCCCTGGCAGTCCAGTGGTTAGGACTCCACACTCTCACTGCCAGGGCCTGGGTTCGATTTCTGGTCTGGAAGCTAAGATACCACAGGGTGCTCAGCACGGTCAGGGGGAAAAAATGATTCCCAAATCTCTATTTGCCTCCAGATAATTAATATAAATCAATCATTGAAATTTTATACTCCTTACTAGTGGGTTCATAAATGGGTTTGTGACCAAAACCTGGCTAGTGAGATATAAGGACGAGGATGCTGGATGAGAACAGATGTGTCCTGCGTCTATCATCTGGACACCGTCATTTCGGAATTTGATGTTTAGACAGCCTGCAGATATCTTGCCACCAACCTGAAAATAAAGCCAGTATTAAGGACGACAGAAAGATGCAAAAAAAACCCTGAAATGAAGGTATCATTGAAGAGCTAAATCAGTCAACCCTGATTCTTGTTACAGTATGAAGGTTAATTGTTAATTGCTACATTAGGTGATAAATTTTCTTTCTGTTAAGCCAATTTAAGTCTTGTTTCTAGACTTTGATTTGGAACCAAAACATGTTACCTGATATAGTTCTCCAATTCCCACTATCATTCCTAAAATAACTACATATCATCCTCAACTTTTTAATCTCTTTGTTAGTCTATGAATAACTTCATTAGATAGGCTTTGGATGATCTAAAATTGAGCACCATGAAGGTGGAAGTGACAGGACCAGGAGTTCTTTAAGTATTTGTTTTCTTTGGATCAGTTCTATACATTGTTGTTGTTTAGTCACTAAATCGTGTCTGACTTTTTGCAACCCCATGGACTGCAGCATGCCAGGCTTCCCTGTCCTTCACTATCTCCCAGAGTTTGTGCAAACTCATGTCCATTGAGTTGGTGATGTTCTACACATGGCTATTAATTACTGATAATGCACATCTTAGAGGGGGCCACAAGTGAGCCTCGTTCCATCATTCCCTACTGTGGGCCACACTTCTACCCAGGCTTCAGCCACAGTTTTTCCTTCCTAACGCCACCCAGATTTTGTTTATAATAATACCCATCTTCCCGATAGTCACAATACCCACAGTAGGGGGTAGGCCCGATTCCTCCTCAGATAATCACATTGCCCTTGTTAATGGTCAGTTATGAGTGAGCCCAAGACTGATTTCTAGCCAGGGAGACATGACGGGAAGGCCATTAGGAGGCTTCCAGAAAAACTTCTCTCATTCGTAAGAGAGATGTCATCCCTATTCTTTTTCCTTTCCTTTTGGGATGTGGATACTAGAAATACTGCTGCTGTTTTATTATGAGCTTGAGGACAAAGCCAACACCAAGGATTTCAGAAGAGAAAGCTGAAAAGACTGCTGGTCCTTGATGGCACATTGAGCTGTTAAACTGACCAGTGCTGATGCACTCCCTGTCTTAGCTGAAACTTTTAGTGGTGCAAGTTAATGTATTTTCTTATGTTTAAGCCAATTTTATTTAGAGTTTCTGACACGTGTGCTAAGTCGTTTCAGTTGCAATCCCATATACTGTAGCGTAGCCTGCCAAGCTCCTCTGTCCATGGATTCTCCGGGCAAGAATACTGGAGTGGGTTGTGTGCTCTCCTGCAGGGGATCCTCCTGACACAGGGATCGAGTCTGTGTCTCCTGAGGCTCCTGCATTGCAGAAGGATTCTTTACCCCTGAGCCACTGGGGAAGCCCAGACTTTCTGACATTTTCTCCTAAGTCATCCATATGATACATCTACAAAATAGGGAAGGTGTCTTGCAGTTAGCCATTTATTACTTTCCTGATAGCCCTAAGTTACTTTTATATATCTTGCTTGCTGGTTGAAAATCAACTTTTCATTAAGCATCTGACATGTGGGTGATATGATTTGAAAAGGACATTCCAGGAATCAGGTACTGTTCAGTTCTCCTTTCCAACAAAAATCAAATGTCACATACTTGTCTTAGTCAGGATAGGATAGGGTGTGACTCGGCAACAAACCCTGTCTAATGACTTAGCATGCATTAGAGCCAAAGGTCTCCTCCATCTGGCCGCCTCCACTTTTACAATTTGGGGATCCCTGAGTCACCAGGTCCAGTTAGTCTTCTGATGAGACCAAGTAGAATCTGTGGAGGGGCCACACAGGGAGGGTGAGGCTCAGGGACTACTCAAGGCAGAGAGAGGAGTCTCACCTTCTCAGAACTTCAACTGAGCACAGGCTTCCTACTGCCCCCGCCTCCTGCCCTCGCCACTCAGGGGCCAGACATGAGAGTCAGGACATTTTGGACCTTCCAGTCCCTGCTGGCAGGTGACGGCAGCTTTGTGGAAGACTACTCATGAGGACGACTTTCCAGGTGGCTCAGTGATCAATTATCCACCTGCCAATGCAAAAGACACAGGAGATGGTGGGTTCATTCCCTGGGTTTGGAAGATCCTCTGAAAGAAGAAATGGCAACCCATTTCCAGTATTCTTGCCTAGAAAATCCCATGGACAGAGGAGTCTGGCGAGTTACAGTCCATGGGGTCATAAAGAGCTGGACATGACTGAGTGACTGAGCATACACATAGAGACTCATGAGGCCAGCAGAAGAACCATCAGCTGAGATTTATTCAACTCACAGAACCAAGGGAAATATTAGAGTGGTGGCTGTTCTAATTACGCTTGTGACATGTAACTAAAATGACCACCAGGCAGCAACTCCCCGGACAGGGAGCCTGGGGATGATAAACCTTTCAACCTCACCCTTCTCTCTGTCTTATTTCACCTGCTCTCCCAAAGCTGAATCTAATCAGAAGCAGAGGTTAAAGGAAACTTTGATGTTGTCCATAAAGGTGAGCCTCTCAGGGCATAGATCAGGGAAGACATGAACAGATATTGGATCTGGAGAGATGAACAGAAGCGATTCAGTAAGGTTCACCCCATCCCCTTTAGCATTAACTTGATCTTTGTGCAGGTAAAATTCTGTCTCCCATCACAGGAGATACTCAGAGTTCTTCAGCTTCTATATTACCATAGGGAAATGTCTATTCAGTCATAGTCCCACTTGAAACCTAAAATACTAGCCACCACTAGCATCTTTCGGGCTTCTTTGTGGCTCAACTGGTAAAGAATCCTCCTGCAGTGTGGGAGACCTGGGTTTGATCCCTGGGTTGGGAAGATCCCCTGGAGAAGGGAACAGCTACCCACTCCAGTATTCTGGCCTGGAGAATCCCATGGACTGTATAGTTCATGGGGTTGCAAAGAGTCAGACAGGACTGAACGACTTTCACTTTCACTAGCGTATTTCACATCAGGTGGCTGGGACAGGGAAAGGATATAGAAAAATAGTTAATGACTACATAAAAACATCTCTATGGCCATCCCTGCTTCTGTGACTGGTCAGGAGGTCTAAAAGATGGTAATCACAGCTGTGCTCTTCAGGCTGGCTTCCCGTTTTTCTTAACCTCTGAAAGCACATCAGCCAGATGGGATTCTTCACCCAGGAGGATGACTCTGACCTTCCCTCTAGGGCATTTGAGTCCTTAGTGGTCTTGCTTTATTGTTCCACAACAGTTTCCCACTGACTAAGATACTGGGCCAGCTGAGTACTCTGAGGCTCCCAGTGAACGCTCTGGATGCCAGACACAGTTCTCTGCCTTCCTTTTGTGGCAGCAACTCAATTTCCCCCTGGAAATCAGGATCAATGACCCAGCCAGCACCGTAGCCTCATTCTTTAAACTCCTCCCTTGGGCACTAGGATCACTAAGAGAAGCTAAGGTCACGGAGACAGAAAGCAAAAATTCTTCAAGCCTATGGTGTAATAGGGAGAGGGATCACTCTCATTTCCAACCCTTGGAGCCCATGCAATCTGGCTAGGAAAAAGAAGGCACTGTAAATGGATCACTGGTTAAACATATACTTCTATTTATAAATCGCTTATGGCAACCCACTCCAGTGTTCTTGCCTAGAGAATCCCAGGCATAGGGGAGCCTGGTGGGCTGCCGTCTATGGGGTCGCACAGAGTTGGACACGACTGAAGTGGCTTAGCAGCAGTAGCAGCCCAACTTCACAGGGTGTTGTCTCCCAGCTGGTGTTGGGACTAAGCCTTCAGCAAGCCATTCCACTCTTCCAGCTAAACAACTACTCCTGTGAAATGGAGCACATGGTAATATCAGTGAAGTTCACAGATGCTGAGAGAAGTGCTCTGGTTCCTTTACTCTAAAATTCACCCTCTAGTCTTAGGCAAGTTTGTGTGGGATACAATGGTGGTGAATAAGGTATTCTGGAGCACGAAACTGGTGGAGTTGGCAGAAGCACTGAGATCTGCCACTGATTTTCCAAAAATTATCTTTCCAAACTCATGACCACCTGAATCCCTGTCCATGTGTCACTATGGTTTTATACCTCAGGCTACGTCTCTTTTTTTTTTAATTGAAGTACAGTTGATTTACAATATCATTTTAGTTTTAGGTGTACATTACAGTGACTCAGTTACATATATATACATATATATACCTAACTTCATGTGTTATATATGTGTATACATTTTCTATATATATATAACTTCACATGTTACATATGTATTATATATAACTTCACATATTACATATGTTATATATATCTTCACATATATATGTGTGTGTATGTTATATATGTGCATAACTTCACATTTATATGTGTGTATGTTATAACTTCGCATGTTATATATGTGTGTATCTTATATATATATACTCAATTTCAGATTCTTTTGTCTTATAGTTTGTTAAAAAATATTGAGTACAGTTCCCCGTGCTATACAATAGGTCCTTGTTGATTATCTGCTTTATATACAGTAGTCAGGCTACCTCTTCTTCCCCATGAAGTGGACAACCATATGTAGCATCCAGAATTCTGCCCATGAGGACTTTGCCTCTGTCTTTCCGGGCCACGCTTTGGTAGAGCACTAGTGTAGCAGCCCCCTACTTACAGCTGGTGATGTCATTAATAGGCAGATCTGTCAATAAATCTAGCCTTTGTTTTTTTCTTTTCTATTAACTGGTCATATGGAACTCTTCACAAGGCACTGGTGTGGATTGAGAAAGAAGTGACAAAGCAGTAGCTTGGTAGGGGCAGGGGGTGCCACACATTTGTGTAGTTTTCTTGTGTCTTCCCAAGCTCCATATAAGACTGTGTATACCATTTCTGTTTGATAAGAAATCTCTACTGTAAAATGGCCACATTTTAATTTTTTTTTATGGAACACATACCACTGAGTTCATGATGGGTCAGACATCTGTCAGGGTCTGGTTATCCAGGTTTTTTTTTTTCCAACAGAGAATAGTTGAAGGCCTTTTAGGACATGAGTCCTTCCAACAAGGGATGTAGCTAGACTTCTTAGAGAGGGAGCTGGGACTATAAATATCCAAACCTCCCTCTTCTTCTTCTCTCTAATCTCCTTGGTTTGTCATGGACTGAAGCCAAATGGATTCCAGAGAACAGGAGGTTCATTGGTGATTGTAGACCATATATGTCATCTTCCTAGGGCACAAAGCAGGATGGAGGGTGGATCTAGAGAGGCAAAAAGAAGATATCCTGCACATGGGGTGAATATAGTAAAGGAAGACGCAAAGAAGTTAAGAATGATGTGAACCAGACTTAGAGAATGAATTTATGGTTACCAGAGGGAAGGAAAGGAGAATGGGATATTTAGGGAGTTTGGGATTGACATGTGCACACTGCTATATTTAAAATGGATAACCAGCAAGCTCCTACTGTACAGCACAGAGAACTCTGCTCAGTGTTATGTGGCAGTCTGGATGAGAGAGGATTTTGAGGGAGAATGAATATATACATATGAACAGCTGAGTCTCTTTGCTGTGCACCTGAAATGATCACAACATTTTTAATTGGCTGTACTCCAGTGTAAAATATAAGTTAAAAAAAAATGAGGTGGGACTTCCCTGGCAGTTCAGTGGTTAGAACTCCATGTTTCCACTGCAGGGGACACAGGTTTGATCCCTGGTCAGGGAACTAAGATCCCACATGCAGCAACTAAGACCTGGGAAAGCCAAATAAATAAACTCTAAAAAAACACACAAAAAAAACAAGAATGAAGTGAAAGATCATAACACTTAAGCTGGGGAGGGGGAGTGATGAGGACTCAGGAAGGGGATAACAGTAAGGAGAAAGATGTAGGACCTTATAAATACAGGTCAGATGGAGGTTACAGAGAATTCAAGTGGGGATACAAGGGCAAGTTGGAAAGATAGAAGGTGTCTTTCATAAAAGCGGACTGCTTTAAAATAAAAACTCTGTGTGAAATATTGGTTATCATCCGGTTTAGAAAAACAAGACCAGGAACTGACTGTGGCTCATATCATGAACTCCTCCTTATAAAATTCAGACTTAAATTGAAGTAGGGAAAACCATTAGACCATTCAGTGTGACCTAAATCAAATCTCTTACAATTATACAGTGGAAGTGACAAATAGATTCAAGGGATTAGATCTGATAGATAGACTGCCTGAAGAACTATGGATGAAGGTTCCTGACATTGTTCAGGAGGTGGTGATCAAAATCATCCCCAAGAGAAAGAAATGCAAAAACACAAAATGGTTGTCTGAGGAGGCCTTACGAAAGGCTAAATTCAAAGGAGAAAAGGAAAGACATACCCATCTGAATGCAGAGTTCCAAAGACAAGCAAGGAGAGATAAGAAAGCCTTCCTCTGTGATCAATGCAAAGAAATAGAGGAAAACAATAGAATGGGAAAGACTAGAGATCTCTTCAAGAAAAGTAGAGATACCAAGGGAACATTTCATGCAAAGATGGGCTCAATAAAGGATAGAAATGGTATGGACCAAACAGAAGCAGAAGATATTAAGAAGAGGTGGCAAGAATACACAGAAGGACTGTACAAAAAGATCTTCATGACCCAGATGACCACGATGGTGTGACCATCACCTAGAGCCAGATATCCTGGAGTGTGAAGTCAAGTGGGCCTTAGGAAGCATCACTACGAAAAAAGCTAGTGGAGGTGATGGAATTCCAGCTGAGTTATTGAAAATCCTAAAAGATGATGCTGTGAAAGTGCTGCACTCAATATGCTAGCAAATTTGGAACCTTCATCCATAGTTCTTCAGGCAGTCTATCTATCAGATCTAATCCCTTGAATCTATTTGTCACTTCCACTGTATAATTGTAAGAGATTTGATTTAGGTCACACTGAATGGTCTAATGGTTTTCCCTACTTCAATTTAAGTCTGAATTTTATAAGGAGGAGTTCACAGGACTCCTTGTGACCACAGGACTGGAAAAGGTCAGTTTTCATTCCGATCTCAAAGAAAGGCAAAGACAAAGAACGTTCACACAATTGCACGCATCTCACATTCTAGCAAAGTAATGCTCAAAATTTTCCAAGTGAGGCTTCAACAGTCCACGAACCAAAAATTCCAGAAGTAAAAGCTGGATTTAGAAAAGGCAGAGGAACCAGAGATCAAATGGCCAACATCCATTGGATCATCAAAAAAGCAAGAGAGTTCCAGAAAAACAGCTACTTCTGCTTTATTGACTACGCCAAAGCCTTTGACTGTGTGGATCACAACAAACTATTGAAAATTCTTAAAGAGATGGGAATACCAGACCACCTGACCTGCCTCCTGAGAAATCTGTATGCAGGTCAAGGAGCAACAGGTAAAACTGGACATGGAACAATGGACTAGTTCAAAATTGGGGAAGGAGTACATCAAGGCTATTTATTGTCACCCTGCTTATTTAACTTATATTAATTTACATGCAAAATGCCAGGCTGGAGGAAGCACAAGCTGGAACCAAGGTTGCTGGGAGAAATATCAATAACCTCAGATATGCAGATGACATCACCCTTATGGCAGAAAGTGAAGAGGAACTAAAGAGCCTCTTGATGAAAGTGCAAGGGGAGAGTGAAAAAACTGGCTTAAAACTCAACATTCCGAAAACTAAGATCATGGCATCTGGTCCCATCACTTCATGGCAAATAGACAGGGAAACAATGGAAACAGTGACAGACTTTATTTTCTTGGGCTCCAAAATCACTGCAGATGGTGACTGCAGCTATAAAATTAAAAGACACTTGCTCCTTGGAAGAAAAACTATGACAAACCTATACAGCATATTAAAAAGCAGAAACATTACTTTGCCAACAAAAGTCTGTCTACAAAGCTATGGTTTTGCCAGTAGTCATTTTTGGATGTGAGAGTTGGACCATAAAAAAAGCTGAGCACCGAAGAATTGATGCTTTTGGACTGTGGTGTTGGAGAAGACTCTTGAGAGTCCCTTGGACTGCAAGGAGATCCAACCAGTCCATCCCAAAGGAAATAAGTCCTGAATATACATTTGAGGGACTGACGCTGAAGCGGAAGTTCCAATACTTTGGCCACTTGATGTGAAGAACTGACTCACTGGAAAAGACCCTGAGGCTGGGAAAGACTGAAGGCAGGAGGAAAAGGGGTCGACAGAGGATAAGATGGTTGGATGGCATCACTGACTCGATGGACATGAATTTGAGCAGGCTCCAGGAGTCGGTGATGGACAGGGAAGCCTGGCATGCTGCAGTCCATGGGGTCGCAGAGTCAGACATGACTGAGCGACTGAACTGAACTGAATTGAAGCACTCTCCAGTGGAACTTCCTGTGATGAAGGACGTGTTCCAGATATGTGCTGTTCAGTTCTATAAAGACTCATCACATATGGCTACTGAGCTCTTAAAATATGGCTACTGAGCTCTTAAAATATGGCTTCTGTGACTGAGACAATGAACTTTAAATCGTATTTCATTGTAATTAATTAATTTTAATTTTGATAGCCAAACGGGTCTAATGGCTACTGTACAGTGGGATAGGACAGGTCTGGAGTATGACCATATCAGCTGCTTTAATGGGAGGGCAGCAAAGAATGATGGAAAAAGGAAAGAAGCAGAAACACACACAGTGTGGTGAGTTTCCGAGCTGGTCACAGCTTCATGGGAAAACACACCAATTACACGGGACATCCCTGGATGTGCCACATGGCAGTGTTGTGGGAACAGCCCATCAAGGGCAGGAAGGAAGACGCCCTGGTCTGCCGGCTTCTTCCCATCATCTCCAAGTGTGCTCAGAGTGTGATAATTACTCCACCCTTCTGGGCTGTGCTGGGAAAGCAGGGCTTTATCTCTTCTGGAAACTGGGGGAGGAGCTAGTCAGTGCGTCGCTTTGGATCTGAGTGCTGAAGCTGCTGCTGCATGAGTGGGCATGAGAGAGGTCAGGACAATGCCAGGCCCTCAATGGGGGAAGACTGAGTCACATGGGGCATTAGGAGATGCGATTAGCTCCACTGAGCAAGAGACCAAAGTCAGGAGGTATGGTCAGGAGGAGCCAAGTAAGTCTGAGGTAGTGTATGAGCTCAGTCTGGTAGATTATATATAAGTGAAATTTAGCAGGTCAGCTAAGCACTTCAAGTCTTATATCCTTTTTCTGTCCAGTGGGTAACAGGACCTACCTTGTATGCTGGCTCATATTATGCATACACATTACTCAGTATTATTACCAGAACTTTATAACAATAGGTGAGGCATCTAGCATTCTTGCCATTTCACAGATGGGGAAACTGAGGCTGCTGCTGCTGCTAAGTCACTTCAGTCATGTCCGACTCTGTGTGACCCCATAGACGGCAGCCCACCAGGCTCTTCCGTCCATGGGATTTTCCAGGCAAGAGTACTGGAGTGGGGTGCCATTAAAACTGAGGCTAAGAGAGAGTAAATGAAAATACAAATGGTAGAGCCTGAGTTCCTCTGATTCAACATCTTACTGTTTCCACCCTATACCACATCCCTTGAGATTTCATCTGAGGACTGAACTTTAAAATGCTAAGAGAGAAGACTCCAGCATGAAAGTGAGTTAAAATTATACACGAGGACAGATATTAAAAAGGGTAAGGTGTTTGTTTAACAACATTGACTTTATAAAGTGAAAGGTACTGGCAAAGCAGTTGACAAGTACAGTTTTAGAAGCACTCCCAAAAGTGTTTGTTTTGAAGGAAGTTATTCCTGTTGAATTGCGATCTGTTGAAGCAGAAAATATAAGACCCATTCTTCCAAACAATTTTCAGGGGATGCTTCTCATGGGCTAGTCCAGCACAGCAGGAGAGCTGCTATCACTGAAACCACACATGCTCTGACTTGTCAAAACCTACCTTTGTGCTTCCCTCTGCCGAAGAACAGGCTCAGGTATCACGATCTCTAATCCCTTGGATGCAGCTGCCTATCAGACTTTTAGAGCCCAAGCCAGGCAGCTCCCACTGACAGCAAACCTCTTTCAGATCTGAGTTCCGAGGAAAAGAACTCAAGATGAGGAGATTAACTCAGCAAAGACCCTCCAGGCAGTATGAGTAGAATTTAATCATGAAAATGAGATGTGAACTGTTAATTTTTTGTACTTCATGTAAATACAGAGTGAAATCAAGACTCTCTTAAAAATAGGGTTATTATTTTGCAAGCCTTCAAACTCTCTGAGTAAAGCAATATGGAATTCATGTTAAGGGACACAGGCAGAGCTCTTAGAGAAGTCTAACAGGGGGTTCTCTGGTGGGCCAGTGGCTAAGACTCTGGGCTTCCGGTGCAGGGCACAGGTTTGGTTCTTGGTCAGGGAACTAAGATCCCACATGGGCTGGCACAGCCAAAAATAAATTAATTAATTAAATTTAAAAAAAGAAGAAGAAGCCTGGTATTTCTCAGGAGCATGTACCAGAGATGAACCATTTCATAACTGAAGACTTTTCCTGTGAATGATATGGACACTGTAAGGGCTATGGAAACAGAAACTGGCACTTATTCACTGATGTTATTAGCCCAAGAAGTGAGTGCTGGAAGGGATGAGAAGGTCATCCAAATGCTAGACTGAGGCCAGTGTCTTGGACACCCAGGGCCTCCTCATCAAGAGAGAGGCAAACAGGCATTCTGCAACTCCACACTTATTCCCCTCATCTTAGACAGAAGATGGTGGCAGTGCCAAAAGATCCAGTGATGATCAACACGGGCTCTCTTCCTGGGGAGCTGACTGGTGGGCCACTACTGATGTAAGCAGTTCCGTGAGCTTTCTCCAAAGTCACCTTTAGTGATAAGGAAAAAGAGTCTCAAATATATTATGCTCTGGAATGGTGGAATTTCAAATAAAGTTTCCATCAAAAGAGAAAGAACTATGCTGTTGGACTTTGCTGGTGGCTCAGTGGTAAAGAATCTGCCTGCCAACGCAGGGGACACAGGTTCGATCTCTGGTTTGGGAAGATCCCACATACTGCAAAGCTTGTTTGCCACAACTACTGAGCTCACGTGCTGCTGAAGCCTGCGTGCCTGGAGTCTGTTCTGCAACAAAAGAAGCCACAGCAATGAGAAGTCCAAGCACCATAAGGAACAGTATCCCCTTCTCACTGCAACTGGAGAAAGCCTGCACTCAGCGAAGACCTAGCACAGCCACAGAAACTTTAAATAATAAATTGCCTGTCAGAGAAGAAACATGTCCGCTTTCCATCTTTGCATCTAGGATGGTGCCTTCCCTGGATGTGGTAGGACTCAACAGTCTCTGTCATCAATGATGATAGTAAAAACCTTAAAAAAAAAAAAAAGTTCCTGGGCTTTCTGGAGTAATTATTTGTTTACCTTTCAGTTTCAGTGACCACGGGATGAAAAGTCGTAAGCTTTGACTTCACATTATTCTGTGAGGCATTAACCAGCTGTCCTTTCATGAACAGCTGTGAAAAAAAAATGTTTCAACACTATTATGTGTTCTGTAGACAAATTCTTATTGTACCCTTTCTCCGAAAGGAGATATACTACTTAAGGCTCTGCTCCAAGAGGCTAGTTACATGATGTTGAGGAAATTATCTAATTTCTTCGATCTTCTCTTTCTACATTTGCTTAATGTGGATGACAGTAATGCCTGCCTCCCCAGGGTGTTCTGAAAATAGTTAAATGAGTTATTATCTATAAATACTGTCAGCAGGATGCTCAGTGGACTGTAGATATGAATGGGATTTTTGGATTAAAAAAACATGCAGAAATGACAGCTTAGGTTTTACTTAGCTGATATTTAAAATTTCTCTTTTGAATCCGATGTGAATATCAGAAGAAAAAGAGAAAGTGGCAAATAGTCCTTATTTTGGAAAATATTTCAGAAGAAAGTCAATGTCATATGGCCTAAACATTTCTTTCAGATGCAGGCCAATTCTACCTTTCCTGAAATATGGGCAGTTTGAATTTTCTTTAGATTTTGAAGAATTTTGTTTAATTGAAGACCTTTAAATATCTAGAGTTTTCAGAGAAAATAGGAAATAGTATCAAGAAAAAAAATTCTGCAGCATTTTTGGTTTCATCTGGATTGAAATTTATAGATTCTTATCAACTGATTTATGATTTTTCATAAAATGGGACAAACTACTTAAGTTTCATGAATCCTGTCATTCTAAATTAAAATTTTTTGTGTAATATAATCTCATGCAATAACTTTCTGCTAATAACTCCAGAGATGAACAGAAATCAAGCTTTTTAAAAAATTATCAGCAATAAGTACTTAGTGATATTTATAATAGCCTACTATTTTATGCAATATGCTAAGCAAAGGGAATATAATTAAAACTTCCAGGAAACTAACATTCAAGTCATTCAAAACAAAGTCTGAACAGTTGGTTATGAGTGCATTCGTCTATGGGAAGACAATCCTCTTTCTTTGGTAGAAGTTTCATTTATTTTTTTCTGCTTGATTTTGTTTGATTTGGTGTTTCCCTGAGACACCCCTTGTTGGGGGTGGGGACAGGGCAGTTGAATGTAAAGGGATTTGAGAGTAAGTTTAGGCAGAACAGTCAGGGGCTTGATTATTCATCAGGCTTGGAATTTGTCAGTTTTATAAATGAACTGAGAACTAAAGTCATTATTTACAAACAAAAGGAGAGGCTTTCTCATTAAAACCAACTTTCTGGTCATAAGATTTTAAGTCCACTAGGGGAATTAGGGGCTTCCCTGATGGCTCAGTGGGTGAAGAATCCACCTGCAATGCAGGAGACTCTGGTTTGATCCCTAGGCAGGGAAGATCCCCTGGAGAAGGGCACGGCAACTCACTCTAGTATTCTTGCCTGGAAAATCCCATGGACAGAGGAGCCAGGGGGCCACAGTCCATACTGTGGCAAAGCGTCAGACACAACTGAGCATGCATGCATGCATTTTACCTGTGTGTTAAAGGTCTAGTAAACCTTCAAAGGGAAAAAAAAAAAAAAAACATCTAGGGGAATTAGGGTCAGAAGAGAATGAGTGAAGACACCAAGTTAGGATGAATTATCCAATGACATGCAATGGGAATACCCAAGATAATATACATCCCAGTCTTGGAGGGATGAAGAAGGTCCTCTTTGGAGAAGAGGAGACTTAAGTTGAATTTTCGTGGGTACATGGGATGTACACAAGAGTAAGCCATGAGAAAGAGGATTGAAAAAGGAAGGAACCACACCTAGGAACTCTGGTTCAAAGACCAGCAAGCACCACATTAGGACAGATTGGGATGCTGAGATGTGAGGCTCAAAAAGTGACCAGAGATTAGAAGAAGAAAAACCTTCAATCTGTCAGGAAGGCAACGGAGATCCATTAAAGGATTTAGGTTAGGGGAAGGCCTTAAGCAGATTTGCCTTTGAGTAAGATCCCTCAGGACTAGTGTGGAGAAGAGATTGAGGGAGATAGTCTAGCTGTTGGCCAATATTAGTGTCCTAGAGGGAAGAAAGTGACATACAATAAACCTGTTTTTCAAGTTTAATCCAATTTTAATGTCCTTAGGTTGCTCTTAGAAGCAACCTAAACATCTAGAGAACTACCTAAATACATAAATTCAATTTGTGCCCTTCATATAAGTATTGATACATGCTGCTAATGTGTCAGCAGGCTTTTATAAAAACAAGAATTTCAAGATAAGCTGGGTGTAGTTTTAGAGATGATTTTCCTCTTGTGCAAGCTCTGTGGTTTGGTTTCTTTGGTTTATCATTTAAAGTCATTAGTCATGTCAGATGTTATGCCTAATTGTATAATTAAGTATATACATTCCCACTTAGAAGGGCACAGGTACCTTCGTGAAATATGATACACCTTCAGGGGTTTTTATAGGTGATTTTAAAATGAAGTTGCCACAATATATTCTTAAGTGTTTAGTTTCTTGATACTGTAAAATATGACACCATGAAACTCAATGGTTTCATTTCTATGGTTTAAGGCAGATTCAGGATTCAGGATGATCATGATCTTCATAAATTCTAGGAAACATGAAGTGTGGAAACTCATACTTTCTGCGTCTTTTTTGAAAGGTACTAAGACCTATTTTTCTCCAGGGACAGGCAGTACCTTTGGCTACTCCTTCAAACTTTTCTCAGCTCTTGGCCTCTTCTAACTATTTTTGGCAGAAAAATGTAGTTTCTCACCTTTGAGAGTAACTTCCTGGCAAAACTAAGAGTAATGCCCACCTACCTACCTTTCAGAACCAAAGAATATAAAAGAAGTTATCACACAAGGCAACACTCACCTGCCCCAGCCCTGTACCATTTTCCAGAGACAACTACTTTGAACCATTTTCTCATTATTTCATCAACCCATTTTAGATGTTTTCTTTTTACTTTCTGCTCTGAGAGTAGAGTATTTAGCACATTTATACTTCATCTCAGTTCACTTACCTCACCTCTCCTTTCTGTTCGTCATCTTCTTACACTGTATTTAGTTTCTCTACTGCAGAGCTTGCAAGAGGATGGCTGGAGGCTAGATCTGACCATAGATGTATTTGGTTTGAATAGCAATGAGTTCAAAAACAAACAAAAATAACCAATATGAAAAAAATTCTAAGATGTGACATTTAAAAATTCCAAATGTTTAGCCTCCTGAAGAAGTCAGAGTGGGGCACATTTTAATTTCCTAGGGCTGCCTTAAGAAATCACCATGAACCAGGAAGCACAAAACTTAAATGGACACTTACTGTCCTAGAGGCTTGAAGTCTGGAAGCAGGGTGTTAGCAAGGACATGCTCCTTCTGCAAGCTCTAAGGAAGAATCCATTCTTGCCTCTTCTGAGCATCTGGTGGTTCCCAGCAATTCCTGACATTCCCTGGTTGGTAGCTGTATCACTCACATTTCTTTCTGTGTCTTCATGTGGACTTCTTCCCTCCATGTGTCCTGTCTCTTAGTTCAAACCTCCCCTTCTTGTAAGAACATCAGCCATCTGATTTAGGGCCTACCATAATCCAGTACAACTTTATGAATTACATTTGCAAAGACGCTTTTTCCAAATAAGATCTCTCTTTGAGATTCTAGGTGGACATGAAGTTTAGGGGGACACTAACCCCATGCATGGCAAATATGGCCCTTTTCCCATGAATTGACTAACTGATCGGCTTTATTCTTCAGATGGGGCAAGCACTGACTAGCCAGCCAAAGTACTCTGCACATCTTCCAGGTAAACACAAGCGCCGAAACCCTAATCTGTTTCTCATTTAAGTTGCTTGCTTTGCTTCTTGCTTAGTTTGCTAATCATGGTATTGGTTATCTTCATAACTTTTAAATAATATACCAAAACTCCTATTTCATGTTTTATAAACTTTTGTCAATATCTCACTGCTACCTTCCTGTTCTGTGATACCAGGATATTAGTTTTTTCCATGTTTTTTTCCCTCTCTTCTGTTCCCTTTCTACCTCACATATTTTTGGCAGCAGCATCTTAATTATTGCTATGGGTTGAATCGTGTCCCCCCACCCCACTAAAATTCTTATGCTGAAGTCCAAATCCCTAGTACCTCAGAATGTGGCCTTATATGGAAATAGGGTGATTGCAGATATAATTAGTTAAGATGAGATCATACCAAAGTAGGGTGGGTCCTTAATCCAACATGAATGATGTTCTTAAAAGGGGGGAAATTTGGAGACAGATGTACATACAAGGAGAATGGCGCATCAAGAGAAAGGCAGGGATTGGGGTGATGCAGCAAAACCAAGGAATGTCACAGATTGCCGGTAAACCTCCAGAAGCTAAGGGAGAGACATGGAAAAGATTGCCCCTCACAGCCCTTAGAATGAACCAACCCTGCTGGCACCTAGATCCTGGATTTCTAGACTTCAGAACTGTGTGACAAAAAAATTTCTGCTGAGGACTTCCCTGGGAGATCAGGGGTTAAGACTCCATGCTCTGAATGCAGGGGGCATGGGTTCAATCCCTGGTCGGGGAACTAAGATCCCGTATGCTGCACAGTATGGCCAAAAAATAAATAAATAAAATAAAATTTCTGTTGTTTTAAGTCATCAGTTTGTGATACTTCATTACAGCAACCCTAACAAAGTAACTTCACTGTGGCTTAGATAGCAAAGAATTTGCCTGCCATGCAGGAGACCTGGGTTCCAGAAGATCCCCTGGAGAAGGAAATGACAACCCACTCCAGTTTTCTTGCCTGAAAAATCCCATGGACAGAGGAGCCTGGTGGTCTACAGTCCATGGGGTTGCAAAAGAGTTGGACACAACTAACACTTTCACCTTATACATGTATAGTCAATGTTACAGCATTCATATTACATTCTAAAATTTGAAGTATACCTTATGTTCTATTGCCCTCAGATGTCTGCTGATTCATTCACATTTATTTATTTTTTTGGCCACATGGCATGTAGGATCTTAGCTGCCCGATCAGGGGCTGAACCTGCATCCCCTGCGCTGGAAGTGTGGAGTCTTAACCATTGGACCATTAGGGATGTCTCTATTCTTATTTCAAATGAGGCAACAGACTTCTGCTTCCACTCATGATGGGGTTACTGGTATGGGCTTGCCATCTGCTATGAATAACTAGAAAATTGGACAAAACATTTGAAATAAATATCCAAAGCCATTTATTTTCAGCCTTTCTTTCAGAAAGGAAACCAATAAGGTACACCTTTTGATTTGGCAGCATTTTCTTTGGGGGCAACTTCTGGACAATAGTATCAGGAGGAGAAATTGATACATCACTGGGAGATCTCACTGTGTGGATAAGCCAGGAATCCAGAAATAAGGGCTTGGAGGACTGAGGTGGCTGCAATTTGTGGGGTGAAACACCAAAGAGAAGGGAGATATGTAAAGAAGGAGATCAGAAACTCTGCCTAGGGATTTCCTTGATTATTTGGCAGAATAATCATCTAAACGTATGTAAAATGAAACTATACAAGGCTGGGTAAAGAACAAAAACTAGGAGCTATGAGCTAAACAAATCTTAGAGCTCACACAGGGCTAAGAGACAATTGATCTCCTACTAACTAGAGTGAAGAAAACATATTAAAAAAAAAAACCTGGGGCATTCAATAGAGAACCAAAAGCATTATGCTTTATTAGTTGAGTTTAAATAAGCATTACAATAAAAGTTACTTTAAATCTACTTTAACAAAGCTTACAAGTAGGTCTTGACATGATCAAGCTGATCCCCAAGTAACTAAATTGCCTGACAAGCAAATTTAATGCTCATTAAATGAGACAAAAATGTCCAGATATTCAAGGGACTTCCCTGGTGGTCTTGCAGCTAAGACTCTGTGCTCCCAATGCAAAGAGCCCCGGCTTGATACCTGGTCAGGGAACTAGATCCCCCATGCTGCAACTAAGATCCAGTACAGCCACATAAATAAATAAATGTTTTTTTTTTAATCAAAATATTCAAAACCATAACATTCAAAATACTCAACTTCTAGTCAAAATTACTAGACAAGAGAAGGTGAAAATACAGCTTCACTAGCCAGGAGAAAAACTCAGTATGACAAAAAAGAGTGGGGGTTAAACTCATCAGGAAGATATAATTTCTCAATGTGTATACAATTAAAAACAGCATTTCAAAATACATGAAGGAAAAGTTGGTAGAATTAAAAAAGAAATGAAAAATCCATAATTGCAGTAGATTTCACTCAGCTCAGTTAACTGATAGATTAAGTAGCAGATATGTAAGAATGTAGAACTATAGGAAAATTTGACTGACCTGTTGACACTTATAAAACACTTTTTTCTTATTAAAGAACACTACCCTCAACAACAGAAGAATACATATTTTTTAAGCTTAGGCTATGGTTTTTCCAGTAGTCATGTATGGATGTGAGAGTTGGATTGTGAAGAAAGCTGAGCACCAAAGAACTGATGCTTTTGAACTGTGGTGTTGGAGAAGACTCTTGAGTGTCCCTTGGACTGCAAGGAGATCCAACCAGTCCATTCTAAAGGAGATCAGTCCTGGGTGTTCTTCGGAAGGAATGATGCTAAAGCTGAAACTCCAATAGTTTGTCCACCTCATGTGAAGAGTTGACTCATTGGAAAAGACTCTGACGCTGGGAGGGATTGCGGGCAGGAGGAGAAGGGGACGACAGAGGATGAGATGGCTGGATGGCATCACCGACTCAATGGACATGAGTTTGAGTGAACTCCGGGAGTTGGTGATGGACAGGGAGGCCTGGAGTGCTGCAATTCATGAGGTTGCAAAGAATCGGACACGACTGAGCAACTGAACTGAACTGAACTGAAGCTGACTAGAGTAATCAGTGAGGTGAAGTTGTTCAGTCGTGTCCAACTCTTTGCGACCCCGTGGACTGTAACCTACTAGGCTTCTCCATCCATGGGATTCTCCAGGCAAGAATACTGGAGTGGATTGCCATTTCCTTCTCCAGGGGATCTTCCCGACCCAGGGATTGAACCCGGGTCTCCGGCATTGGAGGCAGACGCTTTAACCTCTGAGCCACCAGGGAAGCAGTAAAATAGGCTATGTATTGAACCACAAGATAAGATTGGATAAACTTATGTATATGGAAATCATAGTGAGCATGTTATTTGACCACCATGGAATTAAATTAGAAGCTAGTAATCAAAAGATACATATTGTTGTTTAGTTGCTAAGTCATGTCTGACTTTTTGCAACTCCATGGACTGTAGACCTGCCAGGCTCCTCTGTCCATGGGATATCCCAGGCAAGAATACTAGAGTGGGCTGCTGTTTCCTTCTCCAGGGGATCTTCCCAACCCAGGGATCGAACCCAGGTCTCCTGCTTCTCAAGTGGATTCTTTACCCTTGCACCAGCTGGGAAGCCCAAAAGATATATGATCAGAGCCTAATTACCTGCATAATCTGTACATTTTTTTAAAAAAAGATATTGAATAACTGAACCACTTTGTTGTACACCTGAAACTAACACAACACTGTATACCAACTATTCAATTTTAAAAATTCTGTGAAGAAAAAAATAAGACCTAAAATCAATCATCTTGCTTTGTCTTTAAGAAGCTGCTGCTGCTGCTGCTACTTTGCTTCAGCTGTGTCCGACTCTGTGCAACCCCACAGACTGCAGCCCACCAGGCTCCTCCATCCATGGGATTTTCCAGGCAAGAGTGCTGGAGTGGGGTGCCATTGCCTTCTCCGTTAAGAAGCTAGTAAAGAGTAAATTAAACCCAAAGTAAGCTCGAGGAAAGAACTAGTAAAGATAAAAGTAGAAGTCAATGAAATAGAAAGTGGAGAAACAAAAATGAAAAGCTAAAAGTTAACTCTGTAAAAGATGAACAAAAATGACAAGCTACTAGCTAAAAAGATTAAAAAATGAAAAGAGATAGCATAAATTTAAAATAACAGGGTTGAAAGAGGAGAGATCACAGCACACATTGAAAGATGTAAAGTAAAATTTTGGAGAACTTTATGCCAATAAATTCCACAAGTCAGATGAAATGAACAAATTTTCTGAAGGACACAAAATTATCATTAAGGTATAATAACTATTTTTAAATACTAGCAATGAACTGAAAGAAAATGGAATATTTAAAAAAAAGCACTTTTGCATACCTTTCATGAAAATTAACAAAAAATGGGTCATGGACCTAGCTTTAAAATACAAAGCTACAAAATTTCTAGTGACAACAAACGAGAAAATATAGATGACCTTAGGTTTGGTGATAAATGTTTATATACATCAAAAGCATGATCCCTAAAAGAAAAACTTCATAAGTTGTCCTTTATAAAAATTGAATACATCTGTTCTGTGAAAGAGAATCAAAAGACCAGACTCGAACAAAAAAAAATATTTACAAAATATTGTTTTTGTAAATACTTAAGTGAAATATTAAATATTTAAGTGACTAAACAAGACCAAAAGACCAGACTCAGACAGGCAAAAAATATTTACAAAATTCATAATTGATAAAGGATTTGTATCACCAATTCACTAAGAATCTTACAGCTCAACAATAAGAAAACAATCCAATTTTCAAAAATGGGGAACAGATATAAAAAGAACACATCAAAGAAGATACACACATATCAGATAAGCATATGAAAAATGTTCCGTAGCATTTGTCATTAGGGAACTTCAAATTAAAACCTCAATGAGGGCTTCCTTAGTGGCTCAGTAGTAAAGAATCTGTCAATGCAGGAGACATGGGTTTGATCCCTGATCCAGGAAGATCCCACATGCCACAGAACAGCTAGGCCCACGCGCCACAACTATTGAGCCTGTACTCTAGAACCCGCGCTGTACAAGGTATCCCACTGCAATGTGAAGCCTGGGCACCGCAACTAGAGAGTAAGCCCCTGCTTGTCACTACAAGAGAAAAGCACACACAGCGATGAAGACCCAGCATAGCCAAAGATAAATAGATACATAAATAAAACAACGAGATACCACTACATATCTATTGTCAGATGTGTTGCTAGAGAGGATGTAGAGAATAGGAACTCTCATTTGTTACTAATGGGAATGGAAAATGGTACACTGTGGCAGTTTCTTACAAAGTTAAAAATAGTCTAAACATAATCTTACCATATGATTCAGCAGTTGTACTCCCAAGTATTTACCCAACTGAACTGAAATTTTATGTCTACATAGAAGCCTGCACACCAATGACTGTATCATCAGCTTTGTTCATAATCAACCCAAACTGGGAACAACCAAGATATCCTTCAATAGGTGAAAGGACAACCAAACTGTGGTACATCTGTGCAGTGGAATATTTTTCAGTAATAAAAAGAAAAGAGCTATTGAGCCATGAAAAGACGCAGATCAATTTTAAATGCACATTGCTAAGTGAAAGATGCCTGTCTGAAAAGACTAAACACTGTATAATTTCAATTATAATCTGGAAAATTAAAACTGCAGCAATTGCCAGAGGTTTAAGGGGAGCAAGAAATGGTTGAATAGGGTGAAGTACAGGGGATCTTTTTAGGACAGCAACACTATTTTGTATGATACTTTAGTGGTGGCTACATGAAACTTGTATGTGTGTGTGTTAGTTGCTCAGTCATGTCCGACTCTTTGAGACCCCATGGACTGTAGCCTGCCAGGCTCCTTCGTCCATGGAATTCTCCAGGCAACAATACTGGAGTGGGTTGCCGTTTCCTTCTCCAGGGGATCTTCCCGACCCAGGGATTGAACCCAGATCTCTCACACTGTAGGCAGACTCTTTACAGTTTGAGCCACCAGGGAAGACTTGTTCATGAGCCTTATAGCAGTCTTATTCATAGTAGTCCCAAACTGCAAACAGCTGGAATGTCCAACCACAGGTGACATGTGGTATATCCATACAATGGAGTACTGCTCAGCAAGAAAATGAAATGAATACAAGCTGATACATTGATACTGATACAAGCTACAACTTGATGAATCTCAAAAACATTATGCTAAGCAAGAGAAAACCACATACCCTATGTATGATTCAATTCATCAGAAATTCTACAACATGAAAATTAACTTATAGCTAGTTGCCTGGGACAGGTGAAGGTAGAGTCTGATTTCAAAGAGGTAGGAGGAAACTTGTGTTTTTGCAAATAACTGTTTTTGTTTTATTTTGTATGGTGCTTAATATGCATTATACATTTGTCACTATATATATGTAATATATATATACAATATACTATTTTTTATAATATACTATTATATACTTATATACTATATGCAGTATAATATATAATATACTATATATGTTATATATATATTTTACACACTACCACCCACCCAGGTGTAACCACCTAGCTGCCAACATTTATGTGTTTTGTGTTTCAGGGAGTGGGCAGGAGTGGTTGGTTCCCTATAGACCTTAAAATCATTACAGAATGATTCCTCCCTTCTGTAAACTTCCTATACCTAAGTCAAAACCTCTCCAAAGTCCTGTAAATCCAAAGTTGTTCATTTATCTTCCAGACTTTTACTTCTTGATGTGCATCCATTGATTGAATCCTCATTGAAAGTTAGTGTATCCATTGTCTGCTGCTGCTGCTAAGTCGCTTCAGTCGTGTCCGACTCTGTGCGACCCCATCCCTGGGATTCTCTAGGCAAGAACACTGGAGTGGGTTGCCATTTCCTTCTCCAATGCATGAAAGAAAAGTGAAAGTGAAGCTGCTCAGTCGTGTCTATTACTGCATAAAAAATACCACGAAATTTAGGGGCTTAAAACAACAATAAAAGGTCATGAAGATCATTGGGGATCATCTTGGAGGCTGGCTAATGTATAGTCAGTGAAGAGTTACTTGTGTATTTATGTCCATCTACTTCATTTTATTCCTTAGTGAGTATTTCACCTACCACTTATGAAGAAAATACCAGTGTTTATTAATTTGGTAGATACTATGATAAATGCAGCTAAGAAGTTTATAGTATTTCAAAATTATAATTGTACATGCATCAGTCTTGAAAAAATTAATATACTTAAAAAAAATAAAAAGGAGTTGTAGGAAACTTGAGCTGAAAGTTCTCATATATACCCCATGCCCAGTTTCTTCTATTAACATCTTATATTAGTGCAGTATATTTGTTACAATTAATGAGCCAATATTGATACATTTTTATTAACTAAAATCCAACTAAAGTTTATATTAGGGTTTACTCTTCTTGTTATACATTCTATGGATTTTGACCAATGTATAATGATAGGTATCAACCTTTACAAGATCATATAAAACAAATTTCACTTCCTTAAAAATATTTTTTTGCTCCACCTATGAATCCCTCCCTTGCTCTGAACCCCTAATCTTTTTACTATTTCTGGTTTTGCCTTTTCCAGAACGTCATATAGTTGAAATAAGTATTGTGAGCCTTTTCAAATTGATTTATTTCACTTTGCAATACATACCTAAGTTTCCTACATGTTTTTTTTTTTTTTTGTGTGTGTGTGTGTGTGTGTGTGTGTGACTTGGTAATTCAATTCTTTTTTATTGCTGAGTAATATTCCATTGTCAGTATGTACCACAGTTAATCCACTTACTTATTGATGAGCATCTTGGTTGCTTCCAAATTTTGAGAATTATGAATAAAGCTGCATAAACATTGATGTGCAAGGTTTTGTGTGGATGCATATTTCTTTTTCACTCTTGCTTTCTCAGGTTTTACATTGGACATTTTTTTTTTCTTAGATGCTTTATTTCTTCCATATCTGAGAAAAACCCTTCATCTTGTCTCTATGACCCTGAATTCCTGTTGCATTCTTGACAAACATTAATTACCACAAGGTTTCCCCAAGACTCCTACAGACATTTAAAATTTTATTGAGTGATTTTCAAAGCCTTTTGGATTTCTAGGTCGATTGCTATTTTCACAGAAAGGTAGAATTCTGTGCTGTAATTGAGATGGGAGTCCCGTATAACTTTTGCCTGCTGCAACTAAAAGTACTTTAAGTGCTTTTCAGTTGATGTTTTAAATGTTTATTTTGTAATTTCTTTTTCTATCCTTAACTGAGCACTTCATTAAGTAAAACTTCTCGCATAACCATATCTGAATTACTGAATATTCCACTTGACTACAGGATAAAGATTATGTTTCTCTAAAAACATCACACTCAATTCATGTGTTTTTATTACTTTCTAAGCCACTCTAGAGGCCCTAAATACACACATGGCATCAAAACAAACTATTCTGTGTGGAAACACACATTTTGCTTTAGTTCTAGACAGCTGTAGCAGACAGCTGTACTTTCTTAGCTTCACTGTATCCAACCCTTCTTCCTGCGTGAAGGAATTCCCCACTGTCCTAGGGAGAGGCATGCCCTCATTTCCTCTCTGGACGTGTGACAGGCCCTGACCTGATATTCCTCTTCTTCAGCAGCCTGGGCATGGCACATGATCATTAGCCAATGATTGCTTTTCCAGAAATGTAAATCTTGATCAAGTGACACAGAGATGAAGGGGCAATTCCCAGCAGTGGGGAAATTATCTCCAAGAGAATTTGAGGTGGAATCCTAAAGAGGCAGCAACAGGGTCGTATTAAAAAAGGTGACTGTGTCCCTCTCAGTCTACTGGGCTGTTCGTTGCTAACATTTTCCAGCTTCTTGGCTGCTGGAGTTACCCAGCTCTTTACCCATTTTTGAAGACTGGTATTACAATTTCTTGTCAATTCATGAGCCCTTTTTACCCTTCCAATAAATTCCTTTATGATTGTTATACTACCTGTTACTTTCAACAGAAGTATTTTAATTGATGAATCAGCAAAATCAATCCATTCTTTAGGGATTTCCCTGGTGGTCCAGGGGTTAAGACTTCATCTTCCAATGACAGGAGGTGTGGGTGTGATCCCTGATCAGGGAGCTAAGATCCTACATGACTCAGGGGCCAAAAAACAAAACAAAACAAAACATAAAAGAGAAGCAATATTGTAACTAGTTCAATAGTTTAAAATGGTCCACATCAAAAGATCTTTAAAAAAAAAATCTATTCATTAATTTTCCCACTATCCATTAAGAAACTTGCAGGTACCAAATATTGTGGGAGGCTTGATATGACGATGAATAGACATCGTTTCTATTGTGCTACAACCTACAGTCTATTGAAGGATACAGGCCAGGAAAGAGAAGACTGTAGTACATGCTTGATGAAGAAGGACATTATTCATTGGGAATATAAAAAAGGAAAATTTATTCCAACCTTAGTGATGGTAGTGGTGGGGGGTGTCAGAGAAAAGTTCAAATGATATTTGAATATGTAAATTTATGTTTGAAAATGTAAAAATTAGATCTAGTTGAGGGGTAGGAATTGGGGGGGCAAGTGTTTCACATAGTGCGACCAGCCCGTGTGAAGGCCCAGCACTGAGAGATGAACACGACTTTCAAAGAACTGAAGAGAAGCTCCAGATGACTAAAGTGCAGAGTTTGAGCAGATAAGTCTGGAACTATAAGTGGGACTCGAATCATTCAGAGTAATGTGAACCTCTGATGGTGTTAGCACTTTTTCCTAGATGCAGTTGCGAGCAACTGAAGAGTTTTAAGCAGAAGTCTCAGTATATCACACTTTGGTGCTGTTTTCCAAAACTTGTCTATTGATTATAGCCACCCTGTTTTGTTTTTCTCATAGTATATTTTCCATTTTATTGTCTTTTCAGACAGTATTTCTTCAGTCTTTAAGGACTTGCCTCTCTACAAGGGCTTTGGTGGAGGACGTGGGGCAGCACGAGCAAGTCTATATTGAGGTGGGGAGTCCTTTCTGGCTTCCCCGAGATTCCTAACTACCTTGCTGTGAATGGCACAACTCACACAGTAATGAAGCATCACATACAGCTTGGAATGCACATAGGCATTGAAAATACTCACTTCAGAAGTGTCCCTGACAGTTGTGGCCTCTAAGATTCTGAATGACTAACTTCTTACCGGCCTATCCTCAGGCATGCATCGGGCACAGTTGGTGCAGTGAACAGGCTGCATGTAGCCTCAGCCCTTTCTGGCACGACCATTGTTCCTTCTTTTCTTGGAAGCAGGGAGGAAAGAGTGCCCATCCTGGTGTTTTAAAGTGGTATCTCATTGTGTTTTTTTTTAATATGAATTTCCTTTTTGTTGTTGTTGTTTAGTTGCTAAGTTGTGTCCGACTCTTTGCGACCCCACGAACTGTAGCCCATCAGTCTTCTCTGTCCACGGGATTTCCCAGGCAAGAATACTGGATTGGGTTGCCATTGCCTTCTCCAGGGGATCTTCCTGACCCAGGGACAGAACCCTCATCACCTTCCTGGCAGGCAGATTCTTTACCACTCAGCCACATGGAAAGCCCAAATTTCCTTAATGGCTAAATGTTTTGAGCATTATTTCAACTTTCTTTTGTAGCAATTTGTATGTCTTCTTTTGAGAAATATCTATTCAGATCCTTTAAAGATTTTAAAATTGGGCTATTTATCTTTCCATTATTGAGTTGCAGAAGTTCTTTATATATCCTACATACAAATCCCTTACTGTATAAAATTTTTGTAAAGATATATGTGCTATCTTTTTTATTTTCTTGATGGTGCCATTTGAAGCAACACAAGCTTTTTTAATTTTGATAAGTCCAATTCATCTATTTTTCCTTTTGTCATTTGTGCTTTTGATGTTTCATCTAAGGTTTTGTGTAACCCAAGGTTGCAAATATTTATTCCTATGTTTACTTCCCTGGTGGCTCAGACGGGAAAGCGTCTGCCTACAGTGCGAGAGACCCAGGTTCAATTCCTAGGTCGGAAAGATCTCCTGGAGAAGGGAATGGCAACCCATTCCAGTATTCTTGCCACCCCCTCCAAAATAAGGGGCTCAAAGAAATATAGGGGCTTCCCTTGTAGCTCACTCGGTAAAGAATCTACCTGCAGTGCAGGTGACCCAGGTTTGATCCCTGGGTTGGGAAGATCCCCTGGAGAAGGAAATGGCAACCCACTCCAGTATGCTTGCCTGGAAAATCTCATGGACAGAGGAGCCTGGTGGGCTGCAGTCCATGGGGTCGCAAAGAGTCTGGCATGACTGAGTGACTAAAACTATGTTTACTTCTCAGAGTTTTTTATTTTAGCTCTTACATTAGGCTTCTGATCCATTTTGAGCTAATTTCTGTATACTGCATGAGGTTGGGGTCAGCTTCATTCTTTTGCATGTGGCTATCAAGTTGTTCAAGCAACATTTTTTTTCTTTGCTATTATTTATATTCTGATAATGGGGAAAAGGGAAATGGAGAGGGGCTGAACAGTTGTTTTCATCAATCAACAATAATCATCTTCATCATAACCATCTGTTGAATGGACTATTCTTCCCCATCAAATTGTCTGGGCACCCTTGTTGAAAATCATCTGATCATAAATATAAAGATGAATCAATTGATCCTAATAATTTTATTAGATTCTAATAATTTTATTGCAGTACTATGAACACAAAATAAGATTCATATGGTCAGTTAAAAAGTTCTAGTAGAAGTTATTTCCTTTGATCTATATCACCAATAGTGTATTTTAAGGCTATAATGACCTTATTAATGAGAACTTTGAACACTACATAAATGGCTTACTTGTTTATGCTTTCTCTGTCAAGTCTTAGTAGGTGTAATTAGAAATTTAAAGTATTGTTCTGTAGTCATACTTCCAAATATTCCTGAATATCTATCTCCTAAAGAAAGGCAATGCCAAAGAATGCTCAAACTACTGCATAATTGCACTCAACTCACACGCTAGTAAAGTAATGCTCAAAATTCTCCAAGCCAGGCTTCAGCAATACGTGAACTATGAACTTCAGATGTTCAAGCTGGTTTTAGAAAAGGCAGAGGAACCAGAGATCAAACTGCCAACATCCTCTGGATCATGGAAAAAGCAAGAGAGTTCCAGAAAAACATCTATTTCTGCTTTATTGACTATGCCAAAACCTTTGACTGTGTGGATCACAATAAGCTGTGGAAAATTCTGAAAGAGATGGGAATACCAGACCACCTGACCTGCCTCTTGAGAAACCTATATGCAGATCAGGAAGCAACAGTTAGAACTGAACATGGAACAACAGACTGGTATTGTCATCCTGCTTATTTAACTTATATGCAGAGTACATCATGAGAAATGCTGGGCTGGAAGAATCACAAGCTGGAATCAAGATTGCCGGGAGAAATATCAATAACCTCAGATATGCAGATGACACCACCCTTATGGCAGAAAGTGAAGAGGAACTAAAGAGCCTCTTGATGAAAGTGAAAGAGGAGAGTGAAAAAGTTGGCTTAAAGCTCAACATTCAGAAAATGAAGATCATGGCATCCGGTCCCATCACTTCATGGAAAATAGATGGGGAAACAGTGGAAACAGTGCCAGACATTATTTTTTTGGGCTTCAAAATCACTGCAGATGGTGACTGCAGCCATGAAATTAAAAGACGCTTACTCCTTGGAAGGAAAGTTATGACCAACCTAGATAGCATATTCAAAAGCAGAGACATTACTTTGCCAACAAAGGTCTGTCTAGTCAAGGCTATGGTTTTTCCAGTAGTCATGTATGCATGTGAGAGTTGGATTGTGAAGAAAGCTGAGTGTCGAAGAATTGATGCTTTTGAACTGTGGTGTTGGAGAAGACTCTTGAGAGTCCCTTGGACTGCAAGGAGATCCAACCAGTCCATTCTAAAGGAGATCAGTCCTGGGTGTTCTTTGGAAGGACTGGTGCTAAAGCTGAAACTCCAATACTTTGGCCACCTCATGAGAAGAGCTGACTCATTGGAAAAGACTCTGATGCTGGGAGGGATTGGCGCAGTAGGAGAAGGGGATGACAGAGGATGAGATGGTTGGATGGCATCACCGACTCGATGGATGTGAGTTTGAGTGAACTCCGGGAGTTGGTGATGGACAGGGAGGCCTGGCGTGCTGCAACTCACGGGGTCTCAAAGAGTCGGACACGACCGAGCGAATGAACTGTACTGAACTGAACTGAAAAGTACATAAGTATTCTTGTGAAATTAAACATTAACAAAATATTGATTCCAGTAAATTACATATCCTCTAAATCTTGACATAATTCAATGTATTCATCTGTCTCTATAACTAAGGCATAACTAATACACCATAACTAACATGTGTAGTTTTGTGTCAGGGTGTGAATCCTGAATTTTTTGACCAAGAAATGCTCCAAATAGGAAAAACTGCTTCAGAACAAGCATTAAAAATAATTTCATTACTGGTATCATTTCTGATTCAGAGGTTATAGGCTTCTGAAACTGTGTGAAAGATGAGGGAGTTTCACTGGTGAAATTGACCTTAAGTTTTATTGCAAATTTCGTGTTGTATTTTTTCTTTCTTTTGTAAAAATTTTTTCTGGCTTTGCCACACAGCATGCAGCAGGATCTTAGTTCCCGACCATGGATAAAACCTGTGCCCCCTGCAGTAGAAGCAGGAGGTCTTAACACTGGACCACAGGGAAGTCCTGTGTTATATTTTCTTTTATTCTGGTATATATTGCTTTGTGTATGTCTATGTCCCATGCTTTATTTAAGAACAAAGTGATGAATGATGTGGGGATTATAATCAGGAGCATCACTGAACTTCACCTTCCCTCCAGCCAGTTCCCTAAAACTCCCTGTGGCCACACCCTCTGTGTTACCAGTTCCTTTCAGAGTGAATGAGAACTTAATCCCAAAAACCTTGGTAGAGACTCCAAAGTGTCCCCCTAACTTTTTCCTTTCCTTTGACTTCCATTCCTGGGAAGGCACCTCAATTTGAAGGTATGGGAAAGCCCAGAACGGTGATAGACATGAAGGAAAGGCTTTACCCTCACAGAGAGACTGAAGGGTTCAGCATAGTCAAGTGAGGGTCCCCATAGTCTAGGGTGCCAAAAATCTGGCCCTAAGGGCACAGAAAAAGATGCTGGTCTCTCAAAGAAAGGAGACACAGTAGCCTCAAAATCCTCTCGTTGGGAATAAGTACCGCACGATCATTTGCCTTTCTGATGAACCACACTTAGCTGCAGAACCACACTTGGCCCATGTGCTTCTCAAGCCTGAGCTGCTGGGTGATGTGGGTTTTAGACACTTATGTTGAGATGGATTCTGAGGCTATGTTTAGGATGAGCAGGAAAGAATGCTGTCATTAATGATACCCATCATTGAAGTGGAATGGGAGCATGGGGTTCATATAATATTTACGTGTGTGTGCTGTCGTGTCTGACTCTGTGTGACCCCATGGACTGTAGCCCACCAGGCTCCTCTGTCCATGGAATTCTCCAGGCAAGAATACTGGAGTGGCTTGCCATTACCTTCTCAAGGGCATCATTGTGACCCAGGGATCAAACTGGGGTCTCCTGTACTGCAGCCAGATTCCTTACGATCTGAGCCACCAGGGAAGCCCTTGTAATATTTAGGAAGTTAGTGTATCTGTAATGAAATTGGAAAAAATAGTGGCATAATCATATTACCAGTTTTATGTCTTTATTGGTCCGGGGTTGATTTGGCAGATCCAAAAGTAAGAAGTCAAGAGATACCAAGAGAACAGGCAACTTTGGCCTTGCAGTACAAAATGAAGCAGGTGAAAGGCTAATAGAGTTTTGCCAAGAGAATGCACTGGTCATAGCAAACACTCTCTTTCAACAACACAGGAGACAACTCTACACATGGACATCACCAGATGGTCAATACCAAAATCAGATTGATTATATTCTTTGCAGCCAAAGATGGAGAAACTATACACAGTCAGCAAAAACAAGACCAGGAGCTGATGGTGACTCAGATCATGAACTCTTTATTGCCAAATTCAGACTTAAATTGAAGAAAGTAGGGAAAACCACTAGACCATTCAGTATGACCTAAATCAAATCTCTTATGATAATATAGTGGAAGTGATAAACAGATTTAAGGGATTAGATCTGATAGATAGAGTGCCTGAAGAACTATGGATGGAGGTTTGTGACATTGTACTGTAGGCAGTGATCAAGACCATCCCCAAGAAAAAGAAATGCAAAAAGGCAAAATGGTTGTCTCAAGAGGCCTTACAAACAGCTGAGAAAAGAAGAGATGCTAAAGGCAAAGGAGAAAAAGATATACTCATTTGAATACAGAGTTCCAAAGACTAGCAAGGAGAGATAAGAAAGCCTTCCTCAGTGACCAATGCAAAGAAATAAGGAAAACAATAGAATGGGAAAGACCAGAGATCTCTTCAAGAAAATTAGAGATACCAAGGAACATTTCATGCAAAGATGGGCTCAATAAAGGACAGAAATGGTATGGACCTAACAGAAGCAGAAGATATTAAGAAGAGGTGGCAAGAATACACAGAATGATACAAAAAAGATCTTCATGATCCAGATAACCACGATGGTGTGATCATTCACCAAGAGCCAGACACCCTGGAATGTGAACTCAAGTGGGCCTTAGGAAGCATCACTATGAACAAAGTTAGTGGAGGTGATGGAATTCTACTGGAGCTATTTCATATCCTAAAGATGATGCTGTGAAAGTGCTGCACTCAATATGCCAGCAAATTTGGAAACCTCAGCAGTGGCCACAGAACTGGAAAAGGTCAGTTTTCATTCCAATCCCAAAGAAAGGCAAAGACAAAGAATGCTCAAACTACTGCACAATTGCACTCATATCACACACTAGTAAAGTAATGCTCAAAATTCTTTAAGCCAGGCTTCAACAGTACATGAACTGTGAACTTCTAGATGTTCAAGCTGGTTTTAGAAAAGGCAGAGGAACCAGAGATCAAATTGCCAACATCTGCTGGATCATTGAAAAAGCAAGAGAGTTCCAGAAACATCTACTTCTGCTTTATTGACTATGCCAAGGCCTTTGTGTGCATCACAACAAACTACAGTATATTTTTCAAGAGATGGGAATACCAGACCACCTTACCTGCCTCCTGAGAAATCTGTATGCAGGTCAAGAAGCAACAGGTAAAACTTGACATGGAACAACAGACTGGTTCCAAATCGGGAAAGGAGTACATCAAGGCTGTATATTGTCACCCTGCTTATTTAACCTATATGCAGAGTACAGTACATCATGTGACATGCCAGGCTGGATGAAGCACAAGCTGGAATCAAGATTGCCAGGACAAATATCAATAACCTCAGATATGCAGATGACACCACCCTTATGGCAGAAAGCAAAGAGGAATGAGAGCCTCTAGATGAACGTGAAAGAGAAGAGTGAAAAAGCTGGCTTAAAACTCAACATTCCGAAAACTAAGATCATGGCGCCAGTCCCATCACTTCATGGGAAATAGATGGGGAAACAATGGAAACAGTGACAGACTTTATTTTCTTGGGCTCCAAAATCACTGCAGATGGTGACTGCAGCCATAAAATTAAGACACTTGCTCCTTGGAAGAAAAGCTATGACAAACCTATACAGCATATTAAAAAAGCAGAGATATTACTTTGCCAACAAAGGTCCATTTAGTCAAAGCTATGGTTTTTCCAGTAGTCATGTAGGGGTGTAAGAATTGGACCATAAAGAAAACTGAGCACCAAAGAAGTGATGCTTTTGAATTGTGGTGTTGGAGAAGACTCTTGAGAGTCCCTTGGACTGCAAAGAAATCAAACCAGTCAATCATAAGGAAATCAATTCTGAATATTCACTGGAAGGACTGATGCTGAAGCTGCAATATTGTGGCCACCTCATGCAAAAAACTAACTCATTGAAAAAGACCCTGATGCTGGGGAAAATTGAGGGCAGGATGAGAAGGGGACGACAGAGGATTAGATGGTTGGATGGCATCACTGACTCAATGGACATGAGTTTGAGTGAGCTCTGAGAGTTGGTGATGGACAGGGAAGCCTGGTGTGCTGTAGTCCATAGGGTTGCAATGAGTTGGACACAATTGAGCAACTGAACTGAACTGAAAATATTCTCAGAGATCCAGGTCTTTCTCTCTTTCCTTAACCCAGCCATCCTTAACATGTGCTTGTTCCTTTGTAATTACAAGATGGTTGCTCAAGCTCCACTATTGCATTTGAGATGCAGTTGTAAATGAAAATAAAAGGCAAGATCAGCTAAATTGGCCTTCCATTTTAAGAAAGTATTCTCAGAAATCTCATCCAACAACTTCCACTTAGATTTCATTTGGCCAAGACTGCATAGTATGGTCACGTCCTTCATCTGTAAGAAGTGCTGGGAGATGCAGTTTTAAGCCAGGCACACTTATACAGCCATCAAAAATAGTGTTCTTTCCTTATGATCAGGGAGAATCCCTATCAGGAAAGCCTCTTAGTTTCACCCACCATTCCTGTTTTATAAATAGGCATTCTTCAGCTTTATTGAACCAGCAAGCACTGCTCTTCTACCACCTCCAACACACACGTGCGCACACACACACTAAAGCAGCATTGCTTTTCTCAAATTGTGGGCCTCTGAACTGTGTAAAAGATGAGGGTGGGAAGAACACATGTATCACATTAGTGTTTTACTACTGTAACTGAACTTAAAATTTTATCATAAGATTTTGTGTGTTATTTTCTTTTATTCTGGAATATGTTACTATAGTCGGGTTCAACATAAATCTCAGGAGCACTATCGTTGTGGAACAGCTCGTTATTCTTTAGGATCCAAGATCCACATTAACTAGCAGTATACTTTGGGCAAGACACTCAATCTCTCTATGCCTTGGTTTCCTAATTTGTAAACTGTTGATAGTATTTTTTATGGGAAAGGTGTTCAGATAACGTATGTCCCAACTTGAAAAATTTATATTCTGGAGTGAGTGAAGTTGCTCAGTTGTGTCCGTGACTCTGAGATATCATGGACTGTAGCCTACCAGGCTCCTTCATCCATGGAATTTTCCAGACAAGAGTACTGGAGTGGGTTGCCATTTCCTTCTCCAGAGGATCTTCCTGACCCAGGGATTGAACCTTGTTCTCCCACATTGTAGGCAGATGCTTTACCATCTGAGCCACCAGGGAAGCCCCATATTGGAAGGGGGGTAGTATTAATAATTATGTTTGTTCAAGTGGCACAAACAAGGACCACTCCAGGCAGGCTGAGGACTATGGTCATCATTTTTTTAAATGCAGGTGCGAGCGTGCATGCTCAGCTGCTTAGTTGTGTTGGACTCTTTGAGACCCCATGGACTGTAGCCTGCCATGCTTCTCTGCCCATGGAATTTTCCAGGCAAGAGTACTAGAGCTGATTGCCATTTCCTACTGCATGGGATCTTCCCTGCCAAGGGACTGAACCCAAGTCTCTTGCATTGGCAGGTGGATTCTTTACCACTGTGCCCCTTGGATGCAGTTGAGAGAATTAAATGAGAAAATAAATATAAAGCACTTAGCACAAAGCCTGACACACAGTAAATATTCAGGAGATACTAGCCAATATTTGATTTTACTATTGAATTGAAAAGTTTTATTGTTTTGGCTTTGCTTTCCACTGAAGGGAATGGCAAGCCACTTCAGTATTCTTGCCTTGAGAACCCCATGAACAGTATGAAAAGGCAAAATGATAGGATACCTAAAGAGGAACTCCCCAGGTCAGTAGGTGCCCAATATGCTACTGGAGATTAGTGGAGAAATAACTCCAGAAAGAATAAGGGATGGAGCCAAAGCAAAATAATACCCAGTTGTGGATGTGACTGGTGATACAAGCAAGGTCCGATGCTGTAAAGAGCAATATTACATAGGAACCTGGAATGTCAGGTCCATGAATCAAGGCAAATTGGAAGTGGTCAAACAAGAGATGGCAAGGGTGAACGTCAACATTCTAGGAATCAGCGAACTAAAATGGACTGGAATGGGTGAATTTAACTCAGATGACCATTATATCTACTACTGTGGGCAGGAATCCCTCAGAAGAAATGGAGTAGCCATCATGGTCAACAAAAGAGTCCGAAATGCAGTACTTGGATGCAATCTCAAAAACAACAGAATGATCTCTGTTCGTCTCCAAGACAAACCATTCAATATCACAGTGATCCAAGTCTATGCCCCAACCAGTAATGCTGAAGAAGCTGAAGTTGAATGGTTTTATGAAGACCTACAAGACCTTTTAGAACTAACACCCAAAAAAGATGTCCTTTTCATTATAGGGGAATGGAATGCAAAAGTAGGAAGTCAAGAAACACCTGGAGTAACAGGCAAATTTGGCCTTGGAATGCGGAACGAAGCAGGGTAAAGACTAATAGAGTTTTGCCAAGAAAATGCACTGGTCATAGCAAACACCCTCTTCCAACAACACAAGAGAAGACTCTACACATGGACATCACCAGATGGTCAACACCGAAATCAGATTGATTAAATTCTTTGCAGCCAAAGATGGAAAAGCTCTATACAGTCAATAAAAGCAAGACCAGGAGCTGACTGTGGCTCAGATCATGAACTTCTTATTACCAAATTCAGACTCAAATTGAAGAAAATAGGGAAAATCAGTAGACCATTCAGGTATGACCTAAATCAAATCCCTTATGATTATACAGTGGAAGTGAGAAATAGATTTAAGGGCCTAGATCTGATAAATAAGAGTGCCTGATGAACTATGGAATGAGGTTCGTGACATTGTACAAGAGACAGGGATCAAGACCATCCCCATGGAAAAGAAATGCAAAAAAGCAAAATGGCTGTCTGGGGAGACCTTACAAATAGCCGTGAAAAGAAGAGAGGCGAAAAGCAAAGGAGAAAAGGAAAGATATAAGCATCTGAATGCAGAGTTCCAAAGAATAGCAAGGAGAGATAAGAAAGCCTTCCTCAGAGATCAATGCAAAGAAATAGAGGAAAACAACAGAATGGGAAAGACTAGAGATCTCTTCAAGAAAATTAGAGATACCAAGGGAACATTTCATGCAAAGATGGGCACGATAAAGGACAGAAATGGTATGGACCTAACAGAAGCAGAAGATATTAAGAAGAGGTGGCAAGAATACACGGAAGAACTGTACAAAAAAGATCTTCACGACCCAGATAATCATGATGATGTGATCACTCACCTAGAGCCAGACATCCTGGAATGTGAAATCAAGTGGGCCTTAGAGAGCATCACTACGAACAAAGCTAGTGGAGGTGATGGAATTCCAGTTGAGCTGTTTCAAATCCTGAAAGATGATGCTGTGAGTGCTGCACTCAATATGCCAGCAAATTTGGAAACCTCAGCAGTGGCCACAGGACTGGAAAAGGTCAGTTTTCATTCCAACCCCAAAGAAAGGCAATGCCAAAGAATGCTCAAACTGCTGTACAATTGCACTCATCTCACACGCTAGTAAAGCAATGCTCAAAATTCTCCAAGCCAGGCTTCAGTAATACGTGAACCGTGAACTCCCTGATGTTCAAGCTGGTTTTAGAAAAGGCAGAGGAACCAGAGATCAAATTGCCAATAACCGCTGGATCATAAGCAAGAGAGTTCCAGAAAAACATCTATTTCTGCTTTATTGACTATGCCAGAGCCTTTGACTGTGTGGATCACAATAAACTGTGGAAAATTCTTCAAGAGATGGGAATACCAGACCACCTGACTTGCCATTTGAGAAACCTATATGCAGGTCAGGAAGCAACAGTTCGAACCGGACATGGAACAACAGACTGGTTCCAAATAGGAAAAGGAGTACGTCAAGGCTGTATATTGTCACCCTGCTTATTTAACTTCTATGCAGAGTACATCATGAGAAACGCTGGACTGGAAGAAACACAAGCTGGAATCAAGATTGCCAGGAGAAATATCAATAACCTCAGATATGCAGATGACACCACCCTTATGGCAGAAAGTGAAGAGGAGCTAAAAAGCCTCTTGATGAAAGTGAAAGAGGAGAGTGAAAAAGTTGGCTTAAAGCTCAACATTCAGAAACGAAGATCATGGCATCTGGTCCCATCACTTCATGGGAAATAGATGGGGAAACAGTGGAAACAGTGTGTCAGACTTTATTTTGGGGGGCTCCAAAATCACTGCAGATGGTGACTGCAGCCATGAAATTAAAAGACGCTTACTCCTTGGAAGGAAAGTTATGACCAACCTAGATAGTATATTCAAAAGCAGAGACATTACTTTGCCGACTAAGGTCCGTCTAGTCAAGGCTATGGTTTTTCCTCTGGTCATGTATGGATGTGAGAGTTGGACTGTGAAGAAAGCTGAGCACCAAAGAATTGATGCTTTTGAACTGTGGTGTTGGAGAAGACTCTTGAGAGTCCCTTGGACTGCAAGGAGATCCAACCAGTCCATTCTGAAGGAGATCAACCCTGGGATTTCTTTGGAAGGAATGATGCTAAAGCTGAAGGTCTAGTACTTTGGCCACCTCATGCGAAGAGTTGACTCATTGGAAAAGACTCTGATGATGGGAGGGATTGGGGGCAGGAGGAGAAGGGGATGACCGAGGATGAGATGGCTGGATGGCATCACGGACTAGATGGACTTGAGTCTGAGTGAACTCCGGGAGATGGTGATGGACAGAGAGGCCTGGCGTGCTGCGATTCATGGGGTCGCAGAGTCGGAGACGACTGAGCGACTGAACTGAACTGAACTTTCTCTAACAATACTAAGCTTGATGTTCTTTATGATAAAGGATAGTGGGCTGAAATAAAGAGAGGTTAAGTTTTTCAAGACTGAGAAAAACCCGACTGAAAATTAAATATCCAACCTCTCTAAAGGAGGAGGAATGTTGAAAGACACTGCAGAAATTCTTAGTTACAAGGACGATTCTGGAATTACAGTGCATGACCTGTCTGTGAACTGTTTGTACCATCAGAAGCATGAATGGAAGAACTGGAATTTTAATGATTTTATGTAACATTTCTCAAAGGTTTTGATCTGAAGATCCCTTTATACGTAAAAAGCTTTTTTAAGCACCACAAAAAAGCTTTAGTTTATATGAGTTATAGCTATTGATATTAGAAATAAAAATGGAGGCAATTTAAAAATATTCATTTAGGGAATTCCCTGGCAGTACAGTGCTTAGGACTCCCCACTTTCACTGTCAAGGGCCTTGACTGGACCCTTGGTCAAAGAACTAGGATCACTCAAGCCACTCCATGTGGCCAAAAAAATTATTTTTTTCATTTAAGATGACTTCATCATATATTAAAACAACTAACGTATTTAAATGAAATAAACTATTTTTATAAAAGAAAAACTGTTAGAGGGTTCATGTGTTACCTTTCTACAGATCTCTTTTTTGACTGGTTTAATAGGGTTGAATTTGTTGCAATATGTTATGGTAGAAAAGTATGAATAAGATACACTGTTGGAAAAGTGAGGGAGTATTTTAATAGCTTTCCTAGATAATTATAGTTATTCTTTGATAATACACCAAAACTCCACAGTAGTTTCTTAAAGGTTTATTATAATTGAGATCTGAAATCATATCAAACTTTTTGTTCTGTTATATTAAAGCTCATCAGTCTGTTCTGCACTTTGAATGAATCTTTAACTCGTGATTTTGTAACATCATCCATTATTCAGTTGGAAAATATTGTTTCACTGAGTTGGGCAGATATTTCAAACGTTCACACATTTCAGAAACCTAATACTTAAGAACATTCTAGAAAATATATGACACACATTCTATTAGCCATCAGAACGATGGTATCATCACATGTCACGTTGCCTCTGGAAAACTCCATGGTGGATTTGTGAAAAAATGAGTATAATAAAGACAAATCATGTCTTATTATGAAAATAGTTTTGATTGCATGATTCATTGAAAAAGTTTTAGTTTCAGGCCACACTTTAATAACAGTTGAAATGGTACGATATGAGCTATTAGATAAGGAAAACAAACAAAAAAAACTTACCACCTCCTTTTCTCTTTTAAAAAACAAGAAGACAATATGACATAACACCCAAACAGTAAAAGGCTAAAATATAGCCTCCGGTGGCAATTGCAAGTCTCTTCACAATGAAGGTAAGTAGACAAGCTTGTAGAAACATATGACTTGTAATATAAAGGTCTTTCTCATTTTTGGGGAGTTTGAACCCTGTTAATCATTAGCATTTCAAAGCATGAGAGTAGCTCTCTTTGGGGACCTCAAAGTGCTTCACTTCTTGGTCTTCTCCCCATTTCCCCTTACCCCTACCCCTGCCTAAGATGGATCTTCCCAGAAACAAACAGGGTGGCAGAATAATACTAAAAATATTTTAGTACATGTTTTCTGTTTGCAACCTAGATTGGAAGCTACTCATTTTCTACGGCACAACTTTTCTTTGCAAGAAGATAAGATAGTATTCTTAAATGAAATTTGTTGCATGCGAGGAACTGCTAGATAAACCTGTTTTGCTCTCCTTGTTCTATTATTCCAAGCCTTTCAAAGTAGGATGATAGCGCAGGCTGATCCTAGTTTTTGGGAAAAGCTGCTTGCTAACTAGTTTAGGCTTCAGGAATACTGAATTCATTCAGCAATACTGCCAAGGAGAAACGTTTTTTAGGCGCCTTGCTCCTTACTATTCAGTCGCCCAATGCACTTACCACATCCTTCCGGCTACATGGTAGGTCCTACTGTGTGGTCTCCTAGGAAATGCACCGATTTCAAGATTACCTACCCTTCAGCAAACACCTTTTGTACTTTCTTTTAGGTAAGTCTGATTTTATCTTAGATCAGTCCAGACTCAGATACAGTGTGTCAAATCAATTAAAATTATTTACACTAAAGCATGAATGAAAGGCGGATATCAAGTGTTCAAGAACCAAGAACAAACTGATGGACTGAACAAATAAACTTGGAAAGGGGTGACTATATGTGGCCACAACGCAGTACTCAGCTTTTCTTTGCAACCATAATAAAAACCAGTTAAGATATAGCACAGGGAACTCTACTCAATACTCTGTAAACACCTGTGAGGAAAAAGAATTCTTAAAAAGAATGTATATATCTATACCGGATTCACTTTGCTATACACCAGAAACTATCACAACAGTATGAATCAACTGTATACTCCAATTAAAAAACCCCCCAAAACAGTAAGTCATTTAAGTTTTAATCTTTGTCTTAAGTGCCCAGGCCATAACTGAAAGACAAGGCTGGTAATGCAATGAGACCTGAGATCACTAAATGGTTATGTTTTGCAGACCCACAGATTTAGATAGTTAAAGTGAAACAGGGTGAAGTGACAAGATGACAACTCTCATTTGAGCAGGGTGTTTTGACTTCAAGGCCGTTGGTAATAATTCTGAGACCCTCTTGGCATTTCATTATTCCTCGTATTTGTTTTTTTAACTTCAGCACTATGAAAATTCCACACTGATTTACAACTGTTTTTAGGTTAAGACGGGGCCTGGAACTTGGGTGTACATGACATAGTTTAAGCTAATGCCACCTCCACCCTCTTTTGCAGGGCGCCCTCTCTTCCCTTCTCGCAGCGTTCCAACTCCCAGGCTTGGCTGAGGGTAGACGACGGGGTGACTACCCTGCCCCAAAAGCCATTAAGGGCGTATTCCTGAATCTTCAGATTCTCGCTCTCGCCATGACTTTTCAACAAGCAAGCGGTACGGCGCCTGCGGTGATCCGGAGCCGGCAGTGCGCGCTGGAGGCAAGCAACAGGCACGACAGACGTGCCATTACTGTGATTCTCCAGCGACAGCAGTAGGCGACACAGGAATCTTTCTTTAACCCTTCTTCACACAGAATCCCACCCTCACCGGAAATGAAGCTAGCTCTCTACGTTACGTCACTTCCGGTCCGGAGCAAGCCGCTTGGCGGAAACGAGCACGTCCTTGCGCGGTAACTTTGTTCCCGCCTCCTTTGCCCCTGACACCACTCACCTTCGGCTTTCTCGGAGCGCGACGTACGTGCGCGCTCCCGGCCTTGCGTCAGGGCCGAGGGGAAAGGCCGATAGAGTGAGGCTGGAAGGAGGGGTTGCGGAGGTTAGGGCCCAACCAGCAAGTCCCGTCGTCCTTCCTCCTCCTGACGAAGAGCGGAGAGGGAAGGGGAGGAGCGAGCCAGGCCGGCCGCGCACTCCTGGAGCCTCCTCGTGGAGGGGGGTAGCGGAGGAAAAGGGCAGCACCGCCACCTCTGCTCGCGGCGGCGGAGGAAGAAGAAAGTCAGGGCCCCTACCCACCGCCACAGACTCAGAAACGCCCCCCCCCCCCCATCTCCCCGGAAACAGCCCCCCGCCCAGCCCCGCACACTCGCTGCCCCAACCGTGAGCCGCAGCCGGGTCGCCCCCGCTTCGCCCCGCCCCGCCGCCCGTCCCTGCGGGCAGCAGAGTGCGCGAGGCCTTAGGCCGGGAGTTGTTGTCAGGCCCAGGCCACTTCCGAGGCGCCCGCCGTGTGTCGCCGCCACTACAGGAGGACGACGTCGACGCTGAGGAGGAGGAGGAGGCGGCGGAGGCGTGTTGTTGTCTCGCCCACTCCCCTCCCCTGAACTCGCACCCAACGTCAGGGCGCGATGAAGTGAAGCGGCGACGAAGGTGGTACTTCCGCGTTGCGCTGCCGGAGCCCAGAGCGCAGCCGAGGCCGCTCCCCCACCCCTGGGGGGCACTTGGAGGACTCCGGACTCCCCCGCAGGTCAGCGCCCGGCGCATCTGGTGTTTTTGCGGCTGAAGCTAGGACGACGAGAGCGATCGGGGGCTCCACCGCCGGGATTCCTGCTGCCCTCGGGCCCGGAGGCCGCTACGTACCCCACTGTGTCCTGGAACCCAGGGACCCAAGTCCCGATCCGGATTATCGTGGCGCTTCTCCCGGACGGCCCTGGTGCTCGGTGTCCCTCCGCCGCTGCTGCCGCCGTTCCCGTTTCCGGCGGGGGAGATGGCCAGGATCTGACCCGGGAGGAGGCCGCACCCGCGCCGCGCTCTGCGGCGGGCTCTAGGCGATGCCGAGCAGCTCGGACACGGCGCTGGGGGGAGGCGGGGGCTTGAGCTGGGCGGAGAAGAAGTTGGAGGAACGCCGCAAACGGAGGCGATTCCTGTCCCCTCAGCAGCCGCCGCTGCTGTTGCCGCTCCTGCAGCCGCAGCTCCTGCAACCGCCGCCGCCCCCGCCGCCTCTGCTCTTCCTGGCTGCTCCCGGCACGGCCGCCGCCGCAGCCGCCGCCGCCGCGGCCTCCTCCTCTTGCTTCAGCCCGGGCCCCCCTCTGGAGGTCAAGCGGCTGGCGAGAGGCAAGAGGCGCGCAGGAGGGCGGCAGAAGCGGCGCCGCGGGCCCCGCGCCGGGCAGGAGGCGGAGAAGCGTCGGGTCTTCTCGCTGCCCCAGCCGCAGCAGGACGGCGGTGGCGGTGCTAGTAGCGGCGGGGGTGTGACCCCGCTGGTGGAGTACGAAGATGTAAGCTCCCAGTCCGAGCAGGGGCTGCTGCTGGGGGGGGCCAGCGCGGCAACGGCGGCGACGGCTGCCGGGGGAACGGGGGGCAGCGGCGGGAGTCCGGCCTCCTCCTCCGGCACCCAGCGTCGCGGGGAGGGGTCGGAGCGCAGGCCCCGCCGGGACCGCCGCAGCAGCAGCGGCCGCAGCAAGGATCGCCACCGCGAGCACCGGCGGCGGGATGGGCAGCGCGGCAGCGGCGAGGCCTCCAAGTCCCGCAGCCGCCACGGCCACGGCGGCGAGGAGCGGGCCGAGGCCGGCAAGAGCGGTAGCAGCAGCAGCAGCGGCGGCCGGCGGAAAAGCGCCTCGGCCACGTCCAGCAGCAGCAGCAGCCGCAAGGACCGAGACCCGAAGGCCCATCGGAGCAGGACTAAATCGTCCAAAGAACCGCCTTCGGCCTATAAGGAGCCGCCCAAGGCCTACCGGGAGGACAAGACCGAGCCCAAGGCCTACAGGCGGCGGCAGCGGTCCCTGAGCCCGCTGGGAGGCCGGGACGACAGCCCGGTGTCTCACCGGGCCTCGCAGGGCCTGCGGAACCGCAAGTCTCCCAGTCCGGCGGGAGGTGGCAGCAGCCCCTACTCGCGGCGGCTGGCCCGCTCCCCGAGCCCCTACAGCCGCCGCCGCTCCCCCAGCTACAGCCGCCACAGCTCCTACGAGCGCGGCGGCGACGTGTCCCCCAGCCCCTACAGCAGCAGCAGCTGGCGCCGCTCCCGGAGCCCCTACAGCCCGGTGATCAGGTGAGTTCGGCGTCCCGAGCGTCCGTCATGGGCTGGGCCGGCCGGAGCCTGGAGACTGGGCTGGAGGTGATGAGACTCCGCAAAATTCGGGTCCGCGGGCGGGGCGAAAAACCCCACCTCGATCGGGGCTTCCGGTGGGGAGGGGCGCTTTCGCGCGCCCGGGACCCCTCGTGGGGGGTTTGGAGGGGACAAAGCGACAGGTCCAGCAGACTCTTCTCGCTCTGGAAAGGAAGGGTTCTGCGGAGGAGTTCAAAGTTTTAAACTTGTTGCATTAATATATTAACAGATTTCTCTAAACTGCTCTTAGCTTTTTACAGCCCAGTTGCTTTAGGTAAACCGAGAGGTGGTTGGATTTGTCACAATTTGAAAGCTCTTAGAAGAGGTTTCATTGCTGGAGACGTAGGACTGGGTTGCGGCTTAGGGAGTAAATATTGTAAAGGAGAGTCGGCACCCAGGTGCTGATGTCAAAGTTAGGTGTGGGTTGCATATGTTGCATATGAGTACAGCGATGGGAGAAGCAGCCTTTCTGTAAAGTTCGTTGTTTCAGTATGTGAAACAGCTGAAGTGAAAGCTCATGGTTATAAATTCTGTAGATCCTTATTTTATGTTCTTGTGTGGAATAGTTTTTTCACCTGACCTTCCAGTCCTGGTTTTAGAAAGAAAGAAATGGCGAGATTGTGGTTTCATTGTTTGTTTTGTGTGACACTCAGCTGCTGATAACGTCATTTAAATAGTCTAGATGATGTGATCCAGTATAGTGACCGAGTGAATGACTTAGTACTGAACGTTTCTTACACTATTACACTATCTGCTATTTAAATCATTTACATTAAAGTTAACTGGACCTTTAAGTATCAGGATTTTTGTTCAAGTATCTTTGAAAAGTATAATTCGATCCAGTGAAATTGGAGTAATTCTTTTATGCAGCTGTTATGCCTTACCTGTTATATAATACTATTCTCCAAAAACAGCGTGTGCCTTGATATAAATTTATATCTTAAGCAAAATAACTTGAAAGTAACTTTTGAGGATATTTCTTGTTCTTAAATTCCCTTAGATGTGTAGGAATTCTAGGCTTTATAATTTAGGGTATTGGAAAATGTCTTTTTTTTTTTTTTCTGTTGGTCTTTTCAGTAATGCCAAGCAGCTGCTGAGCGTGGTTATGTTGAACACAATGTGTGTACCTGTAAAATTAGATCTTGAAGCGGCAGCCTAGTGTTTGTAAAGATGTGATTCCAGTAGAGATGCGTTTGCCTTTAAACCAAAACAGCTGTATAAATCTCTTCATTCTTGCAGGGTTGCAGCACACTTATAGTGCCAGTTGATGTGTTAAGCAGAGAATATCAAGATTGAACACTCAATTTCACCATATCTAGCTTCTATATCTTGTAAGAGTTTATATTTTACTTTAAATGAAATACGGTAGGTTTGCCAAATGTTTATATTTTTTGCAGGTAAATTTGTTTTTGACTGATTAGGTCTAAGTTTCAGTGCTTTAGATAGATATTAAGTGTATGGTGCAGGTTTAAGAATGAATTTTGTGTTTATCAGACTTTTTAGTTGCCAGGTACTTCAATGAGTTCCTTTATTATCTAATAGTGCTGTGTATTTTCTATTTATTACAGAGCAGCTTTATGTGTTGTTACGGGTGTTATTTTATATTTAGCAAGTATTTATTGAGCATGTATTATATGCCAGATAACTGTTTTAGGGACTGAAATATAGCAGTGAAGAAAACCAAGTTTCTTCCCCTTATGAGCCTGGCATTCTAGAGGATCATTCATACAGAATCTTTTCATGGTGTCTGTACTGATCACCCATGTTTATAAATGGCTGGATTTGGAAGAAGCTTTAGAATATATTGGCCAACATTCCTGACAGCTAGCCTTTTGACTGTGTGCATGTATACATCTAGAGGTGGGAAGATATTGTACTACTTTTGCGATAGCCTATTCTGTTAGATTCGGAGCTTCTGCTCCTGGTTTGCCCAGTTTCTTAGCAAGTCCCTGGGAGATTCCATTTCCTAAACTTTAACAGGGAAATACTTGTTTTTTTTGATTATTTCAAGGATTAAATGAAAAATTTGTGTTTTGTGTGTATTTAAAATTGGTAAATTTTGCTGTATTTAAATTACATCTCAATAAAACATTTTCAAGGGGAGAAAGATTGTGTTTATAAAGTATAGAAATATTATAGACTGTTGCAGAAATATAACATTGTAGAATATTTATAGAATAACTTGAAATGTTGGAATTTTTCATATTGAAACCAGAAATATGCCTCCACAAAACTTCTGCTCACTGCTTTGAGTTTAGCTTTTTGGAATGGTTCAGAGCAAACATGTATGCTGCCTCTTCAAAATATAGACAGTTGTTTCTTCTGAGTCTTTTTTTTTCTGGGTAAAAAACCTAATTTTTCATACAGTTTTTAGATTTCACATTGTATTATGCCTAGTTTGTCAAATGTCCTACTTGAAAATAGGATTCAGAATATATAGTTAAAACAGTTGATTGAAAAGCTTGATTTTTAAATATAGCAAATGTTATTACTATTTTGGAACAACTAATTGATCTCTTGTCCATGTTAATGCAGAAAGTTTTAAGTAATTATGGTAGATGGCCCACATTGTTTAATGAATAGACTGTTGGATTGTGAGCTCCATGAAGGCAATTAGCCTGTCTTGCCTACCATTGTATTCCTAGTGCTCAGCGTAATATCTGGCACCAGTAGACTTATTACTTGTTGAATGGGGACAAGAAGGGATGATGGAGTTTACTGAGCATATGAAATGCTGTGGGCCTGAATACTTTAAAGAGTTTAATAGCAACTGTGTATTTTGCTATAGGAAATAGCAGAATGATATTTTGTAGCACTTTTGAAGCTTACATATTAATGAATCGTCAGTGTAGATATTTTAAGGAAATGCATGCACCTTTAAAATGGTATTGAAACCATGGAATGAAAGTTTTTCTCTGTATTTCTAGAATAAATCCTCTATTCCATTGACTTCTACTTTATGACTTTACTTCCATTGACAGCCTGCTCTTTGCCTCCATATGACTCTTTAGCCCCCTGCTGCTCATGCTTTTCATAAAGTCCTTTCTTTCTCTCCTTTATAACCAGGTTACATATTTTCTTTGCTAGTTGACACTTGGGGTGTGAGAAGTCACATAATTCTGCTGATTGGCCTTACAATAAATGTGCAAGTGAACTGAAGAGAGGGGCTGTGTAGAATGAGAGAGTGGTACTGACATTTAGGTTTTACTGAGGGCCGGGCATTGACCGATACTTAACATACATTCACCTCCAAAACCCATGTTGTGATTGGAACATTCTTGTTGGTAGACTGGGAAATGGAACCTCTAAAAAGTTAAGTGATTTGTTCCAAGGTCAGCTTGGATTCAAATGCTGAGCTGATCCTGAAGTATAAACTCTTGATAGGTATTGTGCTGTAGGGGTTCAGGGGAGCTGACCACCTCACTTGGTGATCTGTTTTGCTAAAATTTACCGTTTGGTTACTTAATTTCTGTTTTCTGACCATCTCCGCAGCATTTTGAGGATTAAAAAAAAAAAAAAAAACAACAACCAGATTCTTCTAAAGGTCCTTTCAGGTAATTTTGTCTTTTAAATTGTAGGTTTTATGACTAGGAGGCTAAAAACATTTCTTGGAGGCACTAGTAATACTTAGTTATTGATGGTTGTTTTGCAATGGCATGTTTTGGTCTGAAGTCACTCAAGTCAGACCAGTTGCAATCAGTACAATAAATTGCTATGTGTAATTGATTCCTTTTCTGAACCTGTGGAAGTTCTCTTCCACCAGGAAGCAGCAGAAGCCTCGATTATGGAATAATGAGACCCTGAGGATCTAAAAATAGGCATAAATTTAAATGAATTTACTAGCATTCACTTGCATATGTTGTAGGGTACCTCTGTGGTGGATTATTTAGTGTTTGGTCCTAAAAACTAGTGCTCAAAAATAAATGAAGACATTCCAGAATTTTTAAAACACTATTACTCATAAAATACTGATTTGATATATACTTACTAGAAATGTCATGAGTATCCATAGATGAATTGAGTTCTTAGAATGCTTTTCAAAAGTGTTAAAAAGATAGGCTAGTTGAATAAATGAAGAAACACTCAGAAGGGATGGAAATTTAGGTGAACTGTCTTAAATCTCTAAATCGGTAATCACTCCTTTCGTTCCCAAGATGGCCTTGTGTTTTGCAACTTCTCTGACCAGACCTTACCTGACATTTATGTCTACTCATTCTGTATCACATTTTTAACACTGATACTATTGCCTTAGTTCAGGCCCTTGTTTGTGATCAGACTTCCTGTTGTTATTTTCTTCCCTGTTCATCCATTCTTTTCTTCCCAGTTCATTCTTTATCCAGGAGAGTTTTCTGAAAATTTTGGTGAGGTTGTGTCAATTCCATTAATTTAAGTCCACATTTTCTAGTGCATTGTCAGTTAAGGCCTTTTATTATTTGGCCCTGTTCTCTCAGAGTTCTGCTTTTAGAGGCACTTGTATTTCTCCACATTTTTACTTTTGCCGTTCCTTTAGCTTGAAATCCCTTTCTTTCTCTTCTCTGCCTCCACCTTTGCAGCTCAAAATCCAGCTCAAATTCCACCATCCTGAGACCTTTCTCCATTCATCCAGAAAAAGTTAATTCCTTTTTTTTAAATATCCTTATAGCACTTTGCTGTAGCTTTAATGTAGAGCGAGCTCTTAAAAATTTGTTTGTCTGACTACATTTCCCTACTAGATTGCAGCCTCCTAGAAGACTAATTCCAAAGTGTATTTATTAGTGGTTGAATTAATTTAAATATTTTTCTCCACAGATTAATACAAATCAACTTTTGCACAGATGCCATTTGTATCTATAAACTTACCTACGGTTTTGGTTCACATATACTCCAGGATGGGGGAAGTAATTGTTTTGATTTTTAAGTGAAGAATTTAAGAACCTCCCTCTTTTAGCGTCTACTTTATTGGAATGAGTCAAGGATACTGGGAGTCACTTTTAATGTGAATAGAATGAATTCAGAGACTTCCCTGGAAGTTCAGTGTATAGGACTCTGTGCTTGGGGCTAGTGTTCAGATCCCTGGTTGGGGAACTAAGATTTCACATGCCAGGATGTGTGTGGACCCTCCCCTACCCCCCCACAAAAGAATAAGTTCAGACTTGTGTTTATATTTGCACTCTGTTGTGTGATCAAGATAATGATCTGTTTTTCTTGGTGAAAATTTTCTGAATAGACTTTATGTCAAACTTTCATTTCCTAACTCTGAAAAATTAATAGCTATTTCTGAAAAACCAGTTGAAAATTAACATTGCATAATATTAATGTTTAAGGTCATTTATATATATATTTTAAATATTTAGTATTTCTGTTTAATTTTTTTTTTAGCAGACAATTTACATACCTCCCCACCCCTTCCTTTAAGTTAGTGTTGATAGCGTTCCATAATAAACTACTTAAAGAGAAGCTTTGGTCAAGAATGGAATGAAATTGCAAAACAACCCCCCAAACAAAACCCAAATCACTGTTTCTTTAAAAAAAACCAACACTTTCACCAATTATATTCAAACAAAACACATAAGGAAGTTTGCGCCATGTGCGTCTTCAGTGTTTCCTGGTCTTCAGTGTTTCCTGGGCGGGCTCCCCTCCCCTTGCGAATGGCAGCGCTGCCCCGGCGCAGCCGGTCCGCCCTCATGCTGGGTCTGGAGGCTCGCTCAGCTTCACATTATCCAAAGACCCTGGATGGAAGACTCTAAGGTCTTGAAATCCCAAATGGTCATGGCTCTGTCGATGCTGGTAGTGCAAAACTTGCGACAATCTTGCTTGTCCACCTCGTAAATAGCCACTTGAGTAATGCTGTTCTGGTGCAGTGTCTCAGGGCTGTGTTGCGGTCCTCGGTCGTGGCCCGCTTGTCCATGTTGCGGAAGTGCTCCATGACCGACATGTTGCGCTGGATGCTCTGTTTGGGGATGTTCAGCTTGGAGACGAAGGTCAAGCAGCCGCGGTTGTCGTAGTTAAAGAGCATGGGGCAGCAATCATGGCCAGCAGCCACGACGCTGTTCTCTGAGACAAACGACACACTTAGGGGCAGGAACTCTGTCTTCAGAGTTGAGACCTGCACGCTTTTTGAGGCGTCGGCAACGGACACGGTGCTGTCGTGGCTGACCCAGGCCAGGCGGCTGCCGCTGGCTGAGAAGCTGACCCCTTGCACCCAGCCGCCGGTGCCGCTGCCCCCAAACTCGGACATCAGCAGACCGAAAAGCATCTTGCTGCCCCAGGGCGCGCTGGCTGGCTTCTCATCCACTTCTTTAATGTAGGCAGAAAACACTCTGCATTTGAAGTCGCAGGATCCCGCGGCCAGCAAGACGTTGTTGGGATGCCAATCCAAGCTGAGGACCGTGGAGTGGATGGGCTTTTTAATGTATTTGCTCACCCACCAGTCATTTTCATATTCGAAGTAACAGACGGAGATGAGTCGTGCTCCGCTGCCCACGGCAAACTTGTTCTCTAGCGGGGACCACTTGACGAAAGTGGCCGCCCGGTTAATTCTCAGGATCACCAGGGTTGGCTTCCAGACACCATCCTTCTGACTCCAGACGTAGGCGTTGCGGTCAGCCCCACAAGTGATGATGCGGTCACTCTTGGGAGCCCAGTCGATACCTGTGATGTGTCCATTGTGTTCCTTGAGTTCATGGGCTTTCACCCACTAGCCCCCGTTCTTCTTATAGATGTGGACCTCGTGATTATTGGGGCTAAGGGCGATCAGGGTACGATCCCTGTTCCAGGCATGACAGGTGGTTGGCTCCAGTAAAAACTGATGCAGGGACATTATTTAGTGTTTTCAAAGGATAGAAAGCTGGGATCGGGGCCATCCGGACGGGCTCGGAGCGTTGAATTCACGGACTCTGGTCAGTCGCCGGGAACAGGCTCCCGGACAGTCATTTACATTTTTTATTTTGTATGCTTTCTGAATATCAGTTAAGTTTTTGCTGTTATTTTTGTTTTTGGTTGACTTTGTTTCATATGTAGATATTTGTAAACTTTAAACTGGATGGTGGAAGCAAAAGTATTTGCTAGAAAAATCAGTTCTTGTTTAGTTGCTCAGTCATGTCCATCTCTTTGCTACCTTTGCTGGACTGCAGCACACCATGCTTACCTGTCCTTTACCAACTTCTGGAGCTTGCTCAAACTCATGTCCATTGAGTCTGTGGTGTCATCCATCTCATCCTCAGTCGTCCCCTTCTCTGACTGCCTTCAATCTTTCCTAGCAACAGGGTCTTTTCCAATGCGTTGGCTCTTCACATCAGGTGGTCAAAGTACTGGAGCTTCAGCATCAGTCCTTCCAGTGAATATTCAGGACTGATTTCCTTTAGGATTGACTGGTTTGATCTCCTTGCAGTCGGAAGGACTCTCAAGAGTCTTCTCTGGCCTCACAGTTCAAAGGCATCAGTTCTTTGTCATTCAGTCTTTTTTATTGTCCATCTCTCACATCTGTACATGACTACTGGAAAAACCATAGCTTTGACTAGATGGACCTTTGTTGGCAAAGTAATGTCTCTGCTTTTTAATATGCTGTCTAGGTTTGTCACTGTTTTTCTTTCAAGGAGCAAGTGTCTTAATTTCATGGCTGCAGTCACCATCCACAGTGATTTTGGAGCCCAAGAAAATAAAGCCTGTCACTGTTTCCATTGTTTCCCCATCTATTTGCCACGAAGTGATGGGACCAGATGCCATGATCTTCACTGTTTGAATGTTGAGTTTTAAGCCAGCTTTATCACTCTCTTCTTTCACCTTCATCAAGAAGCTCTTTAACTCCTCTTCTGGAAAAGGTCAGTTTTCATTCCAATCCGAAAGAAGACAGTGCCAAAGAATGTTCAAACTCCTGCACAGTTGCACTTATGTCACATGCTAGCAAAATATTGCTCAAAATCCTTCAAGGTAGGCTGCAATAGTATAGGAACCGAGAACTTCCAGATGTAGAAGCTGGATTTAGAAAAGGCAGAGGAACCAGAAATCAAATTGCCAGCATCTGTTGGATCATAGAAAAAGCTAGAAAATCAGAGGTATTATTCACAGTGATTTTTGTTCCATGAATTTCTACACATGCAAATTATGGAATCTAGTGTTCTTAATGTATTTGGAAAATAAATGTAGGTTAGAGGATCAAAGTCTAGGCTAAAAATTGGAATTTACATAAATGGAAATGAAAAAGGTAGTGAGAGGAACTGAAAACTGAAAGTAGTTAATGGGCTGCATGCCTCCCCTTTTCTGTTTCTGCATTTTCATTGCATAGGGAAACTTTCACTAAGGCATTTTATTGACACTTCAAACTTTGTCCACCATTTAATTAATTATTTCACTTCCCTTGGAGTCATTTCTTTTTCTTATATTGCTCTTCATTATTTTTTATATATCCTCAAAGAATAATAGAGGCTTATGTAGACATTTTGGTAGTACAGAGAAGTATAAGTGTTTAAAAGTCCCTTTGAATCCACCTACCTGAGATCACTCTATGACATTTTGATGAACATTCTGCTGGACTTCTGTGCATATATTTGTAAGGACATAAGATTTTACATAACGTACTATAATTCTATTTTGTACCCTGTACTCCATATGTATTTTTATATTGACTTCTAGTATTCTGTTATATGAATATATCGTAACTTGTTTGTTCAAGTCCATTTTGCTAGATTCTTAGTTTTTTGTTTTTTCCCTATGATCATGGATGCATCACAAAATTTTTGTGTACATTTGTTCATAATCTCTCCTAGATTGGATTTCCTAGGGATAAAATTACTGGGGTCAATTTATAGGCTTATAAGCTTGATACACTATCATATTGACCTTTAGAAGACTTTTATCAATTTATATTTCCCAATGATGTGAGAGTGCCTGTTTCTTTTGTATTACCATCACTTGGAATTGTCAGATGTCCCACTATTTTTTTTTTTTTATTTGTGTTTCTTTAATGTCTAGTAAAGATGCCTTTATTTTCATTCATATATTGAATGTTCTAATTTCTTGATTCATTTTTCTGATTTTTTCTAATTTATAAGAGCTCTCTGTATTAGATTCTAAAAGTTTTTTGCGGTACTAATATTTTTGTGAGTCTTTTAACCTTCTTTATATAGCTTTTAGTTTTAATAAGTTTCTGATTTGTGTGTGCATACATGTTTTAAGTGGCATTAGTTTCCCTCAAACGTCCTGTGGGAAGACCTTAGTAGTACTTAACTCCTCTCCTTCCCGAGCTCTGATGAATCACTTGTTCTCGTTGGTTCTTCTGTGATGGTCTTTGTGTGGTGTGGGCTGTCACCTGCCAGTCTCCTCTGTCCATGGGATTCTCTAGGCAACAATACTGGAGTGGGTTGCTATGTCCTTCTCCAGGGGATCTTACCGACTTGGGGACTGAACCTGCATCTGCCTGTGTCTCCTGCATTGCAGATGAATTCTTTACCCACTGAGCTACCTGGGAAGCCACCTGAGAAGTAATGATCTTTAGTATGCTCTTACTTAGTTTGAAACTCTTTAGCTCATGTCCCTATTGTTGATTCTGCTTGCTTTTGGGCTTTACATTTTTGAGTCCCTCCGGTTTTCTGCATTCAAATTAATCTTAAAATACCACTTTGAATCTGTCCTTTATCTATAAAACATGTTTACAGAGTCAAATTCTTGAATTGGGTATAATTGGGTATTTAAGATTCTCCTTTATAGACAGATCCAAAATAGCCTTATTTTTCACTGTATATACTGATGACAATACAAACTGCACTCCTTACTATTTTAAAAATAGGAAGTTGTAAGCTCCTATACCTTGCTTTATGTTGTACCTTTCCTTGGCCAGTCCTGCTTGTCCATTCTGTCAACCATAGTTTGGGTGTCATCTTCTCTATGAAGCCTTCATTAATCTCATCCCAAAATGCTTTGTCTTAATGCTTTTTTCTCTGAGATCACTTTTATGTATACTTACTACAACCAGGCTTACATTAAATAAAATTCTCCCACCTAACCCCAGGTTTATTGGACATGTTTCATTTATTCATTTTTTAAAATTCAGTTTTATTGAAGTATAACTTTACATATAGTATAATTCACCAGTTTTAAGTGTATAGTTAAATGGGTTTTGGCAAATATATATATGTGTGTATATATTATATACACACACACACACCTGTGTAATAGTCATCACAATCATGATAGCTGGAACATTTCTGTTGCCTCAGAAAGTTCCTTATGCCTCTTTGCGATCCATCCTCTGCTTCTGCCTGTGGTCCTTGGCAACCACTAATTTACTTTCTGTCACATTAGTTTTACCTTTCTTGATGTCATATAAATGGAATTATATGGTATGTAATTTTTGATGTCTGTCTTTTACTTAGCATGCTTTTGAGATTCACTGATGTTATTGTATGTTCTAGTGGTCTGTTCCTTTTTGTTGCTGAGTAATATTCCACATACGAATATACCACAGTTTGCTTATCCTGCTACCCAGTTGATAAACTATTGAATTGTTTCTAGTTTGGGGCTGTTGTGAACAAAGCTGCTGTGAACATTTGAATATACTTTTTTTTTTTTTTTTTGGTGAGCAAATTAAGGGTGGGATTGTTGTATGGTTAAGTGAATGTTTGACTTGATAAGAAAATGCCAGCCTGTTTTCCAAAATGGCTGTACTATTCTGCATTCTAGTTGGCCATGTTTGAGCATTCCAGATACTTTGCATTCTTACTGAGACTTCAGCTTTTGTCTTTGATTTTAGTTGTTCTAGTTGATACATAGTGGTATATCATTGTGGTTTTATTTACAGTTTCCATAATGACTAGTAATGTTGAGCTTCTTTCTAGTTGCTGTTTGTGTCTTCCGTGAAGTGTCTTAAAATGTTCTGTCCATATTCTTTGTGAATTGAATTGCTTGTCTTAATGAGTTGTATGAGTTCTGTACATATCCTGGGTACAAACTCTTTATCAGATAACGTTTCTTATAAAGATGAGCGAGTCTGTGGCTCACCTTTTCTTAACAGTAATTTCAAAGAGCAGAAGTTTTTAATTTTTATGGAATCTCACTTGGCAGTTTTTTTGTTTTATGATTTCTGTTCTTTGTTTTCCCATCCTGTCCTCAAACTGCCTAACACATGTTCACAGATTTTCTCCTTGAGTTTTTTTTTAATTGAAATATAGTTGATTGATGGTGTTGTGTTAGTTTCTGGTGTATAGCAGAGTGATTCAGTTATTTTTATATATATATTCTCGCTCAGTCGTATCCGACTCTTTGCGACCCCATGGACTGCAGCCTACCAGGCTCCTCTGTCCATGGGATTTTCCATGCAAGAGTACTGGAGTGGGGTGCCATTTCCTTCTCCATGTATATATATCCTTTTTCATTATAGATAATTATGAGATATTGAATATATGTATCCTTGGCTTTGTAATACATTTTTAATTTGTCACAGTCTACTTTCATGTATAATATAACATTATAGGAGCATATCTCCATTTTCTTGTCTTTTGCACTGTTCTTGTCATGTTTTATTTCTACATGTGTATAACTTAACATATGTTATAAGTAGACAGGAAATGTAAAATGAGAAAAGTTACTTACCTACTTTATATATACCTTTTCTTTTTAAAAAATTTCTCATTGATTTTATTTCTGGCTGTGCTACGTCTCCATTGCTGTGTAGGTTTTTCTCTAGTTGAGATGAGCAGGGGCTTCTCTCTAGTTGTGGTATGCCGGCTTCTCATTGCAGTGGCCTCTCTGATTGTGGCTCCCAGGCTCTAGAGCATAGGCTCAGTAGTTGTAGCACATGGGCTTATTAGCTGCTCTGTGGCATGTGGGATCCTCCCACATTAGAGAGTGGACCTGTGTTCAGTGCATTCTCATGCCTTGGCAGGCAGATTCTTTACCACTGAGCCACCAGAGAAGCCCTTATATGTATACCTTTTCAAACATTTCTCTTGCCTTGGTATAGACCCAAATTTTAATATGATATTTTTCTGTAGCCAGAGGGATGGTTTTGAACATTTCTTTTAATGTAGGTATGCTGTTTTATCTGTTTGAAAAAGTCTCCATTGCCAAAGATGTTTTTGCTAGGTATAGAATTCTGTTAATACTACCCGCACGCCCCCCACCCCCACCCCCCGGCACCTATTTCATTTCTAGCTCACATAGTTTGATGAGAATTTTCATAATTGTTTTTACTTCAGCCACTGGATTTTAAGTTCCATGAAGTTCTTTTTAAATCTTCCTGTCTCTTAAGCATTTGTCACCTGTGTGTATCTATAGGTATAGATACTTGACAGATAATTTTAGATTGATTTGAATTACAAAATATCCAGCATTTCAGAATTGAATAAAATTTCCTAGGATTGCATTGAATCCAGAGATTAATTTGGGAGTATTCCTGTCTTTATCCATTGCTTGTATTGTTGGTGTTCAGTTGCTCAGTTGTGTCTGATTTTGAGACCCCCCCATGGGCTGCAGCATGCTAGACTTTCCTGTCCTTCACCTTCTCACAGAGTTTGCTGAAACTCATCACCAAATTTGAGTTGATGATGCCATCCAACCATCTCATCCTCATTGAGACCTGATGCTGGGAAAGACTGAGGGCAGGAAGAAAAGGGGTTGATAAGAGGATGAAATTGCTTGTATATAAAACTGTTAATACATTTTGCCATTAACAGGGTCTAATATTGACCTTGAAATAAATTCATGATGACTAGAGCTAGACTAATCAAAATTATGTGCCTTTATGCAAGTCAAGTATCAAGCCTGTTGTATGCTGTTCTCCTGTCTTTCTTTTTTCTTTCTTTAAAAATACATTTGAATACATGATTCAGTGAAACATGAAGACAGGGTTATGCTCAGTGGATTAGAACTTGTTTGCCTGAGCAAATCAGCAAAAGTCAGCCATGTGTTTTCTACCTTTTTTTCTTTTTAGCTTTTAGTGTTGTGTTAGGAACATAAGGAAAGAAGATATACTTTTAAAATATGAAGCATTTCAGTGTTACTTATTTTTTCTAGTTTTTTTAGTTTTAAAGTAATTGCACAGTTTACGCTGGTTTTAAATGGTGCAGTCAGTGGTCTTTAGTATATTCACAAAATGAATAATTCCTGCATAATACAAACTGGAACAACCTGAGTACTCTGAATAGGGAAGCAGTTAAATAATTTATGGCACAGATATGTGATTTGCAAATATTTTCTCCCTATGTATCACTTTGCTGATGTCTATTTGTATCACTTTGCTGATGTCTGTTAAACACAGAAAGTTTTAAATTTTGATGAAGTCTAGTTAATTTTTCCTTTTGTTGCTTGTGCTTTGGTGTCATCTAAGAAGGCATTTCCTAATTGAAAGTCATAAAATTTTCTCCTATATTTTCTTCAAAGGGTTTTTATACTTTCAGTTCTTATATGTTGGTCTTTGATCTAATTTAAGTTACTTTTCTGGAATCTCAGTTCCATTCCATTGATTTACATGTCCATCCTTCTGCCAGTACAACACACTCTGGATTATCCTGCTACTGCTACTAAGTCGCTACAGTCGTGTCTGACTCTGTGCGACCCCATGGACTGCACCCTACCAGGCTCCTCCATCCATGATATTTTCCAGGCAAGAGTACTGGAGTGGGTTGCCATTGCCTTCTCTGGATTATCCTAACTTTGCAGTAATTTTTGAAATCAGAAAGTATGATTGTGTTTTTTGGGGAGTGGGGAGGGTGGTGGAGAGATCCTTTGCATTTCCACATGGGTTTTAGGATCGATCAGCTTGTCAATTTGTATAAAAAAGAAAATTAAGGATTTTTATAGGAATTGCATTGAATTTGAAGATTAGTTTGGGAATATTACCAATATTCTTAATAATGTTGAGTCAGCTAATAATGTTAAGTCAGCTAATACCTGAACATGGAATGTCCTTCTGTTTATTTAGATTTTCCTTAATATTTTCAATGGTGTTTTAAGTTTTTAGGTACAATCCTTACACCTTTTTTTGCCAAATTTATTCCTAGATTTTTCTTTTAAGGCTATTGTAATGGGAATTGATTTTGTAAGTTAATTTTTTTTGTAAATTTAAAAAACTTTTATTGAAGTACAGTTGATTTGCAATGCCATGTTAATTATTGCTGTACAGCAGAGTGACTTGGATTTATATGTATATATGCTTTTTCATATTTTCATTATGATTTATCATACAGTATTGAGTATAGTTCCATTTGCCTTACATCAGGACCTTATTTTTTAAGTAGATTTTGATTGTCCATTGCTGCCGAGTAAAACTAACGTAGATTTTTTTTTCCAGGGGGGCTACTCTCCATGGATTGAGGGATCTTGGTTCCTCAACCAGGGATTGAATTTTGGGCCTTGGCAGTGAAAGTGCTGAATCCTAACCACTGGACTGCCAGGGAATTCCTTAACAGATTTTTCTGTATTGATAATGTATCGTACATCTTGCTGACTTGTTTGTTTGTTCTAATAATTTTTAGTGGTTTCCTTAGGGTATTTTATGGAGAAGGAAATGGCAACCCACTCCAGTGTTCTTGCCTTGAGAATCCCAGGGACAGGGGAGCCTGGTGGGCTTCTGTCTATGGGGTCGCACAGAGTCGGACACAACTGAAGTGACTTAGCAGTAGCCGTAGGGTATTTTATATACAAGATGTGTTATCCTATCTGAAGATACTCCAGTACTCTTGCCTGGAAAATCCCATGGATGGAGGAGCGTGATAGGCTATAGTCTATAGGGTCACAAAGAATCAGACACAACTGAGCTTCTTCACTTTCACTTCTTTTTTACCCCTACTCTAGTTCTTTTTCTTGCTTAATTGTAGTGGTTAGAATTTCAAGTGCAATGTTTATTAGAAGAGGTGAAATTGGACTTCCTTTATTCCTGATCATTTAGGGAAAGTATGCAGTCTTTCTTCACAGAATGATTTTAGCACTAAATTTTTCATAAATGTCTGTTTTATCTTTTGATTAAAGTTGTTTCTCTCAGAGTCTCATTTTTGGTGTCAAAAAAATTCCAAAGGCTTTGGGTGTCCCCTATACCAAGCCTGTATAATTATCACTATTGTCCTATGGGCTAGAAGAAGAGGAAAATCTCCTACTTTGTGTGTAATGATTGGTCATATCAGTTTCTTCAAATATAGTGCCCAAAAATCATTTGAAAAATGTTTGTTATGGATGATATATGCACTGATTATTACCAATATTTCCTTTAGTTAGTGTTACTTGAAACTGGAGTGGAAGTTGCTGTCATGCCCTACTCTTTGCGACTCTGTGGACTGTACAGTTCATGAAATTCTCCAGGCAGGATACTAGAGTGTGTAGCCATTCCCTTCTCCAGGGGATCTTCCCAACCCAGGGATTGGACCCAGGTTTCCACCATTGCAGGTGGATGCTTTACCAGCCGAGCCACCACGGAAGCCCTAGTGTTCCTTCTGTTCAGTTCAGTTCAGTTCAGTTCAGTTCAGTTCAGTTCAGTCGCTCAGTCGTGTCCGACGCTTTGCGACCCCGTGAATCGCAGCATGTCAGGCCTCCCTGTCCATCACCAACTCTGGGAGTTTACCCAGACTCATGTCCATTGAGTCCGTGATGCCATCCAGCCATCTCATCCTCTGTCGTCCCCTTCTCCTCCTGCCCCCAATCCCTCCCAGCATCAGGGTCTTTTCCAATGAGTCAGTTCTTCGCATGAGGTGGCCAAAGTATTGGAGTTTCAGCTTCAGCATCATTCCCTCCAAAGAAATCCCAGGGCTGATCTCCTTCAGAATGGACTGGTTGGATCTCCTTGCAGTCCAAGGGACTCTCAAGAGTCTTCTCCAACACCACAGTTCAAAAGCATCAATTCTTTGGCGCTCAGCTTTCTTCACAGTCCAACTCTCACATCCATCCATGAGCACTGAAAAAACCATAGCCTTGACTAGACGGACCCTAGTCGTCAAAGTAATGTCTCTGCTTTTGAATATACTATCTAGGTTGGTCATAACTTTTCTTCCAAGGAGTAAGCGTCTTTTAATTTCATGGCTGCAGTCACCATCTGCAGTGATTTTGGAGGCCCCCAAATAAAGTCTGACACTGTTTCCACTGTTTCCCCATCTATTTGCCATGAAGTGATGGGACCAGATACCGTGATCTTAGTTTTCTGAATGTTGAGTTTTAAGCCAACTTTTTCACTCTCCTCTTTCACTTTCATCAAGAGGCTTTTTAGCTCCTCTTCAGTTTCTGCCATAAGGGTGGTGTCATCTGCATATCTGAGGTTATTGATATTCCTCCCGGCAATCTTGATTCCAGCTTGTGCTTTTTCCAGACCAGCGTTTCTCATGATGTACTCTGCATAGAAGTTAAATAAGCAGGGTGACAATATACAGCCTTGATGTACTCCTTTTCCTATTTGGAGCTAGTCTGTTGTTCCATGTCCAGTTCTAACTGTTGCTTAAGCACACATAATTTTCTGAATTTCAGTCTGTAAAGTTAAGTAGTTGGTGTACTGGAGTACATAGTACAACTTCTTTTGTTTTTATTGAGGAAAGTGACAATGTAAAAAACAATGTAAAATACCATATATTTTGGTTTGTAGTAATTTCTGGTAGTGTTCATCTTTAAACTTTTCTATTGGTGTTTATCCTTAAATTTTTCTGTAATTTTCAGTTTTCTACAGCGAAGTGGTGTGACTTTTTTAACCTACACTTTTTTCGGTATTTGCATATGTAATACTTGAAAACAGCATGGAGGCATAGCAAGATGTGAAAGCTACCCTTTATGTCCTTTTCATTTCCATTTCCTTCCAAATATATAACAATGTGAATAGATTGTGTACATCCTTTTTTTGCATATAGGCTTACAATAAACATATGTATTCATAAACATTAAAGATGTTTTTATGCCATAAATGTTCTTTACTGTTTTTTAAACAGTATTATGTGAAGATGTTTGCAAAACTACATAGAATTCCATAAGGAAATTTATCAGCTTTATTTTAACCATCACCTTTGGGCACTAAGCCATTTTTTTCATTATTTTTGATTTACAAATAGTCCTTTAAAGTATATGCTAGGGATAACTTTTGACACATTTGGAAATGTTTTTGTAGCATATGTTCTTAAAAGTGGAGTTACAGTTCCAAAGCATTTGATAGATACTACCAAATTGCTTTTTTAAAAAAGTCTTAGTTAGCAGTTTTGTATTTTCTCTGATAATTTATGTGAGTGACTGTTTCTTTGTATTCTGGTGACTACTTGATATTTTCAGAATTTCTGTTTTTGCCATCCTGATGGATGTAAATTTATTACCAGTGTTTCATTTTGCTTTTTTCTGGTTACCAGAGAGGAGAGAGCATTTAAAATTTTTAAGTGACCATTTGTATTTTTTCTGTGACTGAATCAATTTTCTAATTAAGAAGACCCTCTAGTTGTTAAAAAGAGGAGCAAACACAGTTTTTACATTTAAAAAAGTAGTTTTGTTCACTAAATCCCCATGCGGTAATTAATGCAAAATGTTTGGTTGTTAATAAAGAATAGATTAATCTCAGTGTTTACCTGAATAAGCTAATTAACTAAATGTGATTCTGTCTCCTAAATCTTCTTAAAGTAGAATTTTATCAGTAGACCTATGCCCATTAGTTGACTAGCTGGATATCTGTTACCCAAAGCATTCTTTAGTATTAATATTTGCAGACAGAGAAGTAGATGACTTGTTCTTAACTTTTATTCATCAATTCAGTAAATGTCTTTTGATCTCTTACTATATGCCAGACATATATTTAGGCATTGGGGCTATAGTGGTAAACGAGACATTGGTTGAGGAGAGGGCTGTCTATGTACAAATTTATCTTTCTGATGAGGGAAAGCCTCACTATGAAGTTGACAGTTAAATGGAGACCTAGGCAATGGCAACCCACTCCAGTACTCTTGCCTGGAACATCCTGTGGACGGAGGAGCCTGGTAGGCTGCAGTCCATGGGATTGTGAAGAGTCAGACACGACTGAGCGACTTCACCTTTCACTTTCCTGCACTGGAGAAGGAAATGGCAACCCACTCCAGTGTTCTTGCCAGGAGAATCCCAGGGACGGAGGAGCCTGGTAGGCTGCCATCTGTGGGGTCGCACAGAGTCGGACACGACTGAAGTGACTTAGCAGCAGCAGCAGATGACAAGAGTCAGTTATGTGATGATCTAAGCATCCAAGGAAGATAAAAAATTATATTTTAGGTATCAAATCAAGAAGCATGGCCTTTTTTTCTTCATATTAAAAAAAATTAAGTACAGTTTATTTACCTTGTGTTAATTTCAGGTGTGCAGTAAAATAAGTCATATATCTATATTACAGATTCTTTTCCATTATAGCTTATTATAAGATATTGAAGATAGTTTCCTGTGATATGCACTAGGTCCTTACTGTTTATCTGTTTTAAATATAGTAGTGTGTATCTGTTAATCCTGAACTCCCAATTTATCCCCTCCTCTCCTTTTTTCCTTTGGTAATCATAAGTTTGTTTTTAGTGTCTGTGGGTCTGTTTTGTAAATAAGTTAATTTGTATAATTTCTTTCTGATTCCACATATAAGTGATATCATATGGTATTTGTCTTTCTCTTTCTGACTTATTAGTATGATCATCTCTAGGTCCATCCATGTTACTGCAGATGGCATTATTTCATTCTTTTTTATGGCTGAGTAATCTGTTGTAGATATCTTATCTTCTTTATCACTTCATCTGTTGATGGACATTAGGTTGCAAAGTGTGACCTTTTGAAGACTTGGGAAAGAGGCTTGTGTGGCTGGACCCTTAAAGACAAATGAGAAATAAATGGAGGAGGAAGATGTAGTATGGTATGGTGGCAATAAATAATGCCTGCCTTTCAACTGGAAGACTTGCTCTTGAGTATTGACTCTACCTTTTTATAGATCCTGGCCTCTAAACTTCTGAACCCTCTTCATTCTAGTTCTTCCATCTGCTTTCTCTATGCCTTGGTTAATATAAAGAGCAAGTCAAACGAAAAATGCCTATAAAGGTATTTTGTAAACTGTTTGGTTCAGTGTGGTGTGCTTGTTTATTTAATAAAAGGCCACTGTCTGTGTGTTTTGCTCAGGGCTATGGAGAGACACTGAAATGAATTACATTTGGTGTTTGCTCCTTAAAAGAGGATGCAGTCTAGTAGTAATATAGTAATATCTGAAATACAATGCTGAGAATGATGGAGATTTTAAGGATGCAGATAAGGTGGTATAGGGACTCAAAGAAGGGAGAGCTTTCTTTTTTCTTGGAGTTGGCTTTATGAAGAACAAAGGACTCTTGAACTAGCCCTTGAAAGATGGATATGGTTTCAATAGAAGATGGAGGGGAAGAGGAGAATCTCAGTAGGTCAGCCTGTGGGAGTAAAGGCATGGAGCCTTTCCAAATTCAGAAGGAAAGGTTAGGACCAGACAGATTATGTAACATTTTAATACTAGGTTAAGGAAAGTGAATTCCATTCAACAGGAACGCTACCAGTAAATATTTATTGAGCATCTGCCTTTGCCAGGTCTGTGCTGGTTAGGACTATGAAAATTCAGTGATCTCAGTTTAGTTGGAGAAGACAGATTATTATAATTTTAATTAAATGTGAATAAAGTGTTGCAGGATCATAGTTCAAGGAACTATGCCAGCTGCTTGGCATAATAAGGGAAGGCTTCATAGAGGTAGATATTAGTGCTTGGACATAAAGTATCCCTTTTCGTAGCAGATAAAATTGATAAAGAGAGGTATATGAAGAAACATTCTGGCACTTTATGTGTTTTGGGATGTCTGGATGAGGTTTTGTGTGCAGTACAAGGCTGTGAAGAGTTTTGTCAGAGAGAAACTGAAAGATTCAGGTGGCAACGTGAATAGTTAATTAGAAAAGGTAGAGATTTGAGGTGGGGAACCTGTAAGACTATTACGCTGGACCAAGTGAAAGATGATGTAGGACCTCTTCATGTGAAATAGTAGCTAAGGGAATAGAGAGCCTGGAAAATTGGAGACTGCTTAAGTTGTAGAATTGGCAGGACTTGAAAATCAGTTGGTTATAGGAGAAGGGAGGAAAGGATCAGGTGGAATATGGAATGACTTCCAGATTTCTGCTACTTCAGTGGATACCATTGCATGAGGATAGAGTATATTTAAGGGGAAAGGGGGTGGATTTGGAGAGGTAGGCTAATAGTTTCAGCTGTATTGTGTCAGAGGTGCATATAAGATAATTGGGAGGGGCAAAGGATGACTTGGGGGTTGATCAACGTTTAGATGATGATTTAAGCCTTACATAGTGAATAAGGAAAATCATGCAGTCTTGTACAGCTCTTTGCAACCCCATGGACTATATAGTCCATGGACTTCTCCAGGCCAGAATACTGGAGTGGGTAGCTATTCCCTTCTCCCGGGGATCTTCCCAATCCAGGGATCGAACCCAGGTCTCCCACATTGCAGGTGGATTCTTTACCAGCTGAGCCGCAAGGGAAGCCATATATAAATATAAATTAAATAATCATGGGAGAATAGGTAAGTGAAGAGGAACCTTGAGGAGCATTGAGAGACAGCCATAGAAGTAAAAAAGACAATCAGGAAAAAAAAAAGGTATTAAAAGTGGTTAGAAGTTTTTTTTAAAAGGTGTAGTCAGTATTGTCATCATAGATGTTGACATTTCTCTTTCTTTTTCCCTTTATTTTTCCTCCAGAAGTAGGTCATTGGTCACCTCAATAGTTTCAATGAGGATATATAAGTCAGATTATAGTGACTTGAGTATATGGGGGCAGATTAGAATTTGCCTATAATTGGAAGGAGAGATAAAGATACAATATCAAGGTACTGTTGTTTACTTATTTTTTCTTGTCTGTTTTTAAAGATCAAAGAGTCTTGACTTTTTTATTTCCTGAGAGGAGATAGTAAATAGACAAAGGGTTGAAGTCACAAGTAATGGAGTAGCCTTTGAGGAGCCTAGCATAGTACATCTCAAACTGTAATGGGAATTCTGTTGAAATGCAGATTCTGAATCGGAAGGTCTGGGTTGGAGTCTGAGATACAGCATTTCTGATAAGCTCCCCGGATCAGGATGCTCCTGCTTTTGTTTGTGGGCCATACTCTTTGAAGTAATATTTAGAGACTATGGGATTGGTAGTATTATAGTGAGTTAGCCTTAATAGAAAGAGGAACACCTGCTCTGAAATCGGGTGGAACATAAGGTGGATGGGATTCAAATTAGGTTTACAGGTAAGAAACATGCTTAGTAACCTTAATTTGTTTTTTCTGTGCAATAGAAGTAAAGTGGCTTAAAAAAAAAGACTTGGAGAATGGTGTGTGAGCTTAAAAAAGGTGTGAAGGTTTGGAATAGTTACAAAAAGAGAAGGGAAGTGAGTGAGTATGAGACATGTAATCACTGAAAAGTGAGAATTTTTAATAGTTTGGTTATGGTGTCTGTACAAATAGTCGGGACAAGTTAGATTTGAGGAAGTCAGTCCTTTTTAAGATGATAGGGTAACCTAGAGGAGAGGTAATGAGGTCTGAAATAGAACAGTGGCTTTCAGAGTAGAAAAGGAACATGTGAATAATGGCCCCCTCAAAGATGTCCTGGTGGCTCAGACTTCCCTGGTGGCTCAGATGATAAAGAATCTGCCTGCATTGCAGGAGACCCAGGTTCCATCTGTGGGTTGGGAAGATCCCCTGGTGAAGGGGATGGCAACCCACTCCAGTACTGCCTAGGGAATTCATGGACAGAGGAGACTGGTGAGCTACAGTCCATGAGGTCGCAAAGAGTCTGACACGACTGAGCAACTAACTCAAACACAGACAAAAGATGTCCATGTGAATTTGTGATACGTTACTTTATGTGACAAAAGGAATTTTGTAGATTAAAATAGGAATTTTTAGATAGATTATTCTGGTAATAGATCCTGGGTAAATACAAGGATCTTTGTAAAAGGAAGCAGGAAAGTCAGAGTCAGAAAAGACCATGTGATGATAGAAACAGAGAGAGAGGAAATGTGATGATGAAAGCAGAGGTCAGATGATGTGGGACCGTGAACCAAGGACTGGACCGCCTTTAGAAGCTGGAAAAGGCAAGGAAACAGGTATTCCCAAGAGACTGTAGAAGGAACAAAGCCCTGGTGACATGTTGATTTTAGCCCAATGAGACATTTTGGACTTCCAGAAACTGTAAGATAAATCATTTGTGTTGTTTAAGCCACTAAATTTGTGGATTAATTTGTTACAGCAGTAGTAGGCAACATGCAGGGAATTATGGATGTGTGGGAATGTTGTTAGAATCATAAAATCAGGCAACTAATGGCATGTGAAATGGGCAACAGAAAACTGGGAAGGTTTTTAAGCTGGGTAAGTGGGTGGAGGAGTGTGGTGAAATTAAAAATAGAGAATGACAGAGCAGATTTTATAGAAAGGTGTTCATTTTGCATGTAAGTATGGGTTAGTTATGGATTAGTTTTGAAACAAGGAGATAAATTTAAGTGGCTGCTATTTTATAGTACTATTTAATGGTACTATTAAAGTTAATAGCACTGTTATAATAAAATGCATGGTAAATTTTATAGGAATATTTAGAGTTTAGAGTTTTGACTGAGTGGCCAAAGGGGTGAGTGAGAGAGACTGGTTTTTTAAAAAATAATGTCACATTATGTTTATATAGTGCTTTTCTTCATTTTGGGAAGTGTTCCCCCCCCCCCCGGTTTATTGAGGTATAATTGACAAATATAAAATTATAATATATTCAAGGCATCAACAGTGATGGTTTTGATATATGTACACATGGTGAGAGTCCACACATTCATGACTTAGCATATTTACCTTTTTTTTTTCTTTTTGATTTTTTTTTTTGTTGTTTAGTTGCTAAGTCGTGTCCGACTCTTTGCAATAAGTGTTATCATGCAGTATTTGTCTTTCTCTGACTTACTTCACGTAGCATAACACCCTCCAGATTCATCAGTGTTGTCACAAATGGCAGAATTTGTCTTTTTTTTTTTAAGGCTACATCATATTAAACACATGCCCCCATTTTCTTTATCTGTTCATTTGCTCATGAACACTTAGGTTGTTTCACTTAGTATCTTGGCTGCTATGAATAGTACTGCAGTGAACCTGGCCGTATAGCAGTATTTTGTTTTATTGTGCTTTGTAGCCTCTTTGTGTTTTTTTGTATACAAACTGAACTGAAAGTTTGTGGCACCTTTATATTGAGTAAGTCTATTGGTGCTATTTTCCCAGCAGCATATTCTTTTTAAAAATCTTATTTATTTTAATTGGAGGCTAATTGCTATCTCTTCCCTCTTGACCCTTTACCTCTGCCCCCATCCCAGCCCTCTAGGTCATCACGGAGCACCGGGCTGAGCTCCCTGTGTTACACAGCAGCTTCCCACTAGCTGTGCGTCTCACGCGTGGCTGTGCATGTATGTCAGTGCTTCAGTGCTTTTCTCTCAGTTCATCTCACCCTCTCCTTCCCCTGCTGTGTCCACAAGTCTGTTTTCTGTGTCTGTGTCTCTATTCCTACCCTTCAGATAGGTTCATCAGTACCATTTTCCCAGATTCCATATGTATCTGTTAATATACAATATTTGTTTTTTTCTCTCTCTTAACTTCACTCTGTACAACAGGCTTTAGGTTCATCCACCTCAGTTCAACTGACTCAGAATTGTTCCTTTTCATGGCCCAATAATATTCCATTGTAGATACGTACCACGACTTCTTTGTCCATTCATCAGTCATTGGACATCTAGGTTGCTTCCATGTCCTGACTCTTGTAAGTAGTGCTGCAGTAAACATTGGGGGTACATGTGTCTTTTTGAATTGTGTTTTTTTCAGGGTACATGCCCAGTAGTGGGATTGCTGGGTCACATAGTAGTTTCATTCTTAGTTTTTTAAGGAATCTCCATGCTCTTCTCCATAGTGGCTGTATCATTTTACTTTTCCACCAGCAGTTTAGGAGGGTTCCCTTTTCTCCACATCCTCTCCAGAATATATTGTTTGTAGATTTTTTGATGATGGCCATTCAGACCCGTGTGAGGTGACTCCTCATTGTAGTTTTGATTTATATTTCTCTAATAATTAGCAATGTTGAGGATTTTTTCATGTGTTTATTGGCCACCTCCATGTTGTCTTTGGAGAAATGTCTGTTGAGGTCTTCTCCCCGTTTCCTCATTGGGTTGTTTGTTTTTCTGATATTGAGTTGCATGAGTCACATGCATAATTTGGAGATTAATCCTTTGTTAATTGTTTCATTTGCAGTTTTTTTTCCCATTCTGAGAGTTGTCTTTTCATTGTGTTTACTTTCCTTTGCTGTGCAGAAAGCTCCTAAGTTTAGTTGGCCTTATTTGTTTGTTTCTGTTTCTGTTTCCATTACTATAGAAGGTGGGTCAGAGGATCTTTCTGTGATTTATGTCAGAGTGTTCTGCGTATATTTTGCTCTACGCGTTTTATAGTTTCTGGCCTTACATTTAGGTCTTTAATCCATTTTGAATTTATTTTTGTGTATGGTGTTAGGAAGTGTTCTGATTGCATGTTTTTACACATAGCTGTCCAGTTTCCCCAGCACCACTTACTGAAGAGCTCCATTGTTTTTTTCTCCATTGTATATTCTTGCCTGCTTTGTCAAGGATAAGGTGCCCATAGATGTGTTGGTTTATCTCTGGACTTTCTTTTTTGTTATATTGATCTGTATTTCTGTTTCTGTGCCAGTACCATACTGTCTTGATGACTGTAGCTTTGTAGTATAGTATGAAGTCAGGATGGTTGGTTCTTCCAGCTCTGTTTTTCTTCGTCAAAATTGCTTTGGCTATTCAAGGTTGTGTTTCCATACAAATTGTAAAGTTTTTTTGTTCTAGTTCTGTGGAAATGCCATTGGAAATTTTATAGGGATTGCATTGAATTTGTAGATTGCTTTGGGTAGTATAGTCATTTTCACAATGTTGATTCTTCCAATTCAAGAACATGGTATATTTCTCCATTTGTTTTTGTCATCTTTGATTTCTTTTATCATCAGTGTCTTACAGTTTTTTGCTTACAGGTCTTTTCTCTCCTTACATAGGTTTATTCCTAGGTATTTTATCCTTTTTGTTTGCAGTAGTGATGGGATTGTTACCCTAATTTCTCTTTTTGCTTTTTCGTTGTTAGCATATAGGAATGCAAGCGATTTCTGTGTATTAGTTTTGTGTCCTGTACCTTTACTAAATTCATTGATTAGCTCTTAGTAATTTTCTGGTGGTATCTTTAAGGCTTTCTATGTATAGTATCATGTTATCTGCAGACAGTGAGAGTTTTACTTCTTTTCCAATCTGGATGCCTTTTATTTCTTTTTATTCTCTAATTGCTCGGGTAGGACTTCCAAAACTGTTGAATAATAGTGGAGAGAGTGGCCACCCTTGTGTTGTTCCTCATCTTAGAGGGAATTCTTTTAGTTTTTCACCATTGAGAAGAATGTTTGCTTGGGTTTGTTGTATATGGCCTTTATTATGTTGAGATACCAACAACAGTAATTTTTAAAATTGAGGTATGTATTTATTTTAGAAATGCTATTGCATACTTAATAAACAACAGTATAGTATAACATAGCTTTTATATGCGCTAGGAAACCAAAACATTTGTGTGAGTTGCTTTATTGTAAATTTGCTTTTTGTGGTGCTTTGGGTATGTCTGTATAGATACCTCTTTTGAGGTAGTGATTTCATTTCCTTTGAATATATACAGAAGTGGATTGCTGGTAGTTGTATTTTTGACGTCTAGATGTGCTTCCATATGATTTCTGTGGTGGTTGTATCAGTTTGCATTCCTACCATCAGTGTACTGAGGTTCCCTTTTCTCTACATTCTCACCAGCATTCAGTGTTTCTCACCTTTCTGATTATAGACATTCAAGCAGATATATGATGCCTTCTCATTGTGGTTTTGAATTGTGTTTTCCTGATGATTAGTGATACTAAGCACCTTTTCAGATACTTGTTAGCCATTTGGATGTGTTTCAAAATCTCTTCAAGTCCTTTGCCCACATTCTTTTAAATAAATGCTTTTTAAAATTAATTATTTGGCTGCGCAGAGAGGTGTGTGGGATCTTAGTTCCCTGACCAGGGATCAAGTCTGCACTCCCTGCTATGGAAGCACGGATACTTAAACAGTGGACTGCCAGGAAGTCCGTTTTGCCCACTTTTTAATTGGGTTATTTGATTTTTTTGCTCTGATTTGTATGAGTTCCTTATGTATTTTGTATATAAACCCCTTATCAAGAACACTTTTTCCCATGCTATATAGGTTGACTTTTTGTTTTGTTGGTGGTTTCCTTTCCTATGCATAACTTTTGTTATGCATTACAAGTTTGTTATACATAAGTTATGCTATGCATAATTTTGATGTAGTCCCACGTGTTTGTTTTTGCTTTTGATAAACCATTGCCAAGACCAGTATGAAGGAGTTTACCCCCTATTTTTCTTCTAGGAATTTTATGGTTTCAAATCTTATCTTCAAGTCTCTATCCATTTTGAGTTGATTTTTGTATGTGGTATAAAATAAAGGTCCAGTTTTATTTGTTTGCATATGGTCATCTAGTTTTCCCACACCATTTATTGAAGAGATCATTCTTTCTTCTTTGTGTATTCTTGACTCCTTTGTAGAAAATTAATTGGCCATATGTATGCAAGGGTTTATTTCTAGACCCTCCATTTTGTGCTGTTAGTCTGAATCTCTGTTTTTATGTCAATACAGTTACCAATACAGCAATCAGTTATTTTGATTACTGTAACTTTGTAATATAGTTTGAAATCAGAAAGTTGATGCCTCCAACTCTGTTCTTCTTTTTCAAGAGTGTTTTTGCTATTCAGGGTTTTTTGTGGTTCCATATGAATTTTAATATTTTTTCCCAATTTTTGTATAAAATGCCATTGGAATTTTAATGGGGGTTGCATTGAATTTGCTACTTCGAGGAGTATGGATGATTTAATAATTCTTCTACTCCATGAGCACAGATGTTTCCATTTATATCTTTTTCAATTTCTTTCATCTCCTTGGTTAAATTTATTCCTGATTGGTTCATTCTTTTTGATGCTATTTAAAAGGGATTGTTTTCTTACTTAGTCTTTCTAATGGTTCATTGTTAGCGTATAGAAGGACAACTCATTTTTTTTTTTATACTGACTTTGTATCCTGCAACTTTGTTGTTGTTGTTCAGTCACTAAGTCGTGTCCAACTCTTTGCGACCCCATGGACTGCAGCACATTAGGGCTCCCTATTCCTCACTATTTCCTGGAGTTTGCCCAAGTTCATCTCCATTGAATTGGTGATGGTATGTTGATGTTTATTCTTGCCATTTCTTGCTTGACCACATCCAATTTATCTTGATTCATGGACCTAACCTTCAAGGTTCCTATGCAGTATTGTTGTTTACAGCATCGGATTTTACTTTCACCACCAGACACATTCACAACTGAGGATCATTTCTGCTTCCACCCAGCCGCTTCATTCTTTCTGGAGCAATTGGTAATTGTCCTCCACTCTTCCCCAGTAGCATATTGGACATCTTCCAACCTGGGTGGGGGGCATGGTTCATCTTTTGGTGTCATATCTTTCTGCCTTTTTATACTGTTCATGGAGTTCTCATGGCAAGAATACTGGAGTGGTTTGCCATTCCCTTATACAGTGGATCAAGTTTTGTTAGATCTCTCACTGTGACCCAGCTACCCTGCATGGCATGGCTCATAGCTTCATTCAAGCCCCTTCGCCACAACAAGGCAGTGATCCATGATAGGATCCTGCAACTTTCCTGAACTTAATATTCTGACAGGTTTTTGGTGGGGTCTTTAAAGCTTTTTCTGTCTATTTAAGATCACATCGTCTGCAAACAAGACAGTTTTACTTTTTCCTTTCTTATTTTGATGCCTTTTATTTCTTTTTCTTGCCCAGTTGCTTGGACTAGGACTTCCAATACTATGTTGGTTGAAAGTGGTAAGAATGGGTATCTTTATTTTGTTCCTGATCTTGAGGAAAAGTTTTCCAGCTTTTCACTGTTGAGTATAATGTTATCTGTGGGTCTGTCATATATGGCCTTTACTGTGTTGAGGTATGTCCCTCTGTCCAGTCTGTTTAGTTTTTATTTTATTTTTAAAAGTTTTTATTGGAGTATAGTTGGTTTACACTGCTGTGTTACTCTTTGCTGTACAACAAAATCAGTTAGTTATACATATATGTATGTCTACTCTTTTTTGATTCTTTTCCCATGTAGGTCATTGTAGAATATTAGGTAGAGTTTTCTGTGCTATATGGTCCTTATTTGTTATGTATTTTATATATAATAGCATGTATGTGTGAATCCCAGCCTCCCAATTTATCTGTCCCTCCTCCCTTTTACCCAGTAACCATAATGTTTAATTTTTATAATAAAGGGATGTTGAATTTTATCAAACACATGATTTTTATCCTTTATTTTATTAATGTGATGTATCACATTTATTAGTTCACATATATGTTGAACCATTCTTGCATGGGAAGCATTTCATACCTTTTTAGGGGGCTTAGCAACATGTTTTTGAATGGACATAGATACTAGCATGTAAAATAAGCTACTAGCATATAAAATTAGGCCAAAATAATATTGTGAATGGGTTCTTCCCTGGTAGCTCAGCTGGTAAAGAATCTGCCTGTAATTCAGGAGATGCCAGTTAAATTCCTGGGTCAGGAAGATCCGCTGGAGAAGGGGTGGGCTACCCACTCCAGTATTGTTGGGCTTCCCTGGTGGCTCAGCCAGGTGGTAAAGAACCCCCTGCAATGTGGGAGACCTGGGTTTGATACCTGGGTTGGGAAGATCTCCTGGAGAAGGGAACAGCTACCCACTCCAGTATTCTGGCTTGGAGAATTCCATGGACTATTCCATGGGGTCACAAAGAATCGGACACAACTGAGTGACTTGCACTTTCAATATTGTGAATAGTTACTGCTCTAATAGATATCAAACATATGGACCATTTCCACCATCCCAGAAATTCCTTTTAGATACTACTGTTCTGTATGATTTTATGTAATGAGGGACTGAATATCATTACAGTAAAAGTTTTAAGAATCATGCCTTGCTAATTACGTAGAATTTCAGAAGACCTAGAGTCTTGGAAAGATTGGGTGACATAGTGAAGTGAACAGTACACCATGCTGTTTAAGGAACGCTAATCTAATTAACAGTGAGCACTAACCAGTTGGTTTTCTTTATTTTTTAATCCTAGCTCTGCTTTGTGTTGTATGAATTTGGAAAACCTAAAGAGATTCTATAAGCTCTTATAAAACCTTAAAAGCAAACAAGAAACAGCTAATGTGTGTTCACTGTAAATTTTATAGTGCAAAAAAATTAGAAAAACCATTTTTAAAAAGAAAAATCATATTTGTAAAACATGGACTTGCTGTCTATCATCCATTTAAGTTCTTTTTTAACATGATACAAGTCGTTATATCGTCTTCTCTAATTTGATCCCCTTTATATCGAGCCACTTCTCTCTTAGCCTCATAACTTTGTTTGACTGGAATATTAGGTAATCAGTAAAAAAAGAGACCTAAACTTGACTTTTGTGTTTTTATTTAATTTTAGATTCCTGAAATGTGTTGTTATAAACAGTAAGGATTTCCCTCGGTGGTTCAGCGATAAAGAATCTGCCTGCAGTGCAGGAGATGAAGGTTCCACCCCTGGGTCGGGAAAATCCCCCGAGGAGGGCATGGCAACCCAACCAGTATTCTTGTCTGGAGAATCCCATGGACAGAAGTGCCTGGTGGGCTACAGTCCATGGGGTTGCAAAAGGTCAGACGCAACTGAAGGGACCTAGCCCACATGCACATAAACAGTGAACACATAATTGAAATTTATTACCAAATATGAAACAGCTTAGAGGACACAACTTTACTAGGATAGAAAATGTGAAAAGTTAAGAAAACTTTGAAATGAAATAGAATTCGATAGGAAGGGAGAGCGTGTCTAGAAGAATTTCATTTGGTACAGAGAACCAGTACCATAAAAACGTCTTTTCTGAAATACGATTTTTAGAAATCAAACATTTTTTGTCTTTCCGGTAATTTTGTTATACAGATTCTTTGCAGAAGAGAATAATCAATGCGCTAGAGGAGTTACTTGTGTTGGAATTTTGTCTTTGTTTTCTTAAATAAAGTTTCAGTTCAGTTCAGTCGCTCAGTCGTGTCCGACTCTTTGCGACCCCATGAATCGCAGCACGCCAGGCCTCCCTGTCCATCACCAACTCCCGGAGTTCACTCAGACTCATGTCCATCAAGTCGGTGATGCCATCCAGCCATCTCATCCTCTGTCATCTCCTTCTCCTCCTGCCCCCAATCCCTCCCAGCATCAGGGTCTTTTCCAGTGAGTCAACTCTTCTCATGAGGTGGCCAAAGTATTGGAGTTTCAGCTTCAGCATTAGTCCTTCCAATGAACACCCAGGACTGATCTCTTTTAGGATGAACTGGTTGGATCTCCTTACAGTCCAAGGGACTCTCGAGTCTTCTCCAACACCACAGTTCAAAAGCATCAATTCTTCGGCGCTCAGCTTTCTTTACAGTCCAGCTCTCACATCCATACATGACCACTGGAAAAACCATAGCCTTGACTAGACAGATCTTTGTTGGCAAAGTAATGTCTCTGCCTTTTTTTTTTTCTCTGCTTTTGAATATGCTATCTAGGTTGGTCATAACTTTTCTTCCAAGGAGTAAGCGTCTTTTAATTTCATGGCTGCAGTCACCATCTGCAGTGATTTGGGAGCCCCAAAATATAAAGTCTGACACTTTCCACTGTTTCACCATCTATTTTCCATGAAGTGATGGAACCAGATGCTATGATCTTAGTTTTTTGAATGTTGAGCTTTAAGCCAACTTTTTCACTCTCCTCAAGCCAACTTTTTCACTCTCCTCTTTCACTTTCATCAAGAGGCTCTTTAGTTCCTCTTCACTTTCTGCCATAAGGGTGGTGTCATCTGCATATCTGAGGTTATTGATATTTCTCTCAGCAGTCTTGATTCCAGCTTGTGCTTCTTCCAGCCCAGCGTTTCTCATGATGTACTCTGCATATAAGTTAAATAAGCAGGGTGACAACATACAGCCTTGACGTACTCCTTTTCCTATTTGGAGCCAGTCTGTTGTCCCTTGTCTAGTTCTAACTGTTGCTTCCTGACCTTTCTCAAGAGGCAGGTCAGGTGGTCTGGTATTCCCATCTCTTTCAGGATTTTCCACAGTTTATTGTGATCTACACAGTCAAAGGCTTTGGCATAGTCAATAAAGCAGAAATAGATGTTTTTCTGGAACTCTCTTGCTTTTTCCATGATCCAGCAGATGTTGGCAATTTGATCTCTTGATTCCTCTGCCTTTTCTAAAACCAGCTTGAACATCTGGAATTTCACCGTTCATGTATTGCTGAAGCCTAGCTTGGAGAATTTCAAGCATTACTTTACTGGCATGTGAGACGAGTGCCATTGTGTGGTAGTTTGAGCATTCTTTGGCATTGTCTTTCTTTGGGATTGGAATGAGATACTGCTGCTTAGTATCTGATCAGGGCATAGAAACATGGCATAGCAGACTTACTTTGAGGTCCAAGATTCTGAAGGCATAGGAAATTAAAAGTGTGGCTGCATGTTTCATAATATGACACTTTTGGCTCCTCTATTAAAGTTATCCAAGATAGTTTATAACCAGCTTATTACTTTATATTTAACCAAACGTTTCCCTCATTTCCATAGTTATAAGCTCATTGATGATTTTAATGATTGATGTATATGAGTATATAACCATAACCGAGTGTTAAAGTGTTTTCTAAACCAATATTCCCTTTTACCTGAAATAATGTTACATAAATACTTTATGTAAAGTATAGAATTTGAAACACTAGCTCAGCACTGAACACTAATTGGCCCTCTGTACATTTTGAAATGTTTCTGAAAGAATGAGGGAGAAGTTGAATTTTTATTTGAGTTTATCCTAAATCTAACCATTGTCTGTCTTCATACTAGAATTGTAAAATGTATTGCGTAATATATATTATGTAATACATGAAGGCCAGTTATAAAGAAAAATTTTCAGTTCTTCCTTTTCTCTTCCCATTTTAATTATAGATTCTTAGGAGTTTCTTTGCTTTTTTTTAAAACTGAATCCCAATATTTTCCATCTGTTTCCCATCAGTTCAGTTCAGTCACTCAGTTGTGTGCGACCCTATGAACCACAGCACGCCAGGCCTCCCTGTCACCAACTCCCAGAGTCCACCCAAACCCATGTCCATTGAGTTGGTGATGCCATCCAACCATCTCATGTGTCGTCTGCTTCTCCTCCTGCCCTCAGTCTTTCCCAGCATCAGGGTCTTTTCAAATGAGTCAGTTCTTTGCATCAGGTGGCCATAGTATTGGAGTTCAGCTTCAACATCAGCCTTTCCAATGAACACCCAGGACTGATCTCCTTTAGGTTGGATCTCCTTGCAGTCCAAGGGACTCTCGAGTATTCTCCAACACCACAGTTCAAAAGCATCAAATTTTCTGTACTCGGCTTTCTTTATAGTCCAACTCTCACATCCATACATGACCGCTGGAGAAACCGTAGCCTTGACTAGATGGACCTTTGTTGGCAAAGTAATGTCTCTGCTTTTGAATATGCTGTCTAGGTTGGTCATAACTTTCCTTTTGAGGAGTAAGCGTCTTTTAATTTCATGGCTTCAATCACCATCTGCAGTGATTTTAGTGCCCCCCGCCCTCCCAAATAAAGTCAGCCACTGTTTCCCCATCTATTTGCCGTGAAGTGATGGGACCGGATGCCATGATCTTAGTTTTCTGAATGTTGAGCTTCAGTAGTAGTGTGTTAATGTGTTGAATGTGACTTTACCTACTTCAGAATCAAAAGGTCTGGTTTTAAGACCTGGCATGCAATTAGGTTCTAAAAGATGACAGAATCCAGCTCAGATGGTTCAGGAGGAGTACAGGGATAGGGATGGAGTAAGAAAACTGACAAAGGATGTGTTTTCACTGGTTACAGAGGGAAGCTTGAAAGGGCAAGGAAAGCATAGTGTCATTAGAGCCTAGTGAGAACTGTGGAGGAGTACCTGACAGGAGCCATGGGTGATAAAGGGACACAGTGTCTGTCACAAAATATGACCAGTAGGAAGGAGGGAATTGGAAAGAATTAATCCAGCTTTTCTCTGCCAGTGATAGACAGTCGTGGAATCGAGCAGATGCTGTTCAGGTCTGCTTCCTTTTGGCACAGAGTGGGGCAGAAGAATATTGGAGGGATGGGGTAGTGGCAGTAAGATAATAACCAGGACAATTACTAATCAGAGGGGGGCTGACTTAAGGTGATCTTTTAGATTCAGTTTCTTATCTCTAAACTGCAGATACTTTACTGGGGTTGATGTGGTCATTAAGTGAGCCATATCAAAATACTCCAATAGTGCATTGGTCTTGTATTTTTTAGAAGTTTTGATAAGGTGTGAATTTGAAAAGCTCAGCTTTGTTTCTCTTGGTGCTATGCTACATTTGTTTCATAAGAACTTTGATTGCCACCATCCTTTTGAATATATGTTAGTATTTGTGTTTCCCAATGATTTTGGGGGCTTCCTTGTTAGCTCAGTTGTAAAGAATCCACCTGCAATGCAGGAGACCCCCCGGTTCAATTCCTGGGTTGGGAAGATCTGCTGGAGAAGGGATATGCTACTCACTCCAATTTCTTGGGCTTCCCTGTGGTTCAGTTGGTAAAGAATCCGCCAGCAATGTGGAAGACCTGGGTTTCATCCCTGGGTTGGGAAGAACCCCTGGAGAAGGGAAAGGCTACCCACTCCAGTATTTTGGCCTGGAGAATTCCATGGACTGTATAGTCCGTGGTGTTGCAGAGTCAGACATGACTGAGCGACTTTCTCTGTACTTCAGTGATTTTTGAGAAGTGAACAGTCATTGTTCAGTAGTTCCCAGGATTTAGACTTCTTTTACTTACTGCCAAATGCGAGGTTTCACTCTTTTCATTCCAGGTGTAGACAGAGCAGTGCTTGCTTCTGAACTTACAGATGAAGTGCTTTTGAGATGCAGAAATTATCTCCCTGGTAAAAAACTGGTCAGACTTCACTCTCCCACATCTACCAGTGATGTATCCTTAGTGACTGCTTCTATTTTCTTGAGACAGCAGTGATTGTATTTTCAAATTTTTTTCTCCTAATTTTTACTGTATTTCTTCTCACAGAGATGTGCTTTCATCCAGCTTTACCTTTGAGTGTTAGTAGGTCAGACCAGAATCAAGCATTCACTCTGTTTTCAGGAAATGTATAGCCACTAGATGATATTTTACTTAAAAGCGCTTTTTGTTTTTTTAAAAATTCTCTCAAAAAAAACTATATTGTGATCTTGAAATTAAATACTTTCTATTTAATTTACAGGCTCAAGTTAGCAGTTTTGTACATTGCAGATTGAACTTTTCTGAATTACTGACTAAATCTTAATTATTTTCCACCAGACGGTCTGCCAAATCGCGAAGCAGAAGCCCATATTCATCTAGGCATTCAAGATCTCGTAGCAGGCATAGATTGTCTAGATCCAGAAGTCGTCATTCTAGCATTTCTCCTAGCACACTAACTCTGAAGAGTAGCCTGGCAGCTGAATTGAACAAGAATAAAAAAGCACGAGCTGCAGAGGCAGCACGAGCTGCAGAGGCAGCTAAGGCTGCAGAAGCAGCTAAGGCTGCTGAGGCTGCTGCCAAAGCTGCCAAAGCTGCCAACACTTCTACACCTACCAAGGGGAACACAGAAACTGGTGCCAGTGCATCACAAACCAACCACGTGAAGGACGTGAAGAAGCTTAAAATTGAGCACGCACCTTCTCCCTCAGGCGGTGGGACGTTAAAAACTGACAAGGCAAAAGCAAAGCCACCTCTTCAGGTAACAAAAGTGGATAATAATTTGATTGTAGATAAAGCCACCAAGAAAGCAGTTGTAGTTGGAAAGGAGAGTAAATCTGCTGCTACAAAGGAGGAACCAGTATCTCTTAAAGAGAAAACGAAACCACTTACACCAAGCATAGGAGCCAAGGAGAAGGAGCAACATGTGGCTTTAGTGACCTCTACCTTACCACCCTTGCCTTTGCCTCCCATGCTGCCTGAAGATAAAGATGCCGATAGGTAAGTGCAAAAAAGTTTGTTGTGACTGGTTAAAGAAAAGGAAATCTCAGTTTGAAATGACAGATTATTTGACCCCTCCCCCCAAAAATTTTTATGAAATACTGTTTAGTAAGTGAATTAATTTTCTTTATGGTATACAACTTAAAATGAAGCACATTGCATGTAGGACGAAAAAATTATAGCTTATGCTAAGAATTCCTGGTAAAAATTGCCATTGTCATGGGATATAATGTATGTTTCAGTTTGAGTTTAGAAATGAGAAATGTCAGTATTTTCTTTGGCTGAGTATTTGATGTTATCAGAGACAGGACATTTTATAATAGAATCTGTCCTGGGTGATAATAATCATATTATCTTGCTTATTTCTAATGTTTTCATTGACCTTATAAATTTATCACTTTAGGTCCCTTTATGAATACATCATTTTTTAGTTTTTTATTTTTTGCAACTAGAGATTAATTACATGTTTCAGAAATGTCATAATGTGTTAATGCTTTCCTTTAAATTATTTATAAATTTCTGCTGTTGGGGTATAGCTAGTACTTTATTTTGAAACATTTTAAAGAGGATGAAGGTAAGAATGACTAAATGTAAACGCAGTTCTAAGAATGTTTCTCAAATTGTGCTCGGATGGAAACTTTATGCTGTGTGTGATTTGCCTATTGACCTTTTCCATTTTTATTTTTATGAAGAAATTATAACTCCTACTCCCTTTTTGTTAAAAAGCAACTATATGGGCAGTTTTTCTAGCTGGCATCTTTAGGGAATTTGAAAACAAGTTGATAAAAATGCCATGTGGGCAGGTCTTTCAAGCACTCACTTTGGCTAGCTTTATGAAAATTTTGTAATTTAAACAAAAATAAATTATAATTTCATGCCCTCTGAAGCATCTTTTTTCTTTTGTATTTTTAGTACAATCAGAAATGTTGCTGAAGGGACCCCATCCAATTTAATCAGGTGTTACCTAGTTATACTATTCTGATTGTGATATTTGCAGGTTTGACTGTTTTTGTTAGGAACACTGAAGGGACATAACAGTAATGATTTATAGTTTTGATGAGTCCTGGAATAGGTTGTCCAGCACAGAGAGGCATGAGTCCAGAACTGAGTCTCTTCATCAGTAAGAGAATAAGCCTGTTGCCTGTTGCCAGGAATCTAGTGATTCTGGACTAGTGAGACTAGTTATTCTCTACTTTACTCTTCATATGTGCTGTAGGGGTAAATTTTACTGGTAAGAATTCAAGATATGTGCCCAGGTGGTGACTGCTTATTAAGAAGGGTTTTCTTTGTGCATCTGTTTTTAATAAGATGGTGGCACATTCCATACTTGGTCATTAAAAATTTTTTTGACTCACCTTGTTTGCTGTCGTCTTTTTTATTGTGTCTCTGCTCTTTTTTACTTTGAATGTTTTTGTATGTTTCAAGGATATAGAACTTTTTTAAGATTCTTGAGTACTACTACTGACATATGTGGCCAAAGATTGATTTAACACCAGTTACAGCCACTCTTCTTTTTGATGTTCCAAATTTGATTGTCTGGAATTTGACCAGTGGGAGCTCCTTTAAGCCAACTCCTTTGTCCTTTTGATATGACCCCTTTTATTTTGGAGTGAATTCTTGATTCCCATCCAAATAATCTTTTAGACTCACTTTGAACTTTGCTTCTCTCCCAGCCTTGAAATCTATTTCTCTCTGAAAATCATAAGATAGACTGTTAACTATACGTTTATATCTAATCATCTTTTTTTAAAAAAATGAGGATCATGCCATTTATAATATTCTTCCTCTCTTCTTTTGAAATTTAATGTATTGGAGATCTTTCCATGTTGGCAGAGATAGATTCAGTATTCCTTCACATGGAAGTGGATGCATCCACTTATTAATTATTCTCCTGTTGATTAATGGATATTTAGATTTAAAATTTTTTGCTATTAAACACTCCTTATACATTAATATTTTGTGTACACATGAGCAATTTATGTAGGATAGTTATGTGGTCAAAGCTCCACATTTAAAAATTTGATAGATACTGCCAAATTGTGTCTTAGTAGGATTGTGTGTCAATTTATGTAGCCAAATATATAAAATTGCTTCAGTGTCACTAAATATTGCCAATATTGAAATACTGAAAATCTTTAAAATATGTGATTAATTTTGCCTTTTTCTGATTATTGAGATATAGCATCTTTCTGAACATTTGTTGGCTATTTTTTCCAGTGAATTGCTTGTTCAGGTCTTATGCTGACTTTTCCTTAAGATTATTATTATTTTTTAATTGATTTATAGGTACCCCTTATGTTAGGATCTTGATCTGTGCCTGTCAGAGTGTGTTGCTTGTCTTTGAGACTTAACTTGTTTTGGCTGTGTGAATGTTATCTATTTTGAATGTATTTGGATCTGTCATTTTTCCATTAAAACTTACAGGTTTAAAAAGTTTTTAAAGGCTGATTCACATCTTATAGAAATTTATATGTGGGAGAAAGACATGGTCTGATTGTCCACTCTCGTCCACCACCTTGTGGACTAATAGATCAGTTGTCGCTAACATCGTTTATTGAATACTCTATCTCACTGACTTCTGGTGCCATATATAAAAATTAGACGCAGGCAGGTAATGTAAAAGTGAAGGGATGGAGTAAATGACTGCTTAGTGAACAACCCAACCCTTCAGCCTCAACTTCAGCACTGCTGTGAATGAATTTGGGTCCACTGTTGGCATTTTTTCCCTTTTTCTTAGATAAATTTTAAATCATTTGATTTCTCTTGCTTGATTTTTTGTTTGGGACTTGATTAAATGCAGTGATTAATTTGGAGACTGACAGCTGTACAGAATTGGAACTTCCCATATGAAAATATCATTTCTTTCATTCTTGTCTAGTTTTATGTTTATCAATCATGTTTTAATTTTCTTCTCTTGATCTTACACATTTCTTGTTAAGGCATTTTATTGTTTTTTGTTACTGTAGTATATGGAAACAAAAAAAAATCATTACATATCCTATTTGGTTATTGCAAGTATTCAGTGTGAATATATTTTAAATTATATAGTGTTATTCTTGGGAAGTAATATTTCATTTCTCTTAAGTCTCGGAGCCTTGCTGAATTTACTAGTTCATATAATGATGTATTTGAATATAGGCAGTCTTTTACATGCTAAATTGTAAGTAGAGTAAAACTTCTACTCCGCGGCCCCATGTTGAATTGTTTTTGTACAAGCAAATTTTTGACTAAAGTCTAATTACGAGTTAGAGACTACAGTTCTCTAAATAAATTATTTTAAATAGATTTATTTTCAGACAGTTCAAGTGGTACCTTTTCTAGAAAAAAGCTTTTACTGTCTTTCAGTCTTGAGTTGGCTACCCTTTAGTACCATATTACTCTGGAAAACAGTGTGTTTAGTACTGTATCCTGCTGTTTACTGACGTCTTCCAAAAGACTGAAAGCTTTTTTCTGAGAAGAACTGAATCTTAATGTTTTTGTGAATTTTTTTCTCTTGTTAAACTATAGTGTTTTATGTAACATCTAGCACATGGACATATACAGTGAATATTTGTTAAATGGTGGGACATTAAAATTGAAAAGGTTGCATGACACTATTACTATAGAAATAAAACTGCAATCCATGTCCCTTTTGAGCTTGTTTTACCTATCAGAGGTTACTTTCTAGTAAGTAACCTGGGGTTGTCAAGAAGAGTCATAATTAATTATTGATAGTTTTTATCAGATGCTATTAAAAGATCCATATATTTACTGTACAATAATATTCATTTTCAATGTAAGTAGAAGTGATAAGTAAAATGACATATTGTTAACGTCAGTAGTAATTTCTGACTACAGCAGTGTAGTTTCACTAAATTTTTTAAATTCTGGGACTCATAACTGTTACGAAAGTATATGAAGTAAGGCTTCTCTACTGGCTCAGTGGTAAAGAATCTACCTGCCAGTGCAGGAGACAGTGTTCAGTCGCTGTTAGGGAAAATCCTGCATGCTACAGAGCAGCTAAGCCTGCACCGCAACCATGGAGCCTTGCTCTAGAGCCTGGCGGCTGCAGCTACTGAGCCTGAGCAACGTAGAGTCTGTGCTCTGCAATAGGAGAATCCACTGTAATGAGGAGCCTGTGGACTGCCTGCCGCAAGTAGAGAAAACTGCATGTAGCAGCAAAGACCCAGCACAGCCAAAAACAAAGAAATAAAATTATGTTTGGGAACGCATGTACACCTGTGGGGGATTCATGTCAATGTATGGCAAAACCAATACAGAATTGTAAAGTAAAATTAAAAAAATAATAAATAAATAAAAGCAATCCTGCTATTACCAAAAAAAAAAGAAAGTATGTGAAGTCCAAATTTTATTACTATTTTAAGATTTTCTTTCAATGTGTTACATTTGTAATGTCTGGGAGGTTTAAAATAATTACCAGGTTAACATATACTTAAAAAAATCAGACCCCTTAATATATTCATAAAAAGTATAAAACTGAGCTTAATTTTCAACCGTAGTTCTGATAAACTAGAATCTTAAAAAAACTGAAAAAAAAAAAAGAATCATTGTCCAATTCAAGAAAAATTTATTCTGAAAAGGGATGAAGCGAAATCAGTTCTTTGTGTATGTGCTCAGGCCTGTCTGACCCTTGCCACTCTATGGACTGTAGCCCCCCAGGTTCCTTTGTGTATGGAATTTTCCAGGCAGGAATACTGGAGTGGGTTGCCATTTACTATTCCAGGGGATCTTCCTGACCCATGGATCGAACCTAGGTCTTTTGCATCTTCTGCATTGGCAGGTGGATTCTTTTCTACTGACCTACCTGGGAAGCCCTAAATTAGTTCTCCGTGGTTATTTAAATAGGCAAGATTGTGGTTTATTTCTTACAACAAAATGGCTTTTTGTCTCTCTACCAGAATCAAACCAAATGCTTGAATTTTCCTGTAAAGCATGATTACTTGACTTTAAGTTTTAATTTATAGTTTATATAGTAATTCTGTATCATTTAAAAATAAACATTTTTTAAGAACAGTTTTAGTATTTACAAAAATTTACAGTGATATTACAGAGGGTTACCATATACCTTGAACTTGGTTTCATTATTAACATCTAACAGTATTAGTATGGTACATTTGTTACAATTAACAAATATTAATATTGAACCAATACTTATACATTATTAGTAACTGAATTCCATATTTTTCTTAGCTTTCCATTGTTTTTTTTTTTTTTTATCTAATTCTGTATCATTTTTACTTCCAAATTTTGTATTTTGCAGTTGAATATAGCTGGAAAGTAAACTAGTCTTTTGCCATTGCATATTGCATAAATGTATTTTTATTTCTCAGTGAAATAAATTTTATGTTTATTTGTGATTCCTTTTTAGCTTGCGAGGAAATATTTCAGTAAAAGCGGTTAAAAAAGAAGTAGAAAAGAAACTGCGATGTCTACTTGCTGATTTACCACTGCCCCCTGAGCTACCAGGAGGAGATGATCTCTCAAAGAGTCCAGAGGAAAAGAAAACAGCAACACAGTTACATAATAAAAGGAGGCCTAAGTATGTGCTTGCTTTCTACCTGCTCTTAAATTGGCCAGAGATGATTCTGTATCATCAGAAAAAAAAATCATAAAATATAAAATTAAGATTTTAAAAAAGTGTATTTATTTTTTCAGCTTAAGTATATGAATAAATTTTATTGGAGCTTTGGAAATTTTTTCATAATTGCCTGAGTACTTACTCAAAGTGACTAATAAAACCACAATTTTTTCTCAGTTTGTAATGTATTGATTTCTTGGGATATTATATGTGTTGAAGAAAACTTCTATAATTAACATATTTAAATGACAGAAATACTGAAATTGGGCAAGGTGGAAGTCAGCATTCAGTGAGCCCAAACAAAATTAGAAATGGGCGAGCTGCTATGTTTTCCTTTCCTTTTAGCTCCATTTGCTCCCATAACTAATGTATTCTTCATTTTGCAAGAGGTGGAGTGGAAGAAAGTTTGAAATCTGTATCCTAAATTAGCTTCAAGTAAGTGCCTAGAGATAACTCTTTCCCTTGAAACCTGTTTGTCAGTTAAGGAGAAGAGAATGATTCCTTTTTTTTTAACTTAACGAAAGAAAAGTGTGAGTAAGCCTTTGAGTTAGATCTGATTTTAGAATTGCTGTTTCAGGTAGTGTCTAGTATAAGAATATGAAGTGATTTTCTAGTGTAGAGTAGAAAGCTAGAAAACTTTTAAAATAGTCTCTCCTTGAGTATTGTAGCTTAATTACTTAAATTCTATTACCTGCCAGAATATTAAAATACTACAGAGTTACATATCTTCTTGACGAGTGTCAACTATTTATTGTATATATAATGCACGCTTTTTAAAAAGTGTGGATTCCTAGGGGATGATTATATTAATATTTCTATTTTCTCTTGACTGAAAGTCTTTCTGGTGCTTCTGTTTTTAAGATAGTTTTATTGAGCCATAAGTCTCAATATGCTTTATATGTTAATATGCTTTATAGTTAGATCTTTGGTAATTTTCATATTTTTAAACTTTTGACTTTTGAAAGCAAATACATATAGATTTGATGTCAGTAATGTAAAAGAAAACACTCTGGTGGCTGGTTAGAGAGCTTTGACTCTTTGGACTGGTGTTGCTTTGGTTCACTCACTGAAAAATTACATTGTATTTCTGAAAGTCCTTCGTAAACACTTTACTTCTCCTATTCTGTTAGTCTACAGAAGGAAAGTTAGTATGCAGAAATAACAACTTGACTTTCATGATGATTTATAGTACCAACTCACAGTGTTACTTGTCTTAGATGATCACAAATATACAAGAGTGAGGGGAAATAAAAGATTTAAGATTGGGTGGAGGGTGGATACTGAGTATTAAATAGTTTATTCAGTTTGCTTGATTGTATATAAAAACTTCAGAACTATATTTGATAGAATATGTGGGCCTCGCTATGGTGAAATCAAAGAGAAAGATATTGACTGGGGAAAACGCTGCGTGGATAAATTTGATATCATCGGAATTATTGGAGAAGGTACCTATGGACAAGTTTACAAGGCCAGGGATAAAGACACTGGTAAGAATGCCAAATATTTTGGATCTTTGGGTCTATGGAATGTACTTAATTCATGTTTCTCTTCTAATGTATAACTTGAAGTTTCAGGAAAAAGTTAAACTTGGATTTATCATGCTCTTGTTTCATCTTGTTTTTGGTTTCATTTTATATATAGAATAACATTAAGGTACGAGTTCGGGTAACAAGGTATATACATATATATGTTAAAGTTTTTTTTTTAGTATTTATGTTGTGTAATATGGGGGGATTTAGATTTTTTCGGTCAGTAAAATTTTATGTTGTTAGTAATCAGGTGGAAAGTACTTTGACCTTGATTTTGTTCTATTAAGACTTATGTGATACCTATGTTTTGTGCCCCCCCTCCCAAGTTTTTTTTCTGTAGAAATTACCCTTTATTTGGAGGCCAGATTTAGCAGTGTACTCTTTCAAATTATAATGAGTCACCTGAGAGAAAGTTTTAAAAAGCCTTGAAGCAAAGGAAAAAGTAATTATGTTAGAGGTCATATATTTAGTGCTTAGAGCCAGTATTTAATTTTTATTTATAGTTCTTTGTTGATATAAACCAATACATAAAATAGTATAGATGTTTGAGGCCATTTAGTATAAGGGAGACTACCTTATGCATAGAAACTTTGAAGTCAGTTATAGCATGCAGCAATAAAGTAATGTTTATAAAGATGATTCTGCATTATCAAAAGAAGTTGAATTATAAAGCAGGGACTCATACTTTATTTTAGAGTTCTGTTAAAAAGAATCAACTAAGTTTTAATGATTAAAAGTAAAAATGTCCTTCCTTTGGAAAAATTATAAGTACTGAATTCTTTTTTCTTACAAAAGAAGTGAAATGAACAAACTTATTATAGTGAATTTTCTCTTAAAATAGGATTTCTGTGTGTGTGTTTCAGTACACACACCTTGCTTCTTTGGTAGCTCAGATAGTAAAGAATCCACTTGCAAGCGGGAGACCTGGGATTCAGTCCCTATTGGGAAGATCCCCTGGCGAAAGAAATGGCTGCCCACTCCGATATTCTTGTCTGGAGAATCCCATGGACAGAGAGGAGCCTGGCGGGCTACAGTCTTTGTGGTTGCAAAGAGTTGGACATGACTGAGTGACTAACACTTCAATACTTAGATCATCTGTTACAAAACTCAGTTGTATTTAAATTATGAAATCATTTAGTGTTGAGGGAAGAGCACATAGTTTGGAGACAGCTAAACCAGATTCTGAATTCCAGTTTCACTACTAGATTACTGTGCATCTTTGGACAAGTTAATATATATGAGCGTATCTTCTATCTGTTTAATTTCCAGAGTTTTTGCATCTGTTTAAAGAGATTTTATACATGTATAAGCAAATTAGTTGTGTATTTAATGTTTCCTCTTCATTAAAAAAAATTGACAGTGTAATGTATCAACCCTCATTATCTTGCTTTTTTCATTTATGCATCTTATCATAAAATAATAATACATTTGGACCTACTGTATCCTTTTTAACAGTTATATAGTATTCCGTAGTTTGATAAATACCCCATAATTTATTTAACCAGAGACTTTTTGAACCATAAGTTTATAATTTGGTATGTTGGAAACCAAAATATATTTTGTGGGTTGTAATTTCAAGAGATAGGAACTGAAATTTTGAATTAAAAATTGGAGGGATTCCCTGGTGGTCCAGTGGTTAAGACTCCAAGCTTCCTCTGCAAGGGCATAGCTGTGATCCTTGGTTGGGGAACTAAGATTCCCATGAACTGCCTGGTGCAGCCAAAAAGAAAAAATAAAAGTTTAAAATGTTATTTGGTTTTGTTAGTTGCTAACCTGGTTTTATTTACTTTTCTAATAGGAGAAATGGTAGCCTTAAAAAAAGTGCGCCTGGATAATGAAAAGGAAGGGTTTCCTATTACAGCAATTAGAGAAATTAAAATTCTCCGGCAGCTTACCCACCAGAGTATTATCAATATGAAGGAAATAGTGACTGATAAAGAAGATGCTTTGGACTTTAAGAAGGATAAAGGTATGTGTGCATATTTATATAATCAGCTCTGTATATTCATGATGTTGCTAACATATATTTTGGTATTGATTATTTAAGTATTAGGTACAGTAAAGCTATTGCCTTAAACTTATTAAATTTTTTTCTAAAAATGTATTTTATTGAATTATAGTTGATTTACAGTGTTGTAATAATTTGTGCTGTATAGCAAAGTGATTCAGTTTTACGTTTATATACGTTCTTTTCTGTATTCTGATACGAATTTCATGTGATGATTAACAGAATATTGACTATAGTTCCTTGTGATATATAGTAGGACCTTGTTATTTATCCATTGTATTTATAATAGTTTGCATCTGATAATCCCCAATTCCCAATCTTTCTGTGCCCCATCTCCCCTCCTCCTTGGCAACCACAAGTCTATTTTCTATGTCTGTGAGTCTGTTTTGTTTTGTAGGTAAGTTCACTGTGTCACGTTTTAGATTCTACATGTAAATGATACCATATGATATTTGTCTTTGTATGACTTCACTTAGTATGATCATCTCTAGGTCCATCCATGTTTCTATAAACGGCATTATTTCATTCTTTTCTATGTCTGAGTGGTATGTAGATATACCACATCTTCTTTTCTGTTCATCTGTCAGTGGATATTTGTGTTTCCATGTCATGGCTGTTGTAAATAGTGCTGCTGTAAACATTGGGCTGCACGTATCTTTCTGAATTATAGCTTTGTCCTGGATACCCAGGAATCAGATTGCTGGATCATAGGGCAACTCTATTTTACTTTCCTGAGGAACCGCCATACAGTTTTCTGTAGTGGCTGCACCAACTTATATTCCCACCAACAGTGCAGGAGGGTTCCCTTTTCTCCACACCCTCTCTAGCAAGTTATTTGTAGACTTTTTAATGCTGGTCATTTTGAACTGGTACGAGGTAGGTACCTCACGGTAGTTTTGATTTGCTCTTCTCTAGTAGTTAGTGACGTTGAGCATCTTTTCATGTGACTGTTGGCCACCTATATGTCGTCTTTGGAGAAATGTCTGTTTAGGTCTTCTGCCATATTTCGGTTTGGTTGTCAAACTCTATTTTAAAAATAGCTGTGTTGAATTATTTTACATGTATTACCTTACTGGTTTTCGAGTCACGTAAGTAAACATCGGAGCATACTTACCAGTATTACACATAAAGCATTCACTAGTAATATTTGTTTTGGGGGGCTCAGTATATAATTTTTAGTTAGTTCAGTCACTCCGTTGTGTCTGATTCTGCGACCCCATAAATCACAGCACACCAGGCCTCCCTGTCCATCACCAACTCCCGGAGTTCACTCAGACTCACATCCATTGGGTCAGTGATGCCATCCAGCCATCTCATCCTCTGTCATCCCCTTCACCTCCTGCCCCAGATCCCTCCTAGCATCAGAGTCTTTTCCAATGAGTAACTCTTCGCATGAGGTGGCCAAAGTATTGGAGTTTCAGCCTCAGCATCAGTCCTTCAGTAAACACCCAGGACTGATGGACTGGTTGGATCTCCTTGCAGTCCAGGGGACTCTCAAGAGTCTTCTCCAACACCACAGTTCAAAAGCATCAGTTCTTTGGTGCTCAGCTTTCTTTACAGTACAACTCTTACATCCATACATGACCACTGGAAAAACCATAGCCTTGACTAGATGGACCTTTGTTGGCAAAGTAATATCTCTGCTTTTTAATATGCTATCTAACATCTATATCGATGCTATATAATTTTTAGTCTTTATTTTTTAGCGATTGAGAAGCAGTTTATAGTAGTAGTGTTAGAATATATTTACCTTACATTTTTAATGTTAAAATGCCTCAACTTACAAGTAAAGTCTATGGCAGGCATATATATTATTTCTGTAAGTGTGGAGACAAAAATTTTAACCTGAAATTGCTTTGATAAACTATAGTAGTATATGGTTGACTTTTAGCAAAAAGAGCTGAAAAGACATTAGCATGCTTTTTGAAGTAGTTAAAAAGTAGTTATTACAGGATATATGATGGGTAAAAGAAATGCTCTACTTCCAATAGGTTTTAGATCTTCAGAGTAAGATTTTGGAACCAAGATTGACGCCCTGATTGGTTTTCAAAGAACAGAATTCGTTTTCAAACTAAATCTGGTATAAAATAGGTTAAAGTAGGTATGCTCTGATTGAGCATGATTCTTAGCCTCTTCCCATCCACAGCTATACACATCCACCATCTTATTCTTCTAGGGACCAAAGTATAAAAATGATTAATGTTATATATAGTAACCATTTCTTATGAGGGAACCTATGTTTGAAAGTGTCCTGTATTTCTTATGGAGATCATCAGAATCATCTTTTTAATTGACATCACTTTTTCATTGTTTTTTTTCCCCATAATAAAGCTAATTTCTTAGCCTGACTTTCAACCCAGTTTGCCTTTTTCATGTTAGTTATCATTATTTTTTACAGTGTAGTAGAAAGGAGACCTGTTTGACTTCAGTTGGAATGTCTGAGATAGAGATTTAGCTTTTTAATAAGGTCTTTAGCCCTTCTGAGCCTGTTATTTCTTCACCCTTTAAAGGGAAATATTTCTCTTACTGTGTAGTGAGAATTAACATTTTATGAATGAGGGTGGTGACAAATTTTGGTTTTTATTAATCTTGTACTGTAGCCAAGTTTATATAGTACTTTTCCTGTAACATATCCTGGACTTCTATTTTTTCTGATCTGTGGATCACATCCTTGTTTATTTTCCCAGACCCAGCCCAAATCAGTTTTTCTGATTGCTCACCAAACTCAAGTCACATTGCTTGTTTGGTCAGATAGGCTAGTGCACTTCTTTGCCCTGCAGCCTTTCTTTACACTGGCATATACCTCTCCAACCCCAACACACACACACACACACACACACACACGCACATGCACACACGCACACACACACACACACACACACACGGTTTGAAGGCTAGTTTCTCATTTCTCTAGGTCTCTACCTGAGTGTTAGTGAGGGCTTACCTGGCCTTATGATAGAAAGCAAAGAGTAGCTAAAGAGCCTCTTGATGAAAATGAAAGGGGAGTGTGAAAAAGCTGGCTTAAAGCTCAACATTCAAAAAAATGAAGATCCTGACATCCAGTCCCATCACTTCATGGCAGATACTTGGGGAAACAATGGAAACAGTGACAGACTATTTTCTTGGGCTCCCAAATCACTGCAGATGGTGACTGCAGCCATGAAATTAAAAGATGCTGGTTCCTTGGAAGAAAAGCTATGACCAACCTAGATGGCATATTTAAAAGCAGAGACATTACTTTGCAGACAAAGGTCCATCTAGTCAAAGCTACAGTTTTTCCAGTGGTCATGTATGGATGTTGAGAGTTGGACCATAAAGAAAGCTGAGTGCTGAAGAACTGATGCTTTTAAACTGTGATGTTGAAGACTCTTGAGAGTCCTTTGGACTGCAAGGAGATCAAACCAGTCCATCCTAAAGTTAATCAGTCCTGGTATTCTTTGGAAGGACTGATGTTGAAACTGAAGCTCCAGTGCTTTGGCCACCTGATGCAAAGAGCTGACTCATTAGAAAAGACCCTGATGATGGAAAAGATTGAAGGTGGGAGGAGAAGGGGAATGACAGAGGATGAGATGGTTGGATGGTGTCACCGACTCAATGGACATGAGTTTGAGAAGGTTCCAGGAGTTGGTGATGGACAGGGAAGCCTGGTGTGCTACAATCCATTGGGTTGCAAAATGTTGGACACAGCTGAGCGACTGAACTACCTGGCCGGTCTTCCCACTTTCCACCACAGTGTCCCTAAGAAAACAACATTAAGTGGTTTCACTGTGGGTATAGTTTTGTGCAGGATCACATAGAGGCTGAAGGAGCTTTTTCTGAATTAACTGAGGGAATGCAGGAGAGACTAACTAATTCTGAATTTTTTTCCTAATTCTTTTTTCATCTTTAAGCAATTCCACTTCTTTTTAATTATCTTTGAGGGAATCTTTGAACTTTTTGTTGTTTATAGTCTTTTTATTTTTAATGTGAGGTATAAGAAAACGTTTCCTGTACCTCTAGATCTTTAGTTTCTGTGGTGGGATGCGATTACTTGTTTCAGTTTTAGTACTCTTGTGTGCATACAAAGTCAACTAAGCTATGAATTATTTTGCAGCAGAAGCTTTGCTTTGTTATTTTCTTCTTTCAACTGAGGATTATGAATTTACAGAATACTTTCTGAATGAATTTAATAATGTTCAATTAAAATTTTTAATGCAGTTTATAATTCTCTGAGTAGAGGAGACTTTTTATTTTACAGTTATATGAAGGATAAAGTAAAAACTTCAGTTACTGATCTCCATGTGCTGTGCTTGGTCATTCAGTTGTGTCTGACTCTCTGCGACCCCATGGACTGTAGCCCAACAGGCTACTCTGTCCATGGAGATTGTCCAGGCAAGAATACTGGATTGGGTTGCCATGCCTTCCTCCTGGGGATCTTCCCAACCCAGGGATGGAACTGAGGTCTCCCACATTGCAGGCAGATTCTTTACCGTCTGAGCCACCAAAGGGAAGCCCAAGATTTGTTCTCCATATCAAAATGTAAATATTTAGTATTCAGGTTAAAAACAAAGACTGAAATAATGGTATCAATATAGCAAAATAGTATTTTCATATTTAAAATTAACATAATATCCTGGATAACCAAACCAGTATTAAAATTACTTTGTGTAAACTGTTAGCTATATTACATTTAACACTAGTATTTGTTTAATGAGAGAATTGAGTAATTTTTTAATTTGGAATTTTCCTAAGGATCAAGAAAACAGTTTATTAATGCTTATGGCAAAATGTCACCTGGAGTATGAAGTCAAGTGGGCCTTAGGAAGCATTACTATGAACAAAGCTAGTGGAGGTGATGGAATTCCAGCTGAACTATTTCAAATCCTAAAAGATGATACTGTCAAAGTGCCGCACTCAATATGCCAGCAAATTTGGAAAATTCAGCCATGGCCACAGGAGTGGAAAGATCCTTGTCATTCTAGTACCAAAGAAGGGGAATGCCAAAGAACATTCAAACTACTGACTGTGCAGTTGCACTCATTTCATGTGTCAGTAAGGTAATGCTAAAATTCTTCAAGCTAGGCTTTAATAGTATGTGAATGGAGAACTTACATATTTTCAAGCTGGATTTAGAAAAGGCAGAGGAACCAGAGATCAAATTGCCAATATCCTTTGGCTCATAGGAAAAGCAAGAGAATTCCAGAAAAACATCTGTTTCTACTTCATTGACTACACTAAAACCTTTGACTGTGTGGATCATAATCTCTATGGACAGAGGAGCCTGGTGGGTTATAGTCTATAGGGTCACAAAAAGTCGGACATGACTGAAGTGACTGAGCACGCACACATGCTGATATTTAATATGTTTTGTGATGAGAGAATTATTGATTATTGATTGATTTGGTCATTTTTTCATTCCACACACTGTGCCAGTTCAAGACTTGGGCTGACCAATACAGGATCCATTAGGCAATGTGGTTATTTGAATTTAAACTAATTAAAGTTAAATAAAATTAAAAGTTGAGTTCCTTGGTTACATTAGCGACATTTCAAGTGCTCTATAGTTGTACGTGACTACTGGCTGCAATTTGGATGGTGAAGCTATAGATTGAAAGAAAGTGAAAGTCTCTCAGTTGTGTCTGACTTTTTGTCCATGGAATTCTCCAGGCTAGAATATTCGAGTGGGTAGCCTTTCCCTTCTCCAGGGGATCTTCCCAACCCAGGGATTGAACTGAGGTCTCCCACATTGCAGGCGGATTATTTACCAGCTGAGCCACAAGGGAAGCCCAAGAATACTGGAGTGGATAGCCTATCCCTTCTCCAGCCGATCTTCCTGACTACAGAATATTTCCATCAAATCAGCAAGTTCTAATGAACAGTGCTTGAGATATACAAGGGAAAGAAAAACATCTGGTCTGTGAATCAGCTGAGCTTCTGGGAACCAGACGGATCAGTGCTTGCTAGAACTAGAACAAACTAATACATGAATGACAAGCTTATTTCTGCCCAGAAATTTTCCTCTGTTAATTTGTAATTGCTAAAATTTCAGTTGTAAGTGGTGAGTTTTCAAGAGAAGTGAAAAAATTTAAATACAGGCTGTGGAATCTTATCTAATAAGCAGGAGAAACTTGGTTAAGGAGTCTGCACCTACTAACTCTATATTGTCTTCTTTTTTCCCAACTTAAAAAAGTAATGAACTGGTTGCTGCATTTAAAAATAAAATTTTCCTGTAATGGTGCAGTCTGTAGCAGGTTATTGATGCAGGATTGAAAGTCATTTGTAACTTTAAATTTTTTATATACTGCTGTGTATGTGCTCAGTAGTGTCTGACTCTTTGTGACCCTATAGACTTTAGTGCACCAGGCCACTCTTGTCCATGGGATTTTCCAGGCAGGCATCCTGGAGTGGGTTGCTATTTCCTACTCCAGGCAATCTTTGCAACCCAGAGATTGAACCTGCATCTCTTGTGTCTCCTACATTGGAAGACTGCCTGTAGTATGGTATTAATTTTGTCATATAAATGAGAAAACTTGTCTCAGATGTTTAATTTATTTGTATCTGATATTTTATGTGAAGTTTCCAATTAAGGTGTCTAGACCAGGGATGTATAGTTTTAAGATCTTATACCCTCTTTTTGTGTAGCACTACTACTATTTAGAATTAGTAACTTTTTTTGAGTGAGGCAGAGTATATCATGAGAAATGCTGAGCTGGATAACTCAAGCTGGAATCAAGATTGTCAGAAGAAATAACAATCTCAGATATGCAGATGATGCCACTTCTAATGACAGAAAGTGAAGAGGAACTAAAGAGCCTCTTGATGAAGGTGGAAGAGGAGAGTGAACAAGCTGGCTTAAAACTCAGCATTCAAAAAACCAAGATCATGGCATCTAGCCCTACCACTTCATGGCAGATAGATGAGGGAAAATGGAAACTGTGACCGACTTTATTTTTTGGGGCTCCAAAATCATGGTAACTGCAGCCATGAAATTAAAAGATTCTCGCTACTTAGAAGAGAAGCTATGACAAACCTAAATAGCATATTAAAAAGCAGAGGTAACAATTTGCTGACAAAGGTCTGTATAGTCAAAGCTATGGTTTTTCCAGTAGTTGTGTACAGATGTGAGTTGGACCATAAAGAAGGCTGGGTGCTGAAGAATTGATGCTTTTGAACTGTGGTGCTGGAGAAGACTTTTGAGAGTCCCTTGGACTGCGAGGAGATCCAACCAGTCAGTCCTAAAGGAAATCAACCTTGGATACTCATTGGAAGGCCTGATGCCGCAGCTCCAATACTTTGGCCACCTCATGCAAAGGATTGACTCATTGGAGAAGACCCTGATGCTGGGAGAGATTGAAGACACGAGGAAAAGGGGATGACAGAGGATGAGATGGTTGGATGGCATCACCGACTTAATGGGCATGAGTTTGAGCAAACTCCAGGAGTGGTGAAGGACAGGGAAGCTTGGTGTGCTGCATGCAATCCATGTGGTTGCAAAGTTGGACACAACTTAAGGACTGAACAACAATAGCAACTCTTTAAAGTGAGGCAGAGGAGGAGAAAGAAAAATATTAGACTTTCTTTACTTGATTAAAATAGTTATGCTTACTGGTTTAAATTTGGGAGATAACACATAAAGAATAAAATGACCCAGATATTATCACTATTGAAATTTTCTGTAGTTTTCCTAATATCTCTTTTCTCTATACATATGATTATTTATTCCCAAACTGAAGTTCTGCTTCTGTCATTAATAACTTGCTTTTTTATTGGCATAGTGTCACTTGGATAGACCATATTTCGTTCCTCCATTGTCGCACATTTTATTTCTTTCAGGCATTTCAACTACTGTTTGCTATACTGAAGAGTTTATTGGAAAATTCTAGTAGTTATTGTAGCTATTCATATACCTTTAACCAGACATAGGAATTTATCTGCTAGAAAAAGTCATAACAAGTTCTGAATTATAGGTTTGATGAGAAATGAAGTAGTGAGTGATAAAAGATTCTGTATAATAAGCATGTATAATTCTAACAGTCAGTAAGTCCATATGTCTTTTTGTATAAAACTTATTTGCATCTGATTGTTCCCTTAACCTCATTATAGAAATGGGATTACTAGGTCAAAGGATTTGAACTTTTGAAATTTCGTGACACATAATCACGTTGTTTTCCAGGCAGTTTTGTGTCCATTTACACTCTGAAAAGTAGGGCAGCAATAGAACAGAATAGGAAAAAAGGGAACTGCCTCCACTTATTAAAGGGCATCTGTGAAAAATAAGGATATCTGCTTTTGCCACTTCTATTCAACATTACCAGGGCAATTAGGTAAAAAAATGAAATAAAAAGTAACCAGTTGGAAAGGAGGAAGTAAAACTAACTCTAATCAGTTTGTGTGTTTGTGTGTTTGCATGTATACACAGTACAGAATATTCTGTGTAATCCACAAAAAATCTGTTAGATCTAATAAATGCAGTCAGGAAGGTGGCAGAAGACCAATATACAGAAATCTGTTTTTCATTACACAAGTAGTGAACTGTCTAATGTGAAATTAAGAAAACTTTAATTTACATTAGCATTAAAAAGAATAAAATATCTAGGAGTAAATTGACCCAAAAATTTTAAGTCTTTGTATCCTGAAAACGGGGAAATATCATTGAAAAAATATTAAGACCTAAATAAATGGCAAGACATTGGATCAGATTCATAATACTCCCCAATTTGATGTATGTATTCTGTTCAGTCTCTTTCAGAATCCCAGCTGGCTTCCTTATAGAAACTGACATGTTAATCATAAGATTCATATGAAAATTCAAAAGGTGAACTAGTAAAACAAAAAAAAAATTAGAAAAACAAAATTGGAGGGTTCATACAAAGAGATATCACATATTACTACAAAACTAGAATGATCAGGACTGTGTGGTACAGGCTTTAAGATAAATATAGAGATCAGTGAAATACAATTGAGAGTCTAGAAACACTCTCATAGTTAACGGTCAGTTGATTTTTTTATGAAGATACCAGGACAAGTCTATGGAAAAGAATTAAGTTTTTTAGCAATTAATGCTGGGTCAAGTGGGTATCTGTCCACATGTAAAAGAATGAAATTGGACCCCTTTCTCACATTATACACAGTAATTAACTGAAAATGGATCAGGAACCTAAATATAAGAGCTAAAACCATATAAAACTGTTAGAAGAAAATCTAGGAGTAAACTTCATGGCCTTGGATTGGCCAGAGCCACCTTAGTTACGACACTAAAAGGAGAAACCAAAGGAAAAAAATAATTTATTGGACTTGATGAAAATTTAAAACTTCTTTCCTTTGGTGGACCCATTGGAAAAGTGAAAAGAGGACTCACAATGGGAGAAATTTATAAATCATATATCTGATAAGAGGCTTGTATCTAGACTATATAAAGAACTCTTAGAACTAAATGCAAAGGATTTCAGTGGACATTTCTCTGAAGAAGATACGCAAATGACCTATAAGCATATGAAGAGATGTTCAACATCATAGTCATTAGGGAAAATACTGATCAAAATTCACACTATCAGTTGACCATAATTAAAAGGATAAGTAATAACAAGTGTAAGGGGAGATGTGGAGAAACTGGAAGACTCGTACATTATTGGTGGACTGTAAAATGGTACAGTGGACTACTTTGAGAAGCATCCTGGCATTTCCTCAAATTATTTGTGACCCAGAACAGCTTCTACTCCTAAGGATATATCCAGTAGAAATAAAAATATAAGTCTACACAAAAACTTGTATATCAATGTTCATAGCAGGATAAAATTCACAGTAGCTCCAAAGTGTAAAGAATCCAGATGTGAATCAGTTTTTGTAAAGAACCCAAATGTGAATCAGTTGATGAAGAGAAAAGCAAAGTCTGTTACATTTATACAGTTGAGTATTACTCTGCCATTGAAAGGATTGAAGTACTTACACCAACAAATTGGGTAACTTAGATGAAATGCACTCATTCATAAAAGCACAGAACCTACCAAGAATCATGAGGAAATAGAAAATCTAAATAAACATATAACTGTTAAAGAGATGAATCTGTACTAAAAAAAAAACAAAATCTCTAGACTTCTGGTTCAGTCACAGCTAGGTGTTGAACAGCCATCAACAGGAGGACACTGGAACCCACCAAAACAAGATACCCTATGTCCAAAAAACAAAGAAGCTACAGTAAGACGGTAGGAGGGGCACAATAACGATAAAATCAAATCCCATATCTGCTGGATGAGCAAGCTACAAACTGAAGAACAGTAATACCAAAGAACTCTCATTGTTGTGAAGGTTCAGAGCCCCATGTCAAGCTTCCCAGCCTGGGGTCCAGCAAAGGGACTGGGAATCCCCAGGGAATCTGAGCTTGAAGACCAGTGGGATTTGATTACAGATAAGTCTTCCACAGCACGGGGGAAACAGAAACTCCACTCTTGGAAGGCACAGACAAAATCTTGTGTACACCAAGATGCAGGGGAAAGGAGCAGTGACCCTTTAGGAGACTGAACCAGACCTACCTGCTAGTGTTGGAGGGTCTCCTGTAGAGGTGTGGTTCAGCAGTGGCTTGCTGTGGGGATGGGAGCACTGGAAGCAGCAGCCCTGGAAGTAATTCCTCTTGGAGTTTGCCATTAACCCTACCATAGAGCCCAGGGCTGGGTCACCTCAGGCCAAACAGCTAACAGAGACGGAGGGAAACCCCACCTATATGCAGATAATTGGATTAAAGCTTTATTGATCAAGGCTCTGCCCACCAGAGCAAGACCCAGTTTTTCCCATCCAGTCCCTCCTCTCAGGAAACTTACACAAACCTGTTAGCCTCATCTTCTGTTAAACAAAAGCAAGAAGAACCACATTCCCATAACTGCTAGTACAAAAACCACATTACTGAAAGTTAACTAGAATGAAAAAGCAGAGAGTTATGTCCCAGATGAGGGGACAAGGTAAAACTCCAGAAAAACAACTAAATGAAGTGGAGATAGGCAGCATTCTAGAAAAAGAATTCAGAATAATGATAGTGAAGATGATCCAGAATGGAGAACATGCAAGAAATGTTTACCAAAGACCTAGAAGAACTAAAGAACAAACAAACAGAGATGAACGTTACACTGGAAGGAATCAATAGCCGAATAACTGAGGCAGAAGAACAAATAAGTAACCTGGAAGAAGAATGATGGAAATCACTACCACAGAACAGAGTTTAGAAAAAATGAAAAAAAATGAAAATAGCTTAAGAGACCTTTGGGACAAAATCTGCATTATTGAGGTGCCAGGAGGAGAAGAGAGAGAGAGGACCCAAGAAAATATTTTAAGAGATAATAGCTGGAAATTACCCTATCATGAGAAAGGAAATAGACAATCAAGTCCAGGAAGTGCTGAGAGTCCCAAGCAGGATAAATCCAAGTAGGAGCACACCGAGACAGATAGTAATCAAACTGACAAAATTAAAGAGAAAGATAAAATATTAAAACCAACAAGGGAAAAACAAAAAGTAACATACAAGGGACCTTCCATGCTGTTATCAACTGATCGCTCACTGGAAACTCTACAAACCAGAAGGGAATGGCATGATATATTTACAGTGATGAAAGGGAAGAACCTACAACAAGAATACTCTACCTAGCAAGGCTCTAGTTCAGATTTGATGGAGAAATCAAAAGCTTTCCAGACAAGCAAAAGTTAGGAGACTGTAACACTACCGAACCAGCTATATACAGCAAATGCTAAAGGAACTCCTCTAGCCAAGAAACACAAGAGAAGGAGAAGACCTACAGAAAATAACCCCCAAACAATTAAGAAAATGGTAATAGGATGATAAATACTGATCATTATCTTAAAGGTAAATAGATTCAATATACCAATCAAAAGACATAGATTGGCTGTGCGGATGAAAATGTGCGTGTATGCGCTTCCACTTACCACATCACTCTACTTAACCCCTTAAATTGTATGTAATTATTTTCTCGTTAGGTTAGTCATGTTTCCATTATGGCTTGCAGTTATAATTATCTTTTGATTTTTGCCTGGCTATTGATTGTGAAAATTGATAAAATCTTTTCTTACTTTGATTAGGTAACTATTTGCTTAGTACCATTGTGTTATGATTGGTCAACAGAAAATCATTGAATTCTTTATCACTAAAACTAGCATTTAATAGAAAAACCTGTAATCACTTCTAAAAATCCAGATGCATATCAGGATTATCTTGGAAAATTTTGAAAAATACAAATGCCCAAGTATTGCTTCTTTCTCCAAGGTTCCAGATTTGTTTCTAATGAGCAGCCATGTTTAAAAAGAACTGGACTGTATGACTTTACTTTTATTTCACTTTTTCTATTTTATATTCAGTGTTGCCATTTCACTTAGTTTTTGTTTTCCAGGTTCTCCGTCTCTCTTTTTTTTTGATGTTCTTTCTCAACCCTTTATCAAGAAAGTAGAAAATATTTTGCATAAATATTTATGTACATAAATAGTATGTATAATATATGTCTCAGAAAACTGAGGAATTTTTGCCTAGCCAAAATATTTATGACATTTTAATACCACTTGTTTGAGTTAGTGTGAATAGTTTGCTAGATTTCTAATTTATATTCACTCAAACTTTGATATAATTCCATGTATTTAGGCATTTAGTATTACTGCTAAAAATCTAGGAAATTTATTATGTTAGTTATCTTTAAATAAAAAATTTGAATGAGGCTTGAAACTTCTAACCCAATTCTGAGAATATAAAGAGATACCATGTTGCTGAAAAAAAAAAACAACCCAGGAAATTAACATGGGATATGGTATTATTAACTAAGTACAGATTTTGTTCATATTTCACAACACATAAAAAAATTTTCAACAAAAAATGCCCAGGTCCAGATGGTCTTGCTGATGATTTCTGTCAAAAAATTTAATGAAGAATTAACACCAGTCCTATCCAGACTTTTCCAAAAAATTTAACAGGAGAAATACTTCAAATAAGCCTAGCATTGCTCTGTTACCAAAGTTCGGCAAAGACTACAAGAAAACTATAGACTAATACTTTCGATGAATATTCAACAAACTAAATTCAGCAATGTTTTGGAAGGATTATGCACTATGATCAAGTGAGATTTATTCTTGGATTGCAAAGATGATTCAGTGTGATATATTACATTATTACAATGAAGGGGAAGAAAAATCACATGATAATCTCAATCGAGACTAAACATTTGTCTTAGTCTCTTAGTCTCTATTTCTCAAAAAGAGAAAAAACATTTGGCCGTTTAATGCAATTTTATATAATAAAAACAGTCAACAAACTAGGAATAGAAGGAAACTGTGTTAACATGTTAAAGAGCATATATGAAAATGCCACAGCTAACATCATGCTTAGTGATGAAAGACTGAAAATTTTTGTAAAATCACGTAGAAGACAAGACTATAGTTTCTCCAATCTATGTGAAAACTGAGGGGTCTTGTGAAGCCTTCTGTAAGCCAAATGGTGTAAAGGGAAGAAATAATTACTTTAGGACACATCTTGCTAATAAAATAAAAAAATAAATTGAGATAAAGCACAGTTATGGCAGCCTGATGCTAGGACTGTGAGTATAGGTGCAAGGGAAGGAGCTTGGTAGTGCCATTCTCATTGCTCAGAGTGCATTCTGCCTCTGTAATGGATCCGTGTAAAATCAATACTGAATGCTATTTTTGCTTTTTACCTTTTTTGGTAACAGCAAAAATCCTCTTTCAGTTAGCAAAAACAGATATTAATGTAGGTCTTCTATAAAAAGCAAAGTGGTGTAAAATGAACTTTCTAAAAAGGGATATACCTGTACCTGCTTTTGATGCTTCTGTTCAACATGGTGATAGAAGTCCCAGTCAGAGCAAGAAAAAGAATAGATGCCCAAATAGGAAAAGAAATAAAATTACGTCTGTTCATAGAGAGCATGATGTTATGTGTCGAAAACTCTAAATGTTTCACACACACATGCACACAGAATTAATGAATGAATGCAGCAAAGTAGCAGGGAATAAAATCAACATCCAAAAATCAGTTGCATTTCTATACTCTTTAACAGTGAAAAATATGAATTAAAAAATGTAGAAAACAATTCTATTTACAATAGCATCATAAAGAATACCAGGAATAAATTAATCAAGGAAATGAAAATGTTTTACACTCAAAGTTACAAGACAGGAAGTTAAGGACACCAATAAATTACAGATATTTGTGTTTATGGATTAGAAGACTTAATAGTTTTAAGGTAGTAATACTACCCAAGGTAGTCTGCAAATTCAGGGCAACTCTTACGAAAATTCCAACATTGATTTTTGCAGAAAAAGGTTTATTTGTTTTATTTAAAAAGTATAATGTAAAATATCAAACCTGTGTATAAGTTTAAAAATAGTATAATGAAATAATACTCCATGTACCCATGGCCCACCTTTACCAATTATCAACTCATGGACAATCTTGTTTGTATATATCCATATCACAGTGATCTAAACTGCAATCTCAGGAATCTAGAAAAAGAACAAATTAAACTCCAAGTAAATAAAAACAAGAAAAGAGTGGAAATCAGTGAAATAGAAAACAAATATGGTAATAGATTAAAAAGCAATGAAACCAATATGTGATTCTTCGAAAGTGGGAATATCACTTTGAAAGTGGGAATATCACTTCCAACCCTACAGATGTTAACATGATACAGGAATTATGACGTTTGTATTCATAATTTCAACAACTTAGAGGAAATGAACACATTCCTCAAAGGGGAGAAAAAAGCAGAGCAATGATAAATTTGAGTAACTTTTGTGAAAGCGTTGTTGGACCGTGTGTGTGTGTGTGTGTGTGTGTGTGTGTTTGTGTGTCTGTGTGTGTCTGTGTGTGTCTGTGTGTGTCTGTGTGTGTGTGTGTGTGT